>NC_140579.1:107789675-108389675 GCF_964204655.1 Triturus cristatus | reverse complement strand
GTGAACCATGCAAGCTGAGGATCAGGACCAGAAGCCGTTGAATCCCCCACCCCCATCCTGTGAGAAGGATCAAAGGAAGCTTATTGTCGTACTGGAGGAGCGCCCAAGGCACCCATCCACTGCCTCTGAAGAGCTGCGAGTGTTGCTAAAGGCAGATTCCGTACCCGCAAGTGGCACGCTGTCTGAAACTCCGGTCGTGCAATCCCTGCTGGTGCGGGTAAGACTGCTCAAAGGGCTGGAAGGTCCTGGGGGAAGCTGTCTGCCAGGTAGCTCTTCAGTGCTGGGACACTTTTGACTCTTTTAAAACAGTCGGAATAGGACTCCTAAGACTTGGACTGCTAGTGGGGCCTAATTTGAATGTTGCTTATGGTGAATGAGGAATAACCACTACCACTAGTGAGAAGAAAGTGGGGTTCAGGGGCCTGCCTATTGGCCACTAGATCCCTTACCTCAGGGAGCTGTTTGTATTGTTGGTGTATGCCGTATTTCACTTTGTGTTCGTATATAAATACTCCTTTTGTCATAAAATAATTTTTTCCCTGGACAATCATTTAATGCTGCTATTGCATGAATTTTGAATTGTGAGCCTGTGTTTACTGCCCTATATCTAACTCCTCCCAGGAAAGCCTTGGACTGCTTGACCCTGTTCCACCACTGAGAGTCAAGCGCGGAAGGGGTACTTGCCCCCGTTGCTCAGGATCCATGGGAGGTTGGACCCCGGGACATCAGGAGTAAAAGGCCTCAACCCACACGGTTGGGCACAGGAGCTCCTGCTTCCCCTGTTGCTCTCTGAAAAGGGTCTGACAGGAAGCCTGACATTCCTCTGCAGATAGGTAACATAATAACCAAATATTCACGGATAAAGTGGGAGATGAGCCAAATACATCTGGGATATTTGGAGTTTTTATTCAGTTCATTCTCTCCATGTGTTTTATTGCTGAGTTTCCTTTTATTATGATGATAATTCTAATACATATGATTCACATTAGAATAGCACAGAATAAACACTAATTATTCAATAATACAGAAGTGTGTGTGCTGTCCAGGGAAGCCCAAGGCAATGCTCCTCTATTGTAACCTGGTAGCAATCTGATAGGCCTGTCATATTGATAACATTCCCAATATTAACATGAGTTTTGCTCTAGGGTAGGAGTGGAAGAATCTGTCTCCATAGAATACATGAGTACCCAGGACCCTAATGAAAGAAAGGAGAAAGGACCACATGTTCTGCCTTATACTCTACTGCACACAGTGTCCCTTTAACAGCAGCGCTCCCAGAGGTCCTCAAGCAGATCGGCGCACCCTGTGTTTCGCCTAGCGGTGGCACCATAGTGCAAGGGTGTCTTCGTTGGGGGGAAGATTGTTCATGTGCAAGAAGGTGTCCCCTTCTGCACATAAACAATCACAAATGGCGATTTGTAACTCCTATGTGTGCTGCTTTGTGCAGCACACATAGAGGTTGCAAATTGTCATACTTTTAATGATTGTTCATGTGCAGGAATAGACACTTTCCTGTAAATAATCATTGATGGCGATTTGCTATTTCTATCTGTGCTGCACAATGCATCACACATAGAAACAGCAAAAATGAGGAGAAATAAAGCATTTCTCCTCGTTTCGATGTTAAAACCAGGTCTTAATTTTGGCGCTGCCCCATATTTACACCATCCTTGTAAATATGTAAATGTAAATAGAGGTTTGTAAATATACTCCTGAATATTCTGCAACAGATTCAGACACAGCATAGATGTAAATGACTGATACCTTTACAAGCCATGCAGAGTCCTAGTTACACACATGCCCGTACAGCGAGGTTAGAACCAACGCTTACCCCTGTTAAATTAAATTCCCCCGCTTCCACTGAAGGTCAGCCCAACCTCCCCACACAGGGCTCTGACGGACCTAGCTACTACAATGTCACAGACTCCAGAGGCCCTGCTTCAACTGCCAATAATTATCTCCGCCTACCGGCTAAAGGGGCCATGATGTATCTCTTTTGGAAGACTGGGCTCACTGATTACAAGATAGAAGTCCAAGCTTCAATCTTCTTTTGAAAGTCCCTTGTTCACCAGGCCCTAACCCCTACTTCTGGTCTTGACCAGTTTTTCTGGTAGTAATGGTGTTGTTCCTGGGTATGGCCTCACAGCATTCAGGGCCAAGGATATAAAAAGCATTGGCATAGCCAATAGGTCTCGCCTTTGGGACCTTCTAAGTGTTTAGCCATGCAACTGTTGATAATGTTGCACCAAGGATATTGTGGTCCATAACTAAATACTTATAGAGTCCCAAAAGCGAGACCTATTGTCTATGCCAATGCTTGTTATTGTTGTTAAATGAATGTATTTTTTCCTGAAGAACCAGGCATCAATTAGTGCTGGCCCGTCCACCTTAAAAAAACATGTGTGCTACTTCTATTTCTTTTTTATTTATCCACCGATCTATCTCAGAACGTAACCCACATCATTTTGCAGGCGCGCATGCGTAATAGAGCATGTACAGGCCTACAAAACGCCACATCTGTGGCATTGCTCCTTTTTTTTTTCTTTTATTAACTTTTAGCCATGCTGCACAGCATCTTGCCAATACTATACATTCTGGCAAAGCCAATAGCTCTCAAAAGACCCACTGGCATGTGGCTTGTTGCAATAGGGAGCAGCTTTCTAATTTAATTCCTTTTTTACTTGTTTCTTTGTTTTGTTTGCTGATGAGCGAGAGATGGAAAAAAGGCGAATTTTTGCAACAGAGGCCCCCCTTCTCCGCACAACATCCCATCGACCTGTGTGGGCAAATAATAGAAATTCAGCTGCGTACGTATGCTCAATCAGTGGAAAACTTCGAAGCAGAACTCATTGATGTACAGGATAATAAGACGGACTAATTAATGCGTAAAACAATACGAGGAACATATTGAGGCCTAGAATAATGAGGAAAACTAATTGGTATGTGGAACAACGAGAGAAACCTATTTACAGGAAGCACAATGAAAGAAAATCATTGGCACGTGGAGCCGTAAGTTAATTATTGACACGCGGACCTTGCGTCTCATAGACATGTCGAACCGCAGCAAACTCATTGTGAAGCAGAGGGGGCTTTGCAACGTACAGCGGAAGAATAGAAACTTAATGATTCGAGGCGTGTCTAATTAAAAAGAAACTCGATCGTATTGTTCAACAGTAACAGAAAGGAAAAAGTATGTGACCAGAGGTTTTCGGTAATGCGTAGTGCATTACTATGTTCTGCGTCATTGTGCCACAAATGACGCATGGCACAATAGGCTAACTCACTGACATTTGGCCTAAAGTATGGACTTTATTTATATGGAGAATAATAAGACAAACATGGCGCGCGCTAGCAAGAGCAGAAACTCAATAATATGTGGCACGTGCTGAAACTGTGACGTGATACAATTAGAGTAAACCATCCAGGTGTGGAAGATCAGGACACAAGAATTGATGTGTGGCAGAATAGAATGAACTCAGGGATGCGGTAGACAGGAAGAGGAACTCCTTCCTATGTGGCACAGTGCAGAAAAAGATGCAGTGTATAAGTGGCAGAATATGTGCATCTCGTTTATACAGAGGGCATTTGAAGAAACCTGCTTTCACTTTGTTTCCCGTGGCCTATTGGAACAAGCAAGCGCTGAAGCTGACGAGGAGGGAGTGGGAAGGGGGGGTGGGGGCGGGCACAGTGGTGCAGCCGCAGTTGTAAAAGGCAGGGAGAAGGTGAGATTGAGAAAGGCAAAGTTAGGGATCAAAGGAGAACAAGCGCGCGCTGAAGCTGAGGAGGAGGGAGTGGGAGGGGATAGGGGAGGGGATTCACGCGCTGTAGAAAGCCAGATGGCAGGGAAGCTGTGCATGTTGAGTGCGCTTGTGCGCGTAACAGCAAGCTGGTGGCCGGCAAAGGTAGCACTTTGAAAAGCCCCTTACTAAAAGTCGAGTCGAGCAAGCAGCGCATGCGCTGCTCTAGGCTCGACCTAAAAATGGCTAACACCAACATTATTTTGGTCTAAAGAAGCACAAGTTGCCAAACTAGTCCCTGGCACAGAAAGGAACTACTTGGCATGCGCATGTGCTCCTTGTGAAAGAGCAGAGTGCTATCCACACAGTGAACAACAAGAAATCCTCAAAGCTAGAGCACAAACTGTAACTGGAAAATGATTTTCTTAACATCAGTCCCCAAGTTTAATTTTAGTGATGACCTTCTTCTCTCCAGCTACATGAGACACAAACCAGATAACATAAAACACTCTTGAAACTCCCAAGAAAGTAAAATTTAACCACCACCATTCAACCAGAGCTTCTGCTACTCAGCCAATTTCCCTGCAAGCGTCACAATTGTGCCCTTCATCAATCCAATGCAAACCCTTCCCTTGACGTTGAATGTTCACTCTCCGCCCCCACTTTACTTGAACAACTCACTGTAAAACGTATAATGTGTACACCAATCAATGTTATAACCTCTGGAGAAAGTCTTCATGTGTCGGGAATATTGAGGGGAAATAAAAGGTGTTCATCTTTATCCCGTTCAAATTTAAGCCTGATTGTGCAAATTACTAACAAAATAAACAGAAGCAATCTATTTGCTACAAAGTTGCGAAATTGTATATTATTTGCTCTTTTGGGTGTAAACCATGTTCGACTTGTGCGTCCATGGCCACTCGTTGAACACTTATATTTTACAAATGAGGTGATTTTGCAGGTACAACTATTTCTTCACTCTTTTCACTGGTGGCTTGCAACTTGAACATATGCAAGTTACATGCAAGTAGAGTAAATTACACACATAAAGAACACTCCAAGGGTAATTTAGGTCAGACCCATTTTACATTTTTGGGTTTTGCAAATTGCGACCATTGCTAATTTTTAGGTCTAGGTTCTGACAGCATAGTCATATAGACCTCTTGCTAACCATATAAGCGGAGTGGGCTTTGGCTCTCCCCATTTAAACCATTTGCTTTCTTCAACCAGCTTCTTGCAATCATTGGCCTCAGACATTGTCAGTCATGTGTTGGACCAGCCCAGTGGAACATTCATGACTCACCTAATGGCATAGGCTGTTTGGATGTACCCTGCCTCCTCTCGAGTGCTTGAACTGACCTACGTGAGGGACTATTATACAACTAGAACCCTCTTTCCTCTTTACTGGCTCCCTTTGTGTCATGTTCTAATGTGCTAATGCTTTATGCATTAGCATATTAAACCCAGGCCTATTGACTTTACTAACGCTTGGTATTGGTGCATGCCAATTCAAGGACAATGAAAACCTTTGGGAATCTGCGTCATGGTTGCTACTAACAAATACCTTTTTTAACATTTCATATGGTATGGCAGAAGCCCCACAGAACCAACTGGGGAAAAAACTTAACTGTGGATTTTTTACCACAAAATTTCATTCTATAGTCTCTAGAAATATCAATTTTTAAAATTTACATCTAAAGAACATTTTATTTAAATGATGCATCTTAACCCCAGAGAGTCCCAAAAAGTTCCCTACAAAATTAAGTCGGTGGTGTACACAAACTGAATAAGACTTACAGTGGTTACAAATCATGCATTGCACTGGTGAGCAGACATAAAATATTTTTATCACTGGCAGTGTACAAGAAATGTCTACAACTGACACATTCCAAAGCATTAATGGACAACCATAGCGGCTAGTGAGTTGTGCTATTTTTGTCACAATAGTATTTGGGACCATTTGTGGATATGTCAAAATAGTGACTGTAAAAACTTGAAATTGTGTCAGCAAATAGACAGAAAATAACCTGAAAACTGTCAGGGCATGACCCAATGTAAAGATGTCAACAATACGTGAGATGGTGCGTTTTTCTTGATTTGAGGAGCATTATACTCTCCAAATATGTGACAATATTATAATTTTTAAAATGGACAAAGCTTCGAGCCACTTTCCATAGTGTAAAGCATGCCACAGAAAATGAGTGCCACTACATAACCTGCAGAGTGCCAGGACACAGTGGAGGAACAGCTTGGACATACTGTTATGATAGTATTATACCAATAACACTGGACACCTTCTTAAGTGTGAGCAAGTCTTCTTTATTTAAGCTTGCGGGAACCGAGCGCCGGGAACACTCCCGTCTCCCACTGCCTTCGCGCTCTTTCGCCTCGCGCTCCGCGTGCTAAGCCACACCCCCTTCCCAGCATGCCCTGGCGCTAACCACTAGAGCGCAACACTACATATCTCCCCCTTTTAATGTCTTTAACAACAACAACCTCGGAGGCCCCCCCTTTAGTTCAGTCTTACTTGGTTTGCGTTTCATAGTCCTCAAACCTTCTTGGCATCTTGACCTCGCTGCCCGATCTTGTGTAGTTCTGTCTTTTCTCTGGAGCCACCTGTTCCTTTCTAGCCGGGGATTCCCCCCCGGTTGCACCTTCTCCTTGTCCTTCCTCTACTTGCACCAGATTCTCATCCTCCGTGAAGCGATCCTTTGTGTTCCTTTCCAACGCTCTCAGGCTCTGGCTCTCCCCCCTTTTCCCGGGAGACTTTAGGTTTGGTTCTTCCTCGGTTTCACACTCCTTCCTTTCCGGTGCATCTTCAGTTGTGGGGCCCTGTGTTCTTCTGTCCTCCGGTACTTCCCATTTCACAATTCTATTGCATTTCGCCATTCTGTCCTGCGACCATACCTTTCCGTCGCTCAATAAAGCTGACCTGGTGTATGTTTCTATGACCTGCAGCGGCGGGCTGAATCTACTCTCTCCTTTTCTTTTCAGCGTGGCCTGTTTTACTCTCACCCACTCTCCCTTCTCCAGGCTCACCCCTTTGGTATTCCGTCGCTTGTTATAGTACTCAGTATATATTGCCTCTGCCTTGTCCAGGTTACACCTCACTACTGCTGGTGACCATTTACTCTGTACCATAAGGTGTTTCCAAGTGACATTGTCCTTTGTAAAGGGTTCACGTCCTCTCAATATCTTGAACGGGCTGTACCCCGTGCTGGTCGGAGTGATGCGGTACGCCCAGAGCATGCGTTGGAGTTCCTTCTCCCACTGCAACCCTGCACTGATAACCGCTTGTATGGATCCCATTATCACTCGATTAAATCTTTCGGCCAGCCCATTTCCCGCCAGGTGGTAGATTGGAGTGTGTTTGACTTCAATTCCATTCCTGGACATGAAAGCGTTCTATTTCTCTGAAACAAATTGTGGGCCATTGTCACACGTGATTACCTTGGGTATTCCTTCCTTCAGGAACGTGGCTGTGAGGAATGCTAACACCGTCTCTGTGTCAGCGCTTTCACAGACATCCACCTCTGGCCATTTCGAGTATCTGTCCGCTGCCACTATGAGGTACTTGGGTACTCCCTCCGTGTTCAGGACTGGGCCTTGGATGTCCACTGACAGCATTTCCCAGGGACTAGACTCCCCTGTGAACTTTCCCAGTGGTGGACGTAGTAGGGTTTGTGTCTTATCCGCCCTGTTGCATTGTTCACATGTCCTGACATGTCTTTCCACTTGAGCATCCATAGCTGGCCACCAGTACGCCTGCTACGCTCTCGCCTTAGTTTTCATGATCCCTAGATGTCCCTCATGTAGGATGGTTAAGAGATGGCTCACCATGGAGATCGGAGGGACCACCTTGTCCCCTCTCAATAGAAACACCATATTGTCTCCTATGAACATCTCTTCTCGAACTTCCCAGTACTTCCTCAGCTCACTATCTAGCTGCCTTTTATCGGGCCACCCATGTGTCACATAGCCTTTCACTGTGTTCATGGTCTCGTCCGCTGTGTACGCCTCTTCCCATTCCTGGATGATGTCCGCCCCTTCATGGTCCTGCGTAACTGCAACCGCGTACTCTTCCCATTCCGAAGGTTCTCTATCTCCTGCGGGTTCCATGGCAGCTGCCCTGCTCAAGAAATCCGCCACCTTGTTTCTGGATCCGGGGATGTACTCCACATCATACATGTAGTCCAGCAGTCTCAAGCTCATCCTTGCGATGCGAGGCGTCACATGCACATGCCCGCTCGAGGTCAATACTTTCACTAGAGGCTTGTGGTCGGTGCGGAGCAGGAATTTCGCGCCCCACAAGTACTGCCTGAACCGTTCCATCGCCCACACCGTCACTAGCATCTCTTTCTCTATGACGCTGAATTTTTCCTCGTTCGCCGCTAGAGCTCTTGAAGCAAAGCTGACGGTGGTGATCTCTCAGCCTCGGGCCTTCGGCATCAGGACCGCCCCCAGGACCTTGTCACTTGCATCCGTGGTCAGTATGGACAATGATTCTCGATCAAACCCTTCCAAGGGAATGGCTGTGCAGATGTCCTGCTTTACACTCTCGAATTCGTTTTGCTCCTCCTGTGTCCACCTGAACGCAGTTTTTTCCTTCAGGAGTTGCCGTATGGTGTGCGTCTTGGTCGCGAAGTGCGGGACAAACTTGCTGTAAAATTCAGCCATGCCCAAGAAGGAGCGAACATCTTCCTTCCTCGTCGGAGTGGGTGCGTCCTTTATGGCTGCCATGTTTGCTCTTTTCGGTTCTATGCCCCTTCCGCTGATCTCGTGGCCCAAGTAGGTCACTGAGTTGACTCCGAATCTGCATTTCTGCCATTCCGCTGTGAGTCCATTTTGGGCTAGGATCGCCAGCACCGTGTGCAGTTTCTTGTCGTGATCTTCCTGGGATTTCCCCATCACTAGGATGTCATCCTGGAAGTATTGGACCCCTTCCACTTTTTGGAACAACCTGTGCATCAGTTTTTGGAAAACCGCCGCTGCGGATGCTAGGCCGAAAGGCATCCTGAGAAATTTGTAGCACCTGAAAGGCGTGATGAACGACGTGAGATGATTGCAGGTGGCATGCAATGCGATTTGGTGATACGCAGAGGTGAGATCTATGGTGGAGAACCACTTGACTCCCTTGGTCATCGCCAACATCTCGTTTATCCTGGAGAGAGGGAATTTGTCCACTAGAATGTTCTTATTGAGCTCCCTCAGGTCAACGCATAGTCTCACCTTCCCATTTGGTTTCTGGGCTACCACCAATGGCGCCAGCCACTCAGCGCTCTCTATCGCTTCTATGACTCCGTTTGCTTCTAACCGCTTCAATTCTTCCTGAACTGCCTCCCTGCATCTGAAAGGAATATTGCGGGCTTTGTGACTCACTGGTTTGGCACCTTCCTTGAGTCGTATCTTGTGTGTGAATTTTGTCATCTTCCCAATGGTTCCCTTGAACACCTCGGGGTACGCCTCCATCCACTTGCCTTCGCCTTGCGGTTGCTTGGTATCTATTAGCAATACTTGTTTGGAGCCTCCTGGGTTGAGCTGTATTCCCAAGTTCCCTTGGTCCTTCCACCCCAGTACGGAGGGTCCTTTCTCTGCCACGTACAGCTTCCCTTCTGCTCTGCGCCCTCTGAACTCGAACATCAACTTGCGATATCCTACCATGGGTATGGGCTCTCCGGTGAACGTGACCGGATGGATGTCGGTGGGTAGTAGCTCGTCCCCGACTTTGGAACCAAATTCGTTTTCCCATACTGCCCTCTGGATGATCGTGTACGGGGAGCCTGAGTCCGCCACTATGTGCACTTGTACCCCGCCAATCGTCATCTGTAGTGCTGGTTTCTTGGTCCGTGTGCAATTCACCCCCAGCACTTGATCGTCGATGCACAAGACTTCGCATTCTTCGTCTTCTTCTACTTGGGGCTCTTCTTCCCCCTCTGGATCTTGTGCTACGTACTTCACGTCTCCCCTTCCGAGCTTGCGCCTGCACACCTTTTCGTAGTGCCCCATTATTTTGCAGTATGCGCACTTGGCTCGAAACACGGGGCAAACGTTGTCGTTGCCTTGGTGTGATTGGCTGCCGCACCTGTAGCACCCCTTCTTCCTCTCTTCCGGTGGCTTCTGGTGCTTCATGGTCCTCTGCGGTAACCTCCTTTGATACCTCATGCCGCTTGAAGCCTGCTGTTTCGAGGTGCCTGGTCTGTCCCTGTCTATTACTCTGCAGACTGGCGTGCGGTCGTTGCCTTCTCTTTTGGCCGCTTCTGCGCATCGTTTAGATAGTTCAACCTTCTTCACTAGCGCTACCACTTCCTTCAGCGGGGCATCCCCATTGACTCACAGTTTCTCCTGTATGGCCATGTTGGTGGTGTGCATGATAATCTGATCTCTAATAAGTTCGTCGTGAAGTGCGCCAAATTTGCATGTTACCGCCATTTTCTTTAGCGCCGCGACGTACTCATCCACTGATTCTCCCTTGATCTGTTTTCTCTGGAAGAAGTTGCATCTGTCGATGGCTATGCACACCACTGGCCTGTAGTGAGCGTCTAAGTCTTCCAGCGCGTGTTGAAACACTTCTGTGTCCGCTGCTGGTCTGGTCTCTTTCACCAAACTGTCATATGCCCTGATGCCCTCCGGGCCTAGGTTGTGTAGTAGTATCTTCTTTTTCCTAGCACTTGAGAACTCCCCTTCGCTCTCTTCTTCTAGGGCCTCAATATAGTTCAGGAAATACCGTTTCCAGTCCTCCCAGGGCATCGCCGGGTCTCCTCTTTTCGGCAGGAATGGTACTAAGTTGGTGAGGGACGTTGTTTGCGCGCACATCCTGCCCCTCTCGCCGTGGGCTGTACTGCCCCTGTCGTCTTCCCCTGGAGGGCTCCCTGGCGTATGTCACCCTCTCTGGTCGCTCGTTTGCGTGGGCGAAAGGCTGTCTTGCCCCCTCTGCGAAGGCCCTGGGGTCGCCAGGTCTGTCTTTCTTTTCCCCCGTGGGCCCTGGGTGGCTGCTGTGGGCCCCCTTGTGCTGTGCCGTCGCTTCTCCCGCTATGTCGCTCAGGCGCCGCAGTGCAGCTGGCTTCTGTGCAGCCCGGTGATGCTTCTCCCCAGGTGTGGCCCTCTCTCTAGGCGCGCCCTGTGCCGGTCGGTGTGCTGTTTCCCCTTACCCGGCCAGGCCTCCTGTGCTTGTGGCCTCCTTGCGCCTCTGACCACCCTGTTCGCCGTTGCTGTCGCGCTCTGCGCTTCCGAGTTGCTGGTGACACTCCTGGCTGTTGTCCCTGGTATAGGGCGACTGGGTGGCTCTGCCGCGCTCGGTTCCTTCTCGAGGTGCCTGGGTTATGTGCCGGTCTCATCCCGACCTCGTCGCCATTGTAATGATAGTATTATACCAATAACACTGGACACCTTCTTAAGTGTGAGCAAGACGTTTTTATTTAAGCTTGCGGGAACCGAGCGCCGGGAACACTCCTGTCTCCCACTGCCTTCGCACTCTTTCTCCTCGCGCTCCGCGCGCTAAGCCACGCCCCCTTCCCAGCATGCCCTGGCGCTAACCACTAGAGTGCAACGCTACACATACACCAAACTGTTTGTTTTGAGATTATCTTTGTGTGTTGTAGAGTGCAGCAGTACTTTTTTATTTATTAAAAAAATAACTTCTTTTATACCGCGCTTTTTATCGCGTTTCTGCCTTTTCTTAGCTCTGTATTTGAACTAAACAACAAGTACAAGGACCTAGTTCTTTTTACAAACCTGAGAGACAATGATCTTGCTACCTAACACACTCTATCATGTTGCCTACTACAACCAGTATCTGACCAACCAGAATCCTCTCTGGATTCACGGAACGCTCTGACGCTGCTGAGGTCTGCTGTTGCAGCCTCTTCCTGGCTAAGGGAGGGCGTGGTTTTGGGGTGTCCTTCGCTGAGGATGCTCTGGTCTCCATTCGGAACATCAGCCTCCATGAAGCCGTTCATCCCCACACATGTCCGGCCCATACCGGGCTCTCAGCTTCGCACAGCCCTCTTTCCATATCTCAGCACTGGCTTCCGCAGGATGTTCATATTCCTTGGGCGGTGGCGCGTGCGTGCCTCGCAGGGGAAGAGGGTGGAGGCCTGATGTAGGAGAGTAGGGTCTGCTTTCTATGTTCACCCCCACTTTTTGCTTTTGCTTTACTGGTTTTCGACTTAGATGTGGCTGTGGGCCTGCTAATCAGACCCACAGCCCGGCTGTTCTCTCTCTAAATTAATACTATGTACTTTAGGTGCATAACCCATTTGGATAGGATCACCTTATTGGCCCCTGTACAGTGTACCCTAGGTACCCAGGGCATAGGTGTACCCTAGGCCTACCAGGGGCTGCAGCATGTATTGTGCCACCCCTGGCCTGGCCTTCCATTTTGACACAACTGGCTGATCACTCAGCTGGGGCAAGGTCGTGTAATCACCCCTTGCTTAGGTGTAGTATTCCTATGCCTAACTTACATATAGACACATGTGTACCTATCAGTCACTCCTATGGCAGGCCTTGACAATCCTGGAGGCAGAGTGCTTGGTAACATGTGAGATGGTGCTCTAGCATGAGCTGAGCCTGTCTGCAGCTTTCGGAACCATGTCCTTATAGCTGTTCTATGATATAGCCTACCATATACTCTTAAAGTGCCTTATAATCTTAGACGGTTATGGTAACTATGGTTTGGCTTTATCAAAGCATGTCGTGTAAGGTGTCTAACACTCGGGAATAATACCCCCATGCCATTTCTGGACATGAGAATATTATTCCCCCCTTCTAGAGGGAAAGACATGTTAAAATCATACTTCAACTGTTAGCCTCTGACCAAAGCCTCAGCATCACAAAATGGATGCTGCTGCCACGACACAAGTCTGACCTCCTGCTGCTGGGAGTGATCCCAGCCAGGGAGGCCTGGACAATAGGTTTCCTGCTTGGGGAGGTGCTAGCACCTCCCCAGACAGCCTTTAGTGTATTGGGGCAGGGTGGGCTGAAAGGAATGAGACATGCCTGGGGCACACAAGGTGTTCCTTGCATAGTCCAGTTCAAACCGGCGCTGGGGCACTCCAGCCCCAGCTCTGGCGCGAAACTGGACAAAGGGAAGTGGGTGTAACCACCCCCTCCCAGGTCCCACCCATAAGGCGTGACCTAGCAGGTATCCCAGCCCCCCAGATTAGTATAAGAGCGGGAGTTGGGCCTCAAGACTTTAGATTATCCTGAACCTGCAAAACTGAACAGAAACTCTGGACCTTCGACATTCGACGAAAGAAGAAGACTGAAGAATCTCCCTTGTAGCCAAGGAGTGGCTACCCTGTGCAAACAGGCACCATCAAGTGACTACCCTTTGCTTTGTGAAACGTTCGACGAGGAACCGACTGCAGAGCCCGACCAGAGCCTTGATTTCCAGACTTCTCCGACCCTCATCCACATCTGCAGCAGAGCTGAGATCCGTGGAGGCGACGAGCGACGTGGGACCGGCTACCTGGGAAAAGTGGCTAGTAACTTACAGCGCAGCTTCTGAGGTACCCTCGAAGTTGTGCACCGGGGATTGAGAAGCCCCAACCCCAAGCACCATCTGCACTGAAGACCAGCCCCCCACACTCCACGAGTCCTGCGTGGGGCCCTTCAGCATTTTCCTGCTTGCCGCGTCTGTCCGGTTGCTTGCCCGCTGGCTAGTGGCCTCTGTGACGACGCTCCCTGAAATCT
This sequence comes from Triturus cristatus, assembly GCF_964204655.1. Classification (NCBI taxonomy): domain Eukaryota; kingdom Metazoa; phylum Chordata; class Amphibia; order Caudata; family Salamandridae; genus Triturus; species Triturus cristatus. The sequence goes on along the minus strand of NC_140579.1, from coordinate 108,376,245 downwards.
TCTGCGCTGGTTTGGCTCCTCCAGACTGGCTCCCGCTTCTCTGCAAAGAAGAAGCACCCCAGACCTTCCTGGTCTGCACCAGAAGCAAGTCCCTTGTTCTTCGTGGGTTCCGCTTGCCAAGGCTTGGTGAGTCCTAGTCCAACTTCGACGCCGCCGACAGCAAGAGCCTTCGTGGGACAGCTCGCCTCCTGGTCCTGGACGTCCTCGACGCTTCCTGGTCCTCCTGGCTGCAGCGACAAGCTTCACCTTCACCTGCAACTCTTCACGACATCGCCTGGTTCCTTCCTGGTTCCACGTGGTCACTGGCTAGTGACCTTGACTCTGTCCCTTCTGCTTGCAGGTTTCTTCTCTTCTTGATCCCAGGCTTGGGATCCACCGGACACTCTCCCCTGACTGCCTGTCAGCATCTTTCTTCAGGCATCCATAGGAGTCGACGACGAAAACGACGCATCTTCACCCCTATGCACCCGCAGCCTGTGGGCTAGGTAACTTGGGTACTCCGGTGCTCATCGGGATAGTGACTATCCTAGTGTCTAGTTTTCAAGTCTCAACTTCCTAGCTACTCCGGAAGTGTCCTAAATCTATCTATTTCTAAACTGTAACATTGCTATTGACTTTTACGCATTACGCGTGAGTGTTTCCACTCTGCACACGAATCCCGTGGGCCTCCCACTTCCTAACTAACGCTAGTGTAGGGTAGCCCCAGCGATTCCCTAGGCCTAGGCCTATTCTATTTCCGTGACAGTGGTTCTTATACCACTTATTTAGTATATGGTTTGCGTGGCCCCTAGGGCCTAACTGTATTACTTACCTGTGTGACTTACTGTATGCATTAATAAGACTGTGTTGTACTTACCTCTAAACTCATAAAGAGTGCTGAGGGTTTGCTTAGAATAAATACACTTTATTTTATATATATATCTGTTGTGGTGTCCTTTCATTTGGTATTCAAGGGATTATATATGGTATCACAGCTGGCTTCACATGCCATTCAGAGTTTAGCCTAAGACTGCTCTTGTCCATGCTACCACTAGGATAGCTGGTCTATAAGGTTGACTTTACAACCAATCACCAATAAGGGTATTTGGACTGATATAAGGTGTACACTATAACTAGTGACATCATACATCAGGCCAACTTCTCACACCTGAGGTGACACATATAGCTGACGCGCGAGATGCTGAAAGAAGGTGGCGAAGATGAAACCGACTCATAGAGCGATATTGGAGGGACAAGGAAGAAACTGAGGGGAGGGGTGAGAGGGAGAGGCAGTGTATGAACTACCTTATTTAGCACATTGCTTTACATCAATTGTATACCGAGTCATTCCATTAGAGTAGGCCTGCATCGAGGCACGCAGAGGGCGGGAAGAGCACGGTGACAGAGCAGAGTGAAAGCATCTCAGTGTTAAGGCAGTAACCGACCTACCCATTTAAATAAAATAACAAGCATTGGCAATGCAATAGGTCTTGCATTGCTGAATGTTTGAGCTATTGGCGTTGCTAATAATAATGCAACGCCAATAGCTCAAACTTTCAGTAATGCGAGACCTATTGCATTGCAAATGCTTGTTTTCTTTTGTAACCTCCCATGAGGAATGCCCCTTTTACATGTGGTGTTACTCGTCATGTTACTTAATACAGTCTGAGCACTCTTTTTTTCGTTGAGCCTTTTACAGGTTTAGGAACTCAAACACGCCCATGCTTACTCCTTCTCCTGGTTAGACTCCTGGTACATGCCAAGCTTTAACTTAAACAATGGCGGCCGTGTGCTGTTTTTCTTTATGCACGGTTCGCCGTATTCACTTTTTAAAACAGAACGTCTTTATTAAAGGTGCCGCTGTCCCTTTAAGCTTGCTTTTACTTTTTCATAATCAGCGCCCCGTGTAGAGCTGAGCACCGCCCTTTAACAAGCCTTTACTTTTGCATGGCGCTGTGCAACTCCTCCCTTGATAATTGATTCCCGTTCTGAGCAGCTCCTCTTCGCTCCCTCTCCTGGGCAGCAGCTGCCTCCTCCTCCCTACGGTCCCCACCCCCCATTAGCGCTTCACAACAATGTTACGAGGAAGCTGGTAATTTGTTTTTATTTTACAATTTTCAAACACAAAGTCTTTATTTATCAAAGCGCAAAATGCCGCGCATTATCGTTAACAATGGCAGACGCGCCTTTCTTTACTTCTGCACGTCTCACACAACGTAATTTTTTTAATATTCAATATTTTTTTTAAGTAGCGCGCCATGCCCCACTTAATACTCAACAATGGCAGGTGCACTGCTCGCCCAACTCTATTTCAACATCATTCTATGCTTTTTTTAACCACCACGGCATGCCGCTCCTAATCAGCAACAATAGCGGCCGTGCCATTCTTTTTTTCTGGCCGGCTCACCCAACTTCCTTCGTTCCCTCCAGCCCCGCAAACAAAAAAACATAAGTAAAAACAATTGTCATTTACAACGCCAATATGTCTGAGAAATACAAGACCTATTGCATTGCAAATTCTTGTGTTCTTTAGAGCTGTCCTCGCGCCACTGACCTGGAATATTGTATTTTGAGGAGAATTTTATGTGACGGTGTAGGAAGATGGCTCTGTATATACTATAGCAAAATTAGGTATAGTGTGCACAGAGTCCAGTGGAACCCAAAGGTAGGCAGAGGTAAAAGCAGATAGCACCTTACTCTCAATTTATGGTAGTGTGGGTGAGCAGTAATGCTGTATCAGAGGGTAGTGTTAAGCATTTGCTGTACACATTCAATCAGCAAATGATTGCACACACTCAAATTCAAATTCAAATAATCTTTATTCGGTTATTAAAAATTAGCCATAAAAGATACATATAATACAACCGGGCCTACATCTAATACAGAATAATTCATACATCTATACATCATTCATATTAAAACAGACATGTTAAAAGCAATTGATCAATATAAATATTAAAAACCGTGACAATGGTGTTCTGTTCATTTGGTCAAGTGAGAGTTTCCAACCTCCCTGGAGAGAAGTATCATGAGGCGCCAATCTACTTTTGATTCTTTCGTTTCTACTCCCTATAATGAGGGCAGCCTGATTAATCCTCTCCCCTAGTCTTTCTTAATCTGACTGCCAAACGCAAAAAATGTACCATACTAAATAGAGTGAAAGGTTCAGAGGCGAGTTTGAGAAATAAGAGAGCCACTTTGGCCTGTTTTATATTGGTGCGTTTTAGGATTGTTTTTAAAAACAGTGAACGTGGGTAAGCATAAAAGGGTCAAATTAGGACGAAGTGAAGGGTGTCTTACGGAGATCTAAGATCGCAGCCGCAACACCCTTTTAAGCTAACGTCATGTATAAAGCCTGCTGGGACGGACAGAATGTGATGCAGCAAATCCAGTCTAAATCTGGACATTAGGAATCTATCCTGTCTATTATACATATTGGCAAGATAGAATTCCATGCCCGGTTAAACTTTAATGAGCTGGTATGACCTGACTGTGCTTTTCAGCCCTTCTTTTACCTCTCTGGCCATAGTCAGATGCTGCCTACAATCTATCTTTATGACACCCTTGTCTCTGCTAACCAACGTACATGGTTCATAAAAAAGATTTTCATGCCCCAGGATGGTCAGTACATCCCTTACATATTTAAGCCATGGTATTCGGGGCCACTTGTCCCCTTTCATACAATCCTCTAAAATCAATCTGCTTAAGCTTGCCTCTGGGTTTGTCCAGATTTTTATCCAGCAAGTGATTGGTTTAAGGGCAGCCTTATCAGTGAGATAATCTATACCTAGCTCCTCATGTGCAATAAATGAAGAAATGCATGTTGGCACTTGCAAAAGCCTTTTTAGGAATTTGTCTTCTTCACGTTGGATGTTCCCCACATCTGAAAAACCCCAGACCTCGCTCCCATATAAGATCTTTGCACAACATACCGAGTTATATAGTTGAGCGATTTCATGCGGGGACCAGCGACCCAATCTTGTCGCATAATTCATGATAGACCCCGCAGCGCTGGGATGTTGGCTACATTTATAACTTACTAGGGGCTTAAAGTTAAGGTCTTGGTCAAAAATAATCCCCAGGTAATTGAAAATGTTAACTTTTTCCAGTATATAGGTTCCTATCGAGAAACTACAATTCTTAGCTGGCTTTTTACCCACTTCCATGATATATGACTTTGAAAGATTGGGCACTAGATCTAAATCCGCCATGAACCTAACAAAACCATTAATAAGTGCCTGTAAACTCCTTCCTGTGCGGACCAAAAGGACTGCGTCGTCTGCATATAGGAGGACTGGTATACTTCTCCTCCCTATGCAGGGGCAATCTGCCTCCAGTACTCCCAACGCCTTATCTAGCCCGTTTATGTACAGCGTAAATAGAAATGGCGCTAAGATACAGCCTTGCCGCACCCCTCCCCGGCATTGAAAGCTGTCTGTGAGGTCACCGTCATCGGTGAATCTCACCTGTGCCGTTGTATTGAGGTGAAGTGTCTGCAAGACTCGTATCAATCCTGGTTCAATGCCCATCTCTGCCAATATCTCCCACAGCTTTCTTCTGTTGACACAGTCGAAAGCTGCTGAGAGATCCATAAAGGCTAGATACACAGTACCTTCCCTAGCCAGAGTGTATTTGGCCACTAGATGATAAAGATTAAGGCTCTGGTCTGTGGTAGAGCGTCCATGTCGAAACCCATACTGGAGATCAGTGATAATAATATGTTCTTCGGCCCAATCCAAGAGACGATTTAAGATAACTCTCCCCATAACTTTCGCCGTGACATCTATAAGGGATATTGGGCGATAGCATTGTGGGTCATCTCTGTTTCCCTTTTTGAATATTGGGACGATGACGGCAGTAGACCATGATCTTGGCATGCCCACCTCTCTAGCTGCATTTAGTACCCTGGATAATATTGGAGCCCAGAGGTCCACTTGACTTCTGAATAAGTCTGGTGGAATCCCATCAGGCCCTGGCGCCTTTCTTAATGCCAGGCCGTCTATTCCTATTTTAACTTCTGTAACCGTAAATGGAGTGCACTCCCCCTCAGGTAGTTCTATGACTTGAGATTGCTGCATCTCATGATTGCCCCGATTATATAAACTTGTGAAATGCGCTACCCAAGCCTCTGGCAAAATGTGGGACGCCACTTGTGGCTTGTTCGGGGCTTGGAAACATGGGTCATTTATTATTCTCCAGAAGCTTGTCATATCGCGGCGCTCCGCTGCTTCTCTTAGAGACTCCCAAGCCTGAGATTGGAGACAATTTTTCCGCCTATTGATAGCCTTTTTATACTGATTCCTACATTCAGTAATCGCACCTCTGTCCCTTGGTACTGTCTTAAGTGCCTGCTTCAGATTTCTGAGAGCCTTAGAGCATTCTTTATTACACCATCTGGGGCCAAGGTCAGTCTGTTTTTTCGATTTACGCCTTAAAAGACTGTCAATATGCTGGGCAGTTCCCTCAAATACTGCAATCAGGTCGCTCCCCTCTACAGTGCTGTCCAGGCATTTCCACGTGTGGCTATCACTGTCTGCAAGGAGCGCTCTGTGTAATGCTAGCCCATTGATCTTGCTCCATTTAATTCTCCTGCCCTGGTCCTTTGCCTTATATTGTCCCTCGGTGGTCCTTTTGTCCACTTTAGAGCGCAAGTCTAAAATCCCTATTGTTATTTCTAGCGGGTTGTGGTCGCTAAATGCGCTAGGGACTATCGAAAAATGACTGACTCTACCAATTAAGGCGTTAGAGATAAAGATGTAGCCGATGATAGAATCGCGGCCCCGTTTCTGCACACTCAAAGACTGAACTCAGACCAATTTGCTTTGTATAAAAATATTATTTAGTTATATTTATTTCTTAGAACCAAGCAAGGCTGGCACAGGTAAGTGATTTATACTTTGCAGTAATAATACAGTTTGAATTGCAGTTGTATATACTTTGTTTTGGTTAGAGTAAAATTACTGGAAAGGCAATACTTTGGAATATTGTACATATACTTTGTAATGACTTTTCAATAGTAGGTCATATATGTTACTTGATGTGGGGATGTGTGCCATGTCGAGACTTCACTTTTTTCTGCACCAAAACAAGCATCCAGCAATGGCAGTGTGTATGTGTGTGTGTGTGTAATAGTTAAAGGCCTCTAAGGGTGGCACAATAAGTGCTGCAGCCCTTAGAGGCCTTCACTGGCCACAGTGCCCTAGGTACCCATGGTACCTTTTACAAGGGAATGACATGTGGCCAGAGAGGTGCCAATTGGGGGAACAAGGTACAGTTGATGGGAAAGGCTCTGGGAACCTGATTGGCAGGGACCCAGGGCACATTAAGTCAAAGTGCATCAGTAGTTTGGCAAAAAGTGGGGGGTTACTGCAACAGAAGCCCAGCTTCCTACAGTTGGTTTGTTCATTCGCTGAGCTTCGCTTGTCCTGGACGTCTGAATAAATCATACACATGCCTCTTTGTTTTCCACCATTTCCTATCCCTTCTGTAAACTGTGACTTTGGCACAGGCAATAAAGGCTTGGCACTCAGGACCACCCCACAGCATATTTCGTAAAGCTCATTTGCTGATACCACAGGCAGCTTGAATGCCTCTCCAGATAGAATGGCATTGACATGCTGTGTGTCAACAGTCAACTCTTCTGGGATGGTGTGCATTAAGGAATCTGAAGTACAGCCGTAGCAGGAAACATTCTAAACCTTTTCCTTAGACATGCACCCGCTCCCCCCTAACGAGCATGTGTGGTATGCAAGAATTTACATACAGCTTTCCGCCGAGGACCACTGAAATTATGTGACAATGAAAGCCCAAGTTATGTTGCCGGGTTGACTGAATTACACTGCAGGGAAAGGCAAATTATGAGATGCTCTGTGACAGTATTAGTTCACCATTTTGTCAATTTAAGATACCTTCATCCTATTTGGGCCTCAATTTCACTGTATTAATACCAGTTTAACCTGAGAAAATTAGGAAGGATGACTTGAAATGAGTTAAAAATAATTTTATAAAAATGATGAAGGCAGAACGGGAAGGGTATGAGCTGCAGAAACCTTTAGTTAGGGCTCATTCCTTGATAAAAACAACATTGTCGACAGAACCTTATCTGCTAATTGTTACCAAGCCGTTTCATCGTTGGCTTCTGACCTGATTTCGATTTAACTTGATACATCTGTCCTTGGGGGACTTTGTGGGGTGGTCTAAACCTGAGGAAGCAGGATCATGTACTTGGGATAATTATTCCACTCAAGATACCCTACACTTCTTACTGTTTTGTAATTACTATACTGTTATTCGGAAGAAGTTTTTGGTTCCTTTACTTCGTAAGAGGGGTTTTCAACAGGCCAAACCTGCTTTACTTTATCTACAAATGTTAACTGACACGTGGGAAATTTTTAACATTGCTTCCTTTTTAGTGGCCGCTGTCAGGATCAGGGGGAAAATTATAGATAGTTGACATTTGGAATCCATAACAGATAGAATACACATTAATTTTTGGTTCCTTATGTACCTTTACAATTTGTCTAAATTCCTACTGGTTAAATAGATTGCCGTCCTAGTTAAGTAATTTTTATAGTATGTTGACATGTGGTGGGCTGGTAACTTATTAGTAAGTACGTTCCTGTAGGCACTTTACCCTTGATGGCTTTGAAATAATTTTTAAGGAATTTTTTTTGACTGAGTATAACATTGTTATTTATTTTTTGTATTTGTATTTGTGTATGAATGTAATTGTTGTCTTGTACTTTTATGATTTTAATTAATCGAATAAAGTGGATTGATTGATTGATTGAATACCAGTTTAACCCCCGCAGCAATCAACTGAAAAGGAACCAGGTGCCCCTGGCAAAGTGTTTGCCATGGTGCATCATCACATTGTGTTTTCTTTTTAAGTAACTTTTGATCTGCCTGAGCTACACCCAGGTTTCTTTGTTGAAACTGACTAATTATGTAGGTGATGGATTATGTGGCAGAATGAGAGTTATGAGGAAAAAGGCATAGCCATTAGAATCACATTATTCCAGTGGTCATGCCTATAATTTACACAGCGCATAGCCACCCGGCAGTGTTCAGAGAGGGATTTCAACATAGCGTCTTGAGACACTAGACAGAACAAGCATTTGCAATGCAATAGGTCTTGCATTACTGAAAGTTTGAGCTATTGGCGTTGCATTATTATTTGAAGCACCAATATCTCAAACATTCAGTAATGCGAGACCTATTGCATTGCAAATGCTTATTTTCCTTGTATGTGACCTGACTGCTTGATGTACAACGCTTTGATACCCTGACGTTCACGCTTTATAAAACTCAGCAAATAAAAATAAAATAAAATGCTTGGAAACGTTAGGGGTGACAGGCTTTTGGCTGTGTACCAGATAAATGACTACTCTGCCCAATACCCCAGGTTATCGTTGGGTAGAGGTAATTTAGGAACTAAAGCACCTATACAAAAGTTAAAATCTGAAACTGACAGTGAAGGGAACTCAAAAGGTAATTAAAACAGGGAAACAGAATCAACACAAATCCCAAGCAGATAATTCTAAAACCAGGGATGGAGCACTCCGAAAGAAAACCTAATACAATTGTAAAGAGGAAGGTCTGGAGAATTAGGAGTTGAAAGATAGAAAATATATCAGAACATTGGAATGTTGGGAGCTCCATGGAAGACAGTAGAGTCCTCTGGGCTTCTAATGGCCGGTAGAAGCCTGAAGCTCCCAGATTTCAATGTTGTCGTTCGCTGTTACAGTGAACAAAGGCCTCACGGACCCCAATGGAATTTCAGTCCCCTCGTGCGACGTGAGGCCTTTGTTTTATTTGTTAGAACATTTTGCCCTCTGGTGGTGAAATGTTCTAATAGCCTTATAGCCCTCCGTAGCTTGGCTATATCGGCATTAAAGTCCCGCTCCCAAGTTAAAGGTCCTCGCCTTTGGCTCGGGCCTTTAATTTTGAAGCAAACCTTTAATGGCCGTTAAAGCCCGCTATATTAAAGCCCCCTGAAAGATATCAGTCCTCCGATGAGCCCTGCTCTCACTTTCCCCAGGATTAAGAGAAAAAGAAGTCTGTTCCTCATAAGAGTTCTCAGTCATCCCAAGGACACAAGAGTGGTGAAGCACAGCAACTGAGGAAATGGGACAGGACAAAACCAGCAATTAAAAAAGAAGAAAGTAGCTTCTACTAAGAGACAGGTTGCCATGCTGAACAAAGGTCCTAAAATGAGCCGGTAGTGGGAAGCTGCAAAATGAGATAGAGCGGTGGAAATCACAACAGCCTGAAATGAGAGACTTCTGAAAATGAAGGTGATGAATAATTCTATCCAAGTAGAATCACCAGACGAGCACTTAAGTGAACTGGCCATAAGGTATCAAATCTTAATTGAAGGAGATGTTGAAAGGACACTTTGAATGACATTTCGGACTCATCTAGCAGATTCGCAGAGCATTATTTTAGCTGCAAATGTTTGGTCACCACAAGTTGTGATTGATGCTTCCACCGAAGAGGGAGCCATAATGGGTGCTATTTGTTCTGCCTTCCCCCAATCACTTAAGGATCTCCAAGCTGCTCCTTCAGCACTACAATGAGCTCTGGCTCCCAATAAATGCGAAGCTGGATGGGATAAGGAAGCGGTTCCGCATGCTATTCCTTCACCACTTAAGGATCTCCAAGCTGCACCCTCAGCACTACAATGAGCTCTAGCTCCCAATAAATGCGAAGCTGGATGGGATAAGGAAGCAGTTCCGCATGCTATTCCTTCACCACTTAAGGATCTCCAAGCTGCACCCTCAGCACTACAATGAGCTCTAGCTGCCAATAAATGCGAAGCTGGATGGGATAAGGAAGCGGTTCCGCATGCTATTCCTTCACCACTTAAGGATCTCCAAGCTGCACCCTCAGCACTACAATGAGCTCTAGCTGCCAATAAATGCGAAGCTGGATGGGATAAGGAAGCGGTTCCGCATGCTATTCCTTCACCACTTAAGGATCTCCAAGCTGCTCCCTCAGCACTACAATGAGCTCTAGCTGCCAATAAATGCGAAGCTGGATGGGATAAGGAAGCGGTTCCGCATGCTATTCCTTCACCACTTAAGGATCTCCAAGCTGCTCCCTCAGCACTACAATGAGCTCTGGCTCCCAATAAATGCGAGGCTGGATGGGATAAGGAAGCGGTTCCGCATGCTATTCCTTCACCACTTAAGGATCTCCAAGCTGCTCCCTCAGCACTACAATGAGCTCTGGCTCCCAATAAATGCGAGGCTGGATGGGATAAGGAAGCAGTTCCGCATGCTATTCCTTCACCACTTAAGGATCTCCAAGCTGCTCCCTCAGCACTACAATGAGCTCTGGCTCCCAATAAATGCGAAGCTGGATGGGATAAGGAAGCAGTTCCGCATGCTATTCCTTCACCACTTAAGGATCTCCAAGCTGCACCCTCAGCACTACAATGAGCTCTAGCTGCCAATAAATGCGAAGCTGGATGGGATAAGGAAGCAGTTCCGCATGCTGTTCCTTCACATGATGAACCATACATTGGGCGTCCGTATTTTACATGAGCTAATGCAACAGGCCATCATGTGCTCATGCCGGTCTCCAATAAAACCCTCAATCCTTCTAGTTTCCTAACTTTTATGGTTCCTAGCGATTCATCTGGACTACAGCAACCTCAGTCACCACTGGAAAATGTCTGGTGACACAGTTTACATGCAAAATGGATAACCGTGTAATAAACGTGGTTATTGATTGTTTTCACACAAAGTGTAGCATCCGATCACAGTAGGTGTCCAAGTGTGTACCCTAAGTACAGTAGAATTCCCTTGGATCTTTTATGCATGTATCATTCCGATACAAGAAGAGATAAAGGCAGTGTCTTATGTTGAAGATATAAACCCAACTGATGACCAATTAGTTGAACACCTATAACATGTACAACAATCCTGCTACTGCAGGATAGATGATATATTTCATAAAAAACTAATATTGGTTTTCACAATGTGATTTTTCTGTGCTGTGAGCTGTCAGGTGAAGGAAAGGATTAGCTCCTAAATTTCTAGAGAAGGTAGGCTGTACAGGTATTTTATTTTTAGCAGGGATGCATGCACAATGGTAGCCGTAATTCACTTCACTATTGTACCAGAACTTTAACTTCCCCACAGTAGACTCGGTTTTCCTGCAAATTGTTTCACTAGCATCCTCCTCCACTGAAACCCCAGGTTATTCCTAACATATCTGGTGCAAAGCATTAGAGTAAAATATTTTGATCTACTCTGAAGATTCACATCGGAATTCTTAATTATTAGGAGAACATCGTGTACATAGATACATAATAGAATAGAACTGGTCAGCCAGGGGTTCTGCTGTTAGAACAGGGGTCAGAGGGGACCTGCATTGTTCTCCTGATTGCACAAAAGGAACTGAATAAAGTACGCATGTATGTCTCGACCAGGGCCACCCGGTCCATTACTTTCACCAGGGAGAAAAAAGCCACACAAATTCCCAACCTCCTCAGCTCTACCATAAGGAACACTCATGCTACAAAGTCAAAGGGCACCTGCACATCAAGCACAGCCATCACTCCCGGAGTTTGGGGTATACCCTAGGCATAGGGCTACACACCCTAAACAGGCTGTTCGAGGTTTATTTTCCAGGAGTGAAACCTCTCTGGTCTCGTAAAACCAAAAGTGGCATAGGGGAGTAAATTGTTCGCCAGATGTTTTTCTAGAAATTTGACATGTTATAGAGGCCTATATGAGCCACAGCTTTCTGGGCTCTTGCTGAGCTTCAGGAGTAAAATAATGATTTCTCCCCTAGTTATTTTAGGTGACGTCCCCTTCCTGATGGACTCATCCTACAGCAATAGAAGCTATGAGGCTAAATTATCTTCTGAATGCTTTGTGTATGCTTGTCTGGACCAGCTGCTTTACTGCACAGTGGGAAGCATAGGTGCTCCCTTCATTCCCCTTCAGTCTAGGGTATACCACTAAGTTGTTCTAGGGGACCGTATGTCTAGAAGGACCATAGTCTCTTGTAAAAGAAGGTAAATTCTAAGTTAATGTCTCTTTCTCTAGTAAGCATATCACCTGGTTTTCTCTCATCCTTCAGATGCCTGTGGGACTGTTAATGCTTCTGAGCAGCCATGACATGGCTCTGCTTGGTCCTTTAGCCTCTCCATGCTTTCTAACCTCAACCTTGTTCTCCATCATGGCTGCCTCCCTTTCAGCCACTACTCTAAATTTATCAGGACATTTCCTAGTCTCCCCTATGCACTCTTCATCACCAGTATCTTCGTACTGCAAACCCAGTGTCTTTAATTTAGATTGAAGGCTTATTAATTTCCCTCTCAATGCCTTTTGTAAAACAACTTTTTCTTGGAGATACAGATGCCTTTAATATATGCTTTAAGGCCCTCCCAGACAGTGGTATGTTGATTTGATCAACAGTGCCAATATTAGTGTCATAATTAGTGCAAAAATCTAACTGGATCTGCTTCACCACGGTATTGCTTCGCCCTCCCAAATAAAAGAAAATACAGCCTTCTAACACGGAGACACACACACGGTGAAGCAATAAAAAGCACCTGGAAAGGGATTTCCCTCTCATAAAATGAGGCAAATCAAAAGACAGTTTCTAGAATAAAGCGTGGGGTTTTATTTGTGCAACACTCTCTAACAGAAAGGCTTTCCTAGATGTAAAATGAAACAACAAATAAATATAAATATATATATATATTTATATATATAAATATATATTATCTACTGGCGGCCGCCAGTAGATAGTTATAGTTAGGACCTATTCTCCATAGGAAATCCGCAACATTCTATTGGGAATAACTTTGGCGCCGGTTGACGAATCTTCGCGAAATTTTCCAAACTTTTGGCCAGCTCCGGTCCGCTCCCATCCTGAAAGTTTTGTGGTGATTCATCAAGCGGGGGCTGAGAAAAAAGGGGGGTCCCAAAACGCGTTTTCCCTATGCAGTTTCCCAAAGGACCTGTTGACGCAGCTACAGCCCGAACTGCAGAATGGAATTACACCAAATTTGGCAAAGAGGTAGCCCTTGGTTCAGACTCGTGCCTTTTGCTTAAATGGTGTAAATGCGTTCAGTAGTTCCTAAGATATTCAAAAGTAAAAAGATAGATATATCTAGGGCCACGGATCCTCACGAGCACGAGCTTTATGCTAATTGGCTGCCAACACTCTGAATCAGTAGGAGTTGGCAGACATCTTGGGCCTCGGTAGAACTGAGGCACAAGAAAGCACAAAAAAACCCTCAAAAAACGTAAAAAGGGGGCAGGGCATAAACACTCTGACCCCCTAGGCCTGCTCAGGGGGTCCCACAAGGACCCCCAAGGCCGATAAAAAAATATACATTTTTTTAAAAATCGCGGGACGCACTTAGGATCCGCGCATCCCGCTCCCGAAAAAAAAAACGAAGGGCGGGCTCCCGCCCTTCGTTTACAATTAGTTACAATTAGTAATGGGGGGCCCAGAGCGGCTCCCCAGCCCAGGGAACCGCCACCCCCATGGGCTTTTGTGAAATATGTGTGGGGGGGCTCTCAGCCCCCCCCAGCCCCGGGGACTGTCACCCTGGGGCTTTATTTACATATTTGAGGGGGGGCTCATGGCCCCCCGCAGTCCCGGGGACCGCCACCCCGGGGCTTGCTTAATAAACGAAATACCTGTGTGGGGGGCTCGAGCCCCTCCACACGCCCCGGGGACCGCCACATCCCCGGGGCACTAAATATTTAAAATTGAGGGTCCGTTACGGACCCCCAAGCCCCGGGGACGACCACCCCCCGGGGCTTTAAATTAAGTGGGAGGGGGGCCACGTGGCCCCCACCCTGGAGCCAATGATGGCCCTGGGGACCGCCACCCCCCAGGGCTGGCTCCTGCAGTGTCCCGGGGTGCCCACCCTAGGACACTGTAGTTTGCAATGACAGGGCGGGAGCCTCGCGGCTCCCATCCTGTCATTGCAAACTGCTTTGCTTCATTGAAGCGAGAGCAGGAAAACCTGCTCTCGCTTCAATTAAGCAAAGCAAATTGTTTTTCCACATGGGGAGCAGCATGTTAGCTGCTCCCCATGTGGAAAAGCAATGCCGGCTCCCGCAGGAAGCGGGAGCCGGCTTCGACCGTGGGGGGATTGGGACCCCCCCACGGTCCCCAACGAGGTGGCCAGGCCCCAGGGGATGAGCTCCCCGGGGCTATTAGTGGCCATAGGAGGGGAACAAGGCAGCCCCCCTCCAAATACAAATTATTTTAAAAAAAGCCCATGCCCCGGGGGATGGGGTCCCCAGGGCAGATTAAGGCCTCGGGAGGGGGGCCACGCGACCTCCCTCCACAGTTTTAACATAAAAAAAAAAAATTAGGGGGCAGGCCCTGGGGGATGGGGTCCCCAGGGCCAAAAAATAAGAAAAAGAAGGGGGTCTACACAGCCCCCCTTCTTAAAAAGATATATATATTTTTTTTAAACGAAGTGGGGAGGAGGCCACGCCCCCTCCTTTCATCACTCTGCAAACGCGCCCCCTGGCGCGTTTGCAGAGGGGGAACAAATTCCTCTTCAATACTGGGGGTCCTGGGGGCCAACTAGCCCACCAGGAACCTCCAGTATGCGCCAGCGGGCTGCGTTGCAGAGAGGTGTTCTGAGGCCACGCCCCTTTTTACACCTCTCTGCAAGGCAGCTCTGTGGCGCTTAATGGAGGTACCTGGTGGGCTAGTTGGACCCCAGGGACCCTCAGGATTCAAAGGGACTTAATCCCCCAACTTAAAACGTGCCACGGGGCGTGTTTGCACAGTGATGAAGGTAGGGGGTGAGGCCTGAGGTGATATGTGTGCAAACACGCCCTGTGGTGGGTTTTAAGTTGGGGAATTAATTCCTCTTCAATCCTGAGGTCCCCTGGGGGCCAACTAGCCCACCAGGTACCTCCAGTAAGCGCCACAGAGCTGCCTTGCAGAGAGGTGTAAAAAGGGGCGTGGCCTCAGAACACCTCTCTGCAACGCAGCCCCCTGGCACATACTGGAGGTTCCTGGTGGGCTAGTTGGCCCCCAGGGGACCTCAGGATTGAAGAGGAATTAATTCCCCAACTTAAAACGCACCACAGGGCGTGTTTGCAGACATGTTACCTCAGGCCCCGCCCCCTTCCTTCACCTTTGTGCAAACACGCCCTGTGGCGCGTTTTAAGTTGAGGAATTAATTTCCCTTCAATCTTGAGGGTCCCTGGGGGCCAACTAGCCCACCAGGTACCTCCAGTATGCGCCAGGGAGCTGCGTTGCAGAGAGGTGTTCAGAGGCCACTCCCCTTTTTACACCTCTCTACAACGCAGATCTGTGGCGCTTACTGGAGGTACCTAGTGGGCTAGTTTGACCCTAGGGACCCTCAGGATTCAAGGGGAATTAATCTCCCAACTTAAAATGCGCCATGGGGCGCGTTTACACACTGGTGAAGGGAGGGGACGGTGCTTGAGGTGACGTGTTCAAACACGCCCTGTGGTGCGTTTAAAGTTGGGGAAAAAATTCCTCTTCAATCTTGAGGGACCCTGGGGGCCAAGTAGCCCACCCGATGCTTCCAGGAAGTTCCACTGCGCTGCGTTGCAGAGAGGTGGTGCAGGCCGTGCGCCTTTTTACATCTCTCTGCTACGCAGCTCTGTGGCACTTACTGGATTTACCTAGTGGGCTAGTTGGTCTCTACGGACCCTCAAGATTGAAGGGGAATTATTTCCCCAACTTAAAATGCGCCAAAGGGCGTGTTTGCACAGTGGTGAAGGGAGGGGATGGTGTATGAAAGTAGCTCTATATATACTGAACCGAAGTAAAATCAGCCGAACTACGAATTCCGATTTACTCACCTGTTATCAGGAGAGAACTCAGTGCTGCATCTTTTAGCCCAGCACTGACCCTGAAAATTAATTCTAAGCGTACTTACCAGTAACTTGTATTTCCTTCCATAGGAATCCATTGTGTGGTTTTCAGCAGAAAAGTTTCTAAGTGTGGAGTTTTGGAACTTACAAATATTCCTCCAAAATCAGCCGAACTACGAATTCCGATTTACTCACCTGCTATCAGGAGAGATCCCAGTGCTGCATCTTTTAGCCCAGCACTGACCATGAAAAGTAATTCTAAGCGTACTTACCAGTAACTTGTATTTCCTACCATAGGAATCCATTGTGTGGTTTTCAGCAGAAAAGTTTCTAAGTGTCAATTTTTGGAACGTACAAAAATTCCTCTAAAATCAGCCGAACTACGAATTCCAATTTACTCACCTGTCATCAGGAGAGACCTCAGTGCTGCATCTTTACGCCCATTACTGATCCTGAAATGTAATTCTAACCGTACTTACCAGTAACTTGAATTTCCTTCCATAGGCTAACATTGACTGGTTTCACTTGGAAATTCTTCTAAGTGTGGAGTTTTGGAACTTACAAATATTCCTCTAAAATCAGCCGAACTACGAATTCCAATTTACTCACATGTTATCAGGACAGACCTCAGTGCTGCATCTTTGAGCCCAGTACTGATCATTAAATAAAATTCTAAACGCACTTACCAGTAACTTGAATTTCCTTCCATAGGATATCATTGCCTCCCACCCCTGTTCCTGTTTAACAGTACTTCCGTGAGTCATTGAGCTGACGAGCTCGTCGATGAAGCATCCGCATGCCTCTGAGATGTACCTGACCTGAGAAAGATGTTGGCAGCCTACTCAGCAAACCCCAAATTTCAAAGACTGTAATCTTTACTGATGACGGTTAAAGAACCAGAAAAAACGTGTCTAGAGATCAGCACTATCTGCACCAACTGTGCCGAAACACTCAAACACTCCTGAAACAAGCAAGTAACCGAAACTGCATTTACCACAATGCCAGGGGCGAACCTTGCTGGGAGGTGAAGCGCCGTCCTCCCACCCCTGTTCCTGTTTAATAGTTCTCCAGTGAGTCATTGAGCTGACGAGCTCGTGGATGAAGCACCCGCATGGCTGAGAGAGGTACCAGACCTGAGAAAGATGTTGGCAGCCTACTCAGCAAACCCCAAATTTGAAAGACTGTAATCTCTACTGATGACGGTTAAAGAACCAGAAACACGTGTCTAGAGATCAGCACTATAAGCGCCAACTGTGGCGAAACACTCGAACACTCCTGAAGCAAGCAAGCAACTGAAACTACATTTACCACAATGCCAGGGACGAACCTTGCTGGGAGGTGAAGCGTTGTGCTCCCACCCCTGTTCCTGTTTAATAGTACTCCCGTGAGTCATTGAGCTGACAAGCTCGTGGATGAAGCACCCACATGCCTGTGAGAGGTACCTGACCTGAGAAAGATGTTGGCAGCCTAATCAGCAAACCCCAGATTTGAAAAATTGTAATCTCTACTGATGACGGCTAAAGAACCAGAAACACGTGTCTAGAGATCAGCACTATCTGCACCAACTGTGGCGAAACACTCGAACACTCTTAAAGCAAGCAAGTAAATCAAACTGCATTTACCACAATGCCAGGGAGCGAACCTTGCTGGGAGGTGAAGCGGTGTGCTCCCACCCCTGTTCCTGTTTAAAAGTACTCCCGTGAGTCATTGAGCTGACGAGCTCGTGGATGAAGCACCCGCACGACTGTGAGAGGTACCTGGCCTGAGAAAGATGTTGGCAGCCTACTCAGCAAACCCCACATTTGAAAAACTGTAATCTCTACTGATGACGGTTAAAGAACCAGAAACACGTGTCTAGAGATCAGCACTATCTACGCCAACTGTGGCGAAACACTCGAACACTTTTGAAGCAAGCAAGTAACTGAAACTGCATTTATCACAATGCCAGGGGCGAACCTTGCTGGGAGGTGAAGCGGTGTGCTCCCACCCTTGTTCCGGCTTAATAGTACTCCCATAAGTCATTGAGCTGATGAGCTCGTGGATGAAGCACCCGCATGCCTGTGAGAGGTACCTGACCTGAGAAAGATGTTGGCAGCCTACTCAGCAAACCCCACATTTGAAAAACTGTAATCTCTACTGATGACAGTTAAAGAACCAGAACCACGTGTCTAGAGATCAGCACTATCGGCGCCAACTGAGGCGAAACACTCGAACACTCTTGAAGCAAGCAAGTAACTGAAACTGCATTTACCACAATGCCAGGGTGCGGACCTTGCTGGGAGGTGAAGCGGTGTGCTCCCACCCCTGTTCCTGTTTATTAGTACTCTTGTGAGTCATTGAGCTGACAAGCTCGTGGATGAAGCACCCGCATGCCTGTGAGAGGTACCTGACCTGAGAAAGATGTTGGAAGCCTACTCAGCAAACCCCAAATTTCAAAGACTGTAATCTCTACTGATGACGGTTAAAGAACCAGAAACACGTGTCTAGAGATCAGCACTATCTACGCCAACTGTGGCGAAACACTCGAACACTCTGGAAGCAAGCAAGTAACTGAAACTGCATTTATCACAATGCCAGGGGCGAACCTTGCTGGGAGGTGAAGCGGTGTGCTCCCACCCTTGTTCCGGCTTAATAGTACTCCCATAAGTCATTGAGCTGATGAGCTCGTGGATGAAGCACCCGCATGCCTGTGAGAGGTACCTGACCTGAGAAAGATGTTGGCAGCCTACTCAGCAAACCCCACATTTGAAAAACTGTAATCTCTACTGATGATAGTTAAAGAACCAGAACCACGTGTCTAGAGATCAGCACTATCGGCGCCAACTGTGGCGAAACACTCGAACACTCTTGAAGCAAGCAAGTAACTGAAACTGCATTTACCACAATGCCAGGGGGGAACCTTGCTGGGAGGTGAAGCGTTGTGCTCCCACCCCTGTTCCTGTTTAATAGTACTCCCATGAGTCATTGAGCTGACGAGCTGGTGGATGAAGCACCCGCATGCCTGTGAGAGGTACCTGACGTGTGAAAGATGTTGGCAGCCTAATCAGCAAACCCCAGATTTGAAAAATTGTAATCTCTACTGATGACGGTTAAAGAACCAGAAACACGTGTCTAGAGATCAGCACTATCTGCACCAACTGTGGCGAAACACTCGAACACTCTTAAAGCAAGCAAGTAACTCAAACTGCATTTACCACAATGCCAGGGTGCGAACCTTGCTGGGAGGTGAAGCGGTGTGCTCCCACCCCTGTTCCTGTTTAAAAGTACTCCCGTGAGTCATTGAGCTGACGAGCTCGTGGATGAAGCACCCGCATGACTGTGAGAGGTACCTGACCTGAGAAAGATGTTGGCAGCCTAATCAGCAAACCCCAGACTTGAAAAACTGTAATCTCTACTGATGACGGTTAAAGAACCAGAAACACGTGTCTAGAGATCAGCACTATCTGCACCAACTGTGGCGAAAAACTCAAACACTCTTAAACTAAGCAAGTAACTCAAACTGCATTTACCACAATGCCAGGGTGCGAACCTTGCTGGGAGGTGAAGCGGTGTGCTCCCACCCCTGTTCCTGTTTAAAAGTACTCCCGTGAGTCATTGAGCTGACAAGCTCATGGATGAAGCACCCACATGCCTGTGAGAGGTACCTGATCTGAGAAAGATGTTGGAAGTATACTCAGCAAACCCCACATTTGAAAGACTGTAATCTCTACTGATGACGGTTAAAGAACCAGAACCACGTGTCTAGAGATCAGCACTATCGGCGCCAACTGTGGCGAAACACTTGAACACTCTTGAAGCAAGCAAGTAACTGTAACTGCATTTACCACAATGCCAGGGACGAACCTTGCTGGGAGGTGAAGCGTTGTGCTCCCACCCCTGTTCCTGTTTAATAGTACTCCCGTGAGTCATTGAGCTGACGAGCTCGTGGATGAAGCACCTGCATGACTGTGAGAGGTACCTGGCCTGAGAAAGATGTTGGCAGCCTACTCACCAAACCCCAAATTAGAAAAACTGTAATCTCTACTGATGACGGTTAAAGAACCAGAAACATGTGTCTAGAGATCAGCACTATCTGCGCCAACTGTGGCGAAACACTCGAACACTCTTAAAGCAAGCAAGTAACTCAAACTCCATTTACCACAATGCCAGGGTGCGGACCTTGCTGGGAGGTGAAGCGGTGTGCTCCCACCCCTGTTCCTGTTTATTAGTACTCTTGTGAGTCATTGAGCTGACAAGCTCGTGGATGAAGCACCCGCATGCCTGTGAGAGGTACCTGACCTAAGAAAGATGTTGGAAGCCTACTCAGCAAACCCCAAATTTCAAAGACTGTAATCTCTACTGATGACGGTTAAAGAACCAGAAACACGTGTCTAGAGATCAGCACTATATGCGCCAACTGTGGCGAAACACTCGAACACTCCTGAAGCAAGCAAACAACTGAAACTACATTTACCACAATGCCAGGGACGAACCTTGCTGGGAGGTGAAGCGGTGTGCTCCCACCCCTGTTCCTGTTTAATAGTACTCCCGTGAGTCATTGAGCTGACGAGCTCGTGGATGAAGCACCCACATGCCTGTGAGAGGTACCTGACCTGAGAAAGATGTTGGCAGCATACTCAGCAAACCCCACATTTGAAAGACTGTAATCTCTACTGATGACGGTTAAAGAACCAGAACCACGTGTCTAGAGATCAGCACTATTGGCGCCAACTGTGGCGAAACACTCGAACACTCTTGAAGCAAGCAAGTAACTGAAACTGCATTTACCACAATGCCAGGGTGCGGACCTTGCTGGGAGGTGAAGCGGTGTGCTCCCAACCCTATTCCTGTTTATTAGTACTCTTGTGAGTCATTGAGCTGACAAGCTCGTGGATGAAGCACCCGCATGCCTGTGAGAGGTACCTGACCTGAGAAAGATGTTGGAAGCCTACTCAGCAAACCCCAAATTTCAAAGACTGTAATCTCTACTGATGACGGTTAAAGAACCAGAAACACGTGTCTAGAGATCAGCACTATCTACGCCAACTGTGGCGAAACACTCGAACACTCTTGAAGCAAGCAAGTAACTGAAACTGCATTTATCACAATGCCAGGGGCGAACCTTGCTGGGAGGTGAAGCGTTGTGCTCCCACCCCTGTTCCTGTTTAATAGTACTCCCATGAGTCATTGATCTGACGAGCTGGTGGATGAAGCACCCGCATGCCTGTGAGAGGTATCTGACGTGAGAAAGATGTTGGCAGCCTACTCAGCAAGCCCCAGATTTCAAAGATTGTAATCTCTACTGATGACGGTTAAAGAACCAGAAACACGTGTCTAGAGATCAGCACTATCTGCGCCAACTGTGGCGAAACACTTGAACACTCTTGAAGCAAGCAAGCAAGCAACTGAAACTGCATTTACCACAATGCCAGGGACGAACCTTGCTGGGAGGTGAAGCGGTGTGCTCCCACCCCTGTTTCTGTTTAATAGTACTCCCGTGAGTCATTGAGCTGACAAGCTCGTGGATGAAGCACCCGCATGCCTGTGAGAGGTACCTGACCTGAGAAAGATGTTGGCAGCCTACTCAGCAAACCCCAAATTTCAAAGACTGTAATCTCTACTGATGACGGTTGAAGAACCAGAAACACGTGTCTAGAGATCAGCACTATCTACGCCAACTGTGGCGAAACACTCGAACACTCTTGAAGCAAGCAAGTAACTGAAACTGCATTTATTACAATGCCAGGGGCGAGCCTTGGTGGGAGGTGAAGCGGTGTGCTCCCACCCTTGTTCCTGCTTAATAGTACTCCCATAAGTCATTGAGCTGATGAGCTCGTGGATGAAGCACCCGCATGCCTGTGAGAGGTACCTGACCTGAGAAAGATGTCGGCAGCCTACTCAGCAAACCCCACATTTGAAAAACTGTAATCTCTACTGATGACGGTTAAAGAACCAGAAACACGTGTCTAGAGATCAGCACTATAAGCGCCAACTGTGGCGAAACACTCGAACACTCCTGAAGCAAGCAAGCAACTGAAACTACATTTACCACAATGCCAGGGACGAACCTTGCTGGGAGGTGAAGCGTTGTGCTCCCACCCCTGTTCCTGTTTAATAGTACTCCCGTGAGTCATTGAGCCGACGAGCTCGTGGATGAAGCACCCACATGCCTGTGAGAGGTACCTGACCTGAGAAAGACGTTGGCAGCCTAATCAGCAAACCCCAGATTTGAAAAATTGTAATCTCTACTGATGACGGCTAAAGAACCAGAAACACGTGTCTAGAGATCAGCACTATCTGCACCAACTGTGGCGAAACACTCGAACACTCTTAAAGCAAGCAAGTAAATCAAACTGCATTTACCACAATGCCAGGGTGCGAACCTTGCTGGGAGGTGAAGCGGTGTGCTCCCACCCCTGTTCCTGTTTAAAAGTACTCCCGTGAGTCATTGAGCTGACGAGCTCGTGGATGAAGCACCCGCATGACTGTGAGAGGTACCTGGCCTGAGAAAGATGTTGGCAGCCTACTCAGCAAACCCCACATTTGAAAAACTGTAATCTCTACTGATGACGGTTAAAGAACCAGAAACACGTGTCTAGAGATCAACACTATCTACGCCAACTGTGGCGAAACACTCGAACACTCTTGAAGCAAGCAAGTAACTGAAACTGCATTTATCACAATGCCAGGGGCGAATCTTGCTGGGAGGTGAAGCGGTGTGCTCCCACCCTTGTTCCGGCTTAATAGTACTCCCATAAGTCATTGAGCTGATGAGCTCCTGGATGAAGCACCCGCATGCCTGTGAGAGGTACCTGACCTGAGAAAGATGTTGGCAGCCTACTCAGCAAACCCCACATTTGAAAAACTGTAATCTCTACTGATGACAGTTAAAGAACCAGAACCACGTGTCTAGAGATCAGCACTATCGGCGCCAACTGTGGCGAAACACTCGAACACTCTTGAAGCAAGCAAGTAACTGAAACTGCATTTACCACAATGCCAGGGGCGAACCTTGCTGGGAGGTGAAGCGTTGTGATCCCACCCCTGTTCCTGTTTAATATTACTCCCATGAGTCATTGAGCTGACGAGCTGGTGGATGAAGCACCCGCATGCCTGTGAGAGGTACCTGACGTGTGAAAGATGTTGGCAGCCTAATCAGCAAACCCCAGATTTGAAAAATTGTAATCTCTACTGATGACGGTTAAAGAACCAGAAACACGTGTCTAGAGATCAGCACTATCTGCACCAACTGTGGCGAAACACTCGAACACTCTTAAAGCAAGCAAGTAACTCAAACTGCATTTACCACAATGCCAGGGTGCGAACCTTGCTGGGAGGTGAAGCGGTGTGCTGCCACCCCTGTTCCTGTTTAAAAGTACTCCTGTGAGTCATTGAGCTGACGAGCTTGTGGATGAAGCACCCGCATGACTGTGAGAGGTACCTGACCTGAGAAAGATGTTGGCAGCCTAATCAGCAAACCCCAGACTTGAAAAACTGTAATCTCTACTGATGACGGTTAAAGAACCAGAAACACGTGTCTAGAGATCAGCACTATCTGCACCAACTGTGGCGAAACACTCAAACACTCTTAAACCAAGCAAGTAACTCAAACTGCATTTACCACAATGCCAGGGTGCGAACCTTGCTGGGAGGTGAAGCGGTGTGCTCCCACCCCTGTTCCTGTTTAAAAGTACTCCCGTGAGTCATTGAGCTGACAAGCTCGTGGATGAAGCACCCACATGCCTGTGAGAGGTACCTGATCTGAGAAAGATGTTGGCAGTATACTCAGCAAACCCCACATTTGAAAGACTGTAATCTCTACTGATGACGGTTAAAGAACCAGAACCACGTGTCTAGAGATCAGCACTATCGGCGCCAACTGTGGCGAAACACTTGAACACTCTTGAAGCAAGCAAGTAACTGTAACTGCATTTACCACAATGCCAGGGACGAACCTTGCTGGGAGGTGAAGCGTTGTGCACCCACCCCTGTTCCTGTTTAATAGTACTCCCGTGAGTCATTGAGCTGACGAGCTCGTGGATGAAGCACCTGCATGACTGTGAGAGGTACCTGGCCTGAGAAAGATGTTGGCAACCTACTCAGCAAACCCCAAATTTGAAAAACTGTAATCTCTACTGATGACGGTTAAAGAACCAGAAACACGTGTCTAGAGATCAGCACTATCTGCGCCAACTGTGGCGAAACACTCGAACACTCTTAAAGCAAGCAAGTAACTCAAACTGCATTTACCACAATGCCAGGGTGCGGACCTTGCGGGAGGTGAAGCGTTGTGCTCCCACCCCTGTTCCTGTTTAATAGTACTTCCTTGAGTCATTGAGCTGACGAGCTGGTGGATGAAGCACCCGCATGCCTGTGAGAGGTACCTGACGTGAGAAAGATGTTGGCAGCCTACTCAGCAAGCCCCAGATTTCAAAGACTGTAATCTCTACTGATGACGGTTAAAGAACCAGAAACACGTGTCTAGAGATCAGCACTATATGCGCCAACTGTGGCGAAACACTCGAACACTCCTGAAGCAAGCAAGCAACTGAAACTACATTTACCACAATGCCAGGGACGAACCTTGCTGGGAGGTGAAGCGGTGTGCTCCCACCCCTGTTCCTGTTTAATAGTACTCCCGTGAGTCATTGAGCTGACGAGCTCGTGGATGAAGCACCCACATGCCTGTGAGAGGTACCTGACCTGAGAAAGATGTTGGCAGCATACTCAGCAAACCCCACATTTGAAAGACTGTAATCTCTACTGATGACGGTTAAAGAACCAGAACCACGTGTCTAGAGATCAGCACTATCGGCGCCAACTGTGGCGAAACACTCGAACACTCTTGAAGCAAGCAAGTAACTCAAACTGCATTTACCACAATGCCAGGGTGCGAACCTTGCTGGGAGGTGAAGCGGTGTGCTCCCACCCCTGTTCCTGTTTAATAGTACTCCCGTGAGTCATTGAGCTGACAAGCTCGTGGATGAAGCACCCGCATGCCTGTGAGAGGTACCTGATCTGAGAAAGATGTTGGCAGCATACTCAGCAAACCCCACATTTGAAAGACTGTAATCTCTACTGATGACGGTTAAAGAACCAGTAACACGTGTCTAGAGATCAGCACTATCTGCGCCAACTGTGGCGAAACACTCGAACACTCTTAAAGCAAGCAAGTAACTGAAACTGCATTGACCACAATGCCAGGGTGCGGACCTTGCTGGGAGGTGAAGCGGTGTGCTCCCACCCCTGTTCCTGTTTAATAGTACTCCCGTGAGTCATTGAGCTGACAAGCTCGTGGATGAAGCACCCGCATGCCTGTGAGAGGTACCTGACCTGAGAAAGATGTTGGCAGCCTACTCAGCAAACCCCACATTTGAAAAACTGTAATCTCTACTGATGATAGTTAAAGAACCAGAACCACGTGTCTAGAGATCAGCACTATCGGCGCCAACTGTGGCGAAACACTCGAACACTCTTGAAGCAAGCAAGTAACTGAAACTGCATTTACCACAATGCCAGGGGGGAACCTTGCTGGGAGGTGAAGCGTTGTGCTCCCACCCCTGTTCCTGTTTAATAGTACTCCCATGAGTCATTGAGCTGACGAGCTGGTGGATGAAGCACCCGCATGCCTGTGAGAGGTACCTGACGTGTGAAAGATGTTGGCAGCCTAATCAGCAAACCCCAGATTTGAAAAATTGTAATCTCTACTGATGACGGTTAAAGAACCAGAAACACGTGTCTAGAGATCAGCACTATCTGCACCAACTGTGGCGAAACACTCGAACACTCTTAAAGCAAGCAAGTAACTCAAACTCCATTTACCACAATGCCAGGGTGCGAACCTTGCTGGGAGGTGAAGCGGTGTGCTCCCACCCCTGTTCCTGTTTAAAAGTACTCCCATGAGTCATTGAGCTGACGAGCTCGTGGATGAAGCACCCGCATGACTGTGAGAGGTACCTGACCTGAGAAAGATGTTGGCAGCCTAATCAGCAAACCCCAGACTTGAAAAACTGTAATCTCTACTGATGACGGTTAAAGAACCAGAAACACGTGTCTAGAGATCAGCACTATCTGCACCAACTGTGGCGAAAAACTCAAACACTCTTAAACCAAGCAAGTAACTCAAACTGCATTTACCACAATGCCAGGGTGCGAACCTTGCTGGGAGGTGAAGCGGTGTGCTCCCACCCCTGTTCCTGTTTAAAAGTACTCCCGTGAGTCATTGAGCTGACAAGCTCGTGGATGAAGCACCCACATGCCTGTGAGAGGTACCTGATCTGAGAAAGATGTTGGCAGTATACTCAGCAAACCCCACATTTGAAAGACTGTAATCTCTAATGATGACGGTTAAAGAACCAGAACCACGTGTCTAGAGTTCAGCACTATCGGCACCAACTGTGGCGAAACACTTGAACACTCTTGAAGCAAGCAAGTAACTGTAACTGCATTTACCACAATGCCAGGGACGAACCTTGCTGGGAGGTGAAGCGTTGTGCTCCCACCCCTGTTCCTGTTTAATAGTACTCCCGTGAGTCATTGAGCTGACGAGCTCGTGGATGAAGCACCTGCATGACTGTGAGAGGTACCTGGCCTGAGAAAGATGTTGGCAGCCTACTCACCAAACCCCAAATTTGAAAAACTGTAATCTCTACTGATGACGGTTAAAGAACCAGAAACATGTGTCAAGAGATCAGCACTATCTGCGCCAACTGTGGCGAAACACTCGAACACTCTTAAAGCAAGCAAGTAACTCAAACTGCATTTACCACAATGCCAGGGTGCGGACCTTGCTGGGAGGTGAAGCGGTGTGCTCCCACCCCTGTTCCTGTTTATTAGTACTCTTGTGAGTCATTGAGCTGACAAGCTCGTGGATGAAGCACCCGCATGCCTGTGAGAGGTACCTGACCTAAGAAAGATGTTGGAAGCCTACTCAGCAAACCCCAAATTTCAAAGACTGTAATCTCTACTGATGACGGTTAAAGAACCAGAAACACGTGTCTAGAGATCAGCACTATATGCGCCAACTGTGGCGAAACACTCGAACACTCCTGAAGCAAGCAAGCAACTGAAACTACATTTACCACAACGCCAGGGACGAACCTTGCTGGGAGGTGAAGCGGTGTGCTCCCACCCCTGTTCCTGTTTAATAGTACTCCCATGAGTCATTGATCTGACGAGCTGGTGGATGAAGCACCCACATGCCTGTGAGAGGTACCTGACCTGAGAAAGATGTTGGCAGCATACTCAGCAAACCCCACATTTGAAAGACTGTAATCTCTACTGATGACGGTTAAAGAACCAGAACCACGTGTCTAGAGATCAGCACTATCGGCGCCAACTGTGGCGAAACACTCGAACACTCTTGAAGCAAGCAAGTAACTGAAACTGCATTTACCACAATGCCAGGGTGCGGACCTTGCTGGGAGGTGAAGCGGTGTGCTCCCAACCCTGTTCCTGTTTATTAGTACTCTTGTGAGTCATTGAGCTGACAAGCTCGTGGATGAAGCACCCGCATGCCTGTGAGAGGTACCTGACCTGAGAAAGATGTTGGAAGCCTACTCAGCAAACCCCAAATTTCAAAGACTGTAATCTCTACTGATGACGGTTAAAGAACCAGAAACACGTGTCTAGAGATCAACACTATCTACGCCAACTGTGGCGAAACACTCGAACACTCTTGAAGCAAGCAAGTAACTGAAACTGCATTTATCACAATGCCAGGGGCGAACCTTGCTGGGAGGTGAAGCGTTGTGCTCCCACCCCTGTTCCTGTTTAATAGTACTCCCATGAGTCATTGATCTGACGAGCTGGTGGATGAAGCACCCGCATGCCTGTGAGAGGTATCTGACGTGAGAAAGATGTTGGCAGCCTACTCATCAAGCCCCAGATTTCAAAGACTGTAATCTCTACTGATGACGGTTAAAGAACCAGAAACACGTGTCTAGAGATCAGCACTATCTGCGCCAACTGTGGCGAAACACTTGAACACTCTTGAAGCAAGCAAGCAACTGAAACTGCATTTACCACAATGTCAGGGACGAACCTTGCTGGGAGGTGAAGCGGTGTGCTCCCACCCCTGTTTCTGTTTAATAGTACTCCCGTGAGTCATTGAGCTGACAAGCTCGTGGATGAAGCACCCGCATGCCTGTGAGAGGTACCTGACCTGAGAAAGATGTTGGCAGCCTACTCAGCAAACCCCAAATTTCAAAGACTGTAATCTCTACTGATGACTGTTAAAGAACCAGAAACACGTGTCTAGAGATCAGCACTATCTACGCCAACTGTGGCGAAACACTCGAACACTCTTGAAGCAAGCAAGTAACTGAAACTGCATTTATCACAATGCCAGGGGCGAGCCTTGCTGGGAGGTGAAGCGGTGTGCTCCCACCCTTGTTCCTGCTTAATAGTACTCCCATAAGTCATTGAGCTGATGAGCTCGTGGATGAAGCACCCGCATGCCTGTGAGAGGTACCTGACCTGAGAAAGATGTTGGCAGCCTACTCAGCAAACCCCACATTTGAAAAACTGTAATCTCTACTGATGACGGTTAAAGAACCAGAAACACGTGTCTAGAGATCAGCACTATAAGCGCCAACTGTGGCGAAACACTCGAACACTCCTGAAGCAAGCAAGCAACTGAAACTACATTTACCACAATGCCAGGGACGAACCTTGCTGGGAGGTGAAGCGTTGTGCTCCCACCCCTGTTCCTGATTAATAGTACTCCCGTGAGTCATTGAGCTGACGAGCTCGTGGATGAAGCACCCACATGCCTGTGAGAGGTACCTGACCTGAGAAAGATGTTGGCAGCCTAATCAGCAAACCCCAGATTTGAAAAATTGTAATCTCTACTGATGACGGCTAAAGAACCAGAAACACGTGTCTAGAGATCAGCACTATCTGCACCAACTGTGGCGAAACACTCGAACACTCTTAAAGCAAGCAAGTAAATCAAACTGCATTTACCACAATGCCAGGGTGCGAACCTTGCTGGGAGGTGAAGCGGTGTGCTCCCACCCCTGTTCCTGTTTAAAAGTACTCCCGTGAGTCATTGAGCTGACGAGCTCGTGGATGAAGCACCCGCATGACTGTGAGAGGTACCTGGCCTGAGAAAGATGTTGGCAGCCTACTCAGCAAACCCCACATTTGAAAAACTGTAATCTCTACTGATGACGGTTAAAGAACCAGAAACACGTGTCTAGAGATCAGCACTATCTACGCCAACTGTGGCGAAACACTCGAACACTCTTGAAGCAAGCAAGTAACTGAAACTGCATTTATCACAATGCCAGGGGCGAACCTTGCTGGGAGGTGAAGCGGTGTGCTCCCACCCTTGTTCCGGCTTAATAGTACTCCCATAAGTCATTGAGCTGATGAGCTCGTGGATGATGCACCCGCATGCCTGTGAGAGGTACCTGACCTGAGAAAGATGTTGGCAGCCTACTCAGCAAACCCCACATTTGAAAAACTGTAATCTCTACTGATGACAGTTAAAGAACCAGAACCACGTGTCTAGAGATCAGCACTATCGGCGCCAACTGTGGCGAAACACTCGAACACTCTTGAAGCAAGCAAGTAACTGAAACTGCATTTACCACAATGCCAGGGTGCGGACCTTGCTGGGAGGTGAAGCGGTGTGCTCCCACCCCTGTTCCTGTTTATTAGTACTCTTGTGAGTCATTGAGCTGACAAGCTTGTGGATGAAGCACCCGCATGCCTTTGAGAGGTACCTGACCTGAGAAAGATGTTGGAAGCCTACTCAGCAAACCCCAAATTTCAAAGACTTTAATCTCTACTGATGACGGTTAAAGAACCAGAAACACGTGTCTAGAGATCAACACTATCTACGCCAACTGTGGCAAAACACTCGAACACTCTTGAAGCAAGCAAGTAACTGAAACTGCATTTATCACAATGCCAGGGGCGAACCTTGCTGGGAGGTGAAGCGGTGTGCTCCCACCCTTGTTCCGGCTTAATAGTACTCCCATAAGTCATTGAGCTGATGAGCTCCTGGATGAAGCACCCGCATGCCTGTGAGAGGTACCTGACCTGAGAAAGATGTTGGCAGCCTACTCAGCAAACCCCACATTTGAAAAACTGTAATCTCTACTGATGACAGTTAAAGAACCAGAACCACGTGTCTAGAGATCAGCACTATCGGCGCCAACTGTGGCGAAACACTCGAACACTCTTGAAGCAAGCAAGTAACTGAAACTGCATTTACCACAATGCCAGGGGCGAACCTTGCTGGGAGGTGAAGCGTTGTGCTCCCACCCCTGTTCCTGTTTAATAGTACTCCCATGAGTCATTGAGCTGACGAGCTGGTGGATGAAGCACCCGCATGCCTGTGAGAGGTACCTGACGTGTGAAAGATGTTGGCAGCCAAATCAGCAAACCCCAGATTTGAAAAATTGTAATCTCTACTGATGACGGTTAAAGAACCAGAAACACGTGTCAAGAGATCAGCACTATCTGCACCAACTGTGGCGAAACACTCGAACACTCTTAAAGCAAGCAAGTAACTCAAACTGCATTTACCACAATGCCAGGGTGCGATCCTTGCTGGGAGGTGAAGCGGTGTGCTCCCACCCCTGTTCCTGTTTAAAAGTACTCCCGTGAGTCATTGAGCTGACGAGCTCGTGGATGAAGCACCCGCATGACTGTGAGAGGTACCTGACCTGAGAAAGATGTTGGCAGCCTAATCAGCAAACCCCAGACTTGAAAAACTGTAATCTCTACTGATGACGGTTAAAGAACCAGAAACACGTGTCTAGAGATCAGCACTATCTGCACCAACTGTGGCGAAACACTCAAACACTCTTAAACCAAGCAAGTAACTCAAACTGCATTTACCACAATGCCAGGGTGCGGACCTTGTGGGAGGTGAAGCGTTGTGCTCCCACCCCTGTTTCTGTTTAATAGTACTTCCATGAGTCATTGAGCTGACGAGCTGGTGGATGAAGCACCCGCATGCCTGTGAGAGGTACCTGACGTGAGAAAGATGTTGGCAGCCTACTCAGCAAGCCCCAGATTTCAAAGACTGTAATCTCTACTGATGATGGTTAAAGAACCAGAAACACGTGTCTAGAGATCAGCACTATATGCGCCAACTGTGGCGAAACACTCGAACACTCCTGAAGCAAGCAAGCAACTGAAACTACATTTACCACAATGCCAGGGACGAACCTTGCTGGGAGGTGAAGCGGTGTGCTCCCACCCCTGTTCCTGTTTAATAGTACTCCCGTGAGTCATTGAGCTGACGAGCTCGTGGATGAAGCACCCACATGCCTGTGAGAGGTACCTGACGTGAGAAAGATGTTGGCAGCCTACTCAGCAAGCCCCAGATTTCAAAGACTGTAATCTCTACTGATGACGGTTAAAGAACCAGAAACACGTGTCTAGAGATCAGCACTATAAGCGCCAACTGTGGCGAAACACTCAAACACTCCTGAAGCAAGCAAGCAACTGAAACTACATTTACCACAATGCCAGGGGCGAACCTTGCTGGGAGGTGAAGCGTTGTGCTCCCACCCCTGTTCCTGTTTAATAGTACTCCCATGAGTCATTGAGCTGACGAGCTGGTGGATGAAGCACCCGCATGCCTGTGAGAGGTACCTGACGTGTGAAAGATGTTGGCAGCCTAATCAGCAAACCCCAGATTTGAAAAATTGTAATCTCTACTGATGACGGTTAAAGAACCAGAAACACGTGTCTAGAGATCAGCACTATCTGCACCAACTGTGGCGAAACACTCGAACACTCTTAAAGCAAGCAAGTAACTCAAACTGCATTTACCACAATGCCAGGGTGCGAACCTTGCTGGGAGGTGAAGCGGTGTGCTCCCACCCCTGTTCCTGTTTAAAAGTACTCCCGTGAGTCATTGAGCTGTCGAGCTCGTGGATGAAGCACCCGCATGACTGTGAGAGGTACCTGACCTGAGAAAGATGTTGGCAGCCTAATCAGCAAACCCCAGACTTGAAAAACTGTAATCTCTACTGATGACGGTTAAAGAACCAGAAACACGTGTCTAGAGATCAGCACTATCTGCACCAACTGTGGCGAAAAACTCAAACACTCTTAAACCAAGCAAGTAACTCAAACTGCATTTACCACAATGCCAGGGTGCGAACCTTGCTGGGAGGTGAAGCGGTGTGCTCCCACCCCTGTTCCGGTTTAAAAGTACTCCCGTGAGTCATTGAGCTGACAAGCTCGTGGATGAAGCACCCACATGCCTGTGAGAGGTACCTGATCTGAGAAAGATGTTGGCAGTATACTCAGCAAACCCCACATTTGAAAGACTCTAATCTCTAATGATGACGGTTAAAGAACCAGAACCACGTGTCTAGAGATCAGCACTATCGGCACCAACTGTGGCGAAACACTTGAACACTCTTGAAGCAAGCAAGTAACTGTAACTGCATTTACCACAATGCCAGGGACGAACCTTGCTGGGAGGTGAAGCGTTGTGCTCCCACCCCTGTTCCTGTTTAATAGTACTCCCGTGAGTCATTGAGCTGACGAGCTCGTGGATGAAGCACCTGCATGACTGTGAGAGGTACCTGGCCTGAGAAAGATGTTGGCAGCCTACTCACCAAACCCCAAATTTGAAAAACTGTAATCTCTACTGATGACGGTTAAAGAACCAGAAACATGTGTCAAGAGATCAGCACTATCTGCGCCAACTGTGGCGAAACACTCGAACACTCTTAAAGCAAGCAAGTAACTCAAACTGCATTTACCACAATGCCAGGGTGCGGACCTTGCTGGGAGGTGAAGCGGTGTGCTCCCACCCCTGTTCCTGTTTATTAGTACTCTTGTGAGTCATTGAGCTGACAAGCTCGTGGATGAAGCACCCGCATGCCTGTGAGAGGTACCTGACCTAAGAAAGATGTTGGAAGCCTACTCAGCAAACCCCAAATTTCAAAGACTGTAATCTCTACTGATGACGGTTAAAGAACCAGAAACACGTGTCTAGAGATCAGCACTATATGCGCCAACTGTGGCGAAACACTCGAACACTCCTGAAGCAAGCAAGCAACTGAAACTACATTTACCACAACGCCAGGGACGAACCTTGCTGGGAGGTGAAGCGGTGTGCTCCCACCCCTGTTCCTGTTTAATAGTACTCCCATGAGTCATTGATCTGACGAGCAGGTGGATGAAGCACCCACATGCCTGTGAGAGGTACCTGACCTGAGAAAGATGTTGGCAGCATACTCAGCAAACCCCACATTTGAAAGACTGTAATCTCTACTGATGACGGTTAAAGAACCAGAACCACGTGTCTAGAGATCAGCACTATCGGCGCCAACTGTGGCGAAACACTCGAACACTCTTGAAGCAAGCAAGTAACTGAAACTGCATTTACCACAATGCCAGGGTGCGGACCTTGCTGGGAGGTGAAGCCGTGTGCTCCCAACCCTGTTCCTGTTTATTAGTACTCTTGTGAGTCATTGAGCTGACAAGCTCGTGGATGAAGCACCCGCATGCCTGTGAGAGGTACCTGACCTGAGAAAGATGTTGGAAGCCTACTCAGCAAACCCCAAATTTCAAAGACTGTAATCTCTACTGATGACGGTTAAAGAACCAGAAACACGTGTCTAGAGATCAACACTATCTACGCCAACTGTGGCGAAACACTCGAACACTCTTGAAGCAAGCAAGTAACTGAAACTGCATTTATCACAATGCCAGGGGCGAACCTTGCTGGGAGGTGAAGCGTTGTGCTCCCACCCCTGTTCCTGTTTAATAGTACTCCCATGAGTCATTGATCTGACGAGCTGGTGGATGAAGCACCCGCATGCCTGTGAGAGGTATCTGACGTGAGAAAGATGTTGGCAGCCTACTCATCAAGCCCCAGATTTCAAAGACTGTAATCTCTACTGATGACGGTTAAAGAACCAGAAACACGTGTCTAGAGATCAGCACTATCTGCGCCAACTGTGGCGAAACACTTGAACACTCTTGAAGCAAGCAAGCAACTGAAACTGCATTTACCACAATGTCAGGGACGAACCTTGCTGGGAGGTGAAGCGGTGTGCTACCACCCCTGTTTCTGTTTAATAGTACTCCCGTGAGACATTGAGCTGACAAGCTCGTGGATGAAGCACCCGCATGCCTGTGAGAGGTACCTGACCTGAGAAAGATGTTGGCAGCCTACTCAGCAAACCCCAAATTTCAAAGACTGTAATCTCTACTGATGACGGTTAAAGAACCAGAAACACGTGTCTAGAGATCAGCACTATCTACGCCAACTGTGGCGAAACACTCGAACACTCTTGAAGCAAGCAAGTAACTGAAACTGCATTTATCACAATGCCAGGGGCGAGCCTTGCTGGGAGGTGAAGCGGTGTGCTCCCACCCTTGTTCCTGCTTAATAGTACTCCCATAAGTCATTGAGCTGATGAGCTCGTGGATGAAGCACCCGCATGCCTGTGAGAGGTACCTGACCTGAGAAAGATGTTGGCAGCCTACTCAGCAAACCCCACATTTGAAAAACTGTAATCTCTACTGATGACGGTTAAAGAACCAGAAACACGTGTCTAGAGATCACCACTATAAGCGCCAACTGTGGCGAAACACTCGAACACTCCTGAAGCAAGCAAGCAACTGAAACTACATTTACCACAATGCCAGGGACGAACCTTGCTGGGAGGTGAAGCGTTGTGCTCCCACCCCTGTTCCTGTTTAATAGTACTCCGGTGAGTCATTGAGCTGACGAGCTCGTGGATGAAGCACCCACATGCCTGTGAGAGGTACCTGACCTGAGAAAGATGTTGGCAGCCTAATCAGCAAACCCCAGATTTGAAAAATTGTAATCTCTACTGATGACGGCTAAAGAACCAGAAACACGTGTCTAGAGATCAGCACTATCTGCACCAACTGTGGCGAAACACTCGAACACTCTTAAAGCAAGCAAGTAAATCAAACTGCATTTACCACAATGCCAGGGTGCGAACCTTGCTGGGAGGTGAAGCGGTGTGCTCCCACCCCTGTTCCTGTTTAAAAGTACTCCCGTGAGTCATTGAGCTGACGAGCTCGTGGATGAAGCACCCGCATGACTGTGAGAGGTACCTGGCCTGAGAAAGATGTTGGCAGCCTACTCAGCAAACCCCACATTTGAAAAACTGTAATCTCTACTGATGACGGTTAAAGAACCAGAAACACGTGTCTAGAGATCAGCACTATCTACGCCAACTGTGGCGAAACACTCGAACACTCTTGAAGCAAGCAAGTAACTGAAACTGCATTTATCACAATGCCAGGGGCGAACCTTGCTGGGAGGTGAAGCGGTGTGCTCCCACCCTTGTTCCGGCTTATTAGTACTCCCATAAGTCATTGAGCTGATGAGCTCGTGGATGATGCACCCGCATGCCTGTGAGAGGTACCTGACCTGAGAAAGATGTTGGCAGCCTACTCAGCAAACCCCACATTTGAAAAACTGTAATCTCTACTGATGACAGTTAAAGAACCAGAACCACGTGTCTAGAGATCAGCACTATCGGCGCCAACTGTGGCGAAACACTCGAACACTCTTGAAGCAAGCAAGTAACTGAAACTGCATTTACCACAATGCCAGGGTGCGGACCTTGCTGGGAGGTGAAGCAGTGTGCTCCCACCCCTGTTCCTGTTTATTAGTACTCTTGTGAGTCATTGAGCTGACAAGCTCGTGGATGAAGCACCCGCATGCCTTTGAGAGGTACCTGACCTGAGAAAGATGTTGGAAGCCTACTCAGCAAACCCCAAATTTCAAAGACTTTAATCTCTACTGATGACGGTTAAAGAACCAGAAACACGTGTCTAGAGATCAACACTATCTACGCCAACTGTGGCGAAACACTCGAACACTCTTGAAGCAAGCAAGTAACTGAAACTGCATTTATCACAATGCCAGGGGCGAACATTGCTGGGAGGTGAAGCGGTGTGCTCCCACCCTTGTTCCGGCTTAATAGTACTCCCATAAGTCATTGAGGTGATGAGCTCCTGGATGAAGCACCCGCATGCCTGTGAGAGGTACCTGACCTGAGAAAGATGTTGGCAGCCTACTCAGCAAACCCCACATTTGAAAAACTGTAATCTCTACTGATGACAGTTAAAGAACCAGAACCACGTGTCTAGAGATCAGCACTATCGGCGCCAACTGTGGCGAAACACTCGAACACTCTTGAAGCAAGCAAGTAACTGAAACTGCATTTACCACAATGCCAGGGGCGAACCTTGCTGGGAGGTGAAGCGTTGTGCTCCCACCCCTGTTCCTGTTTAATAGTACTCCCATGAGTCATTGAGCTGACGAGCTGGTGGATGAAGCACCCGCATGCCTGTGAGAGGTACCTGACGTGTGAAAGATGTTGGCAGCCAAATCAGCAAACCCCAGATTTGAAAAATTGTAATCTCTACTGATGACGGTTAAAGAACCAGAAACACGTGTCTAGAGATCAGCACTATCTGCACCAACTGTGGCGAAACACTCGAACACTCTTAAACCAAGCAAGTAACTCAAACTGCATTTACCACAATGCCAGGGTGCGGACCTTGCGGGAGGTGAAGCGTTGTGCTCCCACCCCTGTTCCTGTTTAATAGTACTTCCATGAGTCATTGAGCTGACGAGCTGGTGGATGAAGCACCCGCATGCCTGTGAGAGGTACCTGACGTGAGAAAGATGTTGGCAGCCTACTCAGCAAGCCCCAGATTTCAAAGACTGTAATCTCTACTGATGACGGTTAAAGAACCAGAAACACGTGTCTAGAGATCAGCACTATATGCGCCAACTGTGGCGAAACACTCGAACACTCCTGAAGCAAGCAAGCAACTGAAACTACATTTACCACAATGCCAGGGACGAACCTTGCTGGGAGGTGAAGCGGTGTGCTCCCACCCCTGTTCCTGTTTAATAGTACTCCCGTGAGTCATTGAGCTGACGAGCTCGTGGATGAAGCACCCACATGCCTGTGAGAGGTACTTGACCTGAGAAAGATGTTGGCAGCATACTCAGCAAACCCCACATTTGAAAGACTGTAATCTCTACTGATGACGGTTAAAGAACCAGAACCACGTGTCTAGAGATCAGCACTATCGGCGCCAACTGTGGCGAAACACTCGAACACTCTTGAAGCAAGCAAGTAACTCAAACTGCATTTACCACAATGCCAGGGTGCGAACCTTGCTGGGAGGTGAAGCGGTGTGCTCCCACCCCTGTTCCTGTTTAATAGTACTCCCGTGAGTCATTGAGCTGACAAGCTCGTGGATGAAGCACCCGCATGCCTGTGAGAGGTACCTGATCTGAGAAAGATGTTGGCAGCATACTCAGCAAACCCCACATTTGAAAGACTGTAATCTCTACTGATGACGGTTAAAGAACCAGTAACACGTGTCTAGAGATCAGCACTATCTGCGCCAACTGTGGCGAAACACTCGAACACTCTTAAAGCAAGCAAGTAACTGAAACTGCATTGACCACAATGCCAGGGTGCGGAGCTTGCTGGGAGGTGAAGCGGTGTGCTCCCAACCCTGTTCCTGTTTATTAGTACTCTTGTGAGTCATTGAGCTGACAAGCTCGTGGATGAAGCACCCGCATGCCTGTGAGAGGTACCTGACCTGAGAAAGATGTTGGCAGCCTACTCAGCAAACCCCACATTTGAAAAACTGTAATCTCTACTGATGATAGTTAAAGAACCAGAACCACGTGTCTAGAGATCAGCACTATCGGCGCCAACTGTGGCGAAACACTCGAACACTCTTGAAGCAAGCAAGTAACTGAAACTGCATTTACCACAATGCCAGGGGGGAACCTTGCTAGGAGGTGAAGCGTTGTGCTTCCACCCCTGTTCCTGTTTAATAGTACTCCCATGAGTCATTGAGCTGACGAGCTGGTGGATGAAGCACCCGCATGCCTGTGAGAGGTACCTGACGTGTGAAAGATGTTGGCAGCCTAATCAGCAAACCCCAGATTTGAAAAATTGTAATCTCTACTGATGACGGTTAAAGAACCAGAAACACGTGTCTAGAGATCAGCACTATCTGCACCAACTGTGGCGAAACACTCGAACACTCTTAAAGCAAGCAAGTAACTCAAACTGCATTTACCACAATGCCAGGGTGCGAACCTTGCTGGGAGGTGAAGCGGTGTGCTCCCACCCCTGTTCCTGTTTAAAAGTACTCCCGTGAGTCATTGAGCTGACGAGCTCGTGGATGAAGCACCCGCATGACTGTGAGAGGTACCTGACCTGAGAAAGATGTTGGCAGCCTAATCAGCAAACCCCAGACTTGA
Organism: Triturus cristatus; assembly: GCF_964204655.1. Lineage (NCBI taxonomy): Eukaryota > Metazoa > Chordata > Amphibia > Caudata > Salamandridae > Triturus > Triturus cristatus. The sequence continues at coordinate 108,338,178 of NC_140579.1, read as the reverse complement.
AAAACTGTAATCTCTACTGATGACGGTTAAAGAACCAGAAACACGTGTCTAGAGATCAGCACTATCTGCACCAACTGTGGCGAAAAACTCAAACACTCTTAAACCAAGCAAGTAACTCAAACTGCATTTACCACAATGCCAGGGTGCGAACCTTGCTGGGAGGTGAAGCGGTGTGCTCCCACCCCTGTTCCTGTTTAAAAGTACTCCCGTGAGTCATTGTGCTGACAAGCTCGTGGATGAAGCACCCACATGCCTGTGAGAGGTACCTGATCTGAGAAAGATGTTGGCAGTATACTCAGCAAACCCCACATTTGAAAGACTGTAATCTCTAATGATGACGGTTAAAGAACCAGAACCACGTGTCTAGAGATCAGCACTATCGGCACCAACTGTGGCGAAACACTTGAACACTCTTGAAGCAAGCAAGTAACTGTAACTGCATTTACCACAATGCCAGGGACGAACCTTGCTGGGAGGTGAAGCGTTGTGCTCCCACCCCTGTTCCTGTTTAATAGTACTCCCGTGAGTCATTGAGCTGACGAGCTCGTGGATGAAGCACCTGCATGACTGTGAGAGGTACCTGGCCTGAGAAAGATGTTGGCAGCCTACTCACCAAACCCCAAATTTGAAAAACTGTAATCTCTACTGATGACGGTTAAAGAACCAGAAACATGTGTCAAGAGATCAGCACTATCTGCGCCAACTGTGGCGAAACACTCGAACACTCTTAAAGCAAGCAAGTAACTCAAACTGCATTTACCACAATGCCAGGGTGCGGACCTTGCTGGGAGGTGAAGCCGTGTGCTCCCGCCCCTGTTCCTGTTTATTAGTACTCTTGTGAGTCATTGAGCTGACAAGCTCGTGGATGAAGCACCCGCATGCCTGTGAGAGGTACCTGACCTAAGAAAGATGTTGGAAGCCTACTCAGCAAACCCCAAATTTCAAAGACTGTAATCTCTACTGATGACGGTTAAAGAACCAGAAACACGTGTCTAGAGATCAGCACTATATGCGCCAACTGTGGCGAAACACTCGAACACTCCTGAAGCAAGCAAGCAACTGAAACTACATTTACCACAATGCCAGGGAAGAACCTTGCTGGGAGGTGAAGCGGTGTGCTCCCACCCCTGTTCCTGTTTAATAGTACTCCCGTGAGTCATTGATCTGACGAGCTGGTGGATGAAGCACCCACATGCCTGTGAGAGGTACCTGACCTGAGAAAGATGTTGGCAGCATACTCAGCAAACCCCACATTTGAAAGACTGTAATCTCTACTGATGACGGTTAAAGAACCAGAACCACGTGTCTAGAGATCAGCACTATCGCCGCCAACTGTGGCGAAACACTCGAACACTCTTGAAGCAAGCAAGTAACTGAAATTGCATTTACCACAATGCCAGGGTGCGGACCTTGCTGGGAGGTGAAGCGGTGTGCTCCCAACCCTGTTCCTGTTTATTAGTACTCTTGTGAGTCATTGAGCTGACAAGCTCGTGGATGAAGCACCCGCATGCCTGTGAGAGGTACCTGACCTGAGAAAGATGTTGGAAGCCTACTCAGCAAACCCCAAATTTCAAAGACTGTAATCTCTACTGATGACGGTTAAAGAACCAGAATCACGTGTCTAGAGATCAACACTATCTACGCCAACTGTGGCGAAACACTCGAACACTCTTGAAGCAAGCAAGTAACTGAAACTGCATTTATCACAATGCCAGGGGCGAACCTTGCTGGGAGGTGAAGCGTTGTGCTCCCACCCCTGTTCCTGTTTAATAGTACTCCCATGAGTCATTGATCTGACGAGCTGGTGGATGAAGCACCCGCATGCCTGTGAGAGGTATCTGACGTGAGAAAGATGTTGGCAGCCTACTCAGCAAGCCCCAGATTTCAAAGACTGTAATCTCTACTGATGACGGTTAAAGAACCAGAAACGCGTGTCTAGAGATCAGCACTATCTGCGCCAACTGTGGCGAAACACTTGAACACTCATGAAGCAAGCAAGCAACTGAAACTGCATTTACCACAATGTCAGGGACGAACCTTGCTGGGAGGTGAAGCGGTGTGCTCCCACCCCTGTTTCTGTTTAATAGTACTCCCGTGAGTCATTGAGCTGACAAGCTTGTGGATGAAGCACCCGCATGCCTGTGAGAGGTACCTGACCTGAGAAAGATGTCGGCAGCCTACTCAGCAAACCCCAGACTTGAAAAACTGTAATCTCTACTGATGACGGTTAAAGAACCAGAAACACGTGTCTAGAGATCTGCACTATCTGCACCAACTGTGGCGAAACACTCAAACACTCTTAAACCAAGCAAGTAACTCAAACTGCATTTACCACAATGCCAGGGTGCGGACCTTGCGGGAGGTGAAGCGTTGTGCTCCCACCCCTGTTCCTGTTTAATAGTACTTCCATGAGTCATTGAGCTGACGAGCTGGTGGATGAAGCACCCGCATGCCTGTGAGAGGTACCTGACGTGAGAAAGATGTTGGCAGCCTACTCAGCAAGCCCCAGATTTCAAAGACTGTAATCTCTACTGATGACGGTTAAAGAACCAGAAACACGTGTCTAGAGATCAGCACTATATGCGCCAACTGTGGCGAAACACTCGAACACTCCTGAAGCAAGCAAGCAACTGAAACTACATTTACCACAATGCCAGGGACGAACCTTGCTGGGAGGTGAAGCGGTGTGCTCCCACCCCTGTTCCTGTTTAATAGTACTCCCGTGAGTCATTGAGCTGACGAGCTCGTGGATGAAGCACCCACATGCCTGTGAGAGGTACCTGACGTGAGAAAGATGTTGGCAGCCTACTCAGCAAGCCCCAGATTTCAAAGACTGTAATCTCTACTGATGACGGTTAAAGAACCAGAAACACGTGTCTAGAGATCAGCACTATATGCGCCAACTGTGGCGAAACACTCGAACACTCCTGAAGCAAGCAAGCAACTGAAACTACATTTACCACAATGCCAGGGGCGAACCTTGCTGGGAGGTGAAGCGTTGTGCTCCCACCCCTGTTCCTGTTTAATAGTACTCCCATGAGTCATTGAGCTGACGAGCTGGTGGATGAAGCACCCGCATGCCTGTGAGAGGTACCTGACGTGTGAAAGATGTTGGCAGCCTAATCAGCAAACCCCAGATTTTAAAAATTGTAATCTCTACTGATGACGGTTAAAGAACCAGAAACACGTGTCTAGAGATCAGCACTATCTGCACCAACTGTGGCGAAACACTCGAACACTCTTAAAGCAAGCAAGTAACTCAAACTGCATTTACCACAATGCCAGGGTGCGAACCTTGCTGGGAGGTGAAGCGGTGTGCTCCCACCCCTGTTCCTGTTTAAAAGTACTCCCGTGAGTCATTGAGCTGTCGAGCTCGTGGATGAAGCACCCGCATGACTGTGAGAGGTACCTGACCTGAGAAAGATGTTGGCAGCCTAATCAGCAAACCCCAGACTTGAAAAACTGTAATCTCTACTGATGACGGTTAAAGAACCAGAAACACGTGTCTAGAGATCAGCACTATCTGCACCAACTGTGGCGAAACACTCAAACACTCTTAAACCAAGCAAGTAACTCAAACTGCATTTACCACAATGCCAGGGTGCGAACCTTGCTGGGAGGTGAAGCGGTGTGCTCCCACCCCTGTTCCGGTTTAAAAGTACTCCCGTGAGTCATTGAGCTGACAAGCTCGTGGATGAAGCACCCACATGCCTGTGAGAGGTACCTGATCTGAGAAAGATGTTGGCAGTATACTCAGCAAACCCCACATTTGAAAGACTGTAATCTCTAATGATGACGGTTAAAGAACCAGAACCACGTGTCTAGAGATCAGCACTATCGGCACCAACTGTGGCGAAACACTTGAACACTCTTGAAGCAAGCAAGTAACTGTAACTGCATTTACCACAATGCCAGGGACGAACCTTGCTGGGAGGTGAAGCGTTGTGCTCCCACCCCTGTTCCTGTTTAATAGTACTCCCGTGAGTCATTGAGCTGACGAGCTCGTGGATGAAGCACCTGCATGACTGTGAGAGGTACCTGGCCTGAGAAAGATGTTGGCAGCCTACTCACCAAACCCCAAATTTGAAAAACTGTAATCTCTACTGATGACGGTTAAAGAACCAGAAACATATGTCAAGAGATCAGCACTATCTGCGCCAACTGTGGCGAAACACTCGAACACTCTTAAAGCAAGCAAGTAACTCAAACTGCATTTACCACAATGCCAGGGTGCGGACCTTGCTGGGAGGTGAAGCGGTGTGCTCCCACCCCTGTTCCTGTTTATTAGTACTCTTGTGAGTCATTGAGCTGACAAGCTCGTGGATGAAGCACCCGCATGCCTGTGAGAGGTACCTGACCTAAGAAAGATGTTGGAAGCCTACTCAGCAAACCCCAAATTTCAAAGACTGTAATCTCTACTGATGACGGTTAAAGAACCAGAAACACGTGTCTAGAGATCAGCACTATATGCGCCAACTGTGGCGAAACACTCGAACACTCCTGAAGCAAGCAAGCAACTGAAACTACATTTACCACAATGCCAGGGACGAACCTTGCTGGGAGGTGAAGCGGTGTGCTCCCACCCCTGTTCCTGTTTAATAGTACTCCCATGAGTCATTGATCTGACGAGCTGGTGGATGAAGCACCCACATGCCTGAGAGAGGTACCTGACCTGAGAAAGATGTTGGCAGCATACTCAGCAAACCCCACATTTGAAAGACTGTAATCTCTACTGATGACGGTTAAAGAACCAGAACCACGTGTCTAGAGATCAGCACTATCGGCGCCAACTGTGGCGAAACACTCGAACACTCTTGAAGCAAGCAAGTAACTGAAACTGCATTTACCACAATGCCAGGGTGCGGACCTTGCTGGGAGGTGAAGCGGTGTGCTCCCAACCCTGTTCCTGTTTATTAGTACTCTTGTGAGTCATTGAGCTGACAAGCTCGTGGATGAAGCACCCGCATGCCTGTGAGAGGTACCTGACCTGAGAAAGATGTTGGAAGCCTACTCAGCAAACCCCAAATTTCAAAGACTGTAATCTCTACTGATGACGGTTAAAGAACCAGAAACACGTGTCTAGAGATCAACACTATCTACGCCAACTGTGGCGAAACACTCGAACACTCTTGAAGCAAGCAAGTAACTGAAACTGCATTTATCACAATGCCAGGGGCGAACCTTGCTGGGAGGTGAAGCGTTGTGCTCCCACCCCTGTTCCTGTTTAATAGTACTCCCATGAGTCATTGATCTGACGAGCTGGTGGATGAAGCACCCGCATGCCTGTGAGAGGTATCTGACGTGAGAAAGATGTTGGCAGCCTACTCATCAAGCCCCAGATTTCAAAGACTGTAATCTCTACTGATGACGGTTAAAGAACCAGAAACACGTGTCTAGAGATCAGCACTATCTGCGCCAACTGTGGCGAAACACTTGAACACTCTTGAAGCAAGCAAGCAACTGAAACTGCATTTACCACAATGTCAGGGACGAACCTTGCTGGGAGGTGAAGCGGTGTGCTCCCACCCCTGCTTCTGTTTAATAGTACTCCCGTGAGTCATTGAGCTGACAAGCTCGTGGATGAAGCACCCGCATGCCTGTGAGAGGTACCTGACCTGAGAAAGATGTTGGCAGCCTACTCAGCAAACCCCAAATTTCAAAGACTGTAATCTCTACTGATGACGGTTAAAGAACCAGAAACACGTGTCTAGAGATCAGCACTATCTACGCCAACTGTGGCGAAACACTCGAACACTCTTGAAGCAAGCAAGTAACTGAAACTGCATTTATCACAATGCCAGGGGCGAGCCTTGCTGGGAGGTGAAGCGGTGTGCTCCCACCCTTGTTCCTGCTTAATAGTACTCCCATAAGTCATTGAGCTGATGAGCTCGTGGATGAAGCACCCGCATGCCTGTGAGAGGTACCTGACCTGAGAAAGATGTTGGCAGCCTACTCAGCAAACCCCACATTTGAAAAACTGTAATCTCTACTGATGACGGTTAAAGAACCAGAAACACGTGTCTAGAGATCAGCACTATAAGCGCCAACTGTGGCGAAACACTCGAACACTCCTGAAGCAAGCAAGCAACTGAAACTACATTTACCACAATGCCAGGGACGAACCTTGCTGGGAGGTGAAGCGTTGTGCTCCCACCCCTGTTCCTGTTTAATAGTACTCCGGTGAGTCATTGAGCTGACGAGCTCGTGGATGAAGCACCCACATGCCTGTGAGAGGTACCTGACCTGAGAAAGATGTTGGCAGCCTAATCAGCAAACCCCAGATTTGAAAAATTGTAATCTCTACTGATGACGGCTAAAGAACCAGAAACACGTGTCTAGAGATCAGCACTATCTGCACCAACTGTGGCGAAACACTCGAACACTCTTAAAGCAAGCAAGTAAATCAAACTGCATTTACCACAATGCCAGGGTGCGAACCTTGCTGGGAGGTGAAGCGGTGTGCTCTCACCCCTGTTCCTGTTTAAAAGTACTCCCGTGAGTCATTGAGCTGACGAGCTCGTGGATGAAGCACCCGCATGACTGTGAGAGGTACCTGGCCTGAGAAAGATGTTGGCAGCCTACTCAGCAAACCCCACATTTGAAAAACTGTAATCTCTACTGATGACGGTTAAAGAACCAGAAACACGTGTCTAGAGATCAGCACTATCTACGCCAACTGTGGCGAAACACTCGAACACTCTTGAAGCAAGCAAGTAACTGAAACTGCATTTATCACAATGCCAGGGGCGAACCTTGCTGGGAGGTGAAGCGGTGTGCTCCCACCCTTGTTCCGGCTTAATAGTACTCCCATAAGTCATTGAGCTGATGAGCTCGTGGATGATGCACCCGCATGCCTGTGAGAGGTACCTGACCTGAGAAAGATGTTGGCAGCCTACGCAGCAAACCCCACATTTGAAAAACTGTAATCTCTACTGATGACAGTTAAAGAACCAGAACCACGTGTCTAGAGATCAGCACTATCGGCGCCAACTGTGGCGAAACACTCGAACACTCTTGAAGCAAGCAAGTAACTGAAACTGCATTTACCACAATGCCAGGGTGCGGACCTTGCTGGGAGGTGAAGCGGTGTGCTCCCACCCCTGTTCCTGTTTATTAGTACTCTTGTGAGTCATTGAGCTGACAAGCTCGTGGATGAAGCACCCGCATGCCTTTGAGAGGTACCTGACCTGAGAAAGATGTTGGAAGCCTACTCAGCAAACCCCAAATTTCAAAGACTTTAATCTCTACTGATGACGGTTAAAGAACCAGAAACACGTGTCTAGAGATCAACACTATCTACGCCAACTGTGGCGAAACACTCGAACACTCTTGAAGCAAGCAAGTAACAGAAACTGCATTTATCACAATGCCAGGGGCGAACCTTGCTGGGAGGTGAAGCGGTGTGCTCCCACCCTTGTTCCGGCTTAATAGTACTCCCATAAGTCATTGAGCTGATGAGCTCCTGGATGAAGCACCCGCATGCCTGTGAGAGGTACCTGACCTGAGAAAGATGTTGGCAGCCTACTCAGCAAACCCCACATTTGAAAAACTGTAATCTCTACTGATGACAGTTAAAGAACCAGAACCACGTGTCTAGAGATCAGCACTATCGGCGCCAACTGTGGCGAAACACTCGAACACTCTTGAAGCAAGCAAGTAACTGAAACTGCATTTACCACAATGCCAGGGGCGAACCTTGCTGGGAGGTGAAGCGTTGTGCTCCCACCCCTGTTCCTGTTTAATAGTACTCCCATGAGTCATTGAGCTGACGAGCTGGTGGATGAAGCACCCGCATGCCTGTGAGAGGTACCTGACGTGTGAAAGATGTTGGCAGCCAAATCAGCAAACCCCAGATTTGAAAAATTGTAATCTCTACTGATGACGGTTAAAGAACCAGAAACACGTGTCTAGAGATCAGCACTATCTGCACCAACTGTGGCGAAACACTCGAACACTCTTAAACCAAGCAAGTAACTCAAACTGCATTTACCACAATGCCAGGGTGCGGACCTTGCGGGAGGTGAAGCGTTGTGCTCCCACCCCTGTTCCTGTTTAATAGTACTTCCATGAGTCATTGAGCTGACGAGCTGGTGGATGAAGCACCCGCATGCCTGTGAGAGGTACCTGACGTGAGAAAGATGTTGGCAGCCTACTCAGCAAGCCCCAGATTTCGAAGACTGTAATCTCTACTGATGACGGTTAAAGAACCAGAAACACGTGTCTAGAGATCAGCACTATATGCGCCAACTGTGGCGAAACACTCGAACACTCCTGAAGCAAGCAAGCAACTGAAACTACATTTACCACAATGCCAGGGACGAACCTTGCTAGGAGGTGAAGCGGTGTGCTCCCACCCCTGTTCCTGTTTAATAGTACTCCCGTGAGTCATTGAGCTGACGAGCTCGTGGATGAAGCACCCACATGCCTGTGAGAGGTACCTGACCTGAGAAAGATGTTGGCAGCATACTCAGCAAACCCCACATTTGAAAAACTGTAATCTCTACTGATGACGGTTAAAGAACCAGAAACATGTGTCAAGAGATCAGCACTATCTGCGCCAACTGTGGCGAAACACTCGAACACTCTTAAAGCAAGCAAGTAACTCAAACTGCATTTACCACAATGCCAGGGTGCGGACCTTGCTGGGAGGTGAAGCGGTGTGCTCCCACCCCTGTTCCTGTTTATTAGTACTCTTGTGAGTCATTGAGCTGACAAGCTCGTGGATGAAGCACCCGCATGCCTGTGAGAGGTACCTGACCTAAGAAAGATGTTGGAAGCCTACTCAGCAAACCCCAAATTTCAAAGACTGTAATCTCTACTGATGACGGTTAAAGAACCAGAAACACGTGTCTAGAGATCAGCACTATATGCGCCAACTGTGGCGAAACACTCGAACACTCCTGAAGCAAGCAAGCAACTGAAACTACATTTACCACAATGCCAGGGACGAACCTTGCTGGGAGGTGAAGCGGTGTGCTCCCACCCCTGTTCCTGTTTAATAGTACTCCCATGAGTCATTGATCTGACGAGCTGGTGGATGAAGCACCCACATGCCTGAGAGAGGTACCTGACCTGAGAAAGATGTTGGCAGCATACTCAGCAAACCCCACATTTGAAAGACTGTAATCTCTACTGATGACGGTTAAAGAACCAGAACCACGTGTCTAGAGATCAGCACTATCGGCGCCAACTGTGGCGAAACACTCGAACACTCTTGAAGCAAGCAAGTAACTGAAACTGCATTTACCACAATGCCAGGGTGCGGACCTTGCTGGGAGGTGAAGCGGTGTGCTCCCAACCCTGTTCCTGTTTATTAGTACTCTTGTGAGTCATTGAGCTGACAAGCTCGTGGATGAAGCACCCGCATGCCTGTGAGAGGTACCTGACCTGAGAAAGATGTTGGAAGCCTACTCAGCAAACCCCAAATTTCAAAGACTGTAATCTCTACTGATGACGGTTAAAGAACCAGAAACACGTGTCTAGAGATCAACACTATCTACGCCAACTGTGGCGAAACACTCGAACACTCTTGAAGCAAGCAAGTAACTGAAACTGCATTTATCACAATGCCAGGGGCGAACCTTGCTGGGAGGTGAAGCGTTGTGCTCCCACCCCTGTTCCTGTTTAATAGTACTCCCATGAGTCATTGATCTGACGAGCTGGTGGATGAAGCACCCGCATGCCTGTGAGAGGTATCTGACGTGAGAAAGATGTTGGCAGCCTACTCATCAAGCCCCAGATTTCAAAGACTGTAATCTCTACTGATGACGGTTAAAGAACCAGAAACACGTGTCTAGAGATCAGCACTATCTGCGCCAACTGTGGCGAAACACTTGAACACTCTTGAAGCAAGCAAGCAACTGAAACTGCATTTACCACAATGTCAGGGACGAACCTTGCTGGGAGGTGAAGCGGTGTGCTCCCACCCCTGCTTCTGTTTAATAGTACTCCCGTGAGTCATTGAGCTGACAAGCTCGTGGATGAAGCACCCGCATGCCTGTGAGAGGTACCTGACCTGAGAAAGATGTTGGCAGCCTACTCAGCAAACCCCAAATTTCAAAGACTGTAATCTCTACTGATGACGGTTAAAGAACCAGAAACACGTGTCTAGAGATCAGCACTATCTACGCCAACTGTGGCGAAACACTCGAACACTCTTGAAGCAAGCAAGTAACTGAAACTGCATTTATCACAATGCCAGGGGCGAGCCTTGCTGGGAGGTGAAGCGGTGTGCTCCCACCCTTGTTCCTGCTTAATAGTACTCCCATAAGTCATTGAGCTGATGAGCTCGTGGATGAAGCACCCGCATGCCTGTGAGAGGTACCTGACCTGAGAAAGATGTTGGCAGCCTACTCAGCAAACCCCACATTTGAAAAACTGTAATCTCTACTGATGACGGTTAAAGAACCAGAAACACGTGTCTAGAGATCAGCACTATAAGCGCCAACTGTGGCGAAACACTCGAACACTCCTGAAGCAAGCAAGCAACTGAAACTACATTTACCACAATGCCAGGGACGAACCTTGCTGGGAGGTGAAGCGTTGTGCTCCCACCCCTGTTCCTGTTTAATAGTACTCCGGTGAGTCATTGAGCTGACGAGCTCGTGGATGAAGCACCCACATGCCTGTGAGAGGTACCTGACCTGAGAAAGATGTTGGCAGCCTAATCAGCAAACCCCAGATTTGAAAAATTGTAATCTCTACTGATGACGGCTAAAGAACCAGAAACACGTGTCTAGAGATCAGCACTATCTGCACCAACTGTGGCGAAACACTCGAACACTCTTAAAGCAAGCAAGTAAATCAAACTGCATTTACCACAATGCCAGGGTGCGAACCTTGCTGGGAGGTGAAGCGGTGTGCTCCCACCCCTGTTCCTGTTTAAAAGTACTCCCGTGAGTCATTGAGCTGACGAGCTCGTGGATGAAGCACCCGCATGACTGTGAGAGGTACCTGGCCTGAGAAAGATGTTGGCAGCCTACTCAGCAAACCCCACATTTGAAAAACTGTAATCTCTACTGATGACGGTTAAAGAACCAGAAACACGTGTCTAGAGATCAGCACTATCTACGCCAACTGTGGCGAAACACTCGAACACTCTTGAAGCAAGCAAGTAACTGAAACTGCATTTATCACAATGCCAGGGGCGAACCTTGCTGGGAGGTGAAGCGGTGTGCTCCCACCCTTGTTCCGGCTTAATAGTACTCCCATAAGTCATTGAGCTGATGAGCTCGTGGATGATGCACCCGCATGCCTGTGAGAGGTACCTGACCTGAGAAAGATGTTGGCAGCCTACGCAGCAAACCCCACATTTGAAAAACTGTAATCTCTACTGATGACAGTTAAAGAACCAGAACCACGTGTCTAGAGATCAGCACTATCGGCGCCAACTGTGGCGAAACACTCGAACACTCTTGAAGCAAGCAAGTAACTGAAACTGCATTTACCACAATGCCAGGGTGCGGACCTTGCTGGGAGGTGAAGCGGTGTGCTCCCACCCCTGTTCCTGTTTATTAGTACTCTTGTGAGTCATTGAGCTGACAAGCTCGTGGATGAAGCACCCGCATGCCTTTGAGAGGTACCTGACCTGAGAAAGATGTTGGAAGCCTACTCAGCAAACCCCAAATTTCAAAGACTTTAATCTCTACTGATGACGGTTAAAGAACCAGAAACACGTGTCTAGAGATCAACACTATCTACGCCAACTGTGGCGAAACACTCGAACACTCTTGAAGCAAGCAAGTAACTGAAACTGCATTTATCACAATGCCAGGGGCGAACCTTGCTGGGAGGTGAAGCGGTGTGCTCCCACCCTTGTTCCGGCTTAATAGTACTCCCATAAGTCATTGAGCTGATGAGCTCCTGGATGAAGCACCCGCATGCCTGTGAGAGGTACCTGACCTGAGAAAGATGTTGGCAGCCTACTCAGCAAACCCCACATTTGAAAAACTGTAATCTCTACTGATGACAGTTAAAGAACCAGAACCACGTGTCTAGAGATCAGCACTATCGGCGCCAACTGTGGCGAAACACTCGAACACTCTTGAAGCAAGCAAGTAACTGAAACTGCATTTACCACAATGCCAGGGGCGAACCTTGCTGGGAGGTGAAGCGTTGTGCTCCCACCCCTGTTCCTGTTTAATAGTACTCCCATGAGTCATTGAGCTGACGAGCTGGTGGATGAAGCACCCGCATGCCTGTGAGAGGTACCTGACGTGTGAAAGGTGTTGGCAGCCAAATCAGCAAACCCCAGATTTGAAAAATTGTAATCTCTACTGATGACGGTTAAAGAACCAGAAACACGTGTCTAGAGATCAGCACTATCTGCACCAACTGTGGCGAAACACTCGAACACTCTTAAACCAAGCAAGTAACTCAAACTGCATTTACCACAATGCCAGGGTGCGGACCTTGCGGGAGGTGAAGCGTTGTGCTCCCACCCCTGTTCCTGTTTAATAGTACTTCCATGAGTCATTGAGCTGACGAGCTGGTGGATGAAGCACCCGCATGCCTGTGAGAGGTACCTGACGTGAGAAAGATGTTGGCAGCCTACTCAGCAAGCCCCAGATTTCAAAGACTGTAATCTTTACTGATGACGGTTAAAGAACCAGAAACACGTGTCTAGAGATCAGCACTATATGCGCCAACTGTGGCGAAACACTCGAACACTCCTGAAGCAAGCAAGCAACTGAAACTACATTTACCACAATGCCAGGGACGAACCTTGCTGGGAGGTGAAGCGGTGTGCTCCCACCCCTGTTCCTGTTTAATAGTACTCCCGTGAGTCATTGAGCTGACGAGCTCGTGGATGAAGCACCCACATGCCTGTGAGAGGTACCTGACCTGAGAAAGATGTTGGCAGCATACTCAGCAAACCCCACATTTGAAAGACTGTAATCTCTACTGATGACGGTTAAAGAACCAGAACCACGTGTCTAGAGATCAGCACTATCGGCGCCAACTGTGGCGAAACACTCGAACACTCTTGAAGCAAGCAAGTAACTCAAACTGCATTTACCACAATGCCAGGGTGCGAACCTTGCTGGGAGGTGAAGCGGTGTGCTCCCACCCCTGTTCCTGTTTAATAGTACTCCCGTGAGTCATTGAGCTGACAAGCTCGTGGATGAAGCACCCGCATGCCTGTGAGAGGTACCTGATCTGAGAAAGATGTTGGCAGCATACTCAGCAAACCCCACATTTGAAAGACTGTAATCTCTACTGATGACGGTTAAAGAACCAGTAACACGTGTCTAGAGATCAGCACTATCTGCGCCAACTGTGGCGAAACACTTGAACACTCTTAAAGCAAGCAAGTAACTGAAACTGCATTGACCACAATGCCAGCGTGCGGACCTTGCTGGGAGGTGAAGCGGTGTGCTCCCAACCCTGTTCCTGTTTATTAGTACTCTTGTGAGTCATTGAGCTGACAAGCTCGTGGATGAAGCACCCGCATGCCTGTGAGAGGTACCTGACCTGAGAAAGATGTTGGCAGCCTACTCAGCAAACCCCACATTTGAAAAACTGTAATCTCTACTGATGATAGTTAAAGAACCAGAACCACGTTTCTAGAGATCAGCACTATCGGCGCCAACTGTGGCGAAACACTCGAACACTCTTGAAGCAAGCAAGTAACTGAAACTGCATTTACCACAATGCCAGTGGGGAACCTTGCTAGGAGGTGAAGCGTTGTGCTCCCACCCCTGTTCCTGTTTAATAGTACTCCCATGAGTCATTGAGCTGACGAGCTGGTGGATGAAGCACCCGCATGCCTGTGAGAGGTACCTGACGTGTGAAAGATGTTGGCAGCCTAATCAGCAAACCCCAGATTTGAAAAATTGTAATCTCTACTGATGACGGTTAAAGAACCCGAAACACGTGTCTAGAGATCAGCACTATCTGCACCAACTGTGGCGAAACACTCGAACACTCTTAAAGCAAGCAAGTAACTCAAACTGCATTTACCACAATGCCAGGGACGAACCTTGCTGGGAGGTGAAGCGGTGTGCTCCCACCCCTGTTCCTGTTTAATAGTACTCCCGTGAGTCATTGAGCTGACGAGCTCGTGGATGAAGCACCCACATGCCTGTGAGAGGTACCTGACCTGAGAAAGATGTTGGCAGCATACTCAGCAAACCCCACATTTGAAAGACTGTAATCTCTACTGATGACGGTTAAAGAACCAGAACCACGTGTCTAGAGATCAGCACTATCGGCGCCAACTGTGGCGAAACACTCGAACACTCTTGAAGCAAGCAAGTAACTCAAACTGCATTTACCACAATGCCAGGGTGCGGACCTTGCTGGGAGGTGAAGCGGTGTGCTCCCAACCCTGTTCCTGTTTATTAGTACTCTTGTGAGTCATTGAGCTGACAAGCTCGTGGATGAAGCACCCGCATGCCTGTGAGAGGTACCTGACCTGAGAAAGATGTTGGAAGCCTACTCAGCAAACCCCAAATTTCAAAGACTGTAATCTCTACTGATGACGGTTAAAGAACCAGAAACACGTGTCTAGAGATCAACACTATCTACGCCAACTGTGGCGAAACACTCGAACACTCTTGAAGCAAGCAAGTAACTGAAACTGCATTTATCACAATGCCAGGGGCGAACCTTGCTGGGAGGTGAAGCGTTGTGCTCCCACCCCTGTTCCTGTTTAATAGTACTCCCATGAGTCATTGATCTGACGAGCTGGTGGATGAAGCACCCGCATGCCTGTGAGAGGTATCTGACGTGAGAAAGATGTTGGCAGCCTACTCATCAAGCCCCAGATTTCAAAGACTGTAATCTCTACTGATGACGGTTAAAGAACCAGAAACACGTGTCTAGAGATCAGCACTATCTGCGCCAACTGTGGCGAAACACTTGAACACTCTTGAAGCAAGCAAGCAACTGAAACTGCATTTACCACAATGTCAGGGACGAACCTTGCTGGGAGGTGAAGCGGTGTGCTCCCACCCCTGCTTCTGTTTAATAGTACTCCCGTGAGTCATTGAGCTGACAAGCTCGTGGATGAAGCACCCGCATGCCTGTGAGAGGTACCTGACCTGAGAAAGATGTTGGCAGCCTACTCAGCAAACCCCAAATTTCAAAGACTGTAATCTCTACTGATGACGGTTAAAGAACCAGAAACACGTGTCTAGAGATCAGCACTATCTACGCCAACTGTGGCGAAACACTCGAACACTCTTGAAGCAAGCAAGTAACTGAAACTGCATTTATCACAATGCCAGGGGCGAGCCTTGCTGGGAGGTGAAGCGGTGTGCTCCCACCCTTGTTCCTGCTTAATAGTACTCCCATAAGTCATTGAGCTGATGAGCTCGTGGATGAAGCACCCGCATGCCTGTGAGAGGTACCTGACCTGAGAAAGATGTTGGCAGCCTACTCAGCAAACCCCACATTTGAAAAACTGTAATCTCTACTGATGACGGTTAAAGAACCAGAAACACGTGTCTAGAGATCAGCACTATAAGCGCCAACTGTGGCGAAACACTCGAACACTCCTGAAGCAAGCAAGCAACTGAAACTACATTTACCACAATGCCAGGGACGAACCTTGCTGGGAGGTGAAGCGTTGTGCTCCCACCCCTGTTCCTGTTTAATAGTACTCCGGTGAGTCATTGAGCTGACGAGCTCGTGGATGAAGCACCCACATGCCTGTGAGAGGTACCTGACCTGAGAAAGATGTTGGCAGCCTAATCAGCAAACCCCAGATTTGAAAAATTGTAATCTCTACTGATGACGGCTAAAGAACCAGAAACACGTGTCTAGAGATCAGCACTATCTGCACCAACTGTGGCGAAACACTCGAACACTCTTAAAGCAAGCAAGTAAATCAAACTGCATTTACCACAATGCCAGGGTGCGAACCTTGCTGGGAGGTGAAGCGGTGTGCTCTCACCCCTGTTCCTGTTTAAAAGTACTCCCGTGAGTCATTGAGCTGACGAGCTCGTGGATGAAGCACCCGCATGACTGTGAGAGGTACCTGGCCTGAGAAAGATGTTGGCAGCCTACTCAGCAAACCCCACATTTGAAAAACTGTAATCTCTACTGATGACGGTTAAAGAACCAGAAACACGTGTCTAGAGATCAGCACTATCTACGCCAACTGTGGCGAAACACTCGAACACTCTTGAAGCAAGCAAGTAACTGAAACTGCATTTATCACAATGCCAGGGGCGAACCTTGCTGGGAGGTGAAGCGGTGTGCTCCCACCCTTGTTCCGGCTTAATAGTACTCCCATAAGTCATTGAGCTGATGAGCTCGTGGATGATGCACCCGCATGCCTGTGAGAGGTACCTGACCTGAGAAAGATGTTGGCAGCCTACGCAGCAAACCCCACATTTGAAAAACTGTAATCTCTACTGATGACAGTTAAAGAACCAGAACCACGTGTCTAGAGATCAGCACTATCGGCGCCAACTGTGGCGAAACACTCGAACACTCTTGAAGCAAGCAAGTAACTGAAACTGCATTTACCACAATGCCAGGGTGCGGACCTTGCTGGGAGGTGAAGCGGTGTGCTCCCACCCCTGTTCCTGTTTATTAGTACTCTTGTGAGTCATTGAGCTGACAAGCTCGTGGATGAAGCACCCGCATGCCTTTGAGAGGTACCTGACCTGAGAAAGATGTTGGAAGCCTACTCAGCAAACCCCAAATTTCAAAGACTTTAATCTCTACTGATGACGGTTAAAGAACCAGAAACACGTGTCTAGAGATCAACACTATCTACGCCAACTGTGGCGAAACACTCGAACACTCTTGAAGCAAGCAAGTAACAGAAACTGCATTTATCACAATGCCAGGGGCGAACCTTGCTGGGAGGTGAAGCGGTGTGCTCCCACCCTTGTTCCGGCTTAATAGTACTCCCATAAGTCATTGAGCTGATGAGCTCCTGGATGAAGCACCCGCATGCCTGTGAGAGGTACCTGACCTGAGAAAGATGTTGGCAGCCTACTCAGCAAACCCCACATTTGAAAAACTGTAATCTCTACTGATGACAGTTAAAGAACCAGAACCACGTGTCTAGAGATCAGCACTATCGGCGCCAACTGTGGCGAAACACTCGAACACTCTTGAAGCAAGCAAGTAACTGAAACTGCATTTACCACAATGCCAGGGGCGAACCTTGCTGGGAGGTGAAGCGTTGTGCTCCCACCCCTGTTCCTGTTTAATAGTACTCCCATGAGTCATTGAGCTGACGAGCTGGTGGATGAAGCACCCGCATGCCTGTGAGAGGTACCTGACGTGTGAAAGATGTTGGCAGCCAAATCAGCAAACCCCAGATTTGAAAAATTGTAATCTCTACTGATGACGGTTAAAGAACCAGAAACACGTGTCTAGAGATCAGCACTATCTGCACCAACTGTGGCGAAACACTCGAACACTCTTAAACCAAGCAAGTAACTCAAACTGCATTTACCACAATGCCAGGGTGCGGACCTTGCGGGAGGTGAAGCGTTGTGCTCCCACCCCTGTTCCTGTTTAATAGTACTTCCATGAGTCATTGAGCTGACGAGCTGGTGGATGAAGCACCCGCATGCCTGTGAGAGGTACCTGACGTGAGAAAGATGTTGGCAGCCTACTCAGCAAGCCCCAGATTTCGAAGACTGTAATCTCTACTGATGACGGTTAAAGAACCAGAAACACGTGTCTAGAGATCAGCACTATATGCGCCAACTGTGGCGAAACACTCGAACACTCCTGAAGCAAGCAAGCAACTGAAACTACATTTACCACAATGCCAGGGACGAACCTTGCTAGGAGGTGAAGCGGTGTGCTCCCACCCCTGTTCCTGTTTAATAGTACTCCCGTGAGTCATTGAGCTGACGAGCTCGTGGATGAAGCACCCACATGCCTGTGAGAGGTACCTGACCTGAGAAAGATGTTGGCAGCATACTCAGCAAACCCCACATTTGAAAAACTGTAATCTCTACTGATGACGGTTAAAGAACCAGAAACATGTGTCAAGAGATCAGCACTATCTGCGCCAACTGTGGCGAAACACTCGAACACTCTTAAAGCAAGCAAGTAACTCAAACTGCATTTACCACAATGCCAGGGTGCGGACCTTGCTGGGAGGTGAAGCGGTGTGCTCCCACCCCTGTTCCTGTTTATTAGTACTCTTGTGAGTCATTGAGCTGACAAGCTCGTGGATGAAGCACCCGCATGCCTGTGAGAGGTACCTGACCTAAGAAAGATGTTGGAAGCCTACTCAGCAAACCCCAAATTTCAAAGACTGTAATCTCTACTGATGACGGTTAAAGAACCAGAAACACGTGTCTAGAGATCAGCACTATATGCGCCAACTGTGGCGAAACACTCGAACACTCCTGAAGCAAGCAAGCAACTGAAACTACATTTACCACAATGCCAGGGACGAACCTTGCTGGGAGGTGAAGCGGTGTGCTCCCACCCCTGTTCCTGTTTAATAGTACTCCCATGAGTCATTGATCTGACGAGCTGGTGGATGAAGCACCCACATGCCTGAGAGAGGTACCTGACCTGAGAAAGATGTTGGCAGCATACTCAGCAAACCCCACATTTGAAAGACTGTAATCTCTACTGATGACGGTTAAAGAACCAGAACCACGTGTCTAGAGATCAGCACTATCGGCGCCAACTGTGGCGAAACACTCGAACACTCTTGAAGCAAGCAAGTAACTGAAACTGCATTTACCACAATGCCAGGGTGCGGACCTTGCTGGGAGGTGAAGCGGTGTGCTCCCAACCCTGTTCCTGTTTATTAGTACTCTTGTGAGTCATTGAGCTGACAAGCTCGTGGATGAAGCACCCGCATGCCTGTGAGAGGTACCTGACCTGAGAAAGATGTTGGAAGCCTACTCAGCAAACCCCAAATTTCAAAGACTGTAATCTCTACTGATGACGGTTAAAGAACCAGAAACACGTGTCTAGAGATCAACACTATCTACGCCAACTGTGGCGAAACACTCGAACACTCTTGAAGCAAGCAAGTAACTGAAACTGCATTTATCACAATGCCAGGGGCGAACCTTGCTGGGAGGTGAAGCGTTGTGCTCCCACCCCTGTTCCTGTTTAATAGTACTCCCATGAGTCATTGATCTGACGAGCTGGTGGATGAAGCACCCGCATGCCTGTGAGAGGTATCTGACGTGAGAAAGATGTTGGCAGCCTACTCATCAAGCCCCAGATTTCAAAGACTGTAATCTCTACTGATGACGGTTAAAGAACCAGAAACACGTGTCTAGAGATCAGCACTATCTGCGCCAACTGTGGCGAAACACTTGAACACTCTTGAAGCAAGCAAGCAACTGAAACTGCATTTACCACAATGTCAGGGACGAACCTTGCTGGGAGGTGAAGCGGTGTGCTCCCACCCCTGCTTCTGTTTAATAGTACTCCCGTGAGTCATTGAGCTGACAAGCTCGTGGATGAAGCACCCGCATGCCTGTGAGAGGTACCTGACCTGAGAAAGATGTTGGCAGCCTACTCAGCAAACCCCAAATTTCAAAGACTGTAATCTCTACTGATGACGGTTAAAGAACCAGAAACACGTGTCTAGAGATCAGCACTATCTACGCCAACTGTGGCGAAACACTCGAACACTCTTGAAGCAAGCAAGTAACTGAAACTGCATTTATCACAATGCCAGGGGCGAGCCTTGCTGGGAGGTGAAGCGGTGTGCTCCCACCCTTGTTCCTGCTTAATAGTACTCCCATAAGTCATTGAGCTGATGAGCTCGTGGATGAAGCACCCGCATGCCTGTGAGAGGTACCTGACCTGAGAAAGATGTTGGCAGCCTACTCAGCAAACCCCACATTTGAAAAACTGTAATCTCTACTGATGACGGTTAAAGAACCAGAAACACGTGTCTAGAGATCAGCACTATAAGCGCCAACTGTGGCGAAACACTCGAACACTCCTGAAGCAAGCAAGCAACTGAAACTACATTTACCACAATGCCAGGGACGAACCTTGCTGGGAGGTGAAGCGTTGTGCTCCCACCCCTGTTCCTGTTTAATAGTACTCCGGTGAGTCATTGAGCTGACGAGCTCGTGGATGAAGCACCCACATGCCTGTGAGAGGTACCTGACCTGAGAAAGATGTTGGCAGCCTAATCAGCAAACCCCAGATTTGAAAAATTGTAATCTCTACTGATGACGGCTAAAGAACCAGAAACACGTGTCTAGAGATCAGCACTATCTGCACCAACTGTGGCGAAACACTCGAACACTCTTAAAGCAAGCAAGTAAATCAAACTGCATTTACCACAATGCCAGGGTGCGAACCTTGCTGGGAGGTGAAGCGGTGTGCTCCCACCCCTGTTCCTGTTTAAAAGTACTCCCGTGAGTCATTGAGCTGACGAGCTCGTGGATGAAGCACCCGCATGACTGTGAGAGGTACCTGGCCTGAGAAAGATGTTGGCAGCCTACTCAGCAAACCCCACATTTGAAAAACTGTAATCTCTACTGATGACGGTTAAAGAACCAGAAACACGTGTCTAGAGATCAGCACTATCTACGCCAACTGTGGCGAAACACTCGAACACTCTTGAAGCAAGCAAGTAACTGAAACTGCATTTATCACAATGCCAGGGGCGAACCTTGCTGGGAGGTGAAGCGGTGTGCTCCCACCCTTGTTCCGGCTTAATAGTACTCCCATAAGTCATTGAGCTGATGAGCTCGTGGATGATGCACCCGCATGCCTGTGAGAGGTACCTGACCTGAGAAAGATGTTGGCAGCCTACGCAGCAAACCCCACATTTGAAAAACTGTAATCTCTACTGATGACAGTTAAAGAACCAGAACCACGTGTCTAGAGATCAGCACTATCGGCGCCAACTGTGGCGAAACACTCGAACACTCTTGAAGCAAGCAAGTAACTGAAACTGCATTTACCACAATGCCAGGGTGCGGACCTTGCTGGGAGGTGAAGCGGTGTGCTCCCACCCCTGTTCCTGTTTATTAGTACTCTTGTGAGTCATTGAGCTGACAAGCTCGTGGATGAAGCACCCGCATGCCTTTGAGAGGTACCTGACCTGAGAAAGATGTTGGAAGCCTACTCAGCAAACCCCAAATTTCAAAGACTTTAATCTCTACTGATGACGGTTAAAGAACCAGAAACACGTGTCTAGAGATCAACACTATCTACGCCAACTGTGGCGAAACACTCGAACACTCTTGAAGCAAGCAAGTAACTGAAACTGCATTTATCACAATGCCAGGGGCGAACCTTGCTGGGAGGTGAAGCGGTGTGCTCCCACCCTTGTTCCGGCTTAATAGTACTCCCATAAGTCATTGAGCTGATGAGCTCCTGGATGAAGCACCCGCATGCCTGTGAGAGGTACCTGACCTGAGAAAGATGTTGGCAGCCTACTCAGCAAACCCCACATTTGAAAAACTGTAATCTCTACTGATGACAGTTAAAGAACCAGAACCACGTGTCTAGAGATCAGCACTATCGGCGCCAACTGTGGCGAAACACTCGAACACTCTTGAAGCAAGCAAGTAACTGAAACTGCATTTACCACAATGCCAGGGGCGAACCTTGCTGGGAGGTGAAGCGTTGTGCTCCCACCCCTGTTCCTGTTTAATAGTACTCCCATGAGTCATTGAGCTGACGAGCTGGTGGATGAAGCACCCGCATGCCTGTGAGAGGTACCTGACGTGTGAAAGGTGTTGGCAGCCAAATCAGCAAACCCCAGATTTGAAAAATTGTAATCTCTACTGATGACGGTTAAAGAACCAGAAACACGTGTCTAGAGATCAGCACTATCTGCACCAACTGTGGCGAAACACTCGAACACTCTTAAACCAAGCAAGTAACTCAAACTGCATTTACCACAATGCCAGGGTGCGGACCTTGCGGGAGGTGAAGCGTTGTGCTCCCACCCCTGTTCCTGTTTAATAGTACTTCCATGAGTCATTGAGCTGACGAGCTGGTGGATGAAGCACCCGCATGCCTGTGAGAGGTACCTGACGTGAGAAAGATGTTGGCAGCCTACTCAGCAAGCCCCAGATTTCAAAGACTGTAATCTTTACTGATGACGGTTAAAGAACCAGAAACACGTGTCTAGAGATCAGCACTATATGCGCCAACTGTGGCGAAACACTCGAACACTCCTGAAGCAAGCAAGCAACTGAAACTACATTTACCACAATGCCAGGGACGAACCTTGCTGGGAGGTGAAGCGGTGTGCTCCCACCCCTGTTCCTGTTTAATAGTACTCCCGTGAGTCATTGAGCTGACGAGCTCGTGGATGAAGCACCCACATGCCTGTGAGAGGTACCTGACCTGAGAAAGATGTTGGCAGCATACTCAGCAAACCCCACATTTGAAAGACTGTAATCTCTACTGATGACGGTTAAAGAACCAGAACCACGTGTCTAGAGATCAGCACTATCGGCGCCAACTGTGGCGAAACACTCGAACACTCTTGAAGCAAGCAAGTAACTCAAACTGCATTTACCACAATGCCAGGGTGCGAACCTTGCTGGGAGGTGAAGCGGTGTGCTCCCACCCCTGTTCCTGTTTAATAGTACTCCCGTGAGTCATTGAGCTGACAAGCTCGTGGATGAAGCACCCGCATGCCTGTGAGAGGTACCTGATCTGAGAAAGATGTTGGCAGCATACTCAGCAAACCCCACATTTGAAAGACTGTAATCTCTACTGATGACGGTTAAAGAACCAGTAACACGTGTCTAGAGATCAGCACTATCTGCGCCAACTGTGGCGAAACACTCGAACACTCTTAAAGCAAGCAAGTAACTGAAACTGCATTGACCACAATGCCAGCGTGCGGACCTTGCTGGGAGGTGAAGCGGTGTGCTCCCAACCCTGTTCCTGTTTATTAGTACTCTTGTGAGTCATTGAGCTGACAAGCTCGTGGATGAAGCACCCGCATGCCTGTGAGAGGTACCTGACCTGAGAAAGATGTTGGCAGCCTACTCAGCAAACCCCACATTTGAAAAACTGTAATCTCTACTGATGATAGTTAAAGAACCAGAACCACGTTTCTAGAGATCAGCACTATCGGCGCCAACTGTGGCGAAACACTCGAACACTCTTGAAGCAAGCAAGTAACTGAAACTGCATTTACCACAATGCCAGTGGGGAACCTTGCTAGGAGGTGAAGCGTTGTGCTCCCACCCCTGTTCCTGTTTAATAGTACTCCCATGAGTCATTGAGCTGACGAGCTGGTGGATGAAGCACCCGCATGCCTGTGAGAGGTACCTGACGTGTGAAAGATGTTGGCAGCCTAATCAGCAAACCCCAGATTTGAAAAATTGTAATCTCTACTGATGACGGTTAAAGAACCCGAAACACGTGTCTAGAGATCAGCACTATCTGCACCAACTGTGGCGAAACACTCGAACACTCTTAAAGCAAGCAAGTAACTCAAACTGCATTTACCACAATGCCAGGGTGCGAACCTTGCTGGGAGGTGAAGCGGTGTGCTCCCACCCCTGTTCCTGTTTAAAAGTACTCCCGTGAGTCATTGAGCTGACGAGCTCGTGGATGAAGCACCCGCATGACTGTGAGAGGTACCTGACCTGAGAAAGATGTTGGCAGCCTAATCAGCAAACCCCAGACTTGAAAAACTGTAATCTCTACTGATGACGGTTAAAGAACCAGAAACACGTGTCTAGAGATCAGCACTATCTGCACCAACTGTGGCGAAAAACTCAAACACTCTTAAACCAAGCAAGTAACTCAAACTGCATTTACCACAATGCCAGGGTGCGAACCTTGCTGGGAGGTGAAGCGGTGTGCTCCCACCCCTGTTCCTGTTTAAAAGTTCTCCCGTGAGTCATTGAGCTGACAAGCTCGTGGATGAAGCACCCATGCCTGTGAGAGGTACCTGATCTGAGAAAGATGTTGGCAGTATACTCAGCAAACCCCACATTTGAAAGACTGTAATCTCTAATGATGACGGTTAAAGAACCAGAACCACGTGTCTAGAGATCAGCACTATCGGCACCAACTGTGGCGAAACACTTGAACACTCTTGAAGCAAGCAAGTAACTGTAACTGCATTTACCACAATGCCAGGGACGAACCTTGCTGGGAGGTGAAGCGGTGTGCTCCCACCCCTGTTCCTGTTTAATAGTACTCCCGTGAGTCATTGAGCTGACGAGCTCGTGGATGAAGCACCTGCATGACTGTGAGAGGTACCTGGCCTGAGAAAGATGTTGGCAGCCTACTCACCAAACCCCAAATTTGAAAAACTGTAATCTCTACTGATGACGGTTAAAGAACCAGAAACATGTGTCAAGAGATCAGCACTATCTGCGCCAACTGTGGCGAAACACTCGAACACTCTTAAAGCAAGCAAGTAACTCAAACTGCATTTACCACAATGCCAGGGTGCGGACCTTGCTGGGAGGTGAAGCCGTGTGCTCCCACCCCTGTTCCTGTTTATTAGTACTCTTGTGAGTCATTGAGCTGACAAGCTCGTGGATGAAGCACCCGCATGCCTGTGAGAGGTACCTGACCTAAGAAAGATGTTGGAAGCCTACTCAGCAAACCCCAAATTTCAAAGACTGTAATCTCTACTGATGACGGTTAAAGAACCAGAAACACGTGTCTAGAGATCAGCACTATATGCGCCAACTGTGGCGAAACACTCGAACACTCCTGAAGCAAGCAAGCAACTGAAACTACATTTACCACAATGCCAGGGAAGAACCTTGCTGGGAGGTGAAGCGGTGTGCTCCCAACCCTGTTCCTGTTGATAGTACTCCCATGAGTCATTGATCTGACGAGCTGGTGGATGAAGCACCCACATGCCTGTGAGAGGTACCTGACCTGAGAAAGATGTTGGCAGCATACTCAGCAAACCCCACATTTGAAAGACTGTAATCTCTACTGATGACGGTTAAAGAACCAGAACCACGTGTCTAGAGATCAGCACTATCGGCGCCAACTGTGGCGAAACACTCGAACACTCTTGAAGCAAGCAAGTAACTGAAATTGCATTTACCACAATGCCAGGGTGCGGACCTTGCTGGGAGGTGAAGCGGTGTGCTCCCAACCCTGTTCCTGTTTATTAGTACTCTTGTGAGTCATTGAGCTGACAAGCTCGTGGATGAAGCACCCGCATGCCTGTGAGAGGTACCTGACCTGAGAAAGATGTTGGAAGCCTACTCAGCAAACCCCAAATTTCAAAGACTGTAATCTCTACTGATGACGGTTAAAGAACCAGAATCACGTGTCTAGAGATCAACACTATCTACGCCAACTGTGGCGAAACACTCGAACACTCTTGAAGCAAGCAAGTAACTGAAACTGCATTTATCACAATGCCAGGGGCGAACCTTGCTGGGAGGTGAAGAGTTGTGCTCCCACCCCTGTTCCTGTTTAATAGTACTCCCATGAGTCATTGATCTGACGAGCTGGTGGATGAAGCACCCGCATGCCTGTGAGAGGTATCTGACGTGAGAAAGATGTTGGCAGCCTACTCAGCAAGCCCCAGATTTCAAAGACTGTAATCTCTACTGATGACGGTTAAAGAACCAGAAACACGTGTCTAGAGATCAGCACTATCTGCGCCAACTGTGGCGAAACACTTGAACACTCTTGAAGCAAGCAAGCAACTGAAACTGCATTTACCACAATGTCAGGGACGAACCTTGCTGGGAGGTGAAGCGGTGTGCTCCCACCCCTGTTTCTGTTTAATAGTACTCCCGTGAGTCATTGAGCTGACAAGCTTGTGGATGAAGCACCCGCATGCCTGTGAGAGGTACCTGATCTGAGAAAGATGTCGCAGCCTACTCAGCAAACCCCAGATTTGAAAAACTGTAATCTCTACTGATGACGGTTAAAGAACCAGAAACACGTGTCTAGAGATCAGCACTATCTGCACCAACTGTGGCAAAACACTCGAACACTCTTAAAGCAAGCAAGTAAATCAAACTGCATTTACCACAATGCCAGGGTGCGAACCTTGCTGGGAGGTGAAGCGGTGTGCTCCCACCCCTGTTCCTGTTTAAAAGTACTCCCGTGAGTCATTGAGCTGATGAGCTCGTGGATGATGCACCCGCATGCCTGTGAGAGGTACCTGACCTGAGAAAGATGTTGGCAGCCTACTCAGCAAACCCCACATTTGAAAAACTGTAATCTCTACTGATGACAGTTAAAGAACCAGAACCACGTGTCTAGAGATCAGCACTATCGGCGCCAACTGTGGCGAAACACTCGAACACTCTTGAAGCAAGCAAGTAACTGAAACTGCATTTACCACAATGCCAGGGTGCGGACCTTGCTGGGAGGTGAAGCGGTGTGCTCCCACCCCTGTTCCTGTTTATTAGTACTCTTGTGAGTCATTGAGCTGACAAGCTCGTGGATGAAGCACCCGCATGCCTTTGAGAGGTACCTGACCTGAGAAAGATGTTGGAAGCCTACTCAGCAAACCCCAGATTTGAAAAATTGTAATCTCTACTGATGACGGTTAAAGAACCAGAAACACGTGTCTAGAGATCAGCACTATCTGCACCAACTGTGGCGAAACACTCGAACACTCTTAAACCAAGCAAGTAACTCAAACTGCATTTACCACAATGCCAGGGTGCGAACCTTGCTGGGAGGTGAAGCGGTGTGCTCCCACCCCTGTTCCTGTTTAAAAGTACTCCCGTGAGTCATTGAGCTGACAAGCTCGTGGATGAAGCACCCACATGCCTGTGAGAGGTACCTGATATGAGAAAGATGTTGGCAGTATACTCAGCAAACCCCACATTTGAAAGACTGTAATCTCTACTGATGACAGTTAAAGAACCAGAACCACGTGTCTAGAGATCAGCACTATCGGCGCCAACTGTGGCGAAACACTTGAACACTCTTGAAGCAAGCAAGTAACTGTAACTGCATTTACCACAATGCCAGGGACGAACCTTGCTGGGAGGTGAAGCGTTGTGCTCCCACCCTTGTTCCTGTTTAATAGTACTCCCGTGAGTCATTGAGCTGACGAGCTCGTGGATGAAGCACCTGCATGACTGTGAGAGGTACCTGGCCTGAGAAAGATGTTGGCAGCCTACTCACCAAACCCCAAATTTGAAAAACTGTAATCTCTACTGATGACGGTTAAAGAACCAGAAACATGTGTCAAGAGATCAGCACTATCTGCGCCAACTGTGGCGAAACACTCGAACACTCTTAAAGCAAGCAAGTAACTCAAACTGCATTTACCACAATGCCAGGGTGCGAACCTTGCTGGGAGGTGAAGCGGTGTGCTCCCACCCCTGTTCCTGTTTAAAAGTTCTCCCGTGAGTCATTGAGCTGACAAGCTCGTGGATGAAGCACCCACATGCCTGTGAGAGGTACCTGATCTGAGAAAGATGTTGGCAGTATACTCAGCAAACCCCACATTTGAAAGACTGTAATCTCTACTGATGACGGTTAAAGAACCAGAAACACGTGTCTAGAGATCAGCACTATATGCGCCAACTGTGGCGAAACACTCGAACACTCCTGAAGCAAGCAAGCAACTGAAACTACATTTACCACAATGCCAGGGACGAACCTTGCTGGGAGGTGAAGCGGTGTGCTCCCACCCCTGTTCCTGTTTAATAGTACTCCCATGAGTCATTGATCTGACGAGCTGGTGGATGAAGCACCCACATGCCTGTGAGAGGTACCTGACCTGAGAAAGATGTTGGCAGCATACTCAGCAAACCCCACATTTGAAAGACTGTAATCTCTACTGATGACGGTTAAAGAACCAGAACCACGTGTCTAGAGATCAGCACTATCGGCGCCAACTGTGGCGAAACACTCGAACACTCTTGAAGCAAGCAAGTAACTGAAACTGCATTTACCACAATGCCTGTGTGCGGACCTTGCTGGGAGGTGAAGCGGTGTGCTCCCAACCCTGTTCCTGTTTATTAGTACTCTTGTGAGTCATTGAGCTGACAAGCTCGTGGATGAAGCACCCGCATGCCTGTGAGAGGTACCTGACCTGAGAAAGATGTTGGAAGCCTACTCAGCAAACCCCAAATTTCAAAGACTGTAATCTCTACTGATGACGGTTAAAGAACCAGAAACACGTGTCTAGAGATCAACACTATCTACGCCAACTGTGGCGAAACACTCGAACACTCTTGAAGCAAGCAAGTAACTGAAACTGCATTTATCACAATGCCAGGGGCGAACCTTGCTGGGAGGTGAAGCGTTGTGCTCCCACCCCTGTTCCTGTTTAATAGTACTCCCATGAGTCATTGATCTGACGAGCTGGTGGATGAAGCACCCGCATGCCTGTGAGAGGTATCTGACGTGAGAAAGATGTTGGCAGCCTACTCAGCAAGCCCCAGATTTCAAAGACTGTAATCTCTACTGATGACGGTTAAAGAACCAGAAACACGTGTCTAGAGATCAGCACTATCTGCGCCAACTGTGGCGAAACACTTGAACACTCTTGAAGCAAGCAAGCAACTGAAACTGCATTTACCACAATGTCAGGGACGAACCTTGCTCGGAGGTGAAGCGGTGTGCTCCCACCCCTGTTTCTGTTTAATAGTACTCCCGTGAGTCATTGAGCTGACAAGCTTGTGGATGAAGCACCCGCATGCCTGTGAGAGGTACCTGACCTGAGAAAGATGTCGGCAGCCTACTCAGCAAACCCCACATTTGAAAAACTGTAATCTCTACTGATGACGGTTAAAGAACCAGAAACACGTGTCTAGAGATCAGCACTATAAGCGCCAACTGTGGCGAAACACTCGAACACTCCTGAAGCAAGCAAGCAACTGAAACTACATTTACCACAATGCCAGGGACGAACCTTGCTGGGAGGTGAAGCGTTGTGCTCCCACCCCTGTTCCTGTTTAATAGTACTCCCGTGAGTCATTGAGCTGACGAGCTCGTGGATGAAGCACCCACATGCCTGTGAGAGGTACCTGACCTGAGAAAGATGTTGGCAGCCTAATCAGCAAACCCCAGATTTGAAAAATTGTAATCTCTACTGATGACGGCTAAAGAACCAGAAACACGTGTCTAGAGATCAGCACTATCTGCACCAACTGTGGCGAAACACTTGAACACTCTTAAAGCAAGCAAGTAAATACAACCGCATTTACCACAATGCCAGGGTGCGAACCTTGCTGGGAGGTGAAGCGGTGTGCTCCCACCCCTGTTCCTGTTTAAAAGTACTCCCGTGAGTCATTGAGCTGATGAGCTCGTGGATGATGCACCCGCATGCCTGTGAGAGGTACCTGACCTGAGAAAGATGTTGGCAGCCTACTCAGCAAACCCCACATTTGAAAAACTGTAATCTCTACTGATGACAGTTAAAGAACCAGAACCACGTGTCTAGAGATCAGCACTATCGGCGCCAACTGTGGCGAAACACTCGAACACTCTTGAAGCAAGCAAGTAACTGAAACTGCATTTACCACAATGCCAGGGTGCGGACCTTGCTGGGAGGTGAAGCGGTGTGCTCCCACCCCTGTTCCTGTTTATTAGTACTCTTGTGAGTCATTGAGCTGACAAGCTCGTGGATGAAGCACCCGCATGCCTTTGAGAGGTACCTGACCTGAGAAAGATGTTGGAAGCCTACTCAGCAAACCCCAAATTTCAAAGACTTTAATCTCTACTGATGATGGTTAAAGAACCAGAAACACGTGTCTAGAGATCAACACTATCTACGCCAACTGTGGCGAAACACTCGAACACTCTTGAAGCAAGCAAGTAACTGAAACTGCATTTATCACAATGCCAGGGGCGAACCTTGCTGGGAGGTGAAGCGGTGTCCTCCCACCCTTGTTCCGGCTTAATAGTACTCCCATAAGTCATTGAGCTGATGAGCTCCTGGATGAAGCACCCGCATGCCTGTGAGAGGTACCTGACCTGAGAAAGATGTTGGCAGCCTACTCAGCAAACCCCACATTTGAAAAACTGTAATCTCTACTGATGACAGTTAAAGAACCAGAACCACGTGTCTAGAGATCAGCACTATCGGCGCCAACTGTGGCGAAACACTCGAACACTCTTGAAGCAAGCAAGTAACTGAAACTGCATTTACCACAATGCCAGGGGCGAACCTTGCTGGGAGGTGAAGCGTTGTGCTCCCACCCCTGTTCCTGTTTAATAGTACTCCCATGAGTCATTGAGCTGACGAGCTGGTGGATGAAGCACCCGCATGCCTGTGAGAGGTACCTGACGTGTGAAAGATGTTGGCAGCCAAATCAGCAAACCCCAGATTTGAAAAATTGTAATCTCTACTGATGACGGTTAAAGAACCAGAAACACGTGTCTAGAGATCAGCACTATCTGCACCAACTGTGGCGAAACACTCGAACACTCTTAAAGCAAGCAAGTAACTCAAACTGCATTTACCACCATGCCAGGGTGCGATCCTTGCTGGGAGGTGAAGCGGTGTGCTCCCACCCCTGTTCCTGTTTAAAAGTACTCCCGTGAGTCATTGAGCTGACGAGCTCGTGGATGAAGCACCCGCATGACTGTGAGAGGTATCTGACCTGAGAAAGATGTTGGCAGCCTAATCAGCAAACCCCAGACTTGAAAAACTGTAATCTCTACTGATGACGGTTAAAGAACCAGAAACACGTGTCTAGAGATCAGCACTATCTGCACCAACTGTGGCGAAACACTCAAACACTCTTAAACCAAGCAAGTAACTCAAACTGCATTTACCACAATGCCAGGGTGCGAACCTTGCTGGGAGGTGAAGCGGTGTGCTCCCACCCCTGTTCCTGTTTAAAAGTACTCCCGTGAGTCATTGAGCTGACAAGCTCGTGGATGAAGCACCCACATGCCTGTGAGAGGTACCTGATCTGAGAAAGATGTTGGCAGTATACTCCGCAAACCCCACATTTGAAAGACTGTAATCTCTACTGATGACGGTTAAAGAACCAGAACCACGTGTCTAGAGATCAGCACTATAAGCGCCAACTGTGGCGAAACACTCGAACACTCCTGAAGCAAGCAAGCAACTGAAACTACATTTACCACAATGCCAGGGACGAACCTTGCTGGGAGGTGAAGCGTTGTGCTCCCACCCCTGTTCCTGTTTAATAGTACTCCCGTGAGTCATTGAGCTGACGAGCTCGTGGAGGAAGCACCTGCATGACTGTGAGAGGTACCTGGCCTGAGAAAGATGTTGGCAACCTACTCAGCAAACCCCAAATTTGAAAAACTGTAATCTCTACTGATGACGGTTAAAGAACCAGAAACACGTGTCTAGAGATCAGCACTATAAGCGCCAACTGTGGCGAAACACTCGAACACTCCTGAAGCAAGCAAGCAACTGAAACTACATTTACCACAATGCCAGGGACGAACCTTGCTGGGAGGTGAAGCGTTGTGCTCCCACCCCTGTTCCTGTTTAATAGTACTCCCGTGAGTCATTGAGCTGACGAGCTTGTGGATGAAGCACCCACATGCCTGTGAGAGGTACCTGACCTGAGAAAGATGTTGGCAGCCTAATCAGCAAACCCCAGATTTGAAAAATTGTAATCTCTACTGATGACGGCTAAAGAACCAGAAACACGTGTCTAGAGATCAGCACTATCTGCACCAACTGTGGCGAAACACTCGAACACTCTTAAAGCAAGCAAGTAAATCAAACTGCATTTACCACAATGCCAGGGTGCGAACCTTGCTGGGAGGTGAAGCGGTGTGCTCCCACCCCTGTTCCTGTTTAAAAGTACTCCCGTGAGTCATTGCGCTGACGAGCTCGTGGATGGAGCACCCGCATGACTGTCAGAGGTACCTGACCTGAGAAAGATGTTGGCAGCCTACTCAGCAAACCCCACATTTGAAAAACTGTAATCTCTACTGATGACGGTTAAAGAACCAGAAACACGTGTCTAGAGATCAGCACTATCTACGCCAACTGTGGCGAAACACTCGAACACTCTTGAAGCAAGCAAGTAACTGAAACTGCATTTATCACAATGCCAGGGGCGAACCTTGCTGGGAGGTGAAGCGGTGTGCTCCCACCCTTGTTCCGGCTTAATAGTACTCCCATAAGTCATTGAGCTGATGAGCTCGTGGATGATGCACCCGCATGCCTGTGAGAGGTACCTGACCTGAGAAAGATGTTGGCAGCCTACTCAGCAAACCCCACATTTGAAAAACTGTAATCTCTACTGATGACAGTTAAAGAACCAGAACCACGTGTCCAGAGATCAGCACTATCGGCGCCAACTGTGGCGAAACACTCGAACACTCTTGAAGCAAGCAAGTAACTGAAACTGCATTTACCACAATGCCAGGGTGCGGACCTTGCTGAGAGGTGAAGCGGTGTGCTCCCACCCCTGTTTCTGTTTATTAGTACTCTTGTGAGTCATTGAGCTGACAAGCTCGTGGATGAAGCACCCGCATGCCTTTGAGAGGTACCTGACCTGAGAAAGATGTTGGAAGCCTACTCAGCAAACCCCAAATTTCAAAGACTTTAATCTCTACTGATGACGGTTAAAGAACCAGAAACACATGTCTAGAGATCAACACTATCTACGCCAACTGTGGCGAAACACTCGAACACTCTTGAAGCAAGCAAGTAACTGAAACTGCATTTATCACAATGCCAGGTGCGAACCTTGCTGGGAGGTGAAGCGGTGTGCTCCCACCCTTGTTCCGGCTTAATAGTACTCCCATAAGTCATTGAGCTGATGAGCTCCTGGATGAAGCACCCGCATGCCTGTGAGAGGTACCTGACCTGAGAAAGATGTTGGCAGCCTACTCAGCAAACCCCACATTTGAAAAATTGTAATCTCTACTGATGACAGTTAAAGAACCAGAACCACGTGTCTAGAGATCAGCACTATCGGCGCCAACTGTGGCGAAACACTCGAACACTCTTGAAGCAAGCAAGTAACTGAAACTGCATTTACCACAATGCCAGGGGCGAACCTTGCTGGGAGGTGAAGCGTTGTGCTCCCACCCCTGTTCCTGTTTAATAGTACTCCCATGAGTCATTGAGCTGACGAGCTGGTGGATGAAGCACCCGCATGCCTGTGAGAGGTACCTGACGTGTGAAAGATGTTGGCAGCCAAATCAGCAAACCCCAGATTTGAAAAATTGTAATCTCTACTGATGACGGTTAAAGAACCAGAAACACGTGTCTAGAGATCAGCACTATCTGCACCAACTGTGGCGAAACACTCGAACACTCTTAAAGCAAGCAAGTAACTCAAACTGCATTTACCACAATGCCAGGGTGCGATCCTTGCTGGGAGGTGAAGCGGTGTGCTCCCACCCCTGTTCCTGTTTAAAAGTACACCCGTGAGTCATTGAGCTGGCGAGCTCGTGGATGAAGCACCCGCATGACTGTGAGAGGTACCTGACCTGAGAAAGATGTTGGCAGCCTAATCAGCAAACCCCAGACTTGAAAAACTGTAATCTCTACTGATGACGGTTAAAGAACCAGAAACACGTGTCTAGAGATCAGCACTATCTGCACCAACTGTGGCGAAACACTCAAACACTCTTAAACCAAGCAAGTAACTCAAACTGCATTTACCACAATGCCAGGGTGCGAACCTTGCTGGGAGGTGAAGCGGTGTGCTCCCACCCCTGTTCCTGTTTAAAAGTACTCCCGTGAGTCATTGAGCTGACAAGCTCGTGGATGAAGCACCCACATGCCTGTGAGAGGTACCTGATCTGAGAAAGATGTTGGCAGTATACTCAGCAAACCCCACATTTGAAAGACTGTAATCTCTACTGATGACGGTTAAAGAACCAGAACCACGTGTCTAGAGATCAGCACAATCGGCGCCAACTGTGGCGAAACACTTGAACACTCTTGAAGCAAGCAAGTAACTGTAACTGCATTTACCACAATGCCAGGGACGAACCTTGCTGGGAGGTGAAGCGTTGTGCTCCCACCCCTGTTCCTGTTTAATAGTACTCCCGTGAGTCATTGAGCTGACGAGCTCGTGGAGGAAGCACCTGCATGACTGTGAGAGGTACCTGGCCTGAGAAAGATGTTGGCAACCTACTCAGCAAACCCCAAATTTGAAAAACTGTAATCTCTACTGATGACGGTTAAAGAACCAGAAACACGTGTCTAGAGATCAGCACTATCTGCGCCAACTGTGGCGAAACACTCGAACACTCTTGAAGCAAGCAAGTAACTGAAACTGCATTTATCACAATGCCAGGGGCGAGCCTTGCTGGGAGGTGAAGCGGTGTGCTCCCACCCTTGTTCCTGCTTACTAGTACTCCCATAAGTCATTGAGCTGATGAGCTCGTGGATGAAGCACCCGCATGCCTGTGAGAGGTACCTGACCTGAGAAAGATGTTGGCAGCCTACTCAGCAAACCCCACATTTGAAAAACTGTAATCTCTACTGATGACAGTTAAAGAACCAGAACCACGTGTCTAGAGATCAGCACTATCGGCGCCAACTGTGGCGAAACACTCGAACACTTTTGAAGCAAGCAAGGAATTGAAACTGCATTTACCACAATGCCAGGGGCGAACCTTGCTGGGAGGTGAAGCGTGTGCTCCCACCCCTGTTCCTGTTTAATAGTACTTCCATGAGTCATTGAGCTGACGAGCTGGTGGATGAAGCACCCGCATGCCTGTGAGAGGTACCTGACCTGAGAAAGATGTTGGCAGCCTACTCAGCAAACCCCACATTTGAAAAACTGTAATCTCGACAGATGACGGTTAAAGAACCAGAAACATGTGTCTAGAGATCAGCACTATCTGCACCAACTGTGGCGAAACACTTGAACACTCTTAAAGCAAGCAAGTAACTGAAACTGCATTTACCACAATGCCAGGGTGCGAAACTTGCTGGGAGGTGAAGCGGTGTGCTCCCACCCCTGTTCCTGTTTAATAGTACTCCCGTGAGTCATTGAGCTGACAAGCTCGTGGATGAAGCACCCGCATGCCTGTGAGAGGTACCTGACCTGACAAAGATGTGCGCAGCCTACCCAGTAAACTCCCCATTTGAAAGACTGTAATCTCTACTGATGACGGTTAAAGAACCAGAAACACGTGTCTAGAGATCAGCACTATCTGCGCCAACTGTGGCGAAACACTCAAACACTCTTGAAGCAAGCAAGTAACTGAAACTGCATTTACCACAATGCCAGGGTGCGAACCTTGCTGGGAGGTGAAGCGGTGTGCTCCCACCCCTGTTCCTGTTTATTAGTACTCTTGTGAGTCATTGAGCTGACGAGCTGGTGGATGAAGCACCCGCATGCCTGTGAGAGGTACCTGACCTGAGAAAGATGTTGGCAGCCTACTCAGCAAACCCCAGATTTCAAAGACTTTAATCTCTACTGATGACGGTTAAAGAACCAGAAACACGTGTCTAGAGATCAGCACAATCTGCGCCAACTGTGGCAAAACACTCGAACACTCTTGAAGCAAGCAAGCAACTGAAACTGCATTTACCACAATGCCAGGGACGATCCTTGCTGGGAGGTGAAGCGGTGTGCTCCCACCCCTGTTCCTGTTTAATAGTACTCCCGTGAGTCATTGAGCTGACAAGCTTGTGGATGAAGCACCCGCATGCCTGTGAGAGGTACCTGACCTGAGAAAGATGTTGGCAGCGGTGAGCAGTCTAAATATCAAAAATGTAATTTCGACCTGCAATAATATCGAGTCTAGAATATCGAAGGGACAGAATATCGATGTCAAGAATATCGATGGACAGAATATCGACCCTTAGGTAAGTAATATCGATTTTTTTATATCGATGTTAGTAATATCGAAGTTAGTAATATCCATATGAAATATATCGATGTTACTAATATCCATGTCACTAATATCAATATGTATAATATTGCTATGTATTTTATTATGTATTTAATATGTATGTGTTAATTATTTTTTGTTAAGTGTTCAACTGGTTTTAAAATATATGTATATAATTTTTATATGTTAATAATGTTTTTTTTAAGTTAATTTTGTGTTTTAGTACCGTAGCGGGTTGTGGGTTTATAGGGGAATAGGGTGGGAAGTAATTTAATTATATGAATTTAATAATACATTTTTGGGAATTATAAATTAATGTAAAATAATTTTTGGGTTTAAATTCTGTAGCGGGTTGTGGGTTTATAGGGGATTAGGGTGGGAAGTAATTTAATTATGTGAAATTAATTACAAATTTTTAGGAATTATAAATTAATTTTAAATAATTTTTGCGTTTAAATTCTGTAGCAGGTTGTGGGTTTATAGGGGAATAGGGTGGGAAGTAATTTAATTGTAATTAAGTAATATTTATATTTATTTATTGGTATTGATAATTATATTTTTGTTAATTAAGTATTAATTGGTAATTAATTTTTATTAATTGGTAATTAGTTTTTATTAATTGATTAATTGATAATTATGTTATCTGTATTATTTTATTATTTGAGTGTTTCGTGCGTTTATAGGGGAATAGTGTTGGAAGTAATTGAAATTTAATTAAGTAATTATTACATTTGTTGCTGGGTATTGATAATTAATTAATTGGAGATTAATTATTAATTGGTAAATATTTTAAATTATAATATTTTGGTTATGCAAATTGGGTTATTGTTGATTAATAATCAATTGGTAATTGGATATGTTTAAATATTATTTATTGATATTTCTAATTAATATATTAATATGTAATTATTAATTGGTAATTAATGTATAATAATTATTATTTTTGGTATAAAAAAGATGCAATAGTTTAATATTTTTTAATTGGTAATTAAAGTTTGATAATTATTTTTTGGTATAAAAATGTAATTGTTCAATAGTTTTTTAATTGGTAATTAATATTCATTAATTAGTATTTATTGGCATTTATGAATAATTTATTGCAAAATAATTATTTATTGGTAGTTATGTTTTTAATAAATATCTATTGGTATTTGTAACTAATTTTGAGTTATTTAATAATTACATTATTAATTATTTTAAAGAATTATTGTATTTATAAGTATGTTATTTTTAACTTCTAAGCTATCCAACACTTTCCCTACTGTTGCACTCTCTGGAGTTGGAGTAGTAATTTTTACCCCTACGCTATCCAACACTTTCCCTACTGTTGCACTCTCTGGAGTTGGAATAGCAATTTTTACCCCTACGCTATCCAACACTTTCCCTACTGTTGCACTCTCTGGAGTTGGAATAGTAATTTTTACCCCTACGCTATCCAACACTTTCCCTACTGTTGCACTCTCTGGAGTTGGAGTAGCAATTTTTACCCCTACGCTATCCAACACTTTCCCTACTGTTGCACTCTCTGGAGTTGGAATAGTAATTTTTACCCCTACGCTATCCAACACTTTCCCTACTCTTGCACTCTCTGGAGTTGGAATAGCAATTTTTACCCCTACGCTATCCAACACTTTCCCTACTGTTGCACTCTCTGGAGTTGGAATAGTAATTTTTACCCCTACGCTATCCAACACTTTCCCTACTGTTGCACTCTCTGGAGTTGGAATAGTAATTTTTACTCCTACGCTATCCAACACTTTCCCTACTGTTGCACTCTCTGGAGTTGGAATAGTAATTTTTAGCCCTCCGCTATCCAACACTTTCCCTACTGTTGCAGTGTCTGGAGTGGGAATAGTAATTTTTATCCCTGCGCAATCCAACACTTTCTCTACTGTTGCACTCCTTGGAGTTGGAATAGTAATTTTTACCCTTACATTATCCAACACTTTCCCTACTGTTGCACTGTATGGAGTGGGAATTGTAATGTTTACCCCTACGCCATCCAACATTTTCCCTACGGTTGCAGTGTCTGGAGTGGGAATACTAATTTTTACCCCTACGCCATCCAACACTTTCCCTACTGTTGCACTCTTTGGAGTTGGAATAGTTATTTTTACCCCTACGCTATCCAACACTTTCCTTACAGTTGCACTCCCTGGAGTCGGAATAATAATTTATACTTCTACGTTAT
Organism: Triturus cristatus; assembly: GCF_964204655.1. NCBI lineage: Eukaryota > Metazoa > Chordata > Amphibia > Caudata > Salamandridae > Triturus > Triturus cristatus. Next base: position 108,300,347 of record NC_140579.1, on the reverse strand, counting down.
CCAACACTTTCCCTACTGTTACACTATCTCGAGTGGATATAGTAATTTTTAGCCCTCCGCTATCCAAAATTTTCCTTTCTGTTGTTTTTTTGAGCTGGAGTAGTAGTTTTATTGTCTCTGCTATTTAATATTTTTTTTATTATTTTAGCTAATGTAGTATATAATTAATTTTAACAACATTAAAATTAAATGTAATTTTTTTAATTTGTTATATATAATTATTTAATTTTTATTTATGTTATTGTTTTATGTGTGTAATGTTTTTGCAATTTTTAATATTTTTAAATAATGTATAATTTATTAAAATAATTATAAAAACATTATTAAGTATATATATTATACATTATATGTATATGTTTAATTATTTTGTTATTAAATTATATTGATTAATTATTAATTTTTAACATTAGGAAATATATTTAATTATGTTTATTTTATTTATAAGTATTATTATGTTTATTTTACATATTTTTTGTAACCAAAAAACCCCCGATATTTTTAAAAACAATATTTTTGACATCGATATTTTATTTTCGATATTTTTGTACTTACCATGTTGTAGATAGGATGTCGATATTCTTGACAACGATATTTTTGTTGCGATATTATTGTAGGTCGAATTTCTGACCTTCGAAATTTTGTCAGAGATCCGTTGGCAGCCTACTCAGCAAACCCCACAGTTGAAAAACTGTAATCTCTACTGATGACGGTTAAAGAACCAGAAACATGTGTCTAGAGATCAGCACTATCTGCACCAACTGTGGCGAAACACTCAAACACTCTTAAAGCAAGCAAGTAACTGAAACTGCATTTACCACAATGCCAGGGTGCGAACCTTGCTGGGAGGTGAAGCGGTGTGCTCCCACCCCTGTTCCTGTTTAATAGTACTCCCATAAGTCATTGAGCTGATGAGCTCGTGGATGAAGCACCCGCATGCCTGTGAGAGGTACCTGACCTGAGAAAAATGTACGCAGCCTACCCAGCAAACTCCACATTTGAAAGACTGTAATCTCTACTGATGACGGTTTAAGAACCAGAAACACATGTGTAGAGATCAGCACTATCTGCGCCAACTATCTGCGCCAACTGTGGCGAAACACTCGAACACTCTTGAAGCAAGCAAGTAACTGAAACTTCATTTACCACAATGCCAGGGGCGAACCTTGGTGGGAGGTGAAGCGGTGTGCTCCCACCTCTTTTCCTGTTTAATAGTACTCCTGTGAGTCATTGAGCTGACGAGCTCATGGATGAAGCACCCGCATGCCTGTGAGAGGTACCTGATCTGAGAAAGATGTTGGCAGCCTACTCAGCAAACCTCAAATTTGAAAAACTGTAATCTCTACTGATGACGGTTAAAGAACCAGAAACACGTGTCTAGAGATCAGCACTATCTGCGCCAACTGTGGCAAAACACTCGAACACTCTTAAAGCAAGCAAGTAACTCAAACTGCAATTACCACAATGCCAGGGTGCGGACCTTGCTGGGAGGTGAAGCGGTGTGCTCCCACCCCTGTTCCTGTTTATTAGTACTCTTGTGAGTCATTGAGCTGACAAGCTCGTGGATGAAGCACCCGCATGCCTGTGAGAGGTAACTGACCTGAGAAAGATGTTGGCAGCCTACTCAGCAAACCCCAAATTTCAAAGACTGTAATCTCTACTGATGACGGTTAAAGAACCAGAAACACGTGTCTAGAGATCAGCACTATCGGCGCCAACTGTGGCGAAACACTTGAACACTCTTGAAGCAAGCAAGTAACTGAAACTGCATTTACCACAATGCCAGGGACGAACCTTGCTGGGAGGTGAAGCAGTGTGCTCCCACCCCTGTTCCTGTTTAATAGTACTCCCGTGAGTCATTGAGCTGACGAGCTCGTGGATGAAGCACCCACATGCCTGTGAGAGGTACCTGACCCGAGAAAGATGTTGGCAGCCTAATCAGCAAACCCCAGATTTGAAAAACTGTAATCTCTACTGATGACGGTTAAAGAACCAGAAACACGTGTCTAGAGATCAGCACTATCTGCACCAACTGTGGCGAAACACTCGAACACTCTTAAAGCAAGCAAGTAACTCAAACTGCATTTACCACAATGCCAGGGTGCGAACCTTTCTGGGAGGTGAAGCGGTGTGCTCCCACCCCTGTTCCTGTTTAATAGTACTCCCGTGAGTCGTTGAGCTGACGAGCTCGTGGATGAAGCACCCGCATGACTGTGAGAGGTACCTGGCCTGAGAAAGATGTTGGCAGCCTACTCAGCAAACCCCACATTTGAAAAACTGTAATCTCTACTGATGACGGTTAAAGAACCAGAAACATGTGTCTAGAGATCAGCACTATCGGCGCCAACTGTGGCGGAACACTCGAACACTCTTGAAGCAAGCAAGTAACTGAAACTGCATTTACCACAATGCCAGGGGCGAACCTTGCTGGGAGGTGAAGCGTTGTGCTCCCACCCCTGTTCCTGTTTAACCCCTTCTGTGCCCATGACGAGCTGGACTCGTCATGGAGCACAGTCGCGCTGTGCCCATGACGAGTCCAGCTCGTCATGAGGCATTCCTTAGGGAATCCCTCTGGTGCGGGCACCAGAGGGAGTCCCTTTAAACCAAAATAGCCTCAGTTTCACTTTCTACATGCTCAGGGGGCTATCTCAGCCCCCTGAGCACGTAGAAAGACATGAGAGAGGTATCGTTGGAAAGGGGAGAATCTCCCCTTTCCAATGATACCCCTCCCCAGTGGATCCCTGCATGGGGATCACCACAGGAGGGCGATCCCCAAGCAGGGATCCACCCACTAGACACCAGTGAGGGGGGAGCGGCCCCTTGGGCAAGGGCCTTTGCTCCCCCCATGTACCTTTGGCTCAATTTAGTCTTTTTGCCCCCCTGGGGGGAAGATGGGGGCATTAGCCCCCAATCTGCCCCCCCGGGGGGCAAAAAGCCCACTAGACCCCAGGGAATTTTTTTATCAATCAAAATAGGGGTGGGGGCTGCCCAAAACGGGGAGGCCCATGCCCCCACCCCACCCCCCCAATTACTACAGTCTTTCTGCCCCCCCGGGGGCAGATGGGGCATTGGCCCCTAATCTGCCCCTTCGGGGAGGGTAGAAAGGCCACTAACTACCAGGGATTCGTTTTTAGTTTTTTTCTTAGGGTGGGGGCTGTCCGAAACGGGTTCGCCAATGCCCCCACCCTCCCTCCCCACAAAAATGACAGTCTTTCTGCCCCCCAGGAGGCAGATGGGAGCTGTAGCCCCCAATCTGGCCCCCCTGGGGGGTGCAGAAAGCCCACTAGATACCATAGATTTCATTGTTTTATCAGTGTAGGGGTAGAGGCTCCCCAAAATGGGCATGACAATACCCCCACCTCACCCCCAGAGAAACTCCAGTCTCCCCCCCTCGCCCCCCGGGAGGGTAGTTGGCGGCCCCTGATCTGCCCCCTGGGGGGGCAGAAAGCCCACTAGGCGCCAGCGAGTACGCAGGCTTTTTTATGCGTGGGGGTGGGGGCTGCCCAAAATGGTCATACCAATGCCCCCACCTCCACACAGAATAGCAACAGTCTTTCTGCCCCTTTAGGGGCATATCGGGATGAAACCCCCTTACCCGATTCCCCCCCAGGGCGGCAGAAAGCCCACTGGGCACCACCTTTTTTTTAGCAATGTTTAGCAATGTGCATACCTGTGGATTTTGGGCCCTAGCGCAGTTGGCACGTAGGCAAACCTAGCAAACCTGTACATTTTTTAAAACTAGACACCGAGGAGAATCCAGGATGGGGTGACTTGACTGGCTCTCACCAGGTTCTGTTACCCAGAATCCATTGCAAACCTAAAAATGTGTCCAAAATAACAAATTTACCTCACATTTCTGTGGTGGAAAGTTATGGAATCTGCGTGGGTCCACAAAATTCCACCCACCCCGCGTTCCCCAAAGTCTTCCGAGAAAAATGGTACCTCACTTGCGTGGGTAGGCCTAGTGTCCGCGTCAGGCAAGGGCCCAAAACCAATTGAGGAGACATCAAAATTACCTATCACAAAACAACCTGGTTTTGCAAAGGGGGTCCCATGAGTTTTTGGCCCAGGGCTTGGCGGCTATCTAGGGAAACCTACCAAACCCACACATTTCTGAAAACTAGACACCCGGGGTATTCCAGGGTGGTATGGCTTGTGTGTCTCCCCCAACGTTTCCTTACCCAGAATGCCCTGCAAACCTCAAATTTAGCTGAAAAAAATCACCTTTTTCACACATTTTTGTGTGGGAAAGTTGTCGCATCACCGGGCTGACACAAATTTCATACCAACCAGCGTTCCCCCGGGTCTCCCGATAAAAACGGTGCCTCACTCGTGTGGGAGGCCCAAGTACCCACGACAGGCAAGGCCCCAAAACGTATTGAGGCGACATGAAAATTGCCTACCTCTAAACAACCTGGTTTTGCAAGGGGGGTCACCTGGGTTTTTGGCCCGGTGCTCGGCGGCCACCTAGGGGAACCTACCAAACCCACACATTTCTGAAAACTAGACACCCGGGGGATTCCAGGGAGGTATGGCTTGCATGGATCCCCCAACGTTTCCTAACCCAGAATGCCTTGCAAACCTCAAATTTTGCTGAAAAAATCACCTTTTTCACACATTTTTGTGTGGGAAAGTTGAGGCATCACAGGGCTGACACAAATTTCCTACCACCCAGCGCTCCCCCGGGTCTCCCGATAAAAACAGTGCCTCACTCGTGTGGGAGGCCCAAGTACCCGCGACAGGCAAGGCCCCAAAACGAATTGAGGCGACATGAAAATTGCCTACCTCACAACGACCTGGTTTTGCAAGGGGGGTTACCTGGGTTTTTGGCCCGGTGCTCGGCGGCCACCTAGGGGAACCTGCCCAACCCACACATTTCTGAAAACTAGACACCCGGGGGATTCCAGGGAGGTATGACCTGCGTGGATCCCCCAAAGTTTCCTTACCCGGTTTGCCCTGCAAACCTCAAATTTAGCGTAAAAAATCACCTTTTTCACACAATTTTGTGTGGGAAAGTTGAGGCATCACCGGGCTGACACAAATTTCCTACCACCCAGCGTTCCCCCGGGTCTCCCGATAAAAACGGTGCCTCACTCGTGTGAGAGGCCCAAGTACCCCCGACAGGAAGGGGCCCAAAACGTATTGAGGCGATATGAAAATTTCCTACATCAAAACGACCTGGTTTTGCAAGGGCATTCACCTGGGTTTTTGGCTGGTGCTCGGCGGCCACCTAGGGGAACCTACCAAACCCACACATTTCTGAAAACTAGAAACCCAGGGAATTCCAGGGAGTTATGGCTTGCGTGGATCCCCCTACGTTTCCTTACCCAGAATGCCCTGCAAACCTCAAATTTAGCTGAAAAAATCACCTTTTTCACACATTTTTGTGTGGGAAAGTTGTGGCATCACCGGGCTGACACAAATTTCCTACCACCAAGCGTTCCCCCGGGTCTCCCGATAAAAACGGTGCCTTACTCGTGTGGGAGGCCCAAGTACCCGCGACAGGCAAGGGTCCAAAACGTAGTGCGCCTCAACAGGCAAGGGTCCTAAACGTAGCGCGCCTCACTACGTTTTGGGCCCTTGCCTGTCACGGGTACTTGGGCCTCCCACACGAGTGAGGCACCGTTTTTAGCGGGAGACCCGGGGGAACGCTGGGTGGTAGGAAATTTGTGTCAGCCCGGTGATGCCTCAACTTTCCCACACAAAAATGTGTGAAAAAGGTGATTTGTTCAGCTAAATTTGAGGTTTGCAAGGCATTCTGGGTAAGGAAACGTTGGGGGATCCATGCGAGCCATACCTCCCTGGAATCCCCCGGTTGTCTAGTTTTCAGAAATGTGTGGGTTTGGTAGGTTTCCCTAGGTGGCCACCGAGCACCGGGCCAAAAACCCAGGTGACCCCCATTGCAAAACCAGGTAGTTTTGAGGTAGGAAATTTTCATGTTGCCTCAATACGTTTTGGGCACTTGCCTGTCGCGGGTACTCGGGCCTCCCACACGAGTGAGACACCGTTTTTATCCGGAGACCCAGGGGAACGCTGGGTGGTAGGAAATTTGTGTCAGCCCGGTGATGCCTCAACTTTCCCACACAAAAATGTGTGAAAAAGGTGATGTTTTCAGCTAAATTTGAGGTTTGCAGGGCATTCTGGGTAAGGAAACGTTGGGGGATCCACACAAGCCATACCTCCCTGGAATTCCCCGGGTGTCTAGTTTTCAGAAATGTGTGGGTTTGGTAGGTTCCCCTAGGTGGCCGCCGAGCACCGGGCCAAAGACCCAGGTGACCCCCCTTGCAAAACCAGGTCGTTTTGAGGTAGCCAATTTTCATGTCGCCTCAATACGTTTTGGGCACTTGCCTGTCGCGGGTACTTGGGCCTCCACCACGAGTGAGGCACCGTTTTTATCGGGAGACCCGGGGGAACGCTGGGTGGTAGGAAATTTGTGTCAGCCCGGTGATGCCTCAACTTTCCCACACAAAAATATGTGAAAAAGGTGATGTTTTCAGCTAAATTTGAGGTTTGCAGGGCATTCTGGGTAAGGAAACGTTGGGGGATCCACGCAAGCCATACCTCCCTGGAATCCCCCGGGTGTCTAGTTTTCAGAAATGTGTGGGTTTGGTAGGTTCCCCTAGGTGGCCGCTGAGCACCAGGCCAAAAACCCAGGTGACCCCCCTTGCAAAACCAGGTCGTTTTGAGGTAGGCAATGTTCATGTCGCCTCAATACGTTTTGGGCCCTTGCCTGTCACAGGTACTTGGCCCTCCCACACGAGTGAGGCACCAATTTTATCGGGAGACCCGGGGGAACGCTGGGTGGTAGGAAATTTGTGTCAGCCCGGTGATGCCTCAACTTTCCCACACAAAAATGGGTGAAAAAAGGTGATTTTTTCAGCTAAATTTGAGGTTTGCAGGGCATTCTGGGTAAGATAACGTTGGGGGATCCACACAAGCCATACCTCCCTGGAATTCCCCGGGTGTCTAGTTTTCAGAAATGTGTGGGTTTGGTAGGTTCCCCTAGGTGGCCGCCGAGCACCGGGCCAAAAACCCAGGTGACCCCCCTTGCAAAACCAGGTCGTTTTGAGGTATGCAATTTTCATGTCGCCTCAATACGTTTTGGGCCCTTGCCTGTCGTGGGTACTTGGGCCTTCCACACGAGTGAGGCACCGTTTTTATCGGGAGACCCGGGGGAACGCTGGGTGGTAGGAAATTTGTGTCAGCCCAGTGATGCCTCATCTTTCCCACACAAAAATGTGTGAAAAAGGTGATTTTTTCAGCTAAATTTGAGGTATGCAGGGCATTCTGGGTAAGGAAACATTGGGGGATCCACGTAAGCCATACCTCCCTGGAATCCCCCGGGTGTCTAGTTTTCAGAAATGTGTGGGTTTGGTAGGTTCCCCTAGGTGGCCGCCGAGCACCGAGCCAAAAATCCAGGTGACCCCCCTTGCAAAACCAGGTCGTTTTGAGGTAGGCAATTTTCATGTCGCCTCAATATGTTTTGGAGCCTTGCCTGTCGCGGGTACTTGGGCCTCCCACACGAGTGAGGCACCGTTTTTATCGGGAGACCCGGGGGAACGCTGGGTGGTAGGAAATTTGTGTCAGCCCGGTGATGCCTCAACTTTCCCACACAAAAATGTGTGAAAAAGGTGATTTTTTCAGCAAAATTTGAGGTTTGCAGGGCATTCTGGGTAAGGAAACGTAGGGGGATCCACGCGAGCCATACCTCGCTGGAATCCCCCAGGTGTCCAGTTTTCAGAAATGTGTGGGTTTGGTAGGTTCCCCTAGGTGGCCGCCGTGCACCGGGCCAAAAACCCAGGTGACCCCCCCTTGCAAAACCAGGTCGTTTTGAGGTAGGCAATTTTCATGTCGCCTCAATACGTTTTGGGCCCTTGCCTGTCGCGGGTACTTGGGCCTCCCACACAAGTGAGGCACCATTTTTACCGGGAGACCCGGGGGGACGCTGGGTGATTGGAAATTTGAGTGAGCCCGGTGATGTCACAACTTTCCCACACAAAAATGTGTGAAAAATGTGATTTTTTCAGCTAAAATTGAGGTTTGCAGGGGATTCTGGGTAAGGAAACGTTGGGGGATCCACGCAAGCCATACCTCACTGGAAGCCCTCAGGTGTCTAGTTTTCAGAAATGTATGGGTTTGGTAGGTTTCCCTAGATGGCCGCCGAGCACCGGGCCAAAAACCCAAGTGACCCCCCTTGCAAAACCAGGTGGTTTTGAGATAGGCAATTTTGATGTCGCCTCACTGCGTTTTGGGCCCTTGCCTGTCGCAGGTATTTGGGCCTCCCACACAAGTGAGGCACCATTTTAACCGGGAGACCCGGCGGAACGCAAGGTTTCCCAAGGTGCCCGCAGAGCTAGGGTTAAAAAACTACAGCTAGACATTTTGCCAAAAAAGGGTCATTTTTCACTGCGAAATTGAGGGTTGACCACTATGCGTTTTGCGCCGTTTCCTGTCGTGGGCACTAGGCCGACCCACACAAGTGAGGTACCGTTTTTCTCGTAAGACTTTGGGGAACGCGGGGTGGGTGGAAATTTGTGGATCCACGCAGATTCCGGAACTTTCCACCACAGAAATGTGGGGAAAATGTGTTTTTTTTGTCAATTTTATAGGTTTGCAAGGGATTCTGGGTAACAGACTCTGGTGGGAGGCAGTCAAGTCACCCCATCCTGGATTCCCCTGGGTGCCTAGTTTTCAAAAATGTATAGGTTTGCTAGGTTTCCCAATGTGCCCGCAGAGCTAGGGTTAAAAAACTACAGCTAGGCACTTTGCCAAAAAAGGGTAAATTTTCACTGCGATATGGAGTTGTGACCACGTTGCGTTTTGTGCCGTTTCCTGTCGCGGGCACTATGCCTACCCACACAAGTGAGGCACCGTTTTTATTGGGAGACCCGGGGGAACGCTGGGTGGTAGGAAATTTGTGTCAGCCCAGTGATGCCTCATCTTTCCCACACAAAAATGTGTGAAAAAGGTGATTTTTTCAGCTAAATTTGAGGTTTGCAGGGCATTCTGGGTAAGGAAACATTGGGGGATCCACGTAAGCCATACCTCCCTGGAATCCCCTGGGTGTCTAGTTTTCAGAAATGTGTGGGTTTGGTAGGTTCCCCTAGGTGGCCGCCGAGCACAGAGCCAAAAATCCAGGTGACCCCCCTTGCAAAACCAGGTCGTTTTGAGGTAGGCAATTTTCATGTCGCCTCAATACGTTTTGGAGCCTTGCCTGTCACGGGTACTTGGGCCTCCCACACGAGTGAGGCACCGTTTTTATCGGGAGACCCGGGGGAACGCTGGGTGGTAGGAAATTTGTGTCAGCCCGGTGATGCCTCAACTTTCCCACACAAAAATGTGTGAAAAAGGTGATTTTTTCAGCAAAATTTGAGGTTTGCAGGGCATTCTGGGTAAGGAAACGTAGGGGGATCCACGCGAGCCATACCTCGCTGGAATCCCCCAGGTGTCCAGTTTTCAGAAATGTGTGGGTTTGGTAGGTTCCCCTAGGTGGCCGCCGTGCACCGGGCCAAAAACCCAGGTGACCCCCCCTTGCAAAACCAGGTCGTTTTGAGGTAGGCAATTTTCATATCGCCTCAATACGTTTTGGGCCCTTGCCTGTCGCGGGTACTTGGGCCTCCCACACAAGTGAGGCACCATTTTTACCGGGAGACCCGGGGGGACGCTGGGTGATTGGAAATTTGAGTGAGCCCGGTGATGTCACAACTTTCCCACACAAAAATGTGTGAAAAATGTGATTTTTTCAGCTAAAGTTGAGGTTTGCAGGGGATTCTGGGTAAGGAAACGTTGGGGGATCCACGCAAGCCATACCTCCCTGGAAGCCCTCGGGTGTCTAGTTTTCAGAAATGTATGGGTTTGGTAGGTTTCCCTAGATGGCCGCCGAGCACCGGGCCAAAAACCCAAGTGACCCCCCTTGCAAAACCAGGTGGTTTTGAGATAGGCAATTTTGATGTCGCCTCACTGCGTTTTGGGCCCTTGCCTGTCGCGGGTATTTGGGCCTCCCACACAAGTGAGGCACCATTTTAACCGGGAGACCCGGGGGAACGCAAGGTTTCCCAAGGTGCCCGCAGAGCTAGGGTTAAAAAACTACAGCTAGACATTTTGCCAAAAAAGGGTCATTTTTCACTGCGAAATTGAGGGTTGACCACTATGCGTTTTGCGCCGTTTCCTGTCGTGGGCACTAGGCCGACCCACACAAGTGAGGTACCGTTTTTCTCGTAAGACTTTGGGGAACGCGGGGTGGGTGGAAATTTGTGGATCCACGCAGATTCCGGAACTTTCCACCACAGAAATGTGGGGAAAATGTGTTTTGTTTTTTTTGTCAATTTTATAGGTTTGCAAGGGATTCTGGGTAACAGACCCTGGTGGGAGGCAGTCAAGTCACCCCATCCTGGATTCCCCTGGGTGCCTAGTTTTCAAAAATGTATAGGTTTGCTAGGTTTCCCAATGTGCCCGCAGAGCTAGGGTTAAAAAACTACAGCTAGGCACTTTGCCAAAAAAGGGTAAATTTTCACTGCGATATTGAGTTGTGACCACGTTGCGTTTTGTGCCGTTTCCTGTCGCGGGCACTATGCCTACCCACACAAGTGAGGCACCGTTTTTATCGGGAGACCCGGGGGAACGCTGGGTGGTAGGAAATTTGTGTCAGCCCAGTGATGCCTCATCTTTCCCACACAAAAATGTGTGAAAAAGGTGATTTTTTCAGCTAAATTTGAGGTTTGCAGGGCATTCTGGGTAAGGAAACATTGGGGGATCCACGTAAGCCATACCTCCCTGGAATCCCCCGGGTGTCTAGTTTTCAGAAATGTGTGGGTTTGGTAGGTTCCCCTAGGTGGCCGCCGAGCACCGAGCCAAAAATCCAGGTGACCCCCCTTGCAAAACCAGGTCGTTTTGAGGTAGGCAATTTTCATGTCGCCTCAATACGTTTTGGAGCCTTGCCTGTCGCGGGTACTTGGGCCTCCCACACGAGTGAGGCACCGTTTTTATCGGGAGACCCGGGGGAACGCTGGGTGGTAGGAAATTTGTGTCAGCCCGGTGATGCCTCAACTTTCCCACACAAAAATGTGTGAAAAAGGTGATTTTTTCAGCAAAATTTGAGGTTTGCAGGGCATTCTGGGTAAGGAAACGTAGGGGGATCCACGCGAGCCATACCTCGCTGGAATCCCCCAGGTGTCCAGTTTTCAGAAATGTGTGGGTTTGGTAGGTTCCCCTAGGTGGCCGCCGTGCACCGGGCCAAAAACCCAGGTGACCCCCCCCCTTGCAAAACCAGGTCGTTTTGAGGTAGGCAATTTTCATGTCGCCTCAATACGTTTTGGGCCCTTGCCTGTCGCGGGTACTTGGGCCTCCCACACAAGTGAGGCACCATTTTTACCGGGAGACCCGGGAGGACGCTGGGTGATTGGAAATTTGAGTGAGCCCGGTGATGTCACAACTTTCCCACACAAAAATGTGTGAAAAATGTGATTTTTTCAGCTAAAGTTGAGGTTTGCAGGGGATTCTGGGTAAGGAAACGTTGGGGGATCCACGCAAGCCATACCTCCCTGGAAGCCCTCGGGTGTCTAGTTTTCAGAAATGTATGGGTTTGGTAGGTTTCCCTAGATGGCCGCCGAGCACCGGGCCAAAAACCCAAGTGACCCCCCTTGCAAAACCAGGTGGTTTTGAGATAGGCAATTTTGATGTCGCCTCACTGCGTTTTGGGCCCTTGCCTGTCGCGGGTATTTGGGCCTCCCACACAAGTGAGGCACCATTTTAACCGGGAGACCCGGGGGAACGCAAGGTTTCCCAAGGTGCCCGCAGAGCTAGGGTTAAAAAACTACAGCTAGACATTTTGCCAAAAAAGGGTCATTTTTCACTGCGAAATTGAGGGTTGACCACTATGCGTTTTGCGCAGTTTCCTGTCGTGGGCACTAGGCCGACCCACACAAGTGAGGTACCGTTTTTCTCGTAAGACTTTGGGGAACGCGGGGTGGGTGGAAATTTGTGGATCCACGCAGATTCCGGAACTTTCCACCACAGAAATGTGGGGAAAATGTGTTTTTTTTGTCAATTTTATAGGTTTGCAAGGGATTCTGGGTAACAGACCCTGGTGGGAGGCAGTCAAGTCACCCCATCCTGGATTCCCCTGGGTGCCTAGTTTTCAAAAATGTATAGGTTTGCTAGGTTTCCCAATGTGCCCGCAGAGCTAGGGTTAAAAAACTACAGCTAGGCACTTTGCCAAAAAAGGGTAAATTTTCACTGCGATATTGAGTTGTGACCACGTTGCGTTTTGTGCCGTTTCCTGTCGCGGGCACTATGCCTACCCACACAAGTGAGGCACCGTTTTTATCGGGAGACCCGGGGGAACGCTGGGTGGTAGGAAATTTGTGTCAGCCCAGTGATGCCTCATCTTTCCCACACAAAAATGTGTGAAAAAGGTGATTTTTTCAGCTAAATTTGAGGTTTGCAGGGCATTCTGGGTAAGGAAACATTGGGGGATCCACGTAAGCCATACCTCCCTGGAATCCCCCGGGTGTCTAGTTTTCAGAAATGTGTGGGTTTGGTAGGTTCCCCTAGGTTGCCACCGAGCCAAAAATCCAGGTGACCCCCCTTGCAAAACCAGGTCGTTTTGAGGTAGGCAATTTTCATGTCGCCTCAATACGTTTTGGAGCCTTGCCTGTCGCGGGTACTTGGGCCTCCCACACGAGTGAGGCACCGTTTTTATCGGGAGACACGGGGGAACGCTGGGTGGTAGGAAATTTGTGTCAGCCCGGTGATGCCTCAACTTTCCCACACAAAAATGTGTGAAAAAGGTGATTTTTTCAGCAAAATTTGAGGTTTGCAGGGCATTCTGGGTAAGGAAACGTAGGGGGATCCACGCGAGCCATACCTCGCTGGAATCCCCCAGGTGTCCAGTTTTCAGAAATGTGTGGGTTTGGTAGGTTCCCCTAGGTGGCCGCCGTGCACCGGGCCAAAAACCCAGGTGACCCCCCCCCTTGCAAAACCAGGTCGTTTTGAGGTAGGCAATTTTCATGTCGCCTCAATACGTTTTGGGCCCTTGCCTGTCGCGGGTACTTGGGCCTCCCACACAAGTGAGGCACCATTTTTACCGGGAGACCTGGGGGGACGCTGGGTGATTGGAAATTTGAGTGAGCCCGGTGATGTCACAACTTTCCCACACAAAAATGTGTGAAAAATGTGATTTTTTCAGCTAAAATTGAGGTTTGCAGGGGATTCTGGGTAAGGAAACGTTGGGGGATCCACGCAAGCCATACCTCCCTGGAAGCCCTCGGGTGTCTAGTTTTCAGAAATGTATGGGTTTGGTAGGTTTCCCTAGATGGCCGCCGAGCACCGGGCCAAAAACCCAAGTGACCCCCCTTGCAAAACCAGGTGGTTTTGAGATAGGCAATTTTGATGTCGCCTCACTGCGTTTTGGGCCCTTGCCTGTCGCGGGTATTTGGGCCTCCCACACAAGTGAGGCACCATTTTAACCGGGAGACCCGGGGGAACGCAAGGTTTCCCAAGGTGCCCGCAGAGCTAGGGTTAAAAAACTACAGCTAGACATTTTGCCAAAAAAGGGTCATTTTTCACGGCGAAATTGAGGGTTGACCACTATGCGTTTTGCGCCGTTTCCTGTCGTGGGCACTAGGCCGACCCACACAAGTGAGGTACCGTTTTTCTCGTAAGACTTTGGGGAACGCGGGGTGGGTGGAAATTTGTGGATCCACGCAGATTCCGGAACTTTCCACCACAGAAATGTGGGGAAAATGTGTTTTTTTTGTCAATTTTATAGGTTTGCAAGGGATTCTGGGTAACAGACCCTGGTGGGAGGCAGTCAAGTCACCCCATCCTGGATTCCCCTGGGTGCCTAGTTTTCAAAAAAGTATAGGTTTGCTAGGTTTCCCAATGTGCCCGCAGAGCTAGGGTTAAAAAACTACAGCTAGACATTTTGCCAAAAAAGGGTCATTTTTCACTGCGAAATTGAGGTGTGACCACGTTGCGTTTTGCGCCGTTTCCTGTCGCGGGCACAATGCCGACCCTCACAAGTGAGGTACAGTTTTTCTCGTAAGACTTTGGGGAACGCAGGGTGGGTGGAAATTTGTGGATCCACGCAGATTCCGGTACTTTCCACCACAGAAATGTGGGGAAAATGTGTTTTTGTTTGACACATTTTTAGGTTTGCAAGGGATTCTGGGTAACAAACCCTGGTGGGAGGCAGTCAAGTCACCCCATCCTGGATTCCCCTGGGTGTCTAGTTTTCAAAAATGTATAGGTTTGCTAGGTTTCCCAAGGTGCCCGCAGAGCTAGGGTTCAAAAACTAGAGCTAGGCACTTTGCCAAAAAAGGGTAAATTTTCACTGCGATATTGAGTTGTGACCACGTTGCGTTTTGTGCCGTTTCCTGTCGCGGGCACTATGCCTACCCACACAAGTGAGGTACCATTTTTATCGGGAGACTTAGGATAATTCAGATTTGTAAAGGAACTGTTATTATCTATTGACTTTCGATGCATTTCTGCCTTCCAAATGAAAGATATTGTGTAAAAAAGAAGTCATTCTAAAAAATGACTGATAATGCTCATGCTAGTATGAGTATTCCCAATTTCAGAAATGTGCAAATATCTACTGTTTCTAAACTCTATATTTTGTTCCCATTTCAGAAATACATAGGTGTCTTTCATACCGATTTTTCCATGTACACATTTTTACAGAATAATTACTATATACCTGGTACATAATAAAAAACCATTGCAAGTTGCTGCTCAGTTTTTGGCTCTGGGTTCGTCGGGTTCTTGGTGAACCTACAAGTCCTATATATCCCCACAACCAGTAATGTCCAGCGGATGTAATGGTATATTGCTTTCAAAGAGCTGTCATAATTAGAAGAAGTTACAGGTGAAAACGTTGACACAAAAGGCTGTTTTTTCAACTAATTTTCAATTTATCCTATATTTAACTGTTAGTTTCTATAAAAAACCCTTGATGGATCTACACAAATGACCCCTTGCTGAATTCAGAATTTTGTCTTCTTCTCGAAAATGTATAGCTTTCCAGGATCCATTATTGCTTTTGTACCCATTTCTGCCATTAACTGGAAGGAGGTCAAAAGCACAAAAAATAGCAAAATTAGGCTATGTCCCAGAAAAATGCCAAAACTGTGTAAAACTTTTTGGGTTTATGATAAAAGTCTGGTATCCCCGTAAAGCTGGGAAAATAGTGATTTCAACCCCACAAACCCTTTTTTGATAACATTTGCAGGGAAAAATCCAGATGCTTTCATTGCAGCCCGTTTTGTCCATTTTTCCAAAAAAAACCTACATTTTGCTGTATTTTGGCTCATTTCTGTGACCCCTCTAGGAGAATCCACAAACCCTGAGTACCTTTAGAATCCCCATGATGTTGGAAGAAAAGGACGCAAATTTGGCGTGGATACATTATGTGGTCAAAAAGTTACAGGGGCCTCAGCGCACACTACCCCAAATAGCCAAAAAAGGGCGTGGCACAGGAGGGGGAAAAGGCCTGGCAGCGAAAGGGTTAATAGTACTCCCATGAGTTATTGAGCTGACGAGCTGGTGGATGAAGCACCCGCATGCCTGTGAGAGATACCTGACCTGAGAAAGATGTACGCAGCCTACCCAGCAAACTCCACATTTGAAAGACTGTAATCTCTACTGATGACGGTTTAAGAACCAGAAACACGTTTCTAGAGATCAGCACTATCTGCGCCAACTATGGCGAAACAATCGAACACACTTGAAGCAAGCAAGTAACCGAAACTGCATTTACCACAATGCCAGGGGTGAACCTTGCTGGGAGGTGAAGCGGTGTGCTCCCAACCTCTGTTCCTGTTTAATAGTACTCTCATGAGTCATTGAGCTGACGAGCTTGTGGATGAAGCTCCTGCATGCCTCTGAGAGGTACCAGACCTAAGAAAGATGTTGGAAGCCTACTCAGCAAACCTCAAATTTCAAAGACTGTAATCTCTACTGATGACGGTTAATGAACCAGAAACACATGTCTAGAGATCAGCACTATCTACGCCAACTGTGGCGAAACACTCGAACCCTCTTGAAGCAAGCAAGTAACTGAAACTGCATTTATCACAATGCCAGGGGCGAACCTTGCTGGGAGGTGAAGCGGTGTGCTCCCACCCTTGTTCCTGTTTAATAGTACTCCCATGAGTCATTGAGCTGACGAGCTCATGGATGAAGCACCCGCATGCCTGTGAGAGGTACCTGACCTGAGAAAGATGTTGGCAGCCTACTCAGCAAACCCCAGATGTCAAAGACTGTAATCTCTACTGATGATGGTTAAAGAACCAGAACCACGTGTCTAGAGATCAGCACTATCTGCGTTGAACACTCTTGAAGCAAGCAAGTAACTGAAACTGCATTTACCACAATCCCAGGGGTGAACCTTGCTGGGAGGTGAAGCGGTGTGCTCCCACCCCTGTTCCTGTTTAATAGTTCTCCAGTGAGTCATTGAGCTGACAAGCTCGTGGATGAAGCACCCGCATGCCTGTGAGACGTACCTGACCTGAGAAAGATGTTGGCAGCCTACTCAGCCAACCCCACATTTGAAAGACTGTAATCTCTACTGATGACGGTTAAAGAACCAGAAACACGTGACTAGAGATCAGCACTATCTGCGCCAACTGTGGCGAAACACTCGAACACTCTTGAAGCAAGCAAGTAACCGAAACTGCATTTACCACAATGCCAGGGGCGAACCTTGCTGGGAGGTGAAGCGGTGTGCTACCACCCCTGTTCCTGTTTAATAGTATTCCTGTGAGTCATTGAGCTGACGAGCTTGTGCATGAAGCACCCGCATGCCTATGAGAGGTACCTGACCTGAGAAAGATGTTGGCAGCCTATTCAGCAAACTCCACATTTGAAAGACTGTAATCTCTACTGATGACAGTTAAAGAACCAGAACCATGTGTCTAAAGATCAGCACTATCTGCGCAACTGTGGCGAAACACTCGAACAGTCTTGAAGCAAGCAAGTAACTGAAACTGCATTTACTACAATGCCAGAGGCGAAGTTTGCTGGGATTTGAAGCGGTGTGCTCCCACCCCTGTTCCTGTTTAATAGTACTCCCGTGAACATGGAGAGACCTCAGTGCTGCATCTTTGAGCCCAGTACTGATCCTGAAAAGTAATTCTAACAGTACTTACCAGTAACTTGAATTTCCTTCCATAGGCTAACATTGACTGGTTTAACTTGGAAATTTTTCGAAGTGTACAGTTTTGGAACTTTAAAATATTCATCTAAAATCAGCCGCACTACAAATTCCGATTTAGTCACCTGTTATTAGGAGAGACCTCAGTGCTGCATCTTTCAGCACAGTACTGATTCTGAAAAGTAATTCTAACACTTATAAATTCACACAGGCACTCTCCTTGCAGTACTCTAATCATTCAGTCAGTATCCAAGTACTCATGCAGCGAGCCAGGCATTAGCACATGGACTGCCTCAAACCCCTATCCACTATGCATGCAGTATCCTAACTAACCAACACACTTATAGTTCTGCATTCAACAAAAAAAAAAAAATATTTCGGTTTCAATATTTTAAAAAACATTTTCATTTCCATTTATATTAAAAAGATATAATGTAATTAAAAAAATAAAATATGTAAAAATAAACAGTTAAAAAACTGTAAAAATCAGTATTAAAAAATACATATAACTATTATTACATTTAAAAATGATTATTTAAAAATCTTCGAAATTCACTGAAAAATCCATAGGTTTCAGGGACGTTATAGTTAGGAATTAGCATTTATAAAACCTTCGAAAGTCACTGAAAAAACCATAGGTTTCAGACATGTTATAGTTAGGAATTAGCATTTAAAAAACCTTAGAAATTCACTGAAAAAAACATAGGTTTCAGGGCTGTTATAGTTAGCTGGACATTTCACTCGTACAAAACCATTGAAATTCCTCTGTTATAGTTAGTTGTACTCACTATAACTCGCACGCCCACAATCCACTGCTGATGATGTCACATATTACATCATTCATGACATGGTCAGTGACATCACTGATGACATCTCAAATTACATCACTGATGACATCATCCACGTGACAATCATACACCTCATCATACACTCGTATTACCTTTCATCACTCACTGTAAAATACAGAGTACCATATTTGAATCCATTGACACACCAATACAAGTTTCTAAAAACCCACTCAGTGATTCCTAGATCTACACACACATCTAATCACTTACCTATAGATTCACTCATACATGCTGTCAATGATCAATAGAACACTATCAAATATACTTATACACCTATATCAACATTACGCACTAGCACACATCCTATTCACTTATGCAGTCATCCTACTCATTTATGTTAACAACAAATCCTACTTACATTTACTCAGCTACACACATATACAAACACCACTTCATTTATTCATATAGATAGAAACTCAGTGTGTTATAAAATCACTATTACAAGTATACAGTTATCCATACAGTCACTCATACAATCACTGAGTCTTATGTATACTTATTTATATACAACAACTGTCACATACACGGCCTTTTATTTTTCTAGTTTGTTGGACATGTACCATTAAGAGATATATTTGCTCATCAGCACACCCATAAAGATATTCACTCACCTAAACAACTGTTATAACATGTAGTCTTAACCTCATATACCTACTGAATCAACTATTCACACATCTTTCGGCAGTCACACACCCTCCACCGAACCACACACACATTTACTCTCCCATACAAAAACTCAGTTAACTAATCAACCACTAATATAGACTTTCACATAGCTAGTAACCAACTGGTACAGCAGTTTACACAACAACTGACAAAGTGATACAGATATTCACACAGTTAGTCACTATCCAATATATTTAGTGAGACACTATAAAATAGTCAGGTAAACAGTCAATCACACTGCTACTAAATCCTCCATCCAGATATTTATATTTATATATCCACTCATTCTTCAATGCAGATTGCTATATATATCATACATATTTAACTAACAAACCAAACCACATTCACTGGATGATGTCATCAGTGATGTCATTTGAGATGTCATCAGTGATGTCACTGACCAGGTCATGAATGATGTAATATGTGACATCATCGGCAGTGGATTGCGGGCGCGCGAGTTATAGTGAGTACAACTAACTATAACGGAGGAATTTCAATGGTTTTGTACGAGTGAAATGTCCAGCTAACTAGAACAGCCCTGAAACCTATGTTTTTTTCAGTGAATATATATATATATACATATATATATTATCTACTGGCGGTCGCCAGTAGATAGTTATAGTTAGGACCTATTTTCCATAGGAAATCCGCAACAATCTATTGGGAAAAACTTTGGCACCGGTTGACGAATCTTCGCGAAATTTTCCAAACTTTTGGCCAGCTCCGGTCCGCTCGTATCCTGACAGTTTCGTGGTGATTCGTCAAGCGGGAGCTGAGAAAAAAGGGGGGTCCCAAAACGCGTTTTCCCCATGCAATTTGCCATAGGACCTGTTGACGCACATACAGCCCGAACTGCTGAACGGAATTACACCAAATTTGGCAAAGAGTTAGTCCTTGGTTCACACTTGTGCCTTTTGGTTAAATGGTGTAAATCCGTTCAGAAGTTCCTGAGATATTCAAAAGTAAAAAGATAGATATATCTAGGGCCGCGGATCCTCCCGAGCACAGAGCTTTATGCTAATTGGCTGCCAACACTCTGAATCAGGAAGTGTTGGCAGCCATCTTGTGCCTCAGTAGAACCGAGGCACAAGAAAGCACAGAAAACCCCGCAAAAAATGCAAAAAGTGGGCAGGGTAGAAACACCCTGACCCCCTAGGCCTGCTCAGGGGGTCCCACAAAGAACCCAAGGCCACAAAATGATTTTTTTTTTTTTTTTTTAAATCGCTGGTTGAGCTTAGGATCCGCGCATCCCGCTCCCGGAAAACGTTTTGTGGAGGGGGCCCGCCACGCAGCCCCCCTCCCCAAAATGTTTTTTTTTCAACAATTTTTTTTTTTTAAAAGGGCTGGCCCCGGGGGATGGGGTCCCCGGGGCAGATTAAGGCCTCGGGAGGAGGGCCACCCGGCCCCCCTCAGTTTTAAAATTAAAAAAAAACATTAGGGGGCAGGCCTTGGGGGATGGGGTCCCCAGGGCCAAAAATTAAGAAAAAGAAGGGGGGCTACACAGCCCCACTTCTTAAAAATATATATTTTTTTAAAACAACTGGATCGGGGAGGAAGCCACGCCCCCTCCTTTCTTCACTCTGCAAACGCGCTAGGGGGCTCAGGTCAGGTACATCTCGCAGGCATGCGGGTGCTTCATCCACGAGCTCGCCAGCTCAATGACTCACGGGAGTACTTTTAAACAGGAACAGGGGTGGGAGCACACCGCTTCACCTCCCAGCAAGGTTCGCCCCTGGCATTGTGGTAAATGCAGTTTCAGTTACTTGCTTGCTTCAAGAGTGTTTGAATGTTTCACCACAGTTGGCACAGATAGTGCTGATCTCTAGACACGTGTTTCTGGTTCTTTAACCGTCATCAGTAGAGATTACAGTCTTTGAAATTTGGGGGCCAAATATTACAGACCAGTCTTTCAAGAACCCACAGGTGTTCTGAACCCAACTTGGACTTATCTGGACATCTCAAAAGTTGCTGCACGACTCTTAGATCTCAGGCATGTCCATTGTCTGTGTCCTCTGCTCCACGGGTAAGGTCCGGCGTCGCCTCCAGTGAATCCGGGACAACCTCCGAGTCCGATGCCTGCAGGTACCATCGCAGAGGACAGTGATTCTGCCCAGGCTCTTCGTCCTCTTTGTGGGTGCCTGTCGTGTATCTACGGCTCCTCGGGGGAGACTGCGAAACATGCATCCCGGCAGAACTCGTAGCAGGGACCAGGCGTCATTCCTTCTGGTGCCCTGGTATCCCGCCAGTCTCTCGCCTCCTCTGCTGAGAAAAAGAACAGAGTTCGGTCTTCGTGCTCCACTCGTAGTTTTGCAGGGAACATGAGGCTATATTTAAGATTTAAGTCTCTGAGCCGCCGTTTGACTGCTATAAAGGTCTTTCTCTGCTCCTGTACTCTTGGAGTGTAGTCTGGATAAATGGCTATGGAGTGGCCCTCGAAGAAGAATCGACGTCCGCTGCGAGAGAGGTGAAGCAACAAATCCCTATCTTTGAAATTAAACAGATTTGCAATAATGGCGCAGGGAGGAACTCCAAGTCTAGGGGGGCCACCAGCACCCTATGTGCCCGTTCAATACAAAAGAATTTTGACAGCTGCTTGGGAGCCATTTCACGGATAATCCAACCCTCCAAGAATAGATCTGCCACAGGACCCTCCACCTTCTCGAGGAACCCCACAAATCTCAGGTTCCCCCATCTGGACCGACCTTCTGAATCCCCAGTCCGGTCTCCGAGCCTAATCACCTGGTGTTTTAGCTCCACCACCGTGGCAGCAAGGCTCTTGACATCTTTAAGGACCCCCGTGTCTTTTTCAGTCATCGTCACCCTGTCCGACACTTTCCTGAGGTCACATCGCAACAAATTGACGTCTATAGCCACAGCATCGATCTTCCGGATCATATCGTCTCTGATCGACTGAACGGCTCTGATAACATCCATCAGTGTCAGAGAATCTTCGCCAGCCCCTTCTTGTGTTCCCCGCTCTGGTGGTCTATCCTTGTTTCTGTCCACCGAGCCATGGGGTATGGGCTGGGTGTAATTCAGAATTTTATGGATTGTGATTTTGCAGTCTTGGGTTTACTCATTTTGGCCATCGAGGTGCCCACTATATATCTTTATGGAACCCTCCTAAGTCGCGGAAGGGCTCGTCCCAAGGGGCACCCCAATCACTCGCCTCTCTGGCTCTCATGGATGTATGAGTCCAATGGCGGCAAGGGAGCTCCCAGCAGCAGCACAGCCACACCTCTAATTTCAGAGCATCATACACCCCCGGTGCCTCCTTCAGACGTCAGTATCCCACCTGATAACCATTGTATGCTGAGACGAGCCCCAATGTCAAGGGTTGTATCAGCACCAGGCTCAGTGGTCCCGCAGAACAATCCCCTTGGCGCAGCCTCTCCACAGCCAGTCACACTGAAAGACCTCGGGCGCCCCACACCTGACAGAATGCGCAAGAGCTATTATGCAGTGCCTGTGTTGCCAGGGGTGGCGGGGGGACTCAGCCAGCCCGCGCCAGGGATCAGACAATCCACGCGGTGTCAGGCAGCACTCTAAAATCAATGGGCCCGTACCGGCAGAGGCCCGGGATGGGGACACTCAGGCAGGTAACCGCTCTGCGCATGCATTCACCGTTTTGTAGGTCCTGCCACATACGCCTCTCACACCCTGCAGAACTCCGCTGATTCACAGCCCGGTCCGATTTCTCCGTTGCAGCCCAAGATGGCGGCCGCTCCCCCGAACCATCGGGACTCCAAGCCCACAGTTCAATTCAAGGGGTCCCGAACCTCCGCACCTCCTCCACGGCACGGGCAAAGGTCACAGAGCACCCCAGAGATGTATTCCCTAGTCTCCAGGGGTCAGGATTCCACAGGATTTCAATGCATAACAGGCAGCCACACTGAGCTCTTTTCGAGCACGTCTATGCGGCCATGTTGGTAAGCCACGTCCCCGCTTTGCATAGACTATACAGCAGTATTCTCTCAAAGCAGTGGCAAACCTGTAGCTGTTGCAGTTGACTGAAAGAGTGTTCCAAGTACTGCTTGGCCTACATTAGCTTGTTGTCTCGCTAACATCTACACAACAGTGCTTGGTGAATATGTCAGCTATGGGGATGTTTCCTAAGAAAGGCATAGTAGCCCCTAGTTTGCAGGTGGAACACACTCTAGGGGGAATTGGTAAAGTCCTCTTTGCTTTTGCATAACATGTTTGAATACATTTAAGAAATAGGATTGCCTTTGTGTGGTGGAGTAAAAGCCACAAAGAGCGTTTTAGTTTTACAAAAGGGTTTTGTTCTTTCAATGTAGTATAATATGCTCTTTCAACATCTCTGTGGAGCTCACTCCGCCACTGAATCTGGTTGAGGAAAGAACACCGGCAACTCAACAGATTGATATGAAAGGCAGATACCACTTTGGGTAGGAATTTGGGATTAGTGCGAAGGACCACTTTGTTTTGGTGAATTTGACAAAATGGTTCCTCTATGGTTAGTGCCTGAAGCTTACCCACTCTCCAGTGATGTAACAGCAATGAGGAAAGTCATTTCAAAGTGAGAAATTGCAGTTCACGTTTGTGCAACAGTTCAAAGGGTGGACCCATTAGTCTGGTAAGGACAATCTTAAGATTCCACACTGGAACAGCTGGAAGTCTTGGAGGAATAACTCGAGTCCTTCCATAAAAGCATTGATAATGGGTACTCTTAAAAGAGAGAGATGCGGTCTGTTTTGGAGGTATGCAGCTATTGCGGCGAGATGTAAGCGCATGGATGTGTAAGCCAAACCTGACTGCTGCAAGTGTAGTAACTAACTAATTATATTTTGAATGGAAGCATCTAGCGGATTGAGATGGTTATTACAATATTTAACAAACCGCTTCCATTTAGCTGCATAGCAAGCCCTCGCAGTAGGTCTCCTGGCATCTTTAATGATATTCATACAGTCTGGTGGAAGGTTCAGATAGCCAAACTATGATTTCAGGTGCCTGTTTGCTAGATTGAGAACTTTGGGATCTGGATGTCTTATCTCTCTATGGCTCTGCGTGTGGAGACTAGGTGTGAGATATAGTTTTTGATAAGGAACTACCTAGAGCTCCAGTAGGGTAGTGAACCAAGGTTGACGGGCCCATGTGGGAGCTACTAGTATTAGTGTAAGGGATGTTGGTCTGGGCTTCAGAACCACTAGTGGAATGAGTGGGAGAAGCGGAAAAGCGTAGGCCAATATCCCCGACTAGTTCATCCATAGTGCATTGCCTTTGGACAATGGGTGTGGATACCTGGAGACGAAGTTTGGGCATTTTGCGTTATGTTGTGTTGCCAACAGATCTATCTGTGGGAAACCCCCATATTTGATAGAATGGGAGGAGAACTTGAGGGTGAAGTACCCGCTCATGAATCTATGGTCTCTGCCTGCTGAGAAGATCTGCGATCGGATTGTTTGCTCCTGGGAGGCGTTCAGCCAGGAGATACATTTTGTGATGTATGGCCTACTTCCAAATGGCTTGTGCAAGGCTTGACAGCTGGAGGGAGTGTGTCCCCCATTTCTGTATGTAATACATGGGTGTCATGTTGTTGGTGCGGATCAGAACAGTTTTGCCTACAAGGTGAGTCAGGAAGGCTTTCAGCGCTAGAAATACTTCTACAGCTCTAGATGATTTATATGTCATCGGGTGAGCATTTTAATAAGTCAAATGCTTTTTGATAAAGCGATTAATATCTGTTAGTGAGATTATTGTTATATTGTGTTACAGGTTCAATTATGGGACTTACCGTTTTCGATTTTGAATAGTAATTTGGAAGGCAGATTGCTTTGGAATCTGAGAATAATTTGGAGGTAAGCGTCAGTACACAGTGTTGGCTTGTTGGTGATTCCAACGGAATATTGCAAATAGCTATTGCCTCATGCCATTGTCGTCTCAATCCTAAAGGGATTCTTTCCCTTTTGTTTGTTTATTTTTTTAATTCAACAGAGAGATTGTGGGATATTAATTTGAAGGTACTGTCCTTTTTAAAAATACTTTTTGATACTTTGTTGTATGTCTTATACAATGTTTTCACTGATGGTGTATTAATTATCAAACTGCACCCTGGCCATCACAGTGATATTTCATAGAATCACGTTCACTTCACGATAATATGTAAAGATTAAGTCTGGCAGTTTCCGATAAAAATTAGTGTTGTTTTGTTAAAAGAGATACTTATATTCGGATATTTGTTGTTCGCATGCGAAAAATGCACAATACTTTGGTTTCTTTGTTTAGTCCCTTGATGAACAGAGGGGATGTTTGGGCATTTAAGTGAATGAATTGTATTATTCTTTGTGGTATTACAATACAATCATCTGTATTACTTCCAGCCCTGAGGAAGTCGCCGGGTTTACTACCCATATGCGACGAAACGCGTTGGTGCAAGGGAGTGGAAGAATTTGAACGAGTAAAAGATTGGACAAGCCCAAAAATACGAAAACTCTTTTTGTTCATTTATATGACTGTATTATTTGTATTTAATTTGCGTGTGCTTCAGAAACTGTTAAAAATCGCCTTTTTGTAGGAGTGGAAGCACTTGTTGAAGTGTCACCATTTGAAAGTGATCTGAATGAATATATTGATTTAGCTCTCGGAGATCCAGTATAGGCCTGAGAGAGCCTTCCTTTTGAGGTATGAGAAAATATTAAGAGTACACGCCAGACCATTGATATTGTAATGGTACGGGCTCTATAGCTCCTTTTTGCAAAAAAGAGTGAACCTCTCGTTTGAGGTGTAGATGCTCTAGTGACATTTTGGGTAAACGTGGAGGAATGTTTGGGGGATTGTTGGTAAGCTCCAGTCAATAAGCAGATTGGATATTTCCTAGGAACCATCTGTCTGAAGTTACTGTATGCTAGACGGGAAGGAATTGAGAAAGACGTCCCCCGACAGGTGTGGAATGATCGGTGGAAGAGGAGGCAAGTCACGTATAGTTTCTTACCTGTCGCTGTAGTTTTGCAGCTTAAAGGATTTTCTGGATTCACATACTGTGCATTATTCCGCCATCTAGTGGTTGGGTCTGGAATTGTAGTATTTCTTCGATTTTTTTGCTGGTGGGGGTCTACATGCCACCCTTTGGTGTTCCTCTGATGTCGACGTGCTTCCTCCAGAAGCTCCCACCTTTGGTCGCTATCTTCGGATTTTTTTTTTGTTGTCTTTGTTTATTCTCCTTATATATTTTCCTCCTGTCTCATCTTTCTGGCAGAGGAGGGTGGCATCGCTAGTGAATCCAGAAAATTCTTCAAGTTGCAAAACTACACCGACAGATAAACTATACGTTTTACAGCGTAACTTTTCTGGATTCACATGCTGTGCATAGACTTTGTAGCGGTTTGCTATTCTTGTGGTGGTTGGGTGGAAGATGAGCGCTGGTTTGTGAATATATGTTGTAAGACCTTTTGTCATACTTGTGTTTCTTTATTCATTTCAATGTCCACGCAGTAATGCTTTGTGAACGTGTGCACTGAAGACCATGTTGCTGCTTGGCAAATATCTTGAATAGGAGTAATCGCTAGAAAAGCGACTGTTGCTCCTTTTTTCATGTTGAGTGAGCCAGTGGGGCTCCTTGTAATATTTGACCTGCCTGTTTGTGGCATAGCTGTGTGGCTTGTGCAATCCATATTGCAATGGTATTTTTGGTTACTGGTCATCCGAGAAAACTGTTGGCAAATAATAAAAAGAATTGCTTTGTTTTTTTGTATTCCTTGGTTCTTTCCATGTAATACATGACTGCCCTTCTGGCGTCCAGAGTGCGCAATGCCCTTTCTGCTTGTGATTTTGGCTTTTGAAAGAAGCTTGGTATTTGTATTGTTTGGTTTCTGTGGAACCTTGATACCACCTTTGGCATAAAGTGTGGATCTGTTCTCATGGCAATTCTGTATTTGGAAGTACGGTTCTTGCAGTGTTAGCGCTTGCAATCCACTTACTCTACGGAGTGATGTAAGTGTCACTAAAAACACAGTCTTTAGTGTGAGCATTTGCAGCGTTGCTTTGGAGTGGTTCGAAGAGTGCTTTCATCATTTGAGCAAGCACTACATTGAGGTTCTATGCAGGTGCTGGCATCCTCTTTGGAGGCGCTATTCTCTTTGCTCCTTCTAGAAATCTTTTGACCACATGGGTTGTGAAAAACCTTTCCCTGTTTTCGCCTCTTGTGTACGCAACAATTGCTGCTAAATGTACTTTTATAGAGGTACAGCTTAGTTTATTCTGTAGCAAATACGTTAAGTATTTTAGAACTGTTGATTTATTTGCGATCTTCCTTGAACGTTGTTCCTTAACCCCTTCCATGCTGCGCAGATTCCGCCGCTGTGCTGACGGAATCTTGCGCGGGCGTGGTCATGACGGAACGGTTCCGTCATGAGCACAGCTCAACCGTGGCTCATGACGGAACCGTTCCGTCATGAGCACCGAAGGGGTTAAGGCACCATTGAGAGAATCTTTTCCATTTTGCTGTGTAACTCTTCCTTGTTGAAGGTTTCCTGGGCTCTCGGAGCACTGCTATTGTGCTCTCTGGCAGTTTGAGGGGAGTGAATTCTAAGCCTTCAGGAGCCAAGCCGCCAGGCTTAGGCTCTCTGTCTCTGGGTGTAGTACCCTTCAATTTTGCATTGTTAAGAGGGTCTTTCTCTATGGAAACTTGTGCATTGATCCTTGAGTTATCGCCATTATCTGTGAGAACCAAATCTGTCTGGCCTAAGGGTACTAGGCCAGACATTTGAGCCTGCATTTGTTGATCACCCTGTGTAGCAGTGGTATTGGGGGGGAAAGCGTAGGCAAATATCCCTGACCAGTCTATCCATAGCGCATTCCCTAGGGACTGTTTGCACAGTTGTCTGGATGCAAAGTGTTGGCATTTTGCATTGTGGGGAGTTGAAAATGGGTTACTTTTTTGGCTCCTCACTTTTTGAACATCTTTTGCATCTCCGATTGATTAAATTCCCACTCGTGGGATGCTGATGTCTTTCTGCTCAGCCTGCCTGCTTCCACATTGTCCTTTTCTGGCAGATGTATTGCTAGTATGTCTATTCTCCTTGGGATCGCTCATCTCCATAGTTGTCGGGCTAGGGTTGAGAGTGTCAAAGACTGTGTCCCTCCTTGCTAATGTAAAACATGGTGGCTGTGTTGTCTGTTTGTATTAACACCCTTTTCGTGTAGTGCTCTTTCTGAAAGGCTTTTAGGGCTAGGAACACTGTTTTTAACCCCAGTAAATTGATGTGTTTTACCGCATCCTGTTGTGTCCACAATCCCCTTACTTCGAAGTTGTTCATGTGCACTCACCATCCTACCTGGGAAGCATCTGTTGTGAAGGTCACTGTTGGAGTTGGTTGTGTTAAAGGTCTGCCCTGTGCTATGTTTTTCCTGTTCCACCATGTCATCTCTTGATGAACTATCTGTGTGACAACCACTAGATCCTCCCAACTCCCTGTTTGTGACCATTTTTTTGAAGCCATTCCTGGAATGGTCTTATGTGCTGTTGAATGTTTGGGACTAGATGAATGCATGAAGCCATCATTCCTAGTGGCTTCCCACCGTCCTCACTGTCAGAGCTTGCCCCTTGTGGTAGAGATGTGTCTTCTTCAGTAGTGCTGTTTTTTTCCTGCTTAGGAATACCTTCCCTAGTATTGTGTTGATTTCGGCCCCCAAGAACACTTTTACCTGCTCTGGTTCTGGTGACGATTTGTCCCAGTGTATTGAGAAACAGAGTTGGACCAGTGTCTGTATGACTTGCTGTATATGTTGTTTGCAGAGATTGTAGGGAGCTTGCTCTTACTAACCAGTCGTCCAGGTATGGGTAAACATGAATTCCTTGCCTTATTAGGTGGGCAGCTACAGCAGCTAGGCATTTTGTGAAGACTGTAGCACCTTGAATTGGTAGTGTGTTCTGTTGATCACACATCTTAATAGGCCTTTGTGTCTCCTGTTCATGGGAATGTCCAAGTACGCGTCCTTTAAGTCTATAGTTGCCATGTAGTCTCCTGTTTGTATCTGAGGTATTACCTCTTGCAAAGTTATCATTTTTAATTTTTGTGTTTTTATGAATTTGTTTAAGAACCTTAGGTCTAGTATTGGGCGTAAAGTTCTGTCTACTTTTGGAATGAGGAAGTACGTGGAGTAAATGCCCTTGCTCCTTTCCTTGTGCGGTACTTTCTCTATTGCCTCCTTGTTCAGAAGTTCTTGTGCTTCTTTGAGCAATTGAGATAATTCTTTTGCTGAATGCACCTTGTTGCTTGGAGGTTGTTTTGCAAGCTCTATGCAGTAACCGTATTGTAATAGGTTTAATATCCATTTGTCTGAGGTGATTTCCTTCTACTCTTGGAGGAAGCGTGTTAACCTGCCTCCTACTGGTGTAACATGTTGGAGGAATTGTTTGCTTATAGGGCCAAGATCTTGTTTTGTGCTTGCATATTGTAGCAACCTATGCGGCGGCGTTTGAGGGTAAGCAACTGTGAGAAGTTGGCCTGGCATATGCTGGTCACTAGTTATAGTGGCCACCTTGCACCAGTCCAATTCGACTCTTATGGTAGATAGGTTTAAGACAACCTTTTAAAGAAAGCTATCCTAGTGGTAGCTGTGGAGAGCAGCCTTCAGGCGAAGTCTCAGAGGACTGTAAAGCAGCTTGTTTTACCTTATCTCTTGAATTACCAAATGAAAGGACACCACACAGGTATATATATCAAATATATATGTATTTATTTCTAGACACACTCTACTAATCTCTTAATGAGATTAGAAGTCAGGAACACATTCAAATATCAACGTTTCACAATAAGTTAAGCACAAATTTGGTTGGGGCCCTAGGGGTGTACCAGACTATATACTAAAAAAGAGGTTTAGGAAAGTCGACTTGCAAGGGGACAAGGCCTAGGGCCTGTAGAATCGCTGGGGCTTAATCAATGCAGCAGAAGCAGGTAAGTAAAAGACCCACGGGAGACGCGTGCAGTGTGAGAACACAGCCGCGGGTTCCCTGTTGATTTCAATGGAGCAAGTCGCGGTTGGATTTTTAAAGTTTTAGGGTACTTCAAGGAAGTCTACAAGCAAGCCACTTACAAGGTAAGTAATTCGAGGGCCAACACACACTAGGGCACCGGAGTGCACGAGTTACCTCACCCAGGGAAGCCGGGTGCATAGGTGTCTTTTGGTGTCAGGTCGCGTCGCTGTTTTCTATGGAAGCCAAAGAAGATTTGCTGCTTGCGAAGACTGAAGAAGTGTCCGGTGGAATCCAAGGCTGGATTCAAGATGATGACGACCTAAAAGCAGAAGGGACAGTGTTCACAGTCACTTTGCCAGTGACCCGGGGCCAGGAAGATGGATGCCCACGGAAGTCGGGTGATTTCAGGTGATCAAGGGTGTTTTGACTCTTCACTCACGAGGACCAGGAGGCATCGACGATGACCAGCAGCTGGATTTGGAGTGTCCCACGACGTCTGCAGCTTACTGAGGTGTCGGCAACCGGATTGGAGCCAACAAGCCTTGGCAACAGCAAGTCTCGTGGAAAGTGAATTAAGTCAGCCGTGCAGACCAGTAAGGTCTGAGGGACTCACCCAGCGAGGGTGAGTGAGGGCAGGCCTGGAGCAACCAGGGGAGCCCTTTGGTTCGATCAGAAAGTCTTCGGGGGACCCACAAGCCAACGGGCAAGGGATCGCGATTGACGCCTTGTGAGGAAATGCTTCACTGGAGCCCACGGTCACTCGGGACGGGGTAGGCCTCTGATTTTCACTACAAAACCTGCTGGAGGCTTGGGCCACAAATGGTCCAATGTACAAGTTCGTAGAACGTCGTGAAGGGGTTGCACTCGACAATAGTGCACGGTACCCAGGTATTGCTGTTCCTCGTCACTCGTGGGGTCCACTCGCCTCAGCTCTGCTGGGGACTCACAATGGCCGTCGAGAAGTCAGGAAATCCACCTCCAGGGCTGCAGGGACTTCAGACTCCGGTGGGAGCGGGAAAGTTTGCGACCGTTGATTAGAGTTTTTAGTGCCTGCCAAGCAGGGGAGTCACTCCTTGACTCCAAGGGAGATTCTTCTGTCTTCCAAAGGTAGTGGAACGTCGAAGGGCTAGGATTCTTCTTGTAAAGCGTCGTCCAGGGATATCTGCTTTGCAATGGCAAGGTTTCCCTATCTTATACTGAAGGTAGGGGAGGGACTAGCTCTATGACCACTCCTCTGGGAGGGACAGGGTATGGGGTGGTTACACCCACTTCCCTTTGTCCAGTTTCGTGCCAGAGCAGGGACAGGTAGCCCCTGAACCGGTTTGAGCTGGCATATGCACAGAGGAGCCTACTGCTCCCCCAGTGCAGGACTTCAAAGCACCCACCCAGCCCCAATACACTAAATCCTGTCTGGAAGGTGGTGACACCTCCCTGTGACAGGATGCCTATTGTTGGGCCTCCTCCACTGCGAATTTGTCAGCAGCAGGAGGGTATCCCGGTGTCTGTGCTGGTAGCATCCATTTTGTGATGCCAGGGCTCTTTCAGATTTCTACCGTGTTACCACAGTAGGTACATGTCGTCCACTCTAGAAGGGTGGGATCATACTCCCACACCAGTTGTCTTCTTCAACGGGTTCTGGAGTTGTTGGCGGCTCTAGTTCCTCAACCTCCTTCTCGTCGGTCGAACTTTTCAGTGGAATTTTGGATTTCTTCATTTTCTTGTCGAAATCTTTTTTCTGTTGCAAGACACTCACCATTTCGGCTTCGAGCCTCTTCTTTTTCTTTTCCATCCCGGACGCGTGTGTTTCGGCATCGAGATTTTCTGCCTTTCTTTTCGAGCTGAACGTAGCTGTCGAAACTTGTTCTACCCTCTTTTTTCAATGCCGAGTCCTTTTTGTGACTACCTTTCAACAAGTTTGTCTTTTCTAGGGTTTCGCCGTCTGAGTCCTCGTCTATGGAACCAACGGACTGTTTGTCCTTGGACGTCCTTGCGGTCGTCGAATGCTTCAACGCCGAGGCTCCTTTAGAGGACATAGTCGCTCTTCTCTGCCGCTCTCTTACCCTCAAAGTTTTTGGGGTGAAAGCCGAGCATGCGTTGCCGTCGTTGCTTCGGTGGTCCAGCGGCAGGCAAAGGTTACAGACCGGATGCTGATCCTTCTGTGCGTACCTGTGGTGACAATTTTTGCAGAACTTGAATGGTGTCTTGTATATTACCGCGCACAGGGAGCCCCCTGCATGCACATTCTTCATAAGACGTCGAAGTCTTGTATTTTACTCTTCGCAGCGGCCCGGCTCCTAGACTCGAAGACTGGTAGGTCGAAGAACTTCTCCTGTTTTGTGGACTATTTTGTCGATTCATCTCTCCAAACTTCAGGAGCTCCTTCCATATCGATCCAGACCCAACGGCGGAAAAAATAATCTGTAGCTGGAGACCAAAGGTGGGAGCTTCCGGAGGCAACACATCGACGTCACAGAAGGACACCAAACGGTGGCATGTAGACCCCCACCACCAAAAAAAAAAAAAAAAAACATAGAAATACTACGATTCCAGACCCAACCAATAGATGGCGGAATAATGCACAGCATGTGAATCCACAAAAGATATACGCTGCAAAACTATTTGCTGCTGGGGAAGTACGGGGTGTGGAACCTCTACCTCTTCCCTCGCCATTATTGCCTCAAAACCCACCTTGAACGTAACCTCTTGAAGAGGGTGACTGACTTACCTCTGTATCATGTTGAGGTGTTGTCTGTGGATGTATTTTTGGTGCCCCCCCCCCCGTAGGAGTGTCGAAAAGAGTTCCAATTTGATGGGGACTGCAGAGCTACCATAGATTTAGAGACACCGGTGTCCTTTTTCATCTTCTCTAAGGAAGTGTCTACCACAGGACCATATAGATGCTCTTTGTCAAAGGGTAGATTTAAAGTAGAAGCCTGGACTTCGGGTTTAAACCCTGAAATTATGAGCCAGGTGTGTCTCATTAGCAAGACACTGGTGTTAACTGCGGAAGCAGCAGTGTCAGCTGCGTCTAAAGCGCATCTAATGGAGGTGTTAGAAATCAGTTCCCCTTCCTGAACTAGGTCGTGTGCCTTGGTATTCTGTTCGTCAAGTAAAAATTGGAGCAGTTAGTCATAATGCGCTCTATCATATCTGGCTAAAAGAGCCTTAGCATTGGCAATATGCCAGTGATTGGCTGCTTGCGCAGCTACTTTTCCCCCCCCAGAGGCATCTATCAATTTAGATTCCTTGTCTGGAGGAGGGGCATCTCCTAACGTTTGTGAGTTTGTCTGTTTAAGGCGTTAGAAACTACTAAGGAGTCTAGTAGTAACTGACCCTTGATGTAAACTGGATCTGTAGGTGCCAATTTATATTTCTTGTATACCCTTGGTGTAAGAATTCTTGCATGCACAGGATCTTTAAAAATGTTGTCTACATGTTTAAGCATACGCTTAAGCATGGGCAGTGTATGTTTTTTTTTGGGGATAGCTTAAAGTTTAAAACAGAAAATCCTCCTCAAGAGACTGTGAAGCTGAACTCCACGATATTCAGCAGCTCTATTTAATAATTCTATGTACCCTACATTATCATCTGGTGGAGAGGATTTTGAAGGGTGTAAGTCTGGGTCATTGTCCGTTTTTGGATCCGTATTTGTAATGCCAAACCTAGATCTCCCCTGGACCAAGGTATGTACCGTCACTTTCCCAGGGAGAGAATATCAGTTCCAAACTTATGGGATATAACATATACACAGCACTTCCTAAGGTGGGCAAACTTTCAACACTCCCCCAAAGGCAAGCCAAGAAAACAATATACCAAGGTACTTTGCGCATCACTTGCCAGGAGTAGAACAACTTCCTATAACACAATTACCTGCTAGAAGGGAATTCACCCATCCTTCTACAACAGAATACTTGGCTAAGAAGAGGCCACACCTCCTGCTTCAAGGAAAAGACAAATTAAAATATATGGAATATATAAATTTATTAACACAATACTTCAATCACGGGCAGGCCGAATATATAATGATCATGGCAGACTCTCACATATCAAATAACCGATTGAAATACACAATCAAAGCAAATATGTATGTAGAAATATATATATATATATATATATATATATATATATATATATATATATGGATATAAGAATCAGAAAATAAGAAGGAAAGGAGAGAATCAGTAAAGAATCAAGAGACAGTAGCAGAGACACCTCACCTACTGCTCCATCATTTCACCCCACTTCGCTCAAAGGGGAGTCATCATATCATCATATATACTTTATTCGATAAAAAAATTTTCATCATAAAAGTGAGTATACAATAATCATGACCTGTGTGAACACACACTACAAAATACAATATGAATCATTAAAATTTGTTCAACATAAGCATCATAATAGATCACAATACAAGAGGTACATTTAAAATACACCGAATTTACTCCACATTAACAACATAACTACACATTCTCCCTGCTATACAAGTAAATATCTGCGGCCACTAACCCAGCCCTGGGGCCATTCCTTGCTCCAGCCTACGGGGTAAGTTGGAGCTTAAGTCTCCTCATACGGATCACCCAAGCACTTCCAATAAATTTGGCAACACCACATACCAATGAAGGAGAGGATGAGTCAGTACAGAGAACTCGCAGGGCCATTACATGGCATCGAAGGCCCAAGCCCTTGCATAAGGGTGTTAGCCATATCCTCCTAGGCACCTTGTAAGCCGGACAAGCAAACATAAGGTGCGCCACAGACTCAATGGGGGATGCACAACACGGACACGCCTTTGTTGGACTACCTTTAGGGTTCCACCCAAAGGTAAAAACATTAACAGGAAGTATTCCAAACCTGACTTTTAAATATAATGATCTATCTAGGGGTTTCTCGATATAATCAAGAAATGGTTCAAATGACCTTAACCCCTTAAATTCTAGGAAGCGCTCAGTAGAAGAACCCCCAACACCTCTACGGGAAGTCTCCTGCTGGACCCACTCCCAATACAGCTTCTTGATAATTAGTTTAGGTGGGGGGGATTGGCTCTTCCAAAGATCACTTAGGACTATATATCCAACCAACTGCCTCAGATTACTCAGCCACTTAATCCTGTTACCTTTATCTAACAAGATAAGTTCGTCCAATGCAGCTGCGTAGTTCTTGAGCTCCTCAGTCCTCCTTAGTCGTACCCCAAAAAGTAGAGGGCGAAGGCGCACTATTTCTTTAAGCGGGCGCCTGCCCATATCTAAACGTAATGGAGTCAATGGGGTAGAAACAGGTAAGGCTACCAAGTCTCTCAAGAACTTATTTTCTGAGGCAATTAAATCCGGGAGGTTCTCGAACCCCCAGAGTTCAGAACCATACAGGGCAGTTGGCAATATTTGGCCTTCATAGATTGCTAGGGCCGGGGCCACAGGTTTACTCACAGACCCCCTATGCTCACGCTTTACCGCCCCTGCAACTCTTTTAAAATTTAATAACATTTTAGCCAGGTGGTCATTCCAGCGCATCCGGTTATTCACCCTAACACCCAAGTAGTCAAAGGACTCCACCATCTCCAGAGACTCCCCGTTAAGCGAAAAGTTATTATGAAACCTTTTGGAAGGGGAAAGGGCCATAAGTTTGGTTTTTGAGGTATTAATTGTAAGACCCCTGTCGTTACAAAATTCACTGAAGCGGTGCAATCGTTTTTGGAGGCCTACTGGGGTTTTCGAAATTAGAATGGTATCGTCCACGAAGAGGAGAGTTGGTGTTTTTTCCCCAGCCAGGGATGGTGCAACCGCCGACTCGTCCCTCAGATGGTCCACCACACCGTTCACAAAAAGGGAAAAAAGGGTCGGCGCCATGACACATCCCTGGCGGACTCCCCTTCTTACGGGCACCCTCTTGGTCAATTGACCTTGGGTACCCCATCTGATTCTGGGATAATTACCTTCATGGAGTTTAACTATAAGGTCCAGAAGGTAACCCGGCAAGCCCATCTCCTCCAAAATATCCCACAGCCTAGCTCGGGGGACCAGGTCGAACGCCATCCTGAGATCTATAAACGCCAGGTAGAGACTACCATGGTTGATTGTCACAGTTTTCCAATAGATCGCAAAAAAGCGGAAGACCTGGTCCATCGTACCTACTTTTTTCCGAAACCCGGCCTGGAAATGGGAGAGGACATGCTCCTCCTCCATCCAAGCACCAACTCGCAAGATGATGACCCTGCCAACCACTTTCTGAATCACATCTATCAAACTGATTGGTCTGTAGTTGGCAGGGTCATCCCTGTCACCCTTTTTATAAACCGTAATCACCTCAGCTCCCTTCCACGAGTCAGGGACAGGATGACCCTTGGAAATTAGGTTCATAATGAATGCAATAAGTGTGGCCCATGCTGTGGGGTCTTTCCTAAGAAGGTCCCCCGGGATACCATCTTGGCCTGCTGCCTTCCTCGGGGTTAAGTTTCTTATGGCCACTTCTACCTCCGAAGGCACAAATGTATTCTCGAGCGTTGGAAAAGGGGGGGGCCCCGATTGGCTGGATCATAAAAAAGAGATTCAGTTGCATCTTGTCCACCGTATATTATTGAAAAATGGGAATACCATTGTTGGCTAGTAATATGATTAGCCAACAGTGGCCTATTGTAATTTCTGGCCTTATTGATCAAATCCCAAAACATTTTAGATGCATTTTTGAGATCCTGCCAATGCTGTTCCTCCCACTCTTTTTTTGCCCGCACTTGTTCCTTCGCGTACTCCCTCCTGGCTACTCTAACTAGAGGCTGGTTCTTTTTACGGAGGGCAACGGTTAGCTCTCGTCTTTTAGCCCGGCATTTTGTACCAGGGATTACTGGGTTTAGGGGGTTTTGCATTAGAGCACAGGGTTACAAATTGTTTACCAACTTCCTCAATAGCATTATTGTATATCTGGGGGAAAGGCGATTCCTGAGCAACCCCTGTTTCCATGGTTAGGTCCTCCAACTCTCTAATCAGCACATCAATATGCGTCTTAATCTTTGCCAATTTATCTGGGTGAGAGCCAACCTTATCCCATTTCAATCTTCGGTTGCCATCATAAGGAGTCACCTCCTTTGTTAGCTTCAATGGGGCTGCGTTTGGACCACCTTTTAGATTTCTCCACCCTAACGTCAAACATAGGGGATTGTGGTCACTGTCCTGCGAGGGGACCACCTCCATGTCAACTAGGTCACGCCACATAGTAACGTCCAGTAAGATATAATCAATTCGGGACAGGCTGCTGAGTCTATTAAACGTCATGGCCCGTCTCGATCAGATGGGGATCTACCGTTTACTGCTCTTAGATTATAAGCCACAGTAAAAGCGTTAATCTGTAATGCTTTAGAGGACCATTTTTTAATCGGGGGTAACAACAATGCTGGGATGGACCAGCTAGCATCGTCCTCCTCTATACCCAGGGGGTCATCCTCACTTAGGGGTTCAAATGTACAGTTAAAATCCCCCCCCCACAAGTATGTTAGAATTTGAGGGGCAATTGGCTAATGCCTGTTCTAGAATCGTGAAAGTACAGTGCATTTTATCTCCCCCGGTCCCTCTAGCATAAATATTAAATAACTCAAACTTACTTCCCATCACCTGGCCTGGGAATGAAAGATGTTGAATGTCCCTGCAATCCGAATCATGAACAGAGATATTCCAGTTTAGGTCTATTTTTATCCATATATGTAAACCCCCCGAGGGTCTGCCCTTACCACAACTGTAAGCGGGTACACA
This sequence comes from Triturus cristatus, assembly GCF_964204655.1. Classification (NCBI taxonomy): domain Eukaryota; kingdom Metazoa; phylum Chordata; class Amphibia; order Caudata; family Salamandridae; genus Triturus; species Triturus cristatus. Next base: position 108,263,009 of record NC_140579.1, on the reverse strand, counting down.
AAAGGTTGCGTATCCAGTTTTATATACTGGTGCTAAGCTCCAAGTTTCTTGGAACATACATATATCGAATTTTTCAATAAAGTTGTTCCAATCAGGGAGAATCAATTTTTTTTCCAACCCAGCTATATTCCAGGATAACAGTCGGATAACATCTTTACCTCTAATGGGCGGAGCTGGAATAACTCCATTTTCATAAACCGATACCCCTGGGTTGGGTGCTTCAAGAAGTTCTCCCCCAATTAAAAGCTGATTAACGTCGCTACCACCCTCCACAGGTAGTGAGTGGGTAATAACAAGGGGGCTAGTAGCAACCCTACTTTTCGAGTCCAAAAGAACCCTATCACAAGTAGGGGGTTCGTCAACCTCATCGGGTATCTCAGTTATGTTCCCCTCTAATCTAATAGCCCTTTGGCTGTCCCACATACCCTTCCTATGCTGTAATCTTCAATCACAGTCATCCATGCCCGAAAAAACATCAAACCTATTCCCTAGCTCCAAGGGAGTAAAAGACCTCAGGTGCTTCGTTCTCCAGATGTCGTACCTTGGACCTCTAGGAGGTATCATGTTCCAACCTTGTGGATCGGAAGGCAAATTCTTGCCATATAATGCTGTGGGAATAGCTGGGTGAGTTCTAACAATATTCCTAGCTTGGGTTGGAGGGAACACCAGAGACCTGGGGTAAAAATAAGTCAAGGCTCGGGGGCTAATTTGGCTGTTACCATTACCTAGAGGCCAATTAAATATAAAATCAACCGCTTCTGGATCTCTAAAATTAATCAGGACTATATCTCCCTCGACATCTTTATTTCTACCACCAAGCCAAGGGAGACGTCTAACATACAATATCTCGCCATTAACGTTCTTGTTTATAGGTCTATATGTTCTTAACCAATGTATAACTTTATTTTTCAGCTGAGAGGAAAAGGAAGGCGGGTCCGGGAAGAGTAACCAGGTGTGCTGGGAAATGTTGTAGGTGTGCATCCTGGTCCTCGCAGTCCCGTAAGTGTTGCCTCCTCGCCGCTACCCCTTGAAATCAGCAGTGCGTCCTCATAGGTCACAGGGCAGGAAAACAGCAAAGGGGAGTCCATTGCTTGAACCGGGCGAAAGCTCAGAGGTGACTCCAGCCTCTACTCTTCCATGACAGCACGTCTGCTCCACGGCGTGAACTTCTACCAGGCCAGTGTAGGCTCCCCTTTTTAATACAAATTCAAACACAGCTAAGCTTCTAGCAAACCTCGCCCCCTCGTTCTCATGAGAGCCCGCACCAGCCTGCTCCAAGGCCACAGCAACAGTTGATCAGGCCCTTGCTATGGCTACGAGACAGACCATGTACATTCCTCTGATAAGAACCAGTTCTCTCTAGTCAGTAAAGTGTGAAGAACAGGAAAAATAGCAGAACATGCCCTCTTCTTCGTGCAGGCACAGAAAATGGCATGAAAATGGAGTTAGTTAAGCCATGCACACAGAAAGGCCCAAAGCAAGATGAAATTGAAAAGCAAGATGACATGGAACCATGTCAAAGGCAATAGTCAGCACTGCCATAAAGCAAGGTAAAGTCAGAAATCAGAATGACATTAGACCACGTCAAAGCCAATAGGTCAAAGTCATAATTCACCTAACCCAAATAACATTATACACTTAATCCCTCAGTATACAACATTGAGTACATGTGTGCACCACCACCCACAACACTGCACCTCAACATCCCAAAGCTTCTATTCTTGGAAAGACTATTCCACTAAAAGACAGAAGAAAAGCAGGCATATGCAAGCCCATCCTACATTAAGGCTAGGGCAACATAACACACTAAAGTCAGTACAAAATGGTGGTGGTTGAGGGTCATCATAGGGTGTCAGACCACAAAAGTGGCTCATTCACTACATTGCACCCCATGACCCTCGATCATCACCATTCACATATGTCAAAAACAAAATCTCTTAAATAAAGGCATAACTATGAATGAAGCACTGCATCTCTTAACTGCAAAAATTGAATAATTGCAAAGCAAATAGCAACTGTATATCATAACTGAAAAACAAAACTATCATTAAAGCACTGCATGTCTCAATTGAAAGCAAAACCATTTAAAACCACATTTCTAAATTAAAAGGCACAACTACTAAAAAGCACATGTTGAAACAGCAACTCATGTGTTGACGTGGCTACACAAAAATACATAATTCAAAACAAATCATGATCGAAATGCTCCATTGCAAAACTGAAAAACTCATCAGAAGTATATGATAATCACTTTAGAGCAAATAAAGACTGCACTCCATACATGTAAAAGTAATAACTCAGGTGCATCTAGAAATAGTTCATAGATATCTGGATACATGTTTAAATGAATACACAAAATAAATGAATCAAGCTTTTGAATGCTCCTAATGCCTCTAATGGTTAAACTGGAAACTCTACTGCCAAACTCATATATTGTAGCAACAGGTTTTTTTTTTTCAGTCTCTAAGTCAGAAAATATCTACTCTAATTGCAGCAAAGCGTCTCTATTGGTCTCCATCCCTAAAAACAAAAACAGTCCTTCTGTGTGAAAAAACACACAGCCTTCTCCCATCGCATCTGAACTTCACGTTGATAAACAGTTCTGGCAAAGCATATCCTGTAGTTCCCTCTTTTTTTTTCTTCACTTTCACACAAGCAGTTACCCTGTGTGAAAGACACACAGCCTTCATGCATGTATGATTCCTCTTTGCTTGGAAAGAAGCAGTCCATCTGTGTAGGACACAGCTCTCCATCTATCTGCATCTGTATCTCCTTGACAAAGGAGGACCCCATCCAGTCTGGGTAGCCACAGGACATCGGCATCCATCGTCTGGCGATCACTCCAGGCTTGAGGGGGGGTGGGGGGGAGGGGTGATGAGGGGGAGCGGGAAGAGGGAGGGCCCCACTCACACGGGAGAAGGGAATCCAACACACACGGGGGAACTGGGCGAATCTGAAAAAGAAACTAGCATCGCTCTTCTTGCAAAAAACATTTTTCAAAAGCACACTTTTTCTGTCTTGTATTTCTAAAAGTACAATATTTTCATTTCTGTCTACATAGCTCTCCTCTAGTTCTGGGGAATCATCAAAAAATTCTACCAACGCTTTAGCCTTTGAATTCTTGGTAAAATCTTTTTCTTTACACAGCAAGAAGGGCTGGGGCAGTCTCTCGCTTCACCCCTCACAGGTGCTGCCCCCTTCACAAAAAATCTCTGCGGACACCAACTGGCCCCTCGCCAAACATAACAAGCAGAGACTTCTCTGCTGCCTCTAGCTCTCACCTTATCTCCTCCAAGGTCGAAGTGCCCTGCACTCCTGCCAACTTTCGTCTGCTGCCATCTGCTCTGCGACTCTCCTCATGAAGGGGGGGAGAAGGAAACCTGCGCCTTTGCAAGCCTCCCAAACATCTATCTCCAAGAAGCTGTTTCTGTCTACTGGGGAGAGGAGCTGGGATGACCCCTCCCGTAGGAATTCCTCCTCAGACTTCACAGAAAGCCCGAACTCTTCTCAGCGTTGCTGGATGATCTCACTGCAAGCCTCCCAAACATCAATCTCAAAGACGCTTTCAAATGAAGCACCAACAGTGTATTTCGTTTCTTCCCATGTGCCAGATTTCTACGTGCACCCACTCCCAGAACAACTCTTTACATGTCTGAGAGGAAAAACAGCTTTAACCTCTCCTGACCTCCAGCAAGACTTCACATTCTTTAATCTGAAAATGCTCCCCCATTCTGTCTAACTAATTCAAGCAAATTCTTAACTGTCATTAGTCTATCACCTTATGGGAAAAAAAACTAAACTGCTCTTGACATATCAAAAAGAAAAAAGCATTGGCAATATCAGAAGTCACATACCAAGTCCCATGCTACTTCTGTAACAATAACTGGGACAGCATCAGTCAAAGAAGGTATATGTTTGTTCAGTTCACAATAATAAACTGTCATGCGCCAAGAATTATCACATTTGCACACAGGCTACACAAAATCATTTGAAACATTTCTGAATAGGGTCACCACCTCTGCATCGGTCAAGCCCTGCATGATCTCACTGATCCCTTCACGCCCATCCGGCATTCTGTACTGTTTCAAATTAATTTCCTTTGTAACATGGGGCACCTTCACTGGGGAATCTTGTGTTTCAAACTCCACCTCAGGACCTTCTATTAAATCCTGTGCAAACTGTTTTTCTGTCTGTACATGCCACTTAATAACCATTGCTTCCTCCCATAGGCAAATCACATTTTCTCTAACGCTGTTCTGTCCAGTATCTTTTAGTGTGCAAAAGCACAGCAGCATTTGCATTTGTCCAGCATCTGAATTTAAAAGTGACCTTTTCTTTCCCTGCACTTTCCTGTAACTAAAGAGGGCACATTGCTCTTGAATTAACTCACCGTTGGTCTGTTTACCTTCATGCACATTCTTTTCTGGCTGAAAAACCTCCTCAGAAGAATTAATTAAAACCGTCTGTGTAGCTTGTAGTCTGACTATATTCTCTGTTACATTTATCACATCTGAATCATTCTGGCTGGTCAAAGTAAACAGCTTCAGAGCCTGGTACACGTTTAATTCTGTCTTCAAAGATATATTTTCAAACTGGGCATCAACTAGCTCTGTTTTCAACTCACTACGTTCTTTTAGCAAATGCTCACATGTTTGATGCATATTAACCAACACATTTAAAATAACACCGCTGTCTCTGTCTAAAATGTCATAAATCTCCTGCTGATTAACACCCTTCATTGCAACTCCGGAGTCTGTAATCTCGAAGGAGTCCCACGCATCAGGGTTATACCCTGACATCTTACATTCACTTTGCAACTGAAAACATTTTATATGCATTCCTTAACAAACACTTGAAAGGGATCCAGACCTTTCTGCCTAACGTAGCAAGCTACTTATAAGCACTTTTTACAAAACACACCTAAACACACACCCACCAATTATAACTCAGCACAATTAGCTCACTTCACGAGCCAGCACATCATATGGGCTACACCCATTCAAATAAATCAATTGATATCTAAGTCTGCTTTCAAATTCTAAAAAGGAATATGCTACTTACCAGTATGCATCTGTTCTTGGCATGTAGAGCTGCAGATCTACACACTTGTGCATAGATCGCCATCTGGTGTGGGGCCCGGATGTTTGCAGTTTGTTTTTCCACATGGAAAGTCTTTGGAAGTCACAAGGTCGGTGACTCCTCCTTTGGATCGTATTGCGCATGGGCTTAGGCTCCATCCTCAGATTGTTTTTCGCCAGCAGGGAAAGATGGAGCGTAGTAGTAACAGTGAAGATGCCCATGTGGGTGCTATCTAAATAAGATAAACTGGAACAGATAAAGGTAGCCGGGGAGGCGGGTGTAGATCTGCAGCTCTACATGCCAAGAACAGATGCATACTGGTAAGTAGCATACTCCATTCGAGGCATATGAGCTGCAGATTACACACTTGTGCATAGATTATATAGCAGTACCCACCGTTAGCGGCGACCACCCGTATCTGTTGCAGTGGTTTGAAATAATGTTTTGAGTACAGCCTGGCCCACACTAGCTTGTTGCTTAGTTTGCACATCTACACAATAGTGTTTGGTGAAAGTGTGCGGTGTTTACCATTTAGCTGCTTTGCAGATATCTAATGGGATGTTCCCCAAGAATGCCATGGAAGCCCCTATTTTTCGTGTAGAATGGGCTTTCGGGGGAATGGATAGCGTTCGCTTTGCTTTATGGTAGCAGATTTGAATGCATTTTACAATCCACCTAGCTATCCCTGATTTTGATATGGGGTTACCTTTGTGTGGTGGAGAGAAAGAAACAAACAGTTGTTTGGTCTTACGGAAAGGTTGTGTTCTCTGAATGTAGTAGAGTAAGGCTCGTTTCACATCCAGTGTGTGAAGAGCCCTTTCTGCAACGGTCTGTGGTTGCGAGAAAAATACTGGTAGTTCTACTGTTTGGTTTAGGTGAAAGGGAGAAATGACTTTAGGGAGGAATTTTGGGTTGGTACTGTGAGAAAGTGGCTCTGTATATACTGTTCCTTAATAGGTACAGGGTGTACAGAGCCCACAGTCCCCAAGGGTTTGGCAGAGGCTAAAGTTAGATATAACCTTACTCTCTAAAGTGGTAGCTTGGTCGAGCAGTAAGGCAACATCAGAGGACAGTGTAAAGCATTTGTTGTACACAGTCAGCAAATGGTCTCACACACTCAATAACTGAACTCTAGGCATATGGTTTATATATAAAAAATATATGCTTGTTTTATTTTAGAACCAACAATAGGTATTAAAATATACTTTCTCAGAATGCTTTATATAAATGCTTTTGCAATATGCAATTGACTTTTGTAAACAGTTACATGTGGTTGCAATATGCAACACTATTTTAAACACAATAATGCATTGAATTCAATGGAAATTTCAAGTTATTTGCACAGATTATTTTTAGGATTACTTTTGGAATTCCAGGACTGGATCCTAGATTCAGTCCTGGGGCAGTACTTAGAATCAAGTGATGAAAGTCGACTTAATTGCTGTGATGATTTTTAAACAATATTTAGCTATTTTAAAAGTTGACACTTAGAAAATATTTCAGAGAAAACAGTCAATGATTCCCTATGGAAGAAATTCAAGTTGCAGGTATAGTATGTTCTCGTTACTGTAATCCAGTACTGGGTACCTAGACTCAGTACTGGGACCTTTATCCAAAACAGGTAAGTAATTACGTTTTCAGATATTATACGATTAAGGAATATTTAAAGATTGCAGAAATTGACACTTAGAAGAAATTTCACAGAAAAACAGTCAATGGATTCCTATGGGAGAAAATTAGGTTACTGGTAAGTACAGTTGTAAGTATTTTTCAGAGTCAGCGCTGGGCACCAAAATCCAGCACTGGGAGCTCACTTAAGAGCAGGTGAGTATTTTCGTTTGTTACTCGGCTGATTTTTGGTGAATATTTTATTATTTGAAAAGTCCACACTTAGAAGAAATTTCAGGAAAAAGCCAGTCAATGTTACCCTATGAAGAAAATAGAGTTATCGGTTTAAATGTAAGTACTCGACTGGCAGAGTTGAGGTTCTGGGCATAGACTCAGGGGTCCCCCAGGGTCAGGTAGGAACAGTTAGTTCACCCTCAGCGACACTAGGGCGGCCGGGTGCAGGGAGAGTTAGGCCCAATGTTATCCTATGAGGGATAGTGGGGCCTTGGTTGGTGGCTGCTGACTAGCAAGCCACGCGGCTGTGGGAGCTGGGCTCCTGGTCACTTACTCGGGGCAAGTGGGGAAGTAGATAGGTGTAGAGGTTGCACTGCCAGGGCCACTCGGGCGGCTGGGTGCAGGGTGCTTTTGAGCCTTCGGGCGCTCAATTGATTTCAATGGGAAATCTCCGGTTTAGAAAAAGACTGCAAGTTCGGGGGCGAGGATTCTTCAGGTGCCACCACCACTTCGAGAGGTAAGTTGGGTAGTTGGAGGATAGGTAGGTACCCCGGGAGTGGGTACAGGGAGCCGCGGGGCGCCGCGTGCAGGGGTGACTTTTGGTGTCGGGAAATCTTACCCTCTGTTGATCGCGGTAGGGGGGGCACCTTGTTCTGAGGCTGCAGGCTTCTTCAGGAGGGTCGAGGGAGATCCTTGGGTGCCGGACTCGGGGTCACAGTCGCCGTGGGGTCGTCCTCGTGGTCTTGGTTCACTCCGGCACTGGCCAGGCTTGGCTGGTGCAGAGTGTGCTGGGTTCGCGGTTCCGGGCTGCTGCCAGGGATTAGAGATAGGTTTTGAGTAGAGCCTCTACCCATGGGAGTCCCAGGGGGTTAGAGCCAAAAGGTAGCCAGGTCCTCCGGGGTTTGTGAGGTTGCTGGCCACAAGAAATGCCGGGTAGGAGAAGGTTCGAGGGTCGACAGGCCGGTAGGGGCTGGGGCCAAAGCAGTTGGTGTCTTCCTCTTCTTAGCAGCTGCAGGGCAGGTCTTCTTTCTTTTTGCTCTTCTTTGTATTCTTGAAATCTGGGGAAGGAAGGTTCAGGGTGCCCCTAAATACTAGATTTAGGGGCATTACAGGTAGGTGAAGGGCAGGGACCAATGGGTCCCTGTCCTGGGGTGGGTACACCCCCTATCCTGCCTCTCTCCTGTGGGAGGGGGGCAGTAGCCTAGTCCTGATAGGGCAGGGCTCTCCATCTTCAAGATGGCGAGAGCCCGGAGATGTGCTTCACCTCGCCTCCCCCACCTGAGGGGTAGAGTTGGCACATCCCCTGTCCTTATTTGGGGTTTCCGGCCAAAGCTTCCTGCCAGAGTGGGGGGTTGCAGTGGCCTGGGGAAGCTCACAGAGGCGGCATGCCTTTGAAGCTTCCCCCTGCCCATCCTGGGGGAGGAGATTTAGCACCTCGCCCAGGATGTGCATTGTTGCAGGCCCAGGAGAGCAGGGGCTCTCCTACCCAGGGGTCCAGCAACATGTCTGCTGTGTGGCAGCCTAGGCAGCCTCAGAGCAGACGTGGATTGTAGGTTAGGTTTAAGGGGGCATCTCTAAGATGCCCTCTGGGGTGCTTGGTACATTAAATCCCACATTGGCATCAGTGTGGGTTTAATGTGCTGAGAAGTTTGATACCAAACTTCTTAGTCTTCAGTGTTGCCATTATGGTGCTGTGGAGCTCGTGTTTGACGAGCTCTCAGCACTATGTACTCTTAAATGGCAGCATGGCACTTACAGTAATCAGGAATGGCCTTGGGTACTGTAGGGGCACAGGGCTCCTGCTCCTGTGCCCACACCATTGGCATAAGGCACCCAGCTAGAGGGGTGGCTGATGTATGCCATGGCAGTGTAGGTGATGGGCATGGCACACAGGGATGTGTGTCATGTCGACTTTGTTTTTGTCTTGCACCCACTCAGCCTGCAAAGGCTGTGTGTGTGTGTAAGGGTACAGGACCTCCAAGGGTGGCACAATGAGTGCTGCAGCCCTTAGAGGCCTTCCCTGGTCACAAGGCCCTGGGTACAAAGGGGACCATTTACGAGGGGTTGACATGTGGCCAGGGTTTGCCAATTTGGGTTTTGTTTGTTTTAGGGAAGGAACATAGGCCCTGGGCACCTGATTGGTAGGAGTCCAGGGAAAACTCAGTCAAAGTACATTCAGCAAAAAGTGGGGGCATACCATGCAAGAAAGATGGCACTTTCTCACAGGTACGGAGAACAACTTTGTTATGGTGCATTTGGAGAAAGGGTTATTGCATGGTAAGTGCTTGTATCTCACTGACCCTTCTAAGGGAAGTGATGGCTACAAGAAAAGCGGTTTTCCATTTTAGGAACTGTAGTTCGCATTTATGGAGAGGTTCGAAGGGAGGCCCCATTAGCCTTGTGAGAACGATATTTAAGTTCCACACAGGTGAGGGTGGCACTCTGGGGGGGAATTATTCTTTTAAGGCCTTCCATGAAGGCCTTAATGGCAGGTACTCTGAAGAGTGAGAGATGTTGCCTGTTTTGTAGGTAAGCCGCAAAAGCTGCGCGGTGTAGTCTAATGGACGTATAGGCTAGATTGCAACTTTGTAGGTGGAGTAAGTAGCCTATTATGTGTTGAATGGACACGTCCAGTGGATTGTTGGTGTTATGGCAATAAACAACAAAACGTTTCCACTTGGCGGCATAGCACGCTCTAGTGATAGGTCTTCTAGCTTCTCTGATGACGTTCATACTGTCAGGGGGAAGATTTAGGTACCCAAATTATAAGATTTCAGGAGCCAGATTGCAAGGTTGAGCTGCGCTGGGTCGGGGTATTTGATCTCTCCATGGTTCTGGGTTAAGAGGTGTGGAGAGAGGTGTCGTTTTTGGTGCGGCACTACAGATAGTTCCAGCAGTGTGGTATACCATGGTTGTCTGGCCCACGTTGGAGCTACTAGGATTAGTGTGAGGGAGTGTTGTTGTAGTTTGCGCACCACTAGTGGAATGAGTGGGAGAGGCAGAAAAGCGTACGCAAATTTGCCTGACCAGTTCATTCATATCGCATTTCCTTTGGACAATGGGTGTGGGTATCTGGCGGCGAAGCGTGGGCATTTGGCGTTTTCGTGGGTGGCGAAGTGGTCTATGTGTGGATGCCCCCACATTAGAAAGTATGGGTGAAGAACTTGCGGGTGAAGCTCCCACTCGTGGATCTGTCTGCTGAGCAGATCTGCCACTGTGTTTTGGACTCCTGGGACATGCTGAGCTAGGAGAAAGATTTTCTGGGGTATCACCCATCTCCATATGCTCTGTGCTAGGTGAGAGCTGTGGAGTGTGTGTGCCGCCTTGTTTTTGGATATAATACATGGCTGTAATGTTGTCTGTTCGGATCAGGACTGCCTTGCCTGAAATTTGAGTTTGGAAAGATTTTAGGGCTTAGAAGATTGCTAGTAACTCCAGATGGTTGATATGGAGTAACTTTTGTTGAGGTGTCCACTTGCCCTGTGTGGAGAGATGTAGTAGATGAGCTCCCCAGCCGGAGAGCGATGCGTCCGTTGTCAGTACTATTTGAGGAACCGGGTCCAGGAACGGTCGACCTTTGGAAAGGTTTGTGGTGTTCCACCACTGCAGAGAGCGATGGGTGCGACCGTCTACCAACACCAGATCTGTTAATTGACCCTGGGCCTGGTTCCATTGGCAGGCTAAGCACTCTTGGAGAGGACGCATCTGGAGTCTTGCGTGAGGCACTATGAAAATGCAAGAGGCCATCATCCCTATTAGTTGCATAAACACTCGAGCTGGAAGGGAGTGTTGTAGTGCGAATTTTGCGCGTAGAGCTTGAATGCTTGCAATCCTGACCGGATTGGGGTAGGCTAGTGCTCCTGAGGTGTCTTTGGTGGCACCGAGGTATTGTTTTTTGTGGGATGGTTGGAGATGGGACTTCTGGTGGTTTACTGTGAAGCCCAGATGGTGGAGTAATTGAATGGTGGTAGATGGGTGTTGAACACACTGATTGTACGACCCGGCTTTTATTAGCCAGTCGTCCAAGTATGGGAAGACGTGGATGGGTTGTCTTCGTAAATGTGCTGCTACCACTGCTAGGCACTTGGTGAATACCCTTGGTGCTGTTGTAACTCCGAACGGGAGCACCTTGAATTGGAAGTGTTGTCCGTCCACTACAAATCTGAGGTACTTGCGGTGAGCTTTGTGCTCGGAATGTGAAAATACGCGTCTTATAGATCTAGGGTGGTCAAAAAGTCGTTTTGGGAGAGTAGCGGAAGTACCTGCTGAAGCGTAACCATATGAAAATGGTCGGAGTGTATGTACGTGTTTAGGGGCCGGAGATCTAGGATGGGCCGCAGAGTCTCGTCCCTTTTTGGTATGAGAAAATATAGGGAGTAGACTCCCATGTTTTGTTGGTTGGTAGGAACGGGTTCTATTGCCTGTTTTTGTAGGAGGGAGACTACCTCCTGCTTTAGGAGTATTAAATGTTCTTGTGACATTGGGCGCTGCATGGGTGGAATGTTTGGGGGGGTAGATATTAGTTCTAGGCAGTAGCCTGATTGAATTATTTGTGTCACCCATTTGTCTGAGGTGATGGTAGCCCAGACGGGAAGGAAATGTTGGAGTCTGCCCCCGACTGGAGTGGAATGGTCTGGGGGGAGTGAGGGGGGAAGTCATTGGGTAGGTGTTGTGGCAGAGCGGGCGTTGTTTGTTTTGCCTCTGCCTTTATTATTGTTACCCCTATAGCCGCCTATTTGATAACCCCTCGTAAAGGTTGACTGCGTGGGGGATTTGTACGAAGTGGACGCGGTATCTGAGGAGTAGCCTCTAGATGTACTGCGAAAGGAAGAGCGGCGAAAGGAGCGTCTAGGAGGGTGTGACTGTAAGGCTTCCATGGACTTCGCCGTATCCTTCTTCATTTTTTCTAGGGCCTCATTTACCTTTGGGCCAAACAGATGTTCCTGGTCAAAGGGATGGTCAAGGATGGAGGCTTGTACCTCCGGTTTAAACCCTGATATTCTCAGCCAAGCATGGCGACGCAGGAGGACACTTGTATTGATGGCCCTGGAAGCTGTGTCTGCTGCATCTAAGGCACAGCGTATAGAGGTGTTTGTGATAGTCTTACCCTCTTGAATTAGTTCATTGGCCCTAGCTTTATATTTCTCAGGAAGGTGGTGCATTATGCTCTCTGACTCGTCATAATGTGCCCCGTCATATCTGGCCAATAGGGCTTGAGTATTGGCGATACGCCACATATTGGCTGCTTGTGACGCAGTGCGTTTCCCTGATGCATCTAGTAGCTTTGACTCTTTGTCAGGTGCTGGTGCTTCGCCTGATGCGTGGGAATTTGCCCTTTTATGTGCAGTGGATACAACTAGAGAGTCTAGTGGCGCTGGCCCTCTGATGTAGGAGGGATCTGTGGGGGCAGCTTTGTATTTTTTGTCGATGCGCGGGTTAATGACCCTGGCTCTAACTGGGTCCTTAAAAACCTCTGGCGCATGCTTTACCACTCCTTTAAGCATAGGTAATATGGAGGTAGACCTATGTGTGGTGTCGAGGAGGAAATCTTCCTCCACGGGGTAGGTATTCAAGTCTACCCCGTGATAGTGTACCGCCCTTTGCAGTTGGTGGTGGAACCCCAATGAGTTTTCTGGTGGAGATGGCCTGGAGGGGTAAAGGTCATCTTGTGGGATGTTGGGGATATCAGGTATATTGTAGTCATCCCATGGGTCTGGGGATCCTGTAGGAGTGGGGTCCCCTGAGGGTAGGTCCTGGAGGACATCCCCTATGTCATCATATGGGTCCCCGTGATCATCATCTTGTGGAGAAGGGGTGGGAGAACGATGAGGATGGGGTGGAGAAGGCGGAGGGGATGGAGTTGGAGAAGGTGGGGACGGTATTCTAAACGGGGAGGTAGCAGAGTCCTTCCTCTATGGAGGCGGAGGTGGAGCAGGCTTCTCCAAATGTCTCTTTTTGGAAGAAAGTGTCAAATGTCCAGTTTTTGGATCCTTGGTGAGTGTTTTCTGCAAGGGATCCGGTGTAAATAAGTCCTTTGAGGCTGGTCTGTCCGTCGCCGCCGAAGGAATCGGAGCCGTTGGCTTTTGTTAGGTTTTTCCGTGCCGGTTCGGTGTTTGGAACCTGGTTTGGGAACCTCCGGACGCTTGGTCGGCGCCGAGATGGATTTCGGCCTCGAAGTGTCGGTGCCCTTGTGTGCTTTGGTCGGCACCGAAGGTGTTGTCGGTGCCGAAGAGCTGGGTTTTGACCCCGAGTGCTTCGGTGCGGAGCTCGGTGTCGATATGGGGGTCGGCTTCTTTTCGGCGCCGAAGCGTGTTTATCGGTACCGGTAGTAGGCAGGCTCGAGCCCGAGCAACCGTAAGGCTTGCTTGGCTTCTTCACCGGGCCCGAAGGTAGGGTGTTGGAAGCAGTGTCCTTGGTCTTGCCTAGGCCCGGAGGCGAAGGCGTGACCGGAACCTTTTTCGGTGCCGGCAGGGGTGTGGGGGGGGGGGGGGGGGGGGGTGGGGGGGGGGGGATCAGTACTCACAACCCTCTGCAACGGGGTGATGTCCTCCACATCTGAGTCGTCGGCCTCGGAAGTGATGACGAGGCCCTCTTCGGTGTACTGCTCTGGAGCGTCGATGCCTTCTCCGAAGATGTCGTCCGGAATCGTCGTCGAGGAGTGCGCCATAGTTCTTCTGGCTCTTCGGTCCCGAATAGTCTGTTTGGACCGCAAGGACTTACACGCCGGACAGTCTCGAGCCTCGTGTTCAGGGGAGAGGCAGAGATTGCATACCTCGTGGAGATCGGTGTGGGGGAATTTGGACCCACATCGAGGGCACTTTTTAAATGGAGTCCTTTCCATTAGCCAGGACCGAAGCTTGGAGAGGCCCGAAGGCCGCCGTCGACGACTGGAACTGAAGGTCCGTGCCGATGAGAAGGCGCGTCGAGTGGGGGAGATCGCGATCTAAACAATACCGCGGTTTAAGATGAGGATTGCGCGTCGAACTGGAAGCTGTTCGGAACCGGAGCGCGAAGATCACATCCGAGCCCGATGGCGGAAAAAAACAATCTGAGGATGGAGCCAAAGCCCATGCGCAATATGATCCAAAGGAGGAGTCACCAACCTCGTGACTTCCAAAGACTTTCCAAGAGGAAAAACAAACTGCAAACATCCGGGCCCAACACCAGATGGTGATCTATGCACAAGTGTGTAATCTGCAGCTCATATGCCTCGAACACATTTCTTCCCCTTTTAAATCAACGTTCACATCCTGCAACCGACTACGCCAAAAATTGAATGCCAAACTTAGATCTCCCCTGGTCCAAGATATTTACCGTCACTTTCCCAGGGAGAGAAGATCAGTTCCAAACTTATGGAATATAACATATGTACAGCACTTCCTAAGGTGGGCAAACTTTCAACACTCCCCCAAAGGCAAGGCAAGAAAACAATATACCAAGGAACTTTGCGCATCACTTGCCAGGAGTAGAACAAATTCCTATAACACAATTACCTGCTAGAAGGGAATTCACCTATCCTTTTACAACAGAATACTTTGCCAAGAAGAGGCCACACCTCCTGCTTCAAGGAAAAGACAAATTCAAATATATGGAATATATAAATTTATTAACACAATACTTCAATCACGGGCAGGCAGAATATATAATGATCATGGCAGACTCTCACATATCAAATAACCGATTGAAATACACTATCAATGAAAATATATATGTAGAAATATATATATATATGGATATAAGAATCAGAAAATAAGAAGGAAAGGAGAGAATCAGTAAAGAATCAAGAGACAGTTAGTAGCAGAGACACCTCACCTACTGCTCCATCATTTCACCCCACTTCGCTCAAGGGGAGTCCATTGCTTGAACCGGGCGAAAGCTCAGAGGTGACACCAGCCTCTACTCTTCCGTGATAGCACGTCTGCTCCACGGCGTGAACTTCCACCAGGCCAGTGTAGGCTCCCCTTTTTAATACAAAATCAAACACAGCGAAGCTTCTAGCAAGCCTCGCCCCCTCGTTCTCATGAGAGCCCGTACCAGCCTGCTCCAAGGCCACAGCAACGGTTGATCAGGCCCTTGCTATGGCTACGAGACAGACCATGTACATTCCTCTGATAAGAACCAGTTCTCTCTAGTCATTAAAGTGTGAAAAACAGGAGGCAGAGCAGAACATGCCCTCTTCTTTGTGCAGGCACAGAAAATGGCATGAAAATGGAGTTAGTTAAGCCATGCACACAGAAAGGCCCAAAGCAAGATGAAATTGAAAAGCAAGATGACATGAAACCATGTCAAAGGCAATAGTCAGCACTGCCATAAAGCAAGGTAAAGTCAGAAATCAGAATGACATTAGACCACGTCAAAGCCAATAGGTCAAAGTCATAATTCACCTAACCCAAATAACATTATACACTTAACCCCTCAGTATACAAAATTGAGCACATGTGTGCACCACCACCCACAACACTGCACCTCAACATCCAATACCTTCTATTCTTGGAAAGACTATTCCATTAAAAGACAGAAGAAAAGCAGGCATATGCAAGCCCATCCTACATTAAGGCTAGGGCAACATAACACACTTAAGCCAGTACAAAATGGTGGTGGTTGAGGGTCATCATAGGGTGTCGGACCACAAAAGTGGCTCATTTACTACAGTATTGTAATCATTCCAAGGAACAGGACTATTGTCATCTGCTCCATCCCCATCCTGGTTGTCAGGTGGTTGTGGTGAATGTGTGGGTGTTAAGAAAATTTGGGTTAGGTGGGGAGGAAGGTGATGGGAGAAGGGTTAGTACCGACACTTTTCCTTTTAAGAGGAATGTGGTAAGTGTCCTCAGACTCTGGCTTGAATTTAACTGGCAATTTTGCATTAATATGTCCAGTTTTAGAATTAATGACCAATTCTTGTTTGGGGTCCGGGTTGTAAGGCGGGACGTCTAAACGATGTTCCTTGGTTTGAGTGGGAGCGGTTTTCTCTTTCGGTGCAAAGATTTTTGGAGCCGGTGTTTTCGGTGCCGAAGTTTTTGGATCCGAAGAGGGTTTTGGCATCGAAAGGATTGTCACAAGAACCTGTTTTGGTCCCGAATGTTTAGGCTTGGTGTCCGATTGGGGCAGACTTGATCCTGAGCCGGAAGGCTTTAGTATTTGTTTCAGAACCGAGCCGAAAGGCGGGGAGTTGGAAACCTGTGCTCGGTGCAGACCTTGGCCCGAAGGCAGAGGAGGAACCGAAGCCTTTTTCTTGGGCAGAGTTTGGGGCAAGGCAGCATCAGTACTCATAGTACGCTGACCCTGCAGAATGTCTTCTTCCATGTCGGAGTCGGCTTCTGACAGGGAAATGTGTTTGTAGTCTTCTTCGGCTCCTTGCGGGTCAAAGACATCGTGGTCGGAATCTTCTCTGGAGAGATCCGGAGCGGAGCCGCTATGTTGATACATTTCGTAACGTCGAGCCAGACGTCACGGAGAATTTTCTTGGAGCGAAAGGATCAGCATGTGTCGCAGTCTTGTTCATCGTGTTCCAGAGTCAGACACAAGTTGCAGACTTCGTGGAGTCGGTGCGCGGGTACTTGGTTCGGCACCCAGAACAGATTTTAAATAGTCAGTTCCAGCGACAATCCGCTTCAAGCGAGCTGACCCGACGCGGCTAGGCCCAACTGCCTTCCACCAAGTTTCCGATCTAAAGAAATTTTCTGAGTCGATATGATACGCGGAGTATGGGAAACGTGATTGAATAACAATGCCATCGAGGGTAAGTGGATTGCGCACTGAGTGGAACCCGAGAAACTGTGTCAAACCAGAGCGCAGCAATTCACGTCCGAACCAGATGGCGGAAAAAAGGAATATGCTACTTACCAGTATGCATCTGTTCTTGGCATGTAGAGCTGCATATCTATGCAAAAGTGTGTAGATCGCCATCTGGTGTTGGGCCCGGATGTTTGCAGTTTGTTTTTCCTCTTGGAAAGTCTTTGGAAGTCACGAGGTCGGTGACTCCTCCCTTGGTTCGTATTGCGCATGGGCTTCGGCTCCATCCTCAGATTGTTTTTCGCCAACAGGGAAAGATGGAGCGTAGTAACAACAGTGAAGAAACCCATGTGTGTTATATCTAAATAAGATAGACTGGAACAGATACAGGTAGCCGGGGAGGCGGGTGGGCGTGTGTAGATCTGCAGCTCTACATGCCAAGAACAGATGCATACTGGTAAGTAGCATATTCCATTCGAGGCATATGAGCTGCAGATTACACACTTTTGCATAGACTATATAGCAGTTCCCAACCTTAGCGGCGACCACCAGTATCTGTTGCAGTGGTTTGAAATAGTTTTTTCAGTGCATCCTGGCCCACACTAGCTTGTTTTGCACATCTACACAGTAATGTTTAGTGAAAGTGTGCGGTGTTGACCATGTAGCTGTCTTGCAGATATCTAATGGGATGTTCCCTAGAAAAGCCATAGAAGCCCCTATCTTTCTTGTAGAGTGGGCTTTAGGGGGAACAGATAGCGTGCGTTTTGCTTTGTGGTAGCAAATCTGTATGCATTTTACAATCCACCTAGCTATCCCTGATTTAGAGATAGGGTTGCCTTTATGAGGTGGAGAGAAAGAGAAACAGTTGCTTTGTCTTTATGAAAGTTTGTGTTCTCTGGATAGTAGTAAAGTAAGGCCCTTTTAACGTCCAGTGTGTGTAGAGCCCTTTCTGCAACAGTTTGAGGTTGCGAGAAAAAACCCGGTAATTCTACCGATTGGTTTAGATGAAAGGGTGAGATGACTTTGGGTGAGATGACTTTGGGTAGGAATTTTGGGTTGGTACGGAGAACAACCTTGTTCGGGTGCATGTGGAGAAAAGGTTCTTGTATAGTAAGTGCTTGTATTTCACTGACCCTTCTAAGGGAGGTGATGGCTACAAGGAAAGCTGTTTTCCATGTGAGGAATTGAAGTTTGCATTTATGCAAGGGTTCAAAAGGCGGTCACATTAGCCTTGTGAGCACTATATTTAAGTTCCACACAGGTGAGGGTGGCACTCGGGAGGGGGAGGGGGGAATTATGCGTTTTAGGCCTTCCATAAAGGCTTTAATGGCAGGCACTCTGAAAAGTGATAGGTGCTGTCTGTTTTGTAAGTAAGCAGCAATTGCTGCGAGGTGTAGCCGAATAGATGTATATGCTAGGTTACATCTTTGTAGATGTAGTAAGTAGCATATGATGTGCTGTATGGATGAGTCTAGAGGGTTGATTGTGTTATGGCAGTAAACAACAAATCTTTTCCACTTGGCAGCGTAGCAGGCTCTAGTGGTAGGACGTCTAGCTTCTCTGATAACATTCATACAGTCGGGGGGAAGATTTCAGGAGCCAGATCGCAAGGTTGAGTTGAGCTGGGTCCGGGTGTCTGATCTCTCCATGGTTCTGGATGGTGAGAGGTGTAATTTTTGGTGTGGCACTACTGAGAGTTCCAGCAGCGTGGTGTACCATGGTTGTCTGGCCCATGTTGGAGCTACTAGAAGGAGTGTGAGGGAGTGCTGTTGTAGCTTTCGCACCACTAACGGAATTAGTGGCAGAGGTGGAAAGGAGTATGCAAATTTGCCTGACCAGTTCATCCATATCGCATTACCTTTGGACAATGGGTGTGGGTATCTGGCGGCGAAGCTTGGGCATTTTTTGTTTTCGTGGGTGGCAAATAGGTCTATTTGTGGATGCCCCCACATCTGAAAGAACGGGTGAAGAACTAGCGGATGAAGTTCCCACTAGTGGATCTGCTGCGTCTGTCTGCTGAGCAGATCTGCCATGGTGTTCTGGACTCCTGGGACATGTTGGGCTAGGAGAAAGATTTTGTGTGGAATTGCCCATCTCCATATGCTCTGTGCTAGCTGAGAGAGCTGCGGAGAGTGTGTGCCGCCTTGTTTTTGGATGTAGTACATGGCGGTCATGTTGTCTGTGCGGATAAGGACTGCCTTGCCTAAAATCTGTGTGTGAAAGGATTTTAGGGCTAGAAAGATTGCCAGTAACTCCAGATGATTGATGTGGAGTAACTTTTGTTGCGGCGTCCATGTGCCCTGCACTGTGAGGTGTAGTAGATGAGCTCCCCAGCCGGAGAGCGATGCGTCCGTTGTTAGGATTATTTGTGGAACCGGGTCCAGGAACGGTCGACCTCTGGAAAGATTTGTGGTGTTCCACCACTGCAGAGCGCGATGGGTGCGACCAACACCAGATCTGTCAGTTGCCCCTGGGCCTGGTTCCATTGGCGCGCTAAGCACTCTTGGAGCGGACGCATCTGGAGTCTTGCATGAGGTATTCTAAAAATGCAAGAGGCCATCATCCCTATCAGTTGCATAAACACTCTTGCTGGGAGGGAGTGTTGAAGTATGAATTTTTGACGCAAAGCTTGAATGCTTGCCAAATTGGGGTAGGCAATGGCTTTTGAGGCGTCTATGGTGGCACCGAGGTATTGCTTTATGTGAGATGGTGTTAACTGGGACTTTTGGTGGTTCATCGTGAAGCCTAGTTGGTGCAGTAGCTGGATTGTAGTGGCGGTGTGGTGTACACATTGGTTGTAGGACGCAGCTTTTAGGAGCCAGTCCAGATACCGGAAGACGTGAATGTGCTGTCTTCTGAGGTGTGCCGCCACTACCGCTAGGCACTTGGTAAATACTAGTGGTGCTGTTGTGACCCCGAATGGGAGCACCTTGAACTGGTAGTGTTGCCCGTCCACTACGAATCTGAGGTACTTTCTGTGGGCATGATGTACCGGAAAATGAAAGTACGCGTCTTTCAAGTCCAGTGTGGTGAGAAAGTCGTTCTGGGAGAGGAGCGGAAGTACCTGCTTAAGTGTTACCAAGTGAAAATGGTCTGAATGTATATATGTGTTTAGAGGCCGGAGATCTAAGATAGGTCGTAGAGTCTCGTCTCTTTTCGGTATCAGAAAATATAGGCAGTAGACTCCTACATTTTGCTGATCGTGGGGGACCTGTTCTATTGCGTGTTTTTGTAGGAGGGAGATCACCTCCCGATTTTGTAACAAGGAATGTTCTTGTGACATTGGGCGTTGCCTGGGTGGAATGTTGGGAGGGGTAGATGCGAGTTCCAGGCAGTACCCTGAACGAATAATTTGGGTCACCCACTTGTCTGATGTGATGGACTCCCAGACGTGAAGGAAATTTTGTAGTCTGCCCCCGACCGGAGTGGGATGGTCTGGGGGGAGAAGTGGAAAGTCATTGAGTAGGCGGTGTGGCGGAGCGGGCAGTACTTGTTCTGCCTCTGCCTTTATTTCCTCTATATCCGCCCCTTTGATAACCTTTTGTGAAGGTGGACTGAGGAGGGGATTTGTAAGACGTGGACGCGGTATCTGAGGAGTAGCCTCTGCCCGTGCCACGAAAGGAAGAGCGGTGAAAGGAGCGTCATGGAGGGTGTGACTGTAGGGCTCCCATAGATTTCGCCGTATCTGTATCTTTTTTCATCTCCTCGAGGGCCTCATCTATCTTTGGGCCGAATAAATGTTCCTGATCGAACGGGTGGTTTAAAATAGAGGCTTGTACCTCCGGTTTAAAGCCGGACACTCTCAGCCAAGCGTGCCGACGGAGTAGGACACTAGTGTTAATGGCCCTGGAAGCTGTGTCTGCTGCGTCTAAGGCACAGCTTATAGAGGTATTGGTTATGGTCTTACCCTCTTGGATTAGTTCATTGGCCCTGTTTTTATATTTTTCTGGGAGATGGTGCAGGATGGTTTCTAGCTCATCATAATGCGCCCTGTCGTATCTGGCCAATAGCGCTTGAGTGTTGGCGATACGCCATGTTAGCTGCCTGTAACGCAGTGCGTTTTCCTGATGCGTCCAGGAGCTTTGATTCCTTGTCAGGTGGTGGTGCTTCGCCTGACGCCTGGAAATTTGATCTCTTTCTTGCGGTGGATACCACTAGGGAATCCAGTGGCGCTGGCCCTTTGATGTAGGCAGGGTCTGTAGGGGCAGCTTTGTACTTTTTTTCTATACGTGGGTTTAGGACCCTAGCCCTGACTGGGTCTTTTAAAAACCTCTGGCGCATGTTTTATTACCCCTTTGAGCATAGGTAGTATAGCAGTAGACCTATGCGTTGTATCAAAGGTATCTAGGAGGAAACTTTCCTCTACTGGGTCAGTGTGTAGCTCTACCCCGTGATAATGTGCCGTCCTCTGAAGTAGGTGGTGAAAACCTAGTGAGTCTTCTGGTGGTGATTGCCTGGATGGATATTGGTCATCTTGTGGGACATCTGGAATGTCTGGATTATTATAATCATCCCAGGGGTCTGGGGATCCTGTAGGGGTGGGGTCTTGTGGCACATCTGCTGGGTCGTAGTATGGGTCCCCCTGATCATCATGGTCTGGAGATTGGGTCGGAGAGCGATGAGGCAGGGGTGGAGAAGGTGGAGGGGGCAGAGGTGGAGAGGGTGGAGGAGGTGGAGGAGGCGGGGAAGGCACTCTGAAAGGGGAGGTAGCACAGTCCTTCCTCTTTGGAGGTGGAGGTGGCGCTGGTCTGTCCAAAAGTCTCTTTTTAGAAGAAAGTGCCAAATGTCCAGTTTTTGGATCCTTGGTAAGTGGCTTTTGTAAAGGATCCGGTGTAAAAAGTTCTTGCGACACTGGTTGTTCGGTCGGCGCCGACGTTTTCGGGGCCGACGGCTTCTTTGGCTTATCTGTGCCGTGCTTTTTAGGAACCTCCGATTTTTTGTTCGGTGCCGATACAGGCCTCGGCGCGGGAGTGTCGGTGCCAAGGGCCTTATGATGTTTGGTCGGCACCGAGAGGCTAGGTCTCAACACCGAGGGCTTTGGTGTGGAGCTCTGTGTCGAGGTAGAGGCCGATCTTTTCTTCGGTGCCGAAGGGTGTTTTTCGGCACCGCTGGCAGGCTGGCTCGAGCCGCCAGAAGACTTGCTTGGCTTAGTCACCAGGCCCGAAGGTGGGGTGTTCGAAGCAGTGTCTTTGGTCTTGCCTAGGCCCGAAGGTGAAGGCGTGACCGAAGCCTTTTTGGGTGTCGGCGCGGGTGTGGGAGGGGGTATTTTACTCACGACCCTCTGCGCCGGGGTGATGTCCTCCATATCCGAGCCGTCGGCTTCTGAAGCACTGACGAGGTCCTCTTCAGTGAGCTGGTGTCCCGGAGCTTCGACGTCGTCCCCGAAGATGTCGACTGGAACGGAGGTCGAGGAGTGCGCCATTTTTCTTCTGGCCCCTCGATCTCGAATAGTCTTTTTAGACCTAAAAGACTTGCAGGCGGGACAGTCTCGAGCCTCGCGTTCAGGGGAGAGGCAGAGGTTGCACACCTCATGAAGATCGGTGTGGGGGAATTTGGACCCACATCGAGGGCACTTCTTGAATGGAGTTCTTTCCATCAGCCGGGACCGGAGCCTGGAGAGGCCCGAAGGCCGCCGATGACTGGAATCGAAAGTGGGAAGAAGAAGGTGATTGAGGAGATTAGTATCTAAACAATACCGCGGAGAGCGAGGATTTGCTTCGATCGTCGAACTGGAATGTTCGGAGCCGGAGCGCGAAGTATTACATCCGAGCCCGATGGCGGAAAAACACAATCTGAGGATGGAGCCGAAGCCCATGCGCAATACGAACCAAGGGAGGAGTCACCGACCTCGTGACTTCCAAAGACTTTCCAAGAGGAAAAACAAACTGCAAACATCCGGATCCAACACTGGTAGGAGTATGCAAAGCATGTGATCTACAGCTCACATGCCTCGAACAAAAAATACCTAAATATTTTTTATACAGATTGGTCTGAGTTCAGCCTTACTGCTCGCCCACACTACCACAAATAGAGAGTAAGGTGCTATCTACTTTTACCTCTACCTACCTTTAAGGTTCGACTGACTGGGCTCTGTCCACACTGTACCTCATTTTGTTATAGTATACACAGAGCGAGCTTCCTACAGCTGTTGACTGTTTGGAAGCCAGGAAGTCTTTCCCGGTGTAGTAGTTGATCTTCTGATCTTCACTGTTTTCCTGTAGGGCCATGTGGCATCGAATTCTGCAGAGCTGCGACACAGTTCGTTTGAGCCCAATGGCGGGAAAAAACTTTCTAAGGAACAAAGGGTTTGACATGCGCAATGACTCATGGGGGTGGAGAAACGAGGCCAATGATAAAACTTCCTTAAGGGAAAAACATCTTGTAGAATCCAGGCCCAACACTATATGGCAGGAGTATGCATAGCATGTGTATCTGCAGCCAACACATGCTACTATGCTAATTTATAGCCTCTGTTGCAATTTTACATGCACGGAGTTACCCCTACACAAGCCTCAATCGAGGAGGCTCCTGTGGTTACACTACTACAACAGTAGATTGAATAGCGACAATGACACAGCAGGTCAAAACATTATCGTCACAAGTATGGCATACAAACACAGGCAGATTACACACAACTTCAATATCTTTTAACAGACAACAGCTAAAAGAAAATTGAAAAAAGTAAACATACAAAAAAATATTTTATTTGTCTTTTTAGGTTTTCCAAAGTTCGTAAATTCTGTTAATCACTGCTAAGAGAAAGAAAAAACAAAATTTAAAGTCCAAGACCTTCCCCGACTACAAGAGAAACACCCAGACTACCCACTTTTACAAATAAAAACCCAATAGAGGTTCAAATCCCCAAAACATACTTTCTGCTGGCCAAGACTATAGGTGGGGCACACAGCAGGGTGTGCATAAGAAGGGAATATGAGAGCAGCGAAGGCAAAAAGGAAAGGCTACATATATTTAAGTAAAAGAAAATAAACTCAATGAAGTTATTTATTTTCAACAACTTATAATAGGAAAACGTGGACCTGCTGATAAATATCACAAGAAAGAAATATATTACATTTAAAAAACATCTAAATCGGCAGGAAACCAAACTAGAGCTGTATGGGGAAGTTCACACCCTTCCCAGAGAATCACTTCATTAACTCAAGAAACTGAGTCAGAACTGAGACAGTAAGGTGGGGACCCACTCATACACAAACACAAGGCCTCCATGATGTAAGACCAATTGCCTCTAGTGCCCACAACAAAATCGGGGAGATAATGGATTTTAAGGCGTATGACAAACCAGGTGGAGGGAGGCTTAAGAAGATTTTTATACAAGTGTTCAGGCCAGATGAGGCTGAAACATATCCCCTTGAACCTGTAGAAAGGATGTGCAGTCTTAACCTTTTTCCCAGTGATAAAAAGGTATTCCTGTGCAAAAGGATAGTGCTTCCCTTCCTTCAACTGGTCCTGCCCCCAGTTAAGAGCTCAAGTCCATTCTGGACAGTTCTTGGCAGGAAACAGCAGCTTAAACTAGGTTCTCCAGGAGCAGCATCTGTAGTTTAAGAACATCCCGAAATGAGAGGCGTGTTTGTAGGTGGGCTGGGTGTCAAGACAGGGTAGGCTGGCTGTTGAAGGTAAGCAAGATTGGTCCATGAACACATTGTGAGAAGGATGAAAAACGCCACAAAACAAGTTCTGCAAAATGTCTTTCCATGTAAGATGTTTGTTTGAGAAGAGGGTGCAAAGATATTGTGGTGCGCAAGAATGAGTAGGCAAAGAAAGGAGGAGACTTCACTTCTTCTTCTTGGCCGGTGGTACGCTGACAGGGCCTGAACTCTTCCTCTTCTTGTTTTTCTGAGACATTTGCTCCTCTTCTTCCTCGTACCTGCTCTCGCGATCAGCTGATAAGCAAAGATTAAATGAGTCAATTCAAACTAAGACTGTACTCTATTGAGACTCACAAACATTCTTCTGCCTGACCATAGGAAGTTCTCCACATATATGTGGAACACAAAGCATTCCCTTGCTCTATCCTATTCACATACATCTCCAGGATCCTTTTAACACCCTTTCAGAATTACACTCTTAGTTTTATAGATGAATGGATTCACCCAGACAGCACCTCAGAACCAATACAGCCGACGCTGCAAAACCGCCTGTAGGACAAATGCTCAAACACTTCCAGTCTCACTTGATCTTTTGAGGTGCTCTATTAGTAAATGCCCAACAAGTAGTATGGTGTTGTACTGGTGGTTCGTAAACACCCACTCAGTGCTGTGAGCGTGTACTATAGCTTAAGTGCATGTTAGGCAACAGCTCCCGAAAAGTGCAAACAAGAACACTAAGATCATCGTGACGGCAGTGAGTGTGTGATGTACTTCCCTGATAACTCTAATTATTTAGGGACGGCTGGTAGAGGGTCAAGAACAGGCAAATTACTCAAGGGAGTAGTGGTGTAATTAAACCTTCACCTCAGGAGTAAGAAGGATTGTGCTAGTATGTTTGGGAGGGCAACAGGGTGCAGAGATCCGTAGGATGATGCTCCACTGGGTGACAAAGAACTTAATTACATCTCTTTGGGAGAGAACGAGTGCAGTGAGAAATGATGCACCATGAACTATGCTAGATGAGGGAGTAGTGGCATTAAAACGTTCCTGGGTGTGGAGCTGGAAGCCTTAAGACAGCCCACCATGTGGGTTAAAACGTACCTCTTCTGGCTTCCTCTTCCAGTTCATCCCAGTCTTTTCCGCTCTCTTCCTCACTGCCAATGGATTCTCCGCTGTAGACTGGAAAGATAGGAGGTCAAAGAATGATTCCCCACCACCAATACATTCAAATCATCCCAGTCAAGCAATGCTGCATTTCCCCAACTAATCTGAAACTACACCCAATCCACCATGCCCCCACTCAAAGGACTGTCCCAGCGAAGCAATCCCATACCACAGCTTACAAAAGTTCAAATTATCCAGACGGAAACGTGAATGCATGCCATGAGTGACAAACTCTTGCCCCCTCGACCTTCAGGGCAGCACCAAGTAAAAAGGCGGCATAGTTCCCTGGAACCTCACTGTATTTACGGGCAGCAGGAATCGAACAGGAATGAGACTGGGCATTCAGACAAAACCAACCAACCCTTCCCTCTCCATCGGTTCAGTTCAGGTAGACAAAACAGCACTCCTGTGTGTAGCTGTGTTATAGGAACATTGTGTCAGGGGAGAGGAGGGCGACGCGCCTCTGGTTGGGAGGGCAAATTATTAGATTAGTTCACTACAGTTGGGGGAAGGCAAGAGTTTATTAAACAGAATCCTATGTAGAGATATCCGGAGGTAAATTCTTTCACAGGGGAAAGTCACTACAGTTGGGGGAAGGCAAGAGCTTAATAAACAGAATCCTATGTAGAGATGTCCGAAGGGAGTCTTTCACAATCACTGCCCACAACTTCAAGCACCAGCTGCCCAGAAGCACCCTCAAGGATAAAAAAGTACACACTATTGAACAAGCTGCCTAGAGATAGACAGATCTCACACAAGGATGCAGCCACTATAAAGGAGCACCCTGCTTAAAGACAACTAAAACAACCTTGTATCAGCTGCTCAGAGAAACCTCTATTGGCAGGGCCTAGCCCCAACCATACAATTCAAGAGGTAAACAATGCACACATACCAGAGTCATCCTCTTCCTCATCTGAGTAATCCTCATCACTGTCCTCCTCCTCCTCCCCTTCCTCATCATCATCTTCCTCAGGATTGAATGTCTCGTCTTCCAGCTCAGATCCTGAGCCATCTCCCTCAGCATCACTTCCCTGTAGATCAAAACATATGTCAGTGAATCGTTGGACACAATACAGTTGCAATGATTAACCATCTTCCACATTACCTGGCACTGCAATTTGCAGCATCAAATCTGGAGGCTCAGGATTGGGTCTTTTCCCAAATCACAATTTTCTGCTACCCAGCATTCTGAACACATAGCTCAAGTTCACTGTATGTACCACTCCCTTAACTTGCCTATGAGATTCCACCCATCTTAATAAAAATGTCCTCCAGAAAGGGACAGAATCTGTTTCCTTCTAAGATAGTCAGAGTTCCCCCACTTAACTCACCTCGCCCTCTGGCTCCAGAAAATCCCAGCCACCAGTCTCAAAGAAGCCCTCTGGATCATCGATGATGGTCTTCATGATTTTGGTCCAGTTAAGGGACTGCACCCCTTCGGTGTACTTCAGATCGCAGGAGCTACAAATCATGAAAACAGACATTGGGGGGAAATGATTTTTCCTATTGTTTGTGGAATTTGTGTTAAATAGTCTCCACCCCAAGGAAATCGGAGTTGCAAACACTGGAGGATAGCAGAAGCTTGGTTACGTGTATATAGACTCAGTTACAATGGCAAAATACACTGAAAAGTTTAACCGTGCAGAATCAATGTGGAAATGGTTTCAAGACCCCTAAGTGAGGTCAACTCTTCAAGCCATTGCCAAACAGCTGCAGAACAGATCAGCGTGTGTCTATTCCAATGTAATATTTTAGGTCAATCCCACCTTACAATATCAACAAACGATTATAGACAACACTAAGAGGGAAGGGGCTTCCATTTCTGCCCTTCATCCCAGTACACTTTGTGGTACCGTTATCCAGCCTGTAACATGTTCGAGCTATGGCATTACTATTAGACCAGGAGGAAATTTGAAACTGCGTTTGACTCAAGAGTTTCTAGGCTGTCGAGGCCAAAATATTACTAATAGGTGGAATGATGACGAGCTCATTTTGCATATGCACGTTCTCCCTTTATCTTGTTCTAGCTTTCAGAAGCCCGATGGGGACTTGAGGCTCCATTGAAACAATGCTGATGAACTGGGCAACAAACAGAGGAGAGGAAAAGGGACAAGCACTAACTTGAGCCATTCCTTGATTGGGTCGAGGGATGCAACAGGAATGGCATTGATCATGGTCACTTTCTTGCTGTAATTTTTGTAGACTATGACCATGTCGAAGTTCTTCAGGTGGAACTGAACTCGCTCAAAGTGCACAAGTTCTACTTCATCCAATGTCACCACAAAAGGGGGCTGGGAAAAGAGAAAAAGACATATATAAGTAAGTAGCTCCGCCACAGTATATATAAAGTCCTTGAGCACCCCCACTCACCCATTCTGTGGTGTTAACAAGGGCGCTGCTTGTAGGCTGCAGAAGACATGTACTCCTGTACGGGGCGCCGTTGAACCTATCACAGTAAAAGAAGGATAAGAAGCGAAGCCAAGGAAGGAGGGTTAGGACTGTGAAATGCATTTTGTAATAGTCCAAATTTCAAACCTTCCGTTCAGCCTTGCAACATGGAACCCAAAATGCACATTCTTAAGCAACAGGAGTATAAAATCTATCACAGTTCAAAAGTTCCAACACACTAGAGGGCACAGCGCAGGGTTTGTGGGCATTCTTACCCCAGTTCTCTGAAAGGGATTTCAAATTCCAGGTCCTCTTTATTCAGCGATTCCACCTTTTCTATGAAGTTCTTAAAAGCTGTTTTCAATTTGTGTCTCATCTCCCTTTCCATCTGCATTTAAGGAACAGGCATAAAAAGAAAGTTAGAACCCATCCTAAGACAAAAGTTCCCATACACCGAACAATGTTAATAGACTGCCAACCTGTTTACATGACAGATAAATCTTCTGCCTGGGTGTGTGCGAAATGGAGCCTACCCCAAACTTTTAACTACTTCAGAAGAATGGTAAGGTGGTAGCAAGTGAGATACAAGCAGAAACATTGAAAACAATCATGCCCCAGAACTATGAAGCGGGTACGAAAGGGGAAAGAAAACTTCAGTTATTACCTTGGCTTAGTACTGTACTTTTAATATTAAAATTTGGGTTTGTTTTTTTCAGGCAAATAATCAAGAGGTTACTGGGATGCATTAGCATGCAATACCCAGAACCCAACAATGAATCACTTCATAGTTCCAACCTCTTATTTCTTGGGGGGTGGGATAAACACTGGGTGGAAATACATAGTTGTTTACAGGAAGTAGAGAAGGCTGGGTCTCTTCTGAATCTACAATAAAGATAAGTTACTTACCTGTAACCCTAGTTCTCTTCCAGGGAAATACTCAAAGTATTACGCACTAAAATGTCCCAGCCATGAGCAGGGACACCCGGAGCACACAAATACAATATATATACATATATACACACACACATATATATATATATACACACATACATACAGGCGAAACGCGTCTTTCAATGCGGGGTCGTGGGAGACTTGAAGCTCAATAAATAAGCCTTATTCTCACCTACTTCGTGTACGTGCCTCCTCTTGCTGGGAGGTGGATCGTGGAGAAGTGTGGCTCACTGGTTAGAGTAGGCAGACCTGGAAGCAGAGGTCAGCCCGGGACCAGGGTTCAATTCCTGGCTCGGCTGGGTCTTGAGTCCATAAATTGTCCATGGACTCAATAATTCTCGCTCCAGTGCATACTCGATTCATGGGTTCACACTCTGCGACTCTGGGCAATAGCTTGCTTAATCTCCACAATGGCCCCTCGCGGCGGGATGCCTGGCTTTCACCTTGTGGATGCCCTGCTGGGTTATCTCACAGGGGAATACCAGGACGGGTTCCCTAAGCAAGCGCTTAGAGACCGGTTGGTGATTTGCGCTATATAAATATCTGTACATTTACATTTACATATCACACACACACACACAAATATATATATATATATATATATATATATATATATATATATATATATATATATATATATATATATATATATATACACACACATACATACATGCTTAGGTAATAAAGGCTAAAAAATGCCCAAATTACATAGACTTTTTCATTCAAAATGAACCGGTCACATTGAACATTTCTGGAATACAGAAGAACAAGTTACTTACCTTCGGTAATGATGTATCTGTAAGAAACATTAGTTCGATTCCTCACCTTAGAATATCCCCAGGCGTCAGGCTGGATCCGGAAAGATTTTGTCAGCAATACCCCTTGCGCGTCGCTAGGCGTCGTCTGCGGCTCCGTGTCCGTCGTTGGTGTCGTGCGCCGGAATGATGTCGGAGTACTTAGACGCCGCCCTCGCGCGCCAGTTCTTGTACATAGATTTCCACGCCAGGAACGCAGAGCCATGCAAGAGACCGACACTGGTGCCAAAAAATCTAGGGCCCTAGAAAGGATAGGCTTAACCCTAGATGTCGGTTCGCAGAACGGGGAGGATGGGTGGGTCGGTGAGGAATCTAACTAATGTTTCTTACATCGTTACCGAAGGTAAGTAACTTGTTCATCTGAAAGAAACACGCTAGTTAGATTCCTCACCTTAGAATAGATACCCCAGCAATACCAACCCCGGTGGTGGGTCTGCGAACCAAGATCACACCAGAAAGTCCTGGAGAACAGAACGGCCAAAGAAGCCATCTCTCCGGACTTGGCTGTCCAGGCAATAATGCTTGGCAAACGTGTACAGCGAGGCCCACGTCGCTGCCTGACAGATGTCCTGCAAGGGAACTTCCCGTCCCAGGGCAGTAGTCGCCGCTGTGGCCCGGGTGGAATGGGCTCTCAGCCCTACAGGAGGGTCCTTTTTAGCCAAGGAGTAACAAGCTTTTATACACAATACAACCCACTGCGAGATGGTCCGCTTGTGTACTGCCCTTCCATTCTTAGCACCCACGGATCTAACAAAAAGCTGGTCGTCCACCCGGAACTGTTTGGTGCGGTCCAAGTAAAAGGACAGCGCCCGTTTTGGGTCCAGACGGTGAAGCCTCTCTTCCTCTTTCGAAGGATGCGGAGGCGGAAAGAAGGTGGGCAACGTGACCTATTCCCTGATGTGAAAGGGAGTCACCACTTTCGGAAGAAAGGAAGGACGAGTCCGGAGGACAACCTTGTCCGGATGAACAGAAAGAAATGGATGCTTAGACGATAGAGCCTGGAGCTCACTCACCCGTGTAGCCGAGGTGATAGCTACCAGGAAAACAGTCTTAAGAGTCAGAAGACGAATGGGACAATTGTGAAGAGGCTCAAAGGGAGCGCACATCAGAAAAGTCAAGACTAGATTCAAATCCCACTGAGGCATTACGAAGGAGACAGGAGGAAACATGTGAGTAATGCCCTTGAGGAAACGAGAAACAGGGGATTTGAAAAGAGAAGGCTGATCAGGAAGCCATAAGGAAGCAGAAATAGCTGAAAGATAACCTTTAAGCGTGCCCAGAGCAGAGCCCTGCTGGGATAGAGAAAGAAGAAAGAGGAGAACCTCAGAAAGAGGGGTGGAAAGGTGATCCACAGCCTTTGCTGTGCACCATGCCACAAATTTGTTCCACCTGCAGGCGTATACTGTTTGTGGAGGGACTCCTGGCTGCCAGAACAACATCACAGACTTCAGGAGGCAAGTCGAATGGCATCAACTGTCACCACTCAATCTCCACGCATGGAGGTGGAGACTGGACAGGTTTGGGTGGAGGACCGTCCCCTGCTGCTGCGACAGACGGTCCTCCTGAAAAGGCAGTCGTATCGGGGGATCAATTGACATACTTTGTAGCTCGGGATACCAGTACCTTCGTGCACAATCCGGAGCCACTAAGATGACTTGGGCCCGGTCGCGCCTGATCTTCAGCACTCTGGGCAGAAGTGGTATAGGCGGAAAGGCGTACAACAGACCGCAACTCCACTCGCGACGAAAGGAGTCCCCGAGCGAGTGCCGCCTTGGAAACTCCAACTGCGGACATTGCGCGTTCTCTTCGGTGGCGAATAGATCTAACCAAGGCTCTCCCCACTGCAGAAAGAGACCTTGCGCCACGTCCGAGTTTAGACGCCATTCGTGATCCATCATGCACCGGCGGCCGAGTTCGTCTGCTCTGGCGTTCAGAGAGCCCGCCAGATGTTGAACCACCAGGGTGATGCCCTGATGTTCCAGCCATGTTCAGAGGCGCAGAGCCTCCTGACAAAGGGTCCACGACCCCACCCGCCCTGTTTGTTGCAATACCACATGGCGGTGGAGTTGTCCGTTAACACCTGCACCACACCTCCCCGGACAGAGGGAAGGAATGCCTTCAGTGCAAGCCGGATCGCTCTCCGCTCCAAAAGGTTGATATGGAGCCGAGTCTCCGCCGGAGACCAGAGTCCTCTGATCTCCGCCTCCCCCATGTGGCCCCCCCCATCCCAGGAGGGACGCATCCGTCACTACTACGTGCTCCGGTTGGGGTAGGGAGAGGGATCTGCCGCTGACCCAATCGCGGTTCGTGAGCCACCACTGCAACTGCTTCGCAGTGCCCTCCGAGATCAAGACATGGTCAGACAGGTTGCCCCGATGCTGGGCCCACTGAAACTTCAGGTCCCACTGCAGAGCCCGCATTCGCCACCTGGCGTAATGCACCAACAGGATGCAGGAGGCCATCAGCCCCAGAAGCCGCAGCACCAACCTGAAACCCAGGATAGAGGGCGATAGATGGGAATCAGAGCCTGAATATCCCTGACCACTGTTCCGGAGGATAGGCCCGGAACTGTGCCAAATCCCGAACCGCTCCGATGAAGAGGAGCTTCTGGGAGGGTCTTAGCCGCGACTTCGGCACATTGATTGAGGACCCCAGCAAATGCAGGAGGTCGGCCGTAGTCTGGAGGTGGGAGGCGACTTGCTGGGGCGAGCCCGCCTTCAACAGCCAGTCGTCGAGATAGGGGAAGACTGGAATCCCTGATCTGCGCAGATGAGCTGCGACCACCGCCATCACTTTCGTGAACACCAGAGGGGCACTGGTGAGGCCGAAGGGGAGCACAGTGAACTGAAAGTGCTCCTGACCCACCGTGAACCGCAGGTAACGCCGGTGGGCCGGCAGGACGGGGATGTGAAAATAAGTGTCCTTCAAGTCCAACGCTACCATCCAGTCTCCAGGGTCTAGGGCAGCCAGAACCTGAGCTAAGGTGAGCATCTTGAACCTCTCCTTCCTGAGCAAGGCGTTGACGCTCCTGAGGTCCAAGATAGGGCGTAGGCCCCCTTTGCCCTTCTTGGGAACCAGAAAGTAGTGGGAATAGCAACCACGACCTACTTCTGGACCAGGAACGCGCTCGACGGCCTCTTTGGCCAAGAGGCCGTAACTTCCTCCTGCAGAAGATTCAAGTGATCCCCCGACATACGGTGGTACTGCGGTGGCATGGCTGGAGGGGTCGTCTCGAAGGGGAGGGAGTAGCCCCTTCAGACGATTTGCAGCACCCACCTGTCCGACGTGATGGAACGCCAGTGGAGCAGGTGATGGCGAACTCTGCCGCCCACTGGCGTGGAATGGGCCTGAAAGCTCGGACTAGGAGGGCTTTGAGGCGGATGCTGCCGGGGTGGATGGGGACTGACCGGCACGTTGTCCTCCAGTACCGCATCGGCGGAATCCACGTCCGCGTGCAGGTTGGTTCTGCGGCCGGTGGCTAGGCGGACGTGAGGAGGCGCCCCTTCCTTGGCCACGAAAGGCTGAAGTTTGCGGCCGCGGGGCCGAGAGACCCAAGGACTTGGCCGTAGCCCAGGAGTCCTTGAAGCGAGCCAGCGCACTATCCACCTTCTCGCCAAACAGGCGAGTGCCATCAAAGGGCATATCCATGAGGGTACTCTGGACATCCCCCGAGAAAGACGTGGACCGAAGCCAGGCGTGGCGACGGAGCGCCACCGTGGTTGAAATCGCCCTACCCAGCAAGTCCGTGGTGTCTAGTCCACATCGTATGGCATGCCGTGCTGCATCTCGTCCGTCAGCAAGCGCCCGGGTGAGCTGTGACCGGACCTCCTCCGGACACAGGGGCAGCACGTCCTCCCCCGTATCCCACAGAGAGTGGGAATAACGGTCCAAGAGGCAAGCGGTATTCAAGGACCGCAGTCCCAAACTAAGGGAAGAGAACAGCTTCTTTCCGAACTGTTCCAGCCTCTTGGATTCCCGATCCGGACGAGAAGGAGGATTGGGAAGTCAAGGCCTGGATAACCAGACTCTCGAGCGTGGGGTGTTGGGACAGAAAACTGGGGTCGCCCGGAGCAGGGCGGTGGCGCCGGGCCACGTTCCGATCCACAGGAGGTACTGTGGAGGACTTGGACCAGGTGCCCTGCAGAACGTCCACTAGTGCCTCTTTGAACTGCAGCAGAGGCTCCGTGGAGCTTCCTGACAGTTGAAGAACTTCAGTGAGGATGTTAGTCTTCACAGCCATAGCAGGCAACTCCAGCCCAAGGGCTTCAGCCGCCTTGCGCAGCACCACTGAAAAAGCAGCACCTTCCTCCGAGGCCACAGTCGGAGGAGAAATGAAACCAGTGTCCGGGGAGATGTCCAGACCACTGGCATCCCCCAGTTCGCCTGCCCAGTCCTGTGAAAGTTCGGCCTGCCTGGCCATAGGGTCCTCAGTCCAGTCGCCCCCGTCATCCGATTCCTGATAAACAGGGGGAATAACCAGAGCCGGACGGTAGATGAAATGTTCATCTATCGGCGTCTGATGCGGCGCCGCACCGGCGCCGGGTCCTGACCGGGGCTGAACCAGGGAACGGCGTCATCGCCGGCAGAGGAGGCGTCGTGAGGTCGACCGGCGCCGGCAGAGATCCAGGCCTGGATCCCTCGGGAACCTGCAGCGTCAGGATCAAAGTCATCGACGGCGCTGGGGCCGGAGCCACCAGGTCGCAAGGCCGCCCAGTCGAGCCCGTCCGGCCCAAAGGCATGCCGGCAGGCGTCTACGGCGGAGCCAGGCCCCTCATGGCCGAGAGGAAGGCACTGATCTCTGCCGGAGTCGCGTCAGTCCCGGGGACCGGTGGGTATGGGGACGGACGTGGCTCCTGCGGCTCCGATGGAGCCGCAGGGGTGGGACCACCCGGACCCTCGACCGAGTGACGCGACCGCCGAGGGGAGTCCGAAGAGCAGTGTCGCATCTTGGACTTCTTTGAGCACTTCGACTTACCCGAAGACTTCGAGGCCGACGAGCGAGGATGGTGGCTGCGGCTCCGCGACCGGTCCTTCGACCTCCACTAGGACCGTGAACGGCGCGGAGCCGAGTGCCGAAGCTCGAGAAGCTTACGGGACCGCTCCCGCCTAGCCTTCGAGGTCAAGGCCTGACAGTCGAGGCACGACTCCGCATCATGGTCGGCCCCAAGGCAGTAAAGGCACCGGCGATGGTGGTCCGTAACTGACAGTCGATGACAGGAGTCACAGGTCTTAAAACCAGGCATCCTACCGGCACCAGCGTCGACAGATGACCAAAAAGTCAAAAAAATTGTGTCAAAAAGTGACTAAGGGGTAAGCTGTTCCCGGATCTGCGCGAGGGCGGCGGTTAAGTACTCAGACGACGTCATTCCGGCACACGACGCCAACGACGGACGCGGATCTGCAGACGACGCCTAGCGACGCGCAGGGGTATTGCTGACGAAAAATCTTTCCGGATCCAGCCCGACGCCTGGGGATATTCCAAGGTGAGGAATTTAACTAACGTGTTTCTTTCAGATAATGAACTTTTTTTTTTTTTTTTGAAACCGTTTATTACAAATCTCAAGAATATACAATTATGGGCCCACAACCTTCCGGCCGGCCGCTAGGGATGGCAGAAACATATGGCATACGTTCAGAGAACCCTTGGCATTACAAAGGAGCCTAAGAAGGAGTCATCAACATCATGGGTCACAGCCATAATACGTCACAGTGCGGTTTCATTTTATACAAACAACACCCACAAGGCTACCCTACAGTCGAAAGTGACAGCACGTGCTCCCCAGAGGGGAACCCCAACTATTAGAGGAGTCCAAAGAGGGGAAGGGAAACAGAGCGAGGACTGGGGGGGCCTGTGCCCGGGGCCAGGGGAAGGGGTCAGCTAAGGGGACGGGGCTGGTGAGGCAGCAGGCAGCAACGGTGGCGCGCAAATACTCCCACGGTAGGCGTTCCAGGGGCCCCACACTTTCACCCATGTCGCAGGCTTACCTCTCGCCACATACACCACCTTTTCTCGAAACATGCACCAATCCATGTGCTCTTTCCAGGCCGACACCGTCGGGGGGTTCTGGGATCCCCACAGTTGCGCAATGTCGCGCTTAGCAATCATATATCCCAGAGTCACCCACCACGTTTGCGGAGCAGTGTAGTCAGTTGGTTCCCACACATTCAACAGGCATCTCCTCGCTTCCGGCAGCAGCGCAACACGCGTAACCACTCGCAGGACCTCATGCACCCCGCGCCAGAATCGCTCCACCTTCGGGCATTCCCATAAAATGTGCAGGAAGGTCGCCACGGCACCACAACCACGCTTGCACAAACCATCCACAGTGTAGCCCATGCGCTGAAGCCTTGGCCCCGTCATGTAGACCCGGTGGAGTATTTTGAGCTGGACGAAGCGAAGGCGAGCCGGTATAGCCACCTCCTTCGGAGAGGCCACCGCGGAGATCCAGTCCTCAACGTCCAATTCCAGACCGTCGGCAACCCAAGCCTCGCGAAGGCCAATCAGCAAGCCCGATCGATCATTAATCAGTTTTTTATAAATAAGGGAGATCGTACTATCTGGAACGTGGCCATCTAGCACTCTATCCTCCAGGGGGGAAGACTCCGGGATGGAGGCGACGTCTGGGAAGA
This sequence comes from Triturus cristatus, assembly GCF_964204655.1. Lineage (NCBI taxonomy): Eukaryota > Metazoa > Chordata > Amphibia > Caudata > Salamandridae > Triturus > Triturus cristatus. Next base: position 108,226,798 of record NC_140579.1, on the reverse strand, counting down.
CGGAGCCCAGTGCATGACGGATCTGCAGGTATCGAAAGTATTCACTACCCTGCAACTGAAACTCCGTCTGCAGCATCTCGAATGTTTTAAATCCTCCCCTCGACCAGAGATCCCCCACTTTACTGATGCCTATCATCCCATTTCGCGAAGCCCTTCGAGGTCCAGAGAGAGCCCAGCTTCTCAGACGCATACAGCGGTGACGCCCGGGTCAAACGGTCCTTCCACCCCATAGCTGCATTAGCCGCATGCCATACTCTGACCATGACACGCGTAGGTCCCCGTCAAGCGAGCATCGGGCGCGCCAGAGTAGAGCGCTCGATTGTAGTCGCCACCGGGCAGTAGCATCTTGTCCATCTCAAACGCCGGGTTCAAGGCGGGCCCATAGAGGCCATGGTTAATTGCAGCTAGCTGGGAGGCCCAGTAATACCGTTTAATGTCCGGGAGGGCGATCCCCCCGTCATACCATGGGAGCGTCAACTTCGCCAGGGCAATGCGCGGCCTCCCGTCCCAGAACAGGCGGCGCTGTAAACTCTCCACCTCACGGAAGTAGCGCGCCGGGACTGGGTCCATAGTGTTCTGGAGAGCGTATAAGAAACGTGGCAACGACATCATCTTAAACAATGCCGCCCGGCCGAGCTGCGAAAGCGGCAGGCGCCGCCAGCGCACGACGTCCTCCTTCAAGCGCTGGAGAGGGGGAAGCAAGTTCCGCGCGTAGCGAGCCTCTGGGTCCAGAGTAATGTAGACACCCAGATATCGAAACCCCTGAGAGGCAATCTGAATCGGACAACCCCGCGGAAGGACAGGAGCCTCCCCAGAGAGCACATACACGCATGATTTAGCCCAGTTGATGACAAGGCCTGAGTTCCGGCCAAATGAACGTAAAACATCAACCAGGACTATGAGTGACTTACGTGGGGAGGCTAGGTACAAAAGGATGTCGTCAGCGTATAGGGACACACGGTCCTCATATTCGGGGGTCCAACGGAGTCCACGGATGGAGGGGTGCCACCGCAGCCACTCCGCCAGGGGCTCCAAGGCCAGCGCAAACAGGAGCGGCGACAAGGGACAGCCCTGTCGCGTGCCCCGGCCCAGCTCGAATGGGGCCGAAACTCTTCCATTCACCACCACCTGCGCCAATGGGCCCGAATACAACAATTTGACCCAACTGATGAAGCCCGGGCCGAATCCAAATTTCGCCAGCATCGCCCAAATGTATGGCCACTCAAGCGTGTCAAACGCCATAGTCGCGTCTAAGGACGCCAAAATGGCCGGCTCCCGCACGAATGGGACACGTGCGAGCACCCCGTGCAAGCGCCGCAGATTAAGGGCTGTATTGCGATGGGGGATAAAGCCGGACTGGTCTTGGTGAACCAGATCGCCCACCACGCCGACCAGCCGATTGGCCAGCACCTTAGCGAGAATTTTGGGCTCCGCATTCAAAAGCGAGATAGGCCGGTAGGATGTGACCCGGTCCCGAGGCCTCCCCTCCTTGTGGATCACCACGATAGTAGCCAGACGCTGGTCCGGTGGGAGGGAGCCCAGCGAGTGGGCCGTCAGGAACATCGCGCGGAGGTGGGGCGCCAATACATCTGGTCGCAGCTTATATAACTCGATAGGGATGCCATTTGGGCCCATGGCCTTGCCAGAGGCAACCGAACGTATGGCGAGGGCAATTTCGTCGGATGTAGGAGCGGCATCCAGCGACACCCTGTCCTCCTCCGAGAGGGAGGGCAGCGCGATATCCCTGAGCAGGGAATGGGAGTCCTCCTCCGAGCAAGGAGAGACCGGAGAATACACCTCGCGGAAATAATCCGCGAAACAGGAGACAATTTCTTCTGGCTCGGTGACACTCACACCATCCGTCCTCTCAATCAGCGGGACCACACGATTCACTCTCTCCTTTTTATCCAACCACGCTATCAGTTTGCCCGCCTTATCACCCACATCATACAGTCGCCCCTGCTGCTCGCTACTGAGGCCCCTGGCCGCCTCCGTAACGAGGGCCCTGTAGGCCGCCTGCTTAAGTTGTAGGACATGCAGTGCAGCATCCGTCACTCCGCTCTCTAAATCACCCTCCAATTCAGCAATTTCGGCCTCCACCCGGGTAACCTCCTCCCGCTCGCGCCTCCGGGCATGGGAAATGAGGGACAGGGCCTCCCCTCTGAGAACCGTCTTGAAGGCTTCCCACAAGGAGATAGCCGAAGAGATGGACCCCACATTCTCATCAAAGTATCGCTGCAGGGATTTAATCACAGCAGCGCGAATAGTGGGGTCGCGCAGGTACCAGGCATTGATGGGAACTACCCTGCCCTCACCCCTCGGAAGGACATCGAAATGGAACAGGAGTGGGGAGTGATCTGAAATACCCCGCGCCAGATGGCGCACCTCCCCCACACTCACAGCATAGGCCGCCGGGACAAGGACATGATCAAGCCGTGAGAGGCTACCATGTGCCCCCGAGTGGAAAGTGTACTGCTGCTGCGTGGGATGTTTTAAGCGCCAGCAGTCCACCAATCCCAGTGTATCCAAGAGGCCAGGTAGCCACGCCTGGGCCCGGGGGAGGTCCCTAGGGGGGTGACGATCCAGAGTCCCAGAAACCACCGCATTGAAGTCCCCCCCAACCACTAGGAGTCCCCCCGGAAGGCCCAGGAGGAGGCGCCCCAGGTCTGCAAAAGTGGTCGCCTGCATCCCCGGTGGGACGTATACCGATACAAAAACCACCACTTTGCCTTCCATTCTCCCCACTAAAACAGCATAGCGCCCCCTATCATCATGGCGCACCTCATCAATTTCCAACGGGAGCGAGTTCTTCACCATAATGCCCGCACCCCGCGAGCCCGACGTGAAGCCCGAGTGGGCCACCAAACGATAGCCACGCCGATTCATGGCACGGAAAGAGTTTCCAATAAGGTGTGTCTCCTGCAGGAAGACTACATCGGGTGAAATTCGTTTCAAATATTGCAGGACCACACCTCGCTTGATCCTATCCCCCAGTCCATTAACGTTCCAAGACAACAAAGTCAACTCCCTACCCCCCATAACACACAGGAGCCATCATTCGTCCCCCGGAGAGCACCTTGAAAACGATACAGAAAAGGGTTTGCCTTGTGGTAAAAACGAACAACAACACCCCACCCCAACTCCCCCCCCCCCAACAGAACTCCCCCCTCCCTGCACCCCTGCATGAGCCCAAACAGCCCCCCCAAAGTGCAGTGTGCCTGTCGCCCCGTAGATGGTGAAACTAACTAAACCCCCAGAGGAGGAGGGAGAACCCCCAAGAGACCCTACACAACCTCCACAGGAGGAGACTTACTCAAACAGGTGAACAGTCTAAAGTGACATAAATTTTGTCCAGAGCTAGGCATAATATTAGGCCCTCAGTCCTGATCCGGCGGGCCCTCTCCCCCCACTGCTCCCCCCCCACCCCCCCGATCCCGATCCCCAGGCAAAGTATCCAACCAGTCCCCGGCTGCTTCGGGACGATCAAAGAAGTGCGTACGGCCATCCAACTCCACCCGCAGCTTAGCCGGGAAGAGCATAGCGTACTTGAGATTTAGGTCCCGTAGACTACGTTTGACTCCGAGAAAGCTTAGTCTCTGCTTTTGGACCGCTGGGGTGAAGTCAGGATAAAAATTTATATCCATATTGTCGAGTCTGACCGGCCCCTGTAGTCTGGAGGATTGCAGGATAGCGTCTCTGTCTCGGAAGTTGAAAATCCGGGCGATGAGAGGCCTCGGGGGGGCTCCGGGCTTAGGCCTTCCCCCGGGAACCCTGTGGGCCCGCTCCACCGCGAAGAATTTACTCAGTCCCCGGGGCTGGAGGTGGGTGAGAATCAAGTCCTCCACGAATAGATCCGCCGCCGCCTCCTCTCGTTCCTCAGGCACCCCGAGAATACGGACATTGTTCCTCCGGGCCCGACCCTCAGAATCCTCCAGGCGACGATCCATCAGCGCGCTCGCCTGGCCAAGCCGGCGCACCTCCTTTTGGAGGGCTGCCACATCCGTCGTGAGGCCCGATGTGGTGTGGGCCAACGAATCAACCCGGTCATTAGTCTTGGATAAATCGGCCCTTACCAGGCCAACATCCACAAGGACAGAGTCGATTTTCTGCGCCAGTGTATCAAAGCGCTGGTCCACCGAGGCCTTCATCTCAGCGATGGCGCCCATCACGTCTCGCAAGGTCAGGTCCGCGGGCAGAGCAGGAGCATCAGTCGGGCCCTCAGGGGACTTACGCGGCACCTCGGGAGATCCCTTCTGGAGGGTGTAGCGGTCCATGCTGTTGGACTGGGGGACTGCGCCACGTCGGGTCGATTTCACCTTTGCCCGATCTCCATCTTGCTTTGTGGACATGGTTCCAGTCCCACAGCCGTGCCAGGCACGTCGTAAAGGGCGGGCAAGCCGGTTCACGGGATCCGGGGGGGGGGGGGGGTCACCACAGGGCCACGGGGCAAGTCACAGCCGGCGGGCCGGCAGGGCACCCCAACGGGGTCACACTACCTCACAGTGCCCCGTAACCCAACCTCGCCAACACAGCAAGGAGGGTGCAAAAGCGAAAGTGAAAGTGCGGGGTACGAGAGCCGCCGCGCCCAGCCCGCCGCTGTTGTTGACCCTGCCTCCGGATCACCCCACAACTCCAATCCGGGGTCCGGCGTGGAGAAGGCCGGAAATCTCAAACGGCGCTACCGCCGGAGTCCGAGGTCCAATTTGGAAGCGGAAAGCGGGTGCCACCTCAGCTCGGGCTCACCAACACAGTCCCCTCATCTAGAACAGGATATTGTCAGGATATATGTAGGAGGTCGCGGAGGTCCTCGGGAGCCTCGCACCTACGCGGCCATCTTGGTTGCGCGCTAGGCTCCTCCCCCCAGATAATGAACTTTTAAAGCGCAAAACATGGCCTTTATTTGAAGGGATAAAGGCAAGGGAATGAAAGGCATTGTTAGCCAATGGGCTGTATTGAAAACCGCAAAAGAGAAGAACATATAGTTTACCTGTCGGTGTAGTCTTGCAGCTTGAAGACTTTCTGGATTCACTATGCTGTGCATTATTCCGCCATCTAGTGGTTGGGTACGGAATTGTTGTATGTCTTCTTTTTTTTCCCGTGGCCCAGGTGGGCGTCGACATACCACCATTTGGTGTCCTTCGTGACGTCGCCGCGCTTCCTCCAGAAGCTCCCACCTATGGTCAACATCTTCGTATTTATTTTTTCCCTTCTTTTTTAATATTCTTCTTCCTGTTTTAATAGTCTTCCTCTTGAGTCATCTTTCTGGCAGAGGAGGGTGGGATCGCTAGTGAATCCAGAAAGTCTTCAAGCTGCAAAACTACACCGACAGGTAAGATACTGTACGTTTTGCAGCGTGAATCTTACTGGATTCACTATGCTGTGCGTTTGCTAGGTTTGTGATGGCTGGGTGGAAGACGAACGCTGGTTACTGAATATGTGTTGTAAGACCTTCTGTCCCACTTGCGCTTCCTTGTTCATCTGAATATCTACGCAGTAGTGCTTAGTGAACGTGTGCACTGAGGACCATGTCGGTGCTTGGCAAATGTCTTGAATAGGTGTATTTGCAAGAAACACAATTGTTCCTTTTTTCCTTGTTGAGTGAGCATGTGTTGCTCCTTGCAATTCTTGCCCTGCTTGTTAGCGGCAGAATTGTATAGTCTGTGCAATCCATCGTGCAATGGTATTTTTGGTAACTGGTTGTCCCAAAAAACTACTGGCAAAGGACACAAAGAATTGCTTTGTTTTCCTGCATTCTTTTGTCCTTTCTATATAGTGCATTACTGCTCTCCAGTGTGTTTAACACCTTTTCTGTGCTTGTGGTTGTTTTTTGGAAAAAACTTGGTATTTGTATTGTCTGGTTTATGTGAAACCTTGACACCAACTTTGGCATGAAATCTGTGTAAGGTCTCATTACTATCCTGTAGTACATTTGTAGGTAGGGCTCTTGTAGTGTTAGCGCTTGTAATTCGCTTACTCTTCGTAGAGATGTGATAGCTACTAAGAAGGCTGTCTTTAGCGTGTGCGTATGCAGTGTTGCTTTATGAATAGGCTCAAATGGTGCCTTCATCAATTAAGTTAGCACTACGTTGAGGTTCCATGCTTGAGGTGGCATTCTGTTTGGCGGTGCGATTCTCTTTGCCCCTTCTAGAAGTAAGAGTTACTTACCTTCGGTAACGATGTATCTGGTAGAGACGTTGTCTAGCCGCAGATTCCTTAACTTAGAATATCCCCAGGTGCAAGATGGATCCGGATTTTTTTTTGCAGCAGCAGCAGCACCTCTGCGTGCCGGGGGACGGCGCCACACGACCCTGCCCTGACGTCGTCCACGTACATGACGTCAGAGAGGTCGTATAAGTCCCTCCCGGCGCGCTGACGTAAGTTGTCTTTGGAGAAACATTTCCGCGACAACGTTGTGCCACCAACAAAAAAACGGTGAAAGTATGGGAACAGTGTGCGAGGGATGAAAATTCGTGAATAAATAAGGAGGATGGTGCAAGATACCGTCATAAAAGACAGAATTAGACACTGCCTATATACAAGTGAAAGAACCCCGCAAGCTAACCGAAGACCCTTCCCAAGTGCAACAAGGAAAGAATATCTCAGAAAGACTGTCAGTACCATGTAGAACTGTGTCGTCTAGCAAGAACGGAGCACAAAGAGAACAGTCCACCGCAGGAAGGTATGAAAACAGACTGGCACTGCTCCTATAATGGAGGTCTGAAAAAGAGGTCAACAGATCCCCAAAAAAGTCGACCGTAGAGGAGACCAGAACCCTGAGCCAATAGAGAAGGCAGGAGGGAAGGCAGCAGGAGAAGATAAGAAGATGAATCTCCTGGCGAAGGTTAATCAAAAGGCATCATTTTACAGGTAAGAAACCCTTGAGAGGGAGTCAGCTGTATTATGGTAACCAAAACCCCTGAGAGAGAGTCAGCTGTATTATGGCAAATCTCAAAGGGACGCAACAATGTGAGCACCCATGAGAGAAAAACCAATACCAACTGTAAAAGGGGGCCAGCAGAGAACCTACTTGGCAAGGTCCTCTCAGAACGGTGAGGCTGGGTGGGCGTTAAGGAATCTGCGGCTAGACAACGTCTCTACCAGATACATCGTTACCGAAGAAAAGTAACTCGTACATCTGATAGAGACATCTAGCCACAGATTCCTTAAATTAGAATAGATACCACAGCCATACCCCAAAAGGGAGGTGGGCCTGCGACAGAACAGACAGCGTCAAGCATTTGAGCGGGCAACAGAGTGACAGACAATGGGGAAGGCTGTGGCAGAACAGTCAGACAGCAACCTAAATAGCTCAGAAGAGCAAAAGATAATGGGATGCAAGACATCCCAAAAATGCCATAATGGTGTTACACCATACTTGTAGAAGCATGAGCGGTTGAAACGGCATCAGCCATATAAGGAAGAAGGACCATTTTCAGTGTAATGGCGCAGTATGTGAACACCGACCAAAGGTTGAGAAGAAACATGAGATGCAACCAGAGCCTACCAGGCTAGCCCACGGAAGGAAGGCCGGAGAGGCTACAGCCAAGAACCAAAGGTCAAGAGATAGAAATGAGCAATGTTTTTAGAATTGCAGGGGGAGACAAGAAACACGCCAAGTGCACACCCGGGCCCAAAAGGTGGAACAGGGGCGAACAGTAACAATCTTAAGCACGCTGATGTAGGCCACCACAGAAGCATGCGCAGAGCAAACAGCTACAGAGACCATAAGGTGGTGTAGCTAAAATAAGCATAAAGCTGCCCGACCAGGCAGTGGTAAGACCAAGGTAAGAACCAACACACTAAATACAGATATGCAAGGTGGAGATCTAGGACGACTGACATTAGAAGAGCCGTCTCGCATGCCCAGCTGATACAATAGCACAGCCGAAGGAAGGTGCAGCAGAGGCACCAAAGTACTAAGGCGTAGAAACGGAGGAATAATCGTAGAATTTCAGACCACACCCTCTGACTGGAAGGAAAGTAACCCTTGTCCTGAAGAGAGAATCGTTCAGTAACTGAACACGAAGAAGGGCGTGTTGCAAATAGGTCTATTTGCTGAGTTTCCCATTTGTGGAATATTTTCTGGATTTCTTGTTGATTGAATTCCCATTTGTGGGATGCTGACGTCTGTCTGCTGAGTCTGTCTGCTTCCACATTGTCCTTTTCTGGTAGATGTATTGCTATCAAGTCTATTTGTCCTGGAATTGCCCATCTCCATATTTCCTGTGCTAGCACCGATAATGTCACGGATTGTGTTCCTCCTTGTTTGTTCATGTAGAACAGGAGGGTTGTATTGTCTGTTTGGATTAGTACCCTGTGGCCGTACAGTGGTTTCTGAAAGGCTTTTAAGGCTAGGAACTGTTTTCAGTTCTAGGTAGTTGATGTGTTTTATCGCATTCTGTTGTGACCACAATCCCCTTACCTCTGTTGTGTTATGTTCTTTTTGTTCCACCACGCTATTTCATGCTGTACTATTTGCGTGACAACTACTAGATCTTCCCAACTCCCTGTTGCCTGTGACCATTGTTGTTGGATCCATTCTTGGAATGGTCTCATGTGGAGGTGGATATTTGGGTCCAAATGTATGCATGACGCCATCATTCCCATCAGTTTGCCTACTGTCAGAGCTTGCCCCTTGTGGTAAAGACGTGTCTCCTTCAATATTGCCAAAGTTCTCTTTGTGCTTGGAAACACCTTGCCCTGTATGGTGTTGATCTCCGCCCCTAAGAATATCTTCACTTGTTCTGGTTCTATTGATGACTTTCCCCAATGGATTGAAAACCCTAGTTGGACTAGTGTTTGTATGACCTCTTGCATGTGCCGCTTTCATTGGTTGTATGAGCTTGCTTTTACTAGCCAGTCGTCGAGGTGCGGGTATACATGTATTCCTTTCCTCAAGTGTGCTGCTACTGCTGCCAGGCCTTTTTTTTTTAAAAACCCCTAGTGCGGATTTGAGTCCGAATGCTAGCACAGTAAACTGGTAGTGAGACTTGTTGATCATAAACCTTAGTAGATGTTTGTGTTTGCGGTTGATGGGGATGTGTGAGTAAGCGTCCTTTAAGTCGATAGTTGCCATGTAATCCCCTTCCTGTAACTGGGGTATTATTTCTTGGAGAGAGGTCATTTTGAATCTGAGTTTTTATGAACTTGTTTAAGAACCTTCAATCCAGAATTGGCCGCAAGGTTTCTTCCACCTTTGGTATGAGGAAGAAGGTGGAGTAGACACCCTTGTTCCGTTCCTTGTATGGTACTATTTCCATGGCCTCTGTTTAGAAGTTCCTGTGCTTCTTGTAGCAAATCAGAACGCTCCTTTGCTCAGTGTACTCTGCTCTTTGGCCTTTTGTTTGGCAGTGGTTTTTCTAGCTCTATACAGTAACTGTATTGTATGAGGTTTAGTATCCATTTGTCTGATGTGATCTTACTCCACTCCTGGAAAAAGCGTTTTATCCTGCCTCCTACTGGTGTTGTGTGCTGGAGGAACTGTGTCTTGAGTTAGTTCTTGTCTTTGTGTTAACTTTTGCTGCACGCCTAGAGATGTTGACTGGGTGTGCGTTGGTCCTACAGCAGTCACTTGGATGTGGGTTGTCAACCCCCTCTCTGTCCGTTTCCTATTCCTCGTGCGTGCGCCCTCGAAAAGGATTGTCCTTGGGGCTGGTACTGCCAGTTTTTCTGCTGCTGTCCTTCTTGTTGGCCTGGGTAAACTCCTTGATAACCCTGTTGGAAGGTTTGGTGTGGTGCCACAGGTTGGTGGCTCCCCCATTTAATTGGTCTCCTTGAAGGTGTTCCCAGTCTCATCCCTCTGAACTGCAGAGCCACCATGGACCTAGCTGTCTCATTGTCCTTTTTGAGTTGATTTAGTTTCTCGTCAACTGGAGCGCTGAAAAGCTGTTCCCCGTTGAAGGGTGTGTTGAGGATGTTTTGTATTTCAGTCTTGAAGCCCTAAATCCTTAGACAGGCATGCCCTCCTCTGTTAGTCCCAGCATCATCTGCCTACTTGATGTCTCCGCTGCGTCTAGGGCCGACTTCAGACATGTATTTGCCATGTTCTTTCCTTCTTCTACCAGGTGGCTCACCCTTCTCTGGTATTGCTCAGGTAGGTGTTTAAGGAGTTCGCCCACTTCTTCCCAGTGCTGGTATGCGTGCCTGTTGATGAGCGCATTTGAATTGGCGACGCGCCATTGGATCGCCGCACTCCTTTCCATCTTCCTCCCCATTAGATCCATTCTCCTGCTCTCCTTGTCTGGAGGTGGTCCTGTATTTGTGGGTATATTTGCCCTCTTCCTAGCTGTGAATGTTATAATTGAATCCGCTGGTACTGATCCCTTAATATACATAGGGTCTTTAGAAGAGTATTTGCATTTTTTCTCCGTCCTCTGGGTTACTGTCTTACACATAGCAGGTTCCTTGAAGGCCTCCTTCCCCTGGTCCAGCACACTTGGGAGCATGGATAGAAACTGGCTTCTTGTCTGTGATGGCAACAATGTCTATGAGAGGAAGCAAGATTGGGGTTTCTCCTCCTCTAGCTGCACTCTTTATGTGTCTGCAGCCCTCTTGATAACTTGGTTATAGATCCCTATGTCGCCCGGCGGCGAAGGCTTCGAAGGATAGGATTCTACCCCTTCTTCCGGTGATTCGGCGTCTAGATCCTGCCACTGCAAGTCCTGCGCCTCCGGGGAGGTCGAGCCCTGGTAAGTTTGCTAGTCTTCCTCACCTTCTGCGTCGACGAAATACAGCTCTTCCTCCTCCAGTTCCTCGCCAGGTTCTGGTGTGGTCGGTGGTTGAATTTCCCCGACGCACCTTTCGGGTTTGGGTTTCGACGGAATAGTGAACTGTTTCATCTTCTTGTCGAAGTCACTCTTGCGTTGCAAGATGCTTGCAATCTCGGCCTCGAGCCTTTTCTTTTTCATCTGGGACACGTGTTCGGCTTCAAGGGTTTCTACTTTTCTCTTTGCGGTTGTCGACGTCGAAGTCCTAGCTGCTTTCAGCCCTTCATTTTTCAACGAGACGTTGCTTTCGGACTGCTCTTCTACGCCTTTGCCTTATCTTGGGTTTTCGCTGTCTGGGAGTCCTTGTCAAAGGAACCGACGGGTTGCTTGTCCTTGGATGCAGTTGCGGACGTTGAGTGCTTAGACGGCAATGCTCCTTTCGAGGAGTTTGACTCACTTTTACGAGCATCAGTGGAGTGCCTGGGGTTCGACGAGACTCTTACCTCCTTCGGTGTTTTCTTTTCGACCTAGACTATGGCGTCCTCCGGTGATGTTGTCCTCTTCTCCACTGGAGAGTCCCAAATTTCGGCGCGATGGAGGTGTCCCCTTCATGCTGTAGCTTGCTCTTCTTTGCCTCTCTTACTCCGAGGGTTTTCGGATTGAGTGCTGCGCAGGTGTTGCAGTCCTCGCTTCGATGGTAGGGCGGCAAGCAGAGATTGCAAACTGGGTGTTAATCCTTCTGCACGTACTTGTGGTGGCAGTTTGCGCAGAATTTGAAGGGAGTTGTGTCCATCACCGCTCCCAGGGAGCCCCATGTGTGCGCATTCTTTGTAGAACGTCGAAGTTGTTGATGTTTTCCTCCTCTTTCGTCATCCCTGTTACGTGACTCGTAATCCAGTATGTTCTCAGGTGATATCTCGATTCTGTTTTTCATGGATTCTTATCTCTAAAGTTGTGGCGCTTCTTCACTGACGATCCAGACCCAACAGCGGAAAAAAAGAATCTGATGATGGAGACCAAAGTCGGGAGCTTCCGGAGGAAGCGCGTCGATGTCACGAAGGACACCAAATGGTATGTTGACGCTCACCTGGGCCACAAAAAAAAAGAAAAAGAAAAACAATTCCGGACCCAACCACTAGATGGTGGAATAATGCACAGGATAGTGAATCCAGAATGATTAACGCTGCAAGACTGCCACTGTGCCTCTAAACCTTCAAAACCTCTTTTATCCCACCATGTCCCACAGGTTAGTTAGTTCAGGTAATTTTTTTTTTTTTACAATAGCATTGAGAAGGTGGGCAGAGGTTCGGCCCTGGATATTTTGCTTGAGGCTTGAAAAAACAGCTCTGTATTGTTGTAGCGCCTACATTTACCACTTCGGTGCTTTTAATTTGAAGAACTCCGCCCGCTTTAGGGCAAACAAACGTTCCTACGGAATAACAGTCACTAAACGCTTCTGCATGTCTTTGGGGAAAAACAAATAAGTGGTGCAACCACAAACAAACACTAGTAAAAAGTCCCTGGTTTTAATGTCAGCCGAATCAAAGGCTGCTATACAAAACATTTTGAAATCACTTTGCAGTACATGCTTCTGTGTGGCTGGGGGAAACGAAATATGTGGCGCTACCAGGACAGCACGAAACAATATTCATAAAAATATACCCCTTTGAAATGTGAGCAAATTCTAAAGCTGCTGTAAAACACATTTTTAAAATCACTGTCTGTAGGATGTATACAATCGAACAAATCTTTTGTACTGAAATCAGTCCTAGAAATTCAGTAAAAAAAAAAAAAAACTAAAAAAAAAACCCCAAGATTTCCTAATCTGTCAATTTAATGCTGCTCCTGTTGCTATCCTTTTTCCATTTATCTCCAGGTGATTCCTTTCATGGAAGGGAGGCAGACAATCAGCCACACAATGACTAAGCACAGAGTGTATGCACCGCAATGGAAAGGTCTCAGGTGTATAAAGGATGCTGCGGTGCCGCCTCATACTGTACATTATGCATGGTGCACAGTGTAGGGTTTGAGAAGGGTTTTTGAATTCTCTTGTCCCAGTTTTACAAGCACCATCAGCACTGGAAGGACCGAACTGGTCCTCTCCATTGTTTTCCAGGTTTCAAGTCATTTGTCTTCTTTATTTGAAATAATACCCCACATGCTGCGCCTTCATCTGCATAACAGGACTGAAGACCCTGGCAGTTTGGTAGACACGTGTTTTGTAACCAAATATGCGTTTTAGTACCTCTATAATTTGCTTCCAAGGCGACATCACAGGTAATCTCGTGTCAAGTTCACTGGTGCCAATGACTGTGCACTGTGTGTATTGTGGAGTGTTTGCTTCTGGGTGCGGCTGTTCGATCCCTTGAGGCTGACAGCAAGAGATGCATCAAGCTGCTGTTTGTTTTGTGGGATGAAGTAAAAGCGCACATCTGGGGGAAAGGAACCAGTGCTGCACCAGATGACGATTTAGGTGCTGATGTGGGGAGTTTGTTAAATGTATGTTGACGTTATGTGTGTTGAGGAGGAATGAACGTAGAGTGTTCACTGGCTCAGTACAAGCGCACGTCTGGAGGAAAGGAACCAGTGCTGAACCAGATGAAGACGCGTTTTGGGATGGGGAATTTGTTGAATTTATGCGCACTATGAAAGAAAAAATAAGGGAGTTTACAGCTGTTTTCAGCTCAAGGTTAATGGTCAGTAGGTCACTGCGATTTCTGGCATTGCCCACAATGACATCTAGTCAGAGTCTGCACGAACTGTTCTCGTTGTTGCAGTGAATGTGTGTAACCTGGGACAAATGCTAGGGGCCTTTTTCACGTGGCCAGGCATGCGATTTCAGTCATGAAAAGTGCTGCACAATCAGCAAAGAGTCTGCTCAAAGCAGAAGTACCCTTCATGATTTGAGGCTCGGACTATTGCCGCAGTTTTCAGCACAGTCTTGTGACACAGGTATCCTTTCATCTTCGCTTTCCAGTCACGAGAGATGGAGTCTCCTGCACAGCATCGCAGGCTTCGCGGTGATGCAGTTACTCCAGTTGGGTCTACAGGCCAAAACAATTTGGGAACAACAACTTGTACAATTACAGTCCTTACACTATATGCTAGGATTAGGCACACCAATGAAGTCTGCAACAGACACGATTAAACATCAATACATCAGTGCTGAAGGTCTGGGCTGCTATGGAAAACAACAACATGGAAACTAAACTGGTGAAGGGGAAAGCACTGTGAAGAAACAGTGGCTACCGAGGATTAAGGTGATGATGGGATTCACCCTCACTTCGTTCAATAAAGATTCACGCATCATAAGCAGTGTAAAGCCAAGTTGCTTCAAGCCAATATTTAGAGAACTCTTGCAATTTGAGGGGAGCTTGTGCCCCTCCAGTGATTTTGGGGCCCCTTCGTTGTGGAAAGATCCTCTACTTGTCACCTCCAACCTTGATCTCACCTGCTCAGCATAGAGGTCATCTCGGTCATGCATGTGCTGGTGTTTCCCCAAGTCGGTTGTGATCTCACCCACTTCGGTGTAGAACTGCACGTCGGTGTGCCTCTTCTTACCGAACATGATGGCATTCTGCAGGAGAGAGAGAGAATACGCATCCATACTCCTTCTCAGAGAGCAGTCTATTCCAAGACAAAGGATTGCTGGCAAACAATACTAGATAGTGCAGTAAGAATTAGGCAGACAAGTGTCTTTACAGACTGGTTACTTTTATTCTGCATTACAACTAGTGTCTTTATAGCTATGTGATCGTCATGTTTAAGTCAAGCCTACCATACCTATCAAACGACCTATAGTCAGCATACCACAATCTTACAGTGGGCTTAAAGCCCATCCTTTGCTGAACATTGCTTGCTGTTATCACTACTCATTCGCTTGCTTCTCAATTGATGGCTTGCCTTGCTCGTCGCGTGTTTGTACCTCCCCTGAATCACAGCCTTTTTACTAGTCTCCTCCCACTGCTCCCTTTTAAGGAACTACTTTTTTCTTTCAGCACTCTACAAGCGTGCACATGCTCTCCAGCTGTCTACCCCCTCCTGTGCATCTGCCCCTCCCACTGTTGTCCTCGCTCTCATCTGCGAGATTCTCCATCCTCTCTCTTGCCATGTGTTTCTCCTCCCCATCCCAACTCAGTGTTGCTCTCTTGCCTGTGTGCCTTTCATGCGGTTCTCGCTTTCTAGTGCTTCCTCACCCCTCACACAGCCCTGCAGGTTTTGTTTTTCCCCTTTCCCACAACTCGCAATGAAATGAACAAGGCCACACACAAAACAGGAAAGAAGTGACAAACAATTTCCACCATCATAACCTCCCTGCCCTTGCCACCCCTGCCCCCTCCAAAGGTGGATCCCTTTCCTACCAGAGATGTAAACTGAAAACAGAAGAGAAGCTGGAGCACTAAGCAGAAGACTTGTGGAACTCAGCGGCAGTTCCTCCGCAGTGGCAGAAGAGCGTCACTCCACTGCATGGCGCAGGGCACGCAAACAAAAAATAAAACTACGCTCTAGCAACGTTTTATTTTTCGTTTGCTGGCTCAGAGCCAGCTTGCACAGGGCGGGGCGGGGCATGGGGAGGAGTGCTTGTGTGCTCCTGTGAGAAGTTGGCCTGATATATATGCTGTCCACTAGTTCTAGTGGACACCTTGTATTAGTCCAAACAACCCCTTATGGTGATAGGTTAAAGACAACCTTTATTGAAAGCTTTCCTAGTGGTATCTATGGAGAGCAGCCTTCAGGCCACGTCTTGAAGGAATGTAAAACAGCGTGTTTTACCAGTCTATAATCTCTTGAATAACCAAATGAAAGGACAATCACACCAGGGATATATTTAAAATATATGTATTTAAGATAAAAACACACCCTTCTAGTCTCTTTATGAGGCTGGAGTTCGAAGTACTTAAGTTACAAGTCAGTATTCAACAGTAAAATCACAAATAAACGTTTGGGACCTAGAGGCGTACCAAACCATATACCAATAAAGTGGTATAAGAACCACGACTGGACTAGACAAGGCCTAGAGCCTGTAGAAGTGCTTGGACCACAAGGAACCACCCAAGGTAGTGACACAGGGGACCCACGGAGGACGCTTGCAGTGGGAGAACACAGCCGCGACTCGCCGTTAACTTCTATGGGGAAAGTCGCGGTTGGAAAATAAGAGTTTAAGGACCCTTAGAGGATGACTGAGTGAACCCTATTGGACTTAGAGGTGTCTAGGGCCAACACCCATTGGAGTTCGCCATGCGCCAGTGCATTGCGGCGTTCCTTTCGACCTTCCTCCCAGTGAGGTCCATCCTCCTGCTTTCCTTATCAGGGGGTGGCCCTGAGGTCGCTGGCACGTTGGCCCTTCTCCTGGCCGTGGAAGCGATGATGGAGTCGGCCGTGACCGCTCCCTTGATGTAAGGCGGGTCCAGGGAGGAGTGCTTGTACTTCTTCTCCGTGCTGGGCGTGATGGACCGGCATGTTGCTGGTTCCTTAAAGGCCTCCTTTCCTTGGTTCATTACACTTTGGAGCATGGGAAGGAACTGGCTCCTCGTCTGAATGGGGAGCAGAGTCTCGAGAAGGAAATCAGCTTTCGGTTTCTCCTCGTCCAGTTTTACCCCAAAGGCTGCTGCAGCACTCCTGACGACCATATTGTACACCCCGATGTCGTCGGGCGGCGAAGGCCTCGAAGGATACGTGTCCACGGGCTCTTCGGGATTTTCGGCGTCGATGTCTTGCCATTCCAGATCGTGAGTGGTTGATGGCGCCGAGCCGTAGAACGACTGCTGGTCGTCTTTGTCTTCATAGTAGGGGCCTTCTTCCTCCGCAGGATCTCTCAGCAGCCCTTAGGCGTAGAATTCGTCCTGTTCCTCGATCTCGACGACGTCCGTCGACTGAGTCGTTGGAATTCTGAATTGTTTCATTTTGGTGTCGAACTCCTTCTTCCTCTGAAGGATGCTCTCCATCTCCGCCTCGAGCCTTCTCTTCTTTTTCTCCATCTCGGAGATGCTTTCGACGACAACCGCAGGTCTTTGACGGAGCTTGCGTCGACGCTGGCTTGTCTTTCTGCGTCGAACGCCCCGCTTCGTGGGCTATCTTCGACGAACTCTGCCTTTCGGCACCAGGGAGTCCTTTTCGCAGGATCCGCTCGGCCTTTTGTCTATGGATCCACCCTTGGTCGTCGAAATTTTCGGCGCCGGTGCTCCTTTTGAGGACTTTGACTCAGATTTTCGAGAGTCACTCTCAGGTTTGAGGCCCTTTCGGGGGTTTTGAACTCGACGATTCTCTTACCTCGTCAGGCGTTTTCTTGTCGGTCTCTACGACCGTGAAGCTTTCAGGTCCCTCGGCGATGTTGTCCTCATCGTCAGTGGAGAGGCCCAGATCGTAAAGCGACGGGGCCTTACCCTTGCCTTCCATGCTGAAGTTGGCTCTTCTCTGTGGCGTTCTCTCACCCGGAGCGTCTTCGGCGCGAAAGCTGAACAGGCGTTGCAGTCCTTGCTCGGGTGGTCGATCGGTAGGCAAAGGTTGCAGACCGGATGCTGGTCCTTCTGCGCGAACTTGTGGTGGCAGTTAGGGCAGAATTTGAATGGTGTCTTGTCCATTGCGCTCAGAGCCTCTGAGTGCGCATTTTCCAAGGGCGTCGAAAAAAATTCGTGAAAACTCTTCCTTCTTCGCGTCCCGGATGTAAGTTATTCCTCTCTGTGTGATCAGTAGTTCTTTCCTCAACGAAACTCGCGTTTTCTCCTTCCTTCGATTGAAATCCTGGAGCTTCTCGATGACGATCCAAACCCAACGGTGGAAAAAAAGAATCTGAAGATGGCGCCCCAAAGGTGGGACTTCCGCCGGAAGCACGACGACGTCACGAGAGGTGCACCAAATGGTGGGACGTCGACGCCCACCTGGGCTACAAAAAAAAAACTAAAAAAAAAAAAAAACAAAGGAAAGACTACGAATCCGGACCCAACCACCAGATCGCGGAATAATGCACAGCATAGTGAATCCAGAAAGATTCACGCTGCAAAATTTATCTTACCCACTTATCTGTTGTGATGGAGTTCCAGACAGGTAGGAACTGTTTGAGTCTTCCCCCGACTGGAGTGGAATGGTCTGGGGGGAGTGGAGGAAAGTCACTGTTTTGTGGCAGGGGAGGTGCGAGTGTTGGTATTGCCTAGACCTCGTCCCTTGTTGTTTCCTCTATATCCTCCTCTAAAATATCCTCTACTGGGGAATGTTTGTGTAGTGGGTTTGAACGTAGAGGAGGTGTCTGCTCCCATATTTTTGGATATATACATATACAAGAAAAACAGGAGCAAGCCCGTTAACCCAGTTGAGACCGGGTATACATAATAGCAAAAAACAATGTCTCAACAGGGAAGATGAATAAAGGGACCAATCAATACATGGTTCAATCAAGGGAAGGGCAAAATTAAGAGAGATCCAAGGTAGAGAAGGAACAGATTTAATAATTAGATACACAAAAGGTATATACAATTCAAAATAACCATAACTAACACATATGCACTGACAAAAAAGTGAAAAAGTGAACGGCGCAGTGACAAAAAGTGTGGAAGTGACAACACGGTACGGCGAAATGATTTAGATAAATTCAAGGTCAAGGAGAATTATATACAATGGGTAATTTACATATAAACATGAAGGTCTCGCAGGACCCTGTAGTTAGCCGTAAATAATGTTGTCTGGTCGACGACGTTTCAACCTCCATAAGTAGAGGTCATCATCAGGACTATGGTTATTGCAATATTCTAAATACCTGTGTCCGTGGTCAGAAACCACTTCAAAGTTAATTGCAGGGAATGGTGGATCAATTATATAAGGTCCGTCACATTTAGAGGGGGATCATCAAAAGTCTGTGGCTGACAGAGAAATGAAGGCCAATGGGAATGATAAATATGTCCTGGTTGTGTTTAAAGGGCAGCCATCAAAAGGAGCACGTTGTTAAATAACGAAAGGGCATCCAGCGGTAGTTAATTCCGCAATATTAGAAATTGGGCTTAGAGTAGAATCGTAGACTGCCAAACAACGGAATGGGTTCTCGGCACTTGGGGTAGGCGGGTTAGTTGCCAAACAACGGGATCAGTCCAAGGGGCTTAGAGTAGTATCGTCATTGCTCCATTGCTTGGACGCCGAGGCCCCTTCTCGGACTAATCCCGATGTTTGGTTACCTGACGATACTACTCTAAGCCCCTTGGACTGATCCCGTTGTTTGGCAACTAACCCGCCTACCCCAAGTGCCGAGAACCCATTCCGTTGTTTGGCAGTCTACGATTCTACTCTAAGCCCAATTTCTAATATTGCGGAATTAACTACCGCTGGATGCCCTTTCGTTATTTAACAACGTGCTCCTTTTGATGGCTGCCCTTTAAACACAACCAGGACATATTTATCATTCCCATTGGCCTTCATTTCTCTGTTGTCAGCCACAGACTTTTGATGATCCCCCTCTAAATGTGACGGACCTTATATAATTGATCCACCATTCCCTGCAATTAACTTTGAAGTGGTTTCTGACCACGGACACAGGTATTTAGAATATTGCAATAACCATAGTCCTGATGATGACCTCTACTTATGGAGGTTGAAACGTCGTAGACCAGACAACATTATTTACGGCTAACTACAGGGTCCTGCGAGACCTTCATGTTTATATGTAAATTACCCATTGTATATAATTCTCCTTGACCTTGAATTTATCTAAATCATTTCGCCGTACCGTGTTGTCACTTCCACACTTTTTGTCACTGCGCCGTTCACTTTTTTGTCAGTGCATATGTGTTAGTTATGGTTATTTTGAATTGTATATACCTTTTGTGTATCTAATTATTAAATCTGTTCCTTCTCTACCTTGGATCTCTCTTAATTTTGCCCTTCCCTTGATTGAACCATGTATTGATTGGTCCCTTTATTCATCTTCCCTGTTGAGACATTGTTTTTTGCTATTCCCATATTTTTGGAGGCTCCTCTGTAGGAGCATCGAAAGGAGCCACGTGGTTGTGGAGACTGTAATGCTCCCATGGACTTGCAGTCTGTCTTTTTTCATCTTTTCAAGGGCAGTGTCTACTGCTGGCCCAAATAGCTGTTCTTGGTTGAATGGCTGACTAAGTATGGTAGTTTGTACCTCTGGCTTAAAGCCTGAAATGCGTAGCCAGGCATGTCGTTTAAGGAGCACACTTGTGTTTATTGCTCTAGAGGCGGTGTCTGCGGCGTCAAGCGCACATTTAATTGACGCATTTGAAATAAGTTTTCCCTCCTGGATAAGGTCATTTGCCTGGGTTTTATATTGGTCTGGCAAATGTTGTAACAGATTCTCCAACTGGTCGTAGTGAGCCCTGTCATAGGGGCTAGTAGGGCTTGGGTGTTGGCAATACGCCAATGGTTAGCGGCTTGTGCTGCTACTCGTTGGCCAGAGGCTTCTAACAGTTTGGAATCTTTGTTGGAGGGTGGTGTATCTCCTGTGGTTTGGGAGTTGGCACGTTTCCTAACGTTGGAAACTACCAAAGAATCCAAAGGGAGCTGTCCTTTGATGTAACAAGGATCTTCAGGGGCAGGCCTACATTTCTTTTCTATTCTTGGGTTAAGAACCCTGGCACGGACGGGGTTTTTAAATACTTCTGGGGCATGTTTTAGGACTCCTTTAATCATAGGTAAAATGTGTACAGACTTTTGAGACTGCTCAAAAGTATCTAATAGGAAGTCTTCCTCAGGTGCGTCGGAGTGCATGGTGACGCCATGGTAAAGCGCTGCTCTGTTTAATAATTGGCCAAACCCTAGGTGGTCATCTGGAGGTGATGGTTTGGAGGGATATGGTGGAGGATCAGGTATGTCTGGTAGAGGGAATGCCCAATCATCCAGTGGTGCGGTATCTGGATCCGTGAACGGATCATTAGGATCACCCTCTCCCCCTAGGTCATCATCATCCTCCTGTGGAGGTGGTGTATGTGATGGAGAGGGTAGAGGTGAGGGTGGTGTAGGCAGAGGGGGTGGGGTAGAAGGTAGTATGGGAGAGGAAGGAGGAATAGGCGATGTTGCAGAGTCCTTCTTGTTTATAGGAACTGGGGCAGGTGGTGTGTCCAGTTTCCGTTTTTTACATGGCACCGCGGTGAAATGTCCGGTTTTTGGATTAATATAGATCTTTTTCTGTCTTGGATCAACGGGATCTGGATGGAAAAGTTCTTGTTCCTCGGGAACAGTTTTTGGCGCCGATTTTTTCGGTTCAGATCGAGGTTTTGGTTGATCGGTGGAGTTTTTGGCTTTAGGTGGCGAGTGAGAGTCCTTAGCCGGTGGTTTCGGTGCCGATGATGGTTTCGGAGCTGAAGGTGTATCTTTCAGCTTGGGAACATTCGGTGCCGGTTTATCTATGGGCATCGATGTTTTGGGTGACAAAGGCGTCGGAGCCGATTTCGGTGCCGAGGTCTTTTGTCTTCGGTGCTGATGGAACAATGACATGCGGCTTGCTCGGGCCCGAGCTACCGGAAGGCTTATGTTTCTTCTGAGCCGAGCCCGGAGGCGGGGCTTCTGAAGGATGTTTTCGGTCTCGACGGAGGCCAGCAGGCGAAGTCTTGACCAATGCCTTTGGTTTTGGAGGGGTTGGGGCAGGGGCAGTAGTACTCACGCGTTGCCCAGGAGTAATGGGGTCGTCTGAGTCGTCTGCTTCGGAGATGATTTGTAGATCCTCTGAATCTTCTTCCGGGACACCTGGACCCTCAAAGATGTTTTCTGGTTCCAGAGCTGGTCTCTGTGCCATGATGTGGCGTCGAGCCCTTCGATCTCGAATGGTCTTTTTGGATCGAAATGCTGCGCAGGCTGGACAGCTGGACTCGTCGTGTTCCGGTGATAGGCACAGGTTGCAGACTTTGTGGTGGTCACTGTGCGGAAATTTAGCTCCACACTGGGGGCATTTTTTGAAAGGCGTCATTTCCATGAGCCGTAGGCCTCACGGCGAGGATAGGCCCGCGTCTACGTCCGGAATCGAGCCGATGAAATCGATGTCGAGTGAAGGTGCTTTGATGGTTTTGTGGACGTTTTTCGCTTCGAAAAGCTTGGAATTGAGATTTCCAACTGGAGCGGAAAAGTTGCATCCGGACCCAATGGCGTAAAAACACAATCTAAGAATGGAGTGGATGCCCATGCGCACTGTAGTCCAAGGGAGGAGTCACCTATCTCGTGACCAAAGACTTCTTCCGAAGACAACAACCTGCAAGCATCCAAGCCCAACACCAGATGGCAATCTACTATCCTAAGTGTGTGATCTGCAGCTTATATGCCTCAAACACACCCTACCACTCGTCCTCCATGGTAAATCCGTCTTAGACCATTTCTGGAGGGCTTGAAGCTTGTTTGTTTCTAATCCAGTCTTGCTATTGGGCTGTGATTCACTCTAGCTGTGCGAGGTTTTTGGTGGTGCTTTGCCTATGGCTCGGAGCATCCCATGGGTCTTAAAGAGAAGGAACTAAGGGCCTTTTACCCTGAGTAATGCACTCTAAGCATCTCATTGCACAAGCACCTTTACCGGGTATTTGCCGAAGCAGTACAGGGAACTGGGACGGCTGCTTGATCCATGATCCGGTGCACCGATGAGGCAAGTCCTCCACAGGTACACACTAGACAAGCTCACAGCACACACTAGTCGTGGTTTCAACATGCACAAAAAAATCATACACTGCACACAATCCTCACAATGAGTCACACCCATTTAAAAACCTCACATTGATTTGAAAGATTCACAGATCTGTGATTTGTAGAGTAGCTATGACCATGTGTGTACTCCTTCTGTGCCCCCTTGTTTGTCCCCATCTCTCTCACGCACACTTCTCTCACTATTTCCTCTTCCCCTCCACCTCTCTTTCCGCCCTCCCACCACAATCCACAGATCTCAATGAAATCAGCTCATTAAAAGTATCTGTGCCATGCACAGGAGTCACCCTTCTCAATGCGTTGCTGCACAGCATGCCACCCCCTGCCCACCCACCTCACAGAAAACCAAGTCTGATCTTCGATTTATTTGAATAGAGCAGCTAGCTAGTAGCCAGAATGGCAGACAGGGAACAGTAACTAGATTAGTAAGCGCTCATCCAAGCGACACGCCCAGCCCCACCTTCTGGTTTGTAATTGGTTTTATCTCCCCTGAGAGAAACACTCACATTCTTCTTTGTTCTCTTTATGAGTTGATTTGTATATAATTGGTCATAACAGTGTTTATTTGTATTCTTACACATTGTGGCTTTGATTATGCTATATTTATTATTACTTCTTGCTCTCTGTTGTATGTTATTATTTCCCAAGTTATGTGAAGTGCTATGATGCGTCTGGGCTTTGTACGTGGTACATAGAAATAAATGTAATATCACGTCTCCATGTATTTTGTTTGAAACTTGTTTACAATTTTAATTTGCATCATTATTTTTCTCTCATGGTTTCCATGCCCCCACTTTCTTATAGGCATCTCTGTGTGGAACAGAGAACCACAGCTCGAAGAAGGGAAAGGGTTGTTGTAGGAGAGAAAGACACATTTTTAATCTACTTCATCGGCTTCATTCCAATTAATTTCAGGGAGAAATCTGGGAGTACTCCAGAGTTCGTGCTTACATTCTACGACCAGTAAAAAAAAAAAGTGACATGATGCGGAGCCACGGCCAACTGCCAATTAGGTCAAGGGAGCCACAGGTCAAAAAAAGTTTGGGAACCACTGCTGCAATGTGTTGCAAACTGCTTACTTAAAACTGTAACCAAAACCAGTACAAGTTACACTGCAATTTTGAACTGTGTTCATACAAGTAATTTACTACTGAAAAGTATTTTTTATGCTTTATGCAAGCTTGGTTCAAGAAATAAAACAGTATATTTTTTTATACAAAACCATTGGCCTAGAGTTCAGTTCTTGAGTGTGTAAATTCATTTGCTGACTGAGTGTGTACTTCAAATGCTTAACACTGCCCTCTGATACTGCCTTACTGCTAGCCCAAGCTACCACTTTAGAGAGTAAGGTTCTATCTAACTTTAACCTCTGCCAAACCTCTGGAGACCCTTGGACTCTATACACACTGTACCTCACTCTGGTGCAGTATATATAGAGACAGTTTCTTACAGGGATTTGATAAGGCTCTGCATCTGTGTAGCGCAAGAAGGATTAGTTACTTACCTGTAATCCTAGTTCTCTTCCGGGGGTATCCTCATCAAAGTCATAAGCATTAGAATATTCCCGCCCATGTGCGGGATCCCGGAAACAGTATATTATATGTGCCCCACATATAAATATCCATACATATATACCTATATGTATACACAAGCAATTGCAGCCCCTAAACCCTAGAGCTGAACCATGCTGTAAGTAATTTCCACTACACATAAGAAAATAGCATTATAAACATGAGAAACAACATTATAACTTGTTTGGAAACTGTTTTAATGCTTAGAAAACAGCAGAAATTCTTAGAAAACACTGAAAGCATAGGAAGCTCCCAGGCTGCATTGCAAATACCCAGTCTAAAAAGACTGAAAAGCTAACTCATAGCTGCATAGCAAAAAACTGACACCGTGCCTTTAAGGCACACCTGACCCCCACCTTCCCATCATGCCTCAGGGGTGGCAGTTAGGTCAGTTGTTCTTTGCGGAGACTGAAAAGTCATGGCACAAAGAAAAAATAATAACCTCTGAAAACTAACACACCTTTGCCCGGGGAGGCGGGAGGGTTGCTTATGACTTTGATGAGGATACCCCTGGAAGAGAACTAGGATTACAGGTAAGTAACTAATCCTTCTCTTCCAGGGGATCCTCATCAATAGTCATAAGCATTAGAATAGAATAGCGAGCCTCACCTCATCCCCCTGCGGGCAAAGGAAAGAAAAACAGAGAAGGAACAGTATGCTCAGATAGCTCAGCTACCCAAACAGGTTCCTCAACGAGGCTTGGCCTACTTGGGCATCCGCCCTGGAATCGGATTCGAGGCAGTAGTGCCTGGTAAAGGTGTGGACCGATTTCCAAGTGGCCGCCTTGCAGATCTCTGCCATTGGAACGTCATGCAAGAAAGCTACTGTGGCCGCTTTCCCCCTAGTAGAATGAGCCTTAGGGGCCAAAGGTAAGGGCCTTTTCGCCAGCTGGTAGGCTAGGGTAATGCAGGAAACAATCCATCTGGAAATGGATCGTTTAGCCGCTGGGAAGCCTGTTCTCATGGCGCCATAGTTGACAAACAGCTGATCCGTCTTCCTAATGCTTCTGGTACTGGCCAGATAGAATTTAAGTACCCTCTTGAGGTCTAAGGAGTGGAGCGACCGCTCAGCCGGGGTCGCTGGATTCGGGAAGAAGGATGGCAGAGAAATGGACTGATTAATATGAAAATCAGACACTACCTTAGGGAGAAAGGATGGATGTGCCCTTAAGACCACTTTGTGCTGGTGAAAAACTGTGTACGGTTCTTTAGTACACAGAGCCTGGATTTCGCTTACTCTGCGTGCCGATGTAATGGCTACCAGAAAAGCGACCTTCCATGACAGATGCTGTAAAGAAGATTTGTGGATCGGCTCAAAAGGTGGGCCCATCAACTTGGATAACACTAAGTTCAACTCCCACGGAGGCGAAGGGTTTCGAACAGGGGGGTAAACTTTTTTCAACCCCTGCAAGAAGTCCTTGACCACCTGCA
This sequence comes from Triturus cristatus, assembly GCF_964204655.1. Taxonomy (NCBI): domain Eukaryota; kingdom Metazoa; phylum Chordata; class Amphibia; order Caudata; family Salamandridae; genus Triturus; species Triturus cristatus. The sequence continues at coordinate 108,201,460 of NC_140579.1, read as the reverse complement.
TCTGGAAAAAAGAAGGTTGACTTGGAGACCTCCTGTAAGCTGTAATGGCAGACAAATGGACCCTGATGGATGCATACTTCAAGCCTGATCTAGCTAAGTGAAGGAGGTACGGAAGGATGACGTCCTCCTGCCCCTTTGTAGGATCATGGTGATTCTCCCTACACCAAATGAAGAACCTCTTCCACTTAAACGCATAAGACGCTCTTGTGGAGGGTCGCTTTGCTTCCTTGAGAATATGCATGCAGTCAGGCGGTAGACCTAAATGTCCGTATTGCAGGACCTCAGGAGCCATGCTGTTAAGTTCAGTGAGGGAAGGTTGGGATGCAGAATCCTCCCGCCCATCTTGGACAGCAAGTCCGGCCTGCAAGGCAGCCGCCTGTGATGTCGAACTGAGAGATGAAGAAGGTCCGGGTACCACCACTGGCGCAGCCAGTCCGGAGCTATGAGGATCATCTTCATGTCGGATCTGAGCAGCTTGGATACCACCTTCGGAATCAGAGGCAGGGGCGGAAAGGCGTAGGCAAATGTCCCTGACCAGTCCATCAAAAGAGCATTCCCCCTGGTCCCTGGACGGTGGAATCTGGACGCGAAGGCGTGGCATTTTGAATTTTCGTCGTCTGCAAACAGATCGATGTCTGGACGACCCCACCAACGGAACAGGTCCGCCACCACGTCGTCGTGCAGCACCCAGTCGGGCTGATCTTCGAAGTGCCTGCTGAGTGCGTCTGCCTTGATATTCAACTCCCCTGGAAGGTGTACTGCCACCACCGAGAGGTTCCGGGCGAGCAGCCAGTGCCAGATCGCCTGCGCCTCCAAGGAGAGGGGGCGTGACCGAGTCCCGCCCTGTTTGTTCAGGTAAAACATGGTCGTGGTGTTGTCGGTCTGCACCAGGACTGAGTCGGTCTCGATTGCTGGGAGGAACGCCTTTAGAGCAAGGTGGACTGCTCGAAGCTCTAGCATATTTATGTGGTAGCCCTGTTCTTTTGCAGACCACTGACCTTGTATTTGGAGGCACCCCATGTGGGCCCCCCATCCTTGTAGCGATGCGTCTGTCACCACCGATTGCACCGGAAGTGGCTGGTGAAACGGGACTCCCACCAACAGATTGTCCTGACGAGTCCACCATGCTAGGGAAGATTTCGCTACCTGGGAGAGAGAGATTCGATCTCCCCAACGGCCTGTGGACTGATCCCATTGGTCCTCCAGAGCCTGCTGCAAAGGTCTCATTCGCAGTCTGGCGTGGGGAATTAGAAAAATGCAGGACGCCATGGAACCCAGCAGAGATGCTACTTGCCGAGCTGACGGCCTACGCATCTGCTGCATAAGCCTGCATTTCCTCTTCATTGAAGATAGTCTCTCCTCCGAAGGATACGCTCTTCCCACGCTTGTGTCCAGAACGGAGCCAAGGTAGTGGATGGACTGAGTGGGCTGCTGCACGGACTTTGCCATGTTGACGTGAAGGCCGAGAGCGTGCAACTGTCTCAGACAGATTTGGAAGTCTTTCTTCACCTGCTGCTGGGATGGAGCCTTCAGCAACCAGTCGTCTAGGTACGGGTAGACGAAGAGACCCTGCTTGTGTAGGCAGGCCGCCACCACTGCCATACATTTGGTGAAGACTCGCGGAGCCGACTTGAGTCCGAATGGGAGGACTTTGTACTGGTAGTGCTTGCTTCCAACCACAAACCGCAGGTACCTGCGGTGATGTTTCGCTATTGCAATGTGAAAGTACGCATCTTGGAGGTCAACCGAACACATCCAATCTCCGACTTGTAGATGTGGACATATTTGGTGAAGCGCCAACATACGGAACTTCTCCTTGACGATGACTTTGTTTAGGAGACGAAGGTCCAGAATCGGCCGAAACTTGTGCTCTTGATCTTTCTTGGGCACCAGGAAGTACCGGGAGTACACTCCTTTTCCGACCTGCGAAGGAGGAACCCTTTCTATGGCTTGTTTTTGCAGAAGGGCCCTCACCTCCTGCTCGAGCAGCTTCAGGTGGTGAGGACGGGACCTCTTTGGCGGGATGTCTCTGGGACGCGCTCGAAAACGTAGCGCATATCCATGACGCAGTATATTCAGCACCCAGAGATCTTTTGTGATGCTGTCCCACTCTGCTAGATGTTGTGACGCACTTCCTCCCACTGGAGTGGGCAACGGCCGTAGAGGAAGCCACAGCTCATGACTTTCCTCCTCTTGTGGAAGTGGAGGACTGTTGCTGGTGTCCACCTCTGCCCCTTCCAGACTTTCCGCCTCGAAACTGGGTTTTCCCTTGGGGCTTGCTCTGAGACCACTGAGGGGTTTGAACCCTCTGTTGAGGCCCCTTGCGTTGGGTGGGTCGAAAACGGCGCTTGAATTCCTTTTTCTTCTCCAAGCCCACGGCTTTGAGGGTGTCCAGCTCAGTTTTCATGCGCCCCACCTCCTCATCCGTGTGAGTGCCGAAGAGGGAGTTGCCAGAGAACGGGAGGTTTAAAATCCGTTGCTGTGCGTCTGGCTTGAGCCCTGTCAGTCGCAACCAGGACGACCTCCTGGCGCAGACGCCGTGTGTGTAAGAGTGGGCTGAGATTAGCGCACCATCCGCCGCTGTGCTAATCGACTCATTAGCCACCAGAGCCCCTTCAGTAACAATCTCCTCAAAGTCCTTTTGGTCCTCCTTGGGGAGCTTGGACTTGAAACGCTCCATCGAGTCCCAGAGAGCCCTGTCGTACCTGCCCAGAAGCGCCGCCGCGCTGGAGATTTTGAGGGCCGCCGCCGCAGAAGAGCAGGCCCTGCGTCCCCATGAGTCCTGGGTTCTGCTCTCCTTATCTGGAGGGACGGAAGAGGAGGCCGACGCCGTCTGACACTTTCTTGCAGCTGCCACTATGACAGAGTCCGCAGGCGGGTCTATCTTCACAAAGACGGGGTCAGAGGTAGCTGGCTTGTATTTTTTCAGGATACGAGCCGGAACGGCTTTGACGGTCGCCGGGGTGAGAAAGGTGTCCATGACTGGTTCCATGATTCCTGGGACCAAAGGCAGCAGCGGACGAGAGGCAGACTTTTGGTGAAGTGTTTCAAAAATCACCGACGTGGTGACTTGGGGGACTGACATCTCAATCCCCAGCTTCTGTGCTCCCCGCTGCAACACCTCCTGGTAGGTGTTGATGTCGTCTATGGGCGAGACCCTGGACACTGGGCTGCCCGAGAGCGTGGGTGAATAGTCCTTGATGGATGACCTGGAGGACGAGGAAGAGGGCGATGATTGAGTCCTTCTCCTCTTCCGGCGATGATCACGAGCCCGTGACCCAGGTGAACGCTCCTCCCGTCTGGGGGAGCGCGATCTGCGTCGCCTGTCCGGCGATCTCTCACGCGCTGGCCTGGGGGGACTAGCTCTGTCCACAGCCGCCACCAGCCGTTGCAGCGGAGAATCATGCACTGGACTGATGTATTCCCGCATCCTCCTTGTAGGCCCTGAGTCCTGCCAATGATGTGCTGGCAGCAGCCATCTGGGCGACAGATTAATTGTCGGAGTCTGAGGAGAAGACCTACGGGGTTGAACTGCAGGTTCCCGTGGAGTTGCCGGTCGCGGAGAGGCCCCTGAGTGGGAGGAGGAATGGCGAGACGCCAACTCTGTCACCAGGACCACCGACCTGTCCGAGGCCTGTCTCGACGTCGAGCGCGGTCTTGACGTCGATCCGTGGTGTCGTCTCCTTTCTCGCCGGGACTCTCTCGACGTCGAACGACGCCTCGATGTGGACCGGCGGCCATGTTCAGTGGGCGAAGCATGCCGCCTCGACGTCGAACGGCGATGTGAAGCCGACGACGGAGGCCCTCTCTCCCTCGACGCCGAACGCCGCGGGGACGCCGGCGGAGATGCTGCCACTCTCGACGTCGACACGGATGCCAACCTCGACGCCGAACGCCGCTTGGAGGACGACGGCGGAGGATCCTGTTGTCTCGACGTCGAACGCCGATGGTGCCTCGACGACGGAGGGGATGGTGCCCTCGACGACGGAGGGGTGACACTCCGACGCCGGTCGTCGCCTGGTTGACGACGGCGGAGGGTCCATGCTCCTCGACGCCGAACGCCGCTGGGTTGGCGACGGCGGAGGCTCTCTGCTCCTCGACGCCGATCGTCGCCTGGTTGACAACGGCGGAGGTTCCCTGCTCCTCGACGCCGATCGTCGCCGGGTTGACGACGGCGGAGGGGTGGTGTGTCTCGACGCCGAACGTCGCCGGGTTGACGACGGCGGAGAGGCTCTGGATCTCGACGCCGATCGTCGCCGAGTTGACGATGGCGGTCTGGACTTCGACGTCGACGACGTACCTGCTCTCGACGGCGAGCCCGCTGTCGAAAGCCTCTTTTTCGAAACACGACCTACCGGAACATCTTTTCTCAGCGCCGAGCCCGACGCTGAGGCGGAAGGACGAGAGGACTTGCTTCTAGATGAATCTCTATGCCTCTTGGAGCCCTTCCTCACCGGAGATCGGCCTCTGGATGGTTGTGCCAGGCCATAAACGCGAATTCGCTCTCTGTCCTTCAAAGTTCTTTTGGACAGGCTCTGGCAGTGAGTACATGTCTTGGAATCATGATCCTCCGGTAGACACAGGATACAGACCCTATGAGAGTCAGTCCTGGCCTTCTTCTTGCCACAGGCAGGGCAAGGATCGAAAAGAGAAGGCATTTTAAGATGGAAAAAATGCCTAAAAAAGGCAGCCTCTTACTGACTTAGATGTAAAACGTCGAAGTAAGGGAAAAAACAGTTGAAAAACAGACAACATTTTCTGACAAACTCAGAAAAAAGTGGAGCTCTGTTGCCAGGATCCTTCCAGAAGGAGCCGGAAAGAACAACTGACCTAACTGCCACCCCTGAGGCATGATGGGAAGGTGGGGGTCAGGTGTGCCTTAAAGGCACGGTGTCAGTTTTTTGCTATGCAGCTATGAGTTAGCTTTTCAGTCTTTTTAGACTGGGTATTTGCAATGCAGCCTGGGAGCTTCCTATGCTTTCAGTGTTTTCTAAGAATTTCTGCTGTTTTCTAAGCATTAAAACAGTTTCCAAACAAGTTATAATGTTGTTTCTCATGTTTATAATGCTATTTTCTTATGTGTAGTGGAAATTACTTACAGCATGGTTCAGCTCTAGGGTTTAGGGGCTGCAATTGCTTGTGTATACATATAGGTATATATGTATGGATATATATATGTGGGGCACATATAATATACTGTTTCCGGGATCCCGCACATGGGCGGGAATATTCTAATGCTTATGACTTTGATGAGGATACCCCTGGAAGAGAATGTAGGTGGCAAACTTCCTTCAGTTCTTTTTCAGGCTGGCCTGCCGCAACGCGTGGAAACAGCCGAGGGGTTTCCCTGGGGGTTGCTTTCAAATGCGTCAGGGCCAACTAACAATGTGGGTGGTATTCACTTGGGGTTCGAATCTGAATGAGGTACTGACGAAGCTCAGAGAGGGTTTTTAGTTTGCTTGTTTTTGATCTTGGATCCGTGTGAGTACTTCACTTGATTTTTTTATGTAAAATGTGAAGAATCTGGGTAACACACCAGAGTGTGTGACTGGCTACCTTGTCATATTACAGCACGGAGAGATGTGTGGGGTTTTCCTTGCTTTTAGTCTTCGTTTTGTGTCAATGAGGCAGTTCATTGAGTCTGGTCGGGACTCCCATCGGCTTTGAAACTGCATTTGCCAGTGCATCAATAGGTGCTGGGTGTTGTTTCTTTTAGGCATTGCAGCTGAAAGTGTAGGGCCAGCTAGAGGCAGTGGGAAGAAGTGGTAGTTTCCATAGGTTTGTGTTTTACTAGTTTGGACTGTGGAAACGAAGGAAGTGGGTTTGAGGGTTCCCTTGGATTTGCAAATTCAATGCACCAGAACAGTGAGGATCATGCGGAATCCAACACTTGTTAATTGGCAGCATCTGGGTAGCTTGGTTGGGTTCAGTTGTTCGGAGTTTTTTTTCTTTTTTAGTTTCTTGGTACAGAGTAGTTCAGAGAGATAGCTCAGGTGTTTGTTTGGAAGCATTTCCCTTAGGTGCCCCTTGTCCTCGTCCCCCTCATCGCTAATAAGATGTTACCATCTTCTATACAGAACAAACATTTGCAATGCAATAGCTCTCGCATTTACGCAAATTTAAGCTATTGGCATTGTAAATGAGAATGCCTTTTATTTAAGTTTCAAAAGCGAAAACAAAAATAAAAAGCATTGTTATTTGCAAAGTGAATAGCTCAAACTCTCGTAAATGCGAGACCTATTGCATTGCAAATGCTGGTTTATTCCTGAAAGCCAAAACTGTGGACTGAGCTACATATTGAGCAAAAGAAGTCTACCTCAGAATCCAACTTTAAAAAACAGCTAAAAACATTTCTTCAAGGGTACGGACTGTAGCACGGGGACGCTTCTGATGAAGCAGCCAAGAGCTAAAATACATTCATTATTCTGTATTAGTCGAGGTATGCTTCCTGAACCATTTAAAGATAAACTCTTGATGTTCAGAAACTTAATAGGGGGGTTGAGCAGCGCATACATCGGTTGGGAAGTCTGCATCATGGAAAGCCTCGTGAAAGTGCAGCCTCAGAATGTTTCCTCAATCTAAAAACTGTGAAACATCTCAGGTCATCCATTGAACTGGCCTTCTCAGACACAAGATGTATTCAACCCGTTCTGCGCTATGTATGAACAGAAGCCACACCCCAAAGCCAGGACATGCGTACCTTGAGGTGGAAGTGAAGTACAATGATCATCTCTCCATCACAGGGCTGGAAAACTGCATGCTTGATGTTGTTGTATAGGATGTCCACCTTGTCACCTCGCACAGACGTGAACCGGAAACCTACAAAGATGAACAAGAAGTATTGAAACAAATGACTTTGGCACACCTTGAAAGACTTCTACATGGTAATCAGATCTTCAACAGGTATGAAAAGGCAAACTGCATCTACACGGGGCCACTAAAATTGTTATTCTGTGGTAGCAGATTTTTTTCACATAATTATCGATTTGCCACATAATCCATCATCTGCTTTATAATCTGCAGATTTTACACAAAAAATTGTTTCCAGCTCAAGCATCTAAAAACGTGTTCATGCGCATTGGAAGACCTTTCGCAAAGGCTAACTGGTCATCTTTCAGTTGCTTATTTCAGTATCTGGAAGTTAAACCGATACTAAGGAGGTGACATTCTTACCCATGCCGAGTTATGTGTACTCATTACAAATGAATGAAGTAATACTAGCAAAACATATGCAGCATAATTTGCATTTCTTGACGCATACATTAGCCAAAACTGCCGCATAATTTGGTACTTCCCTGCCGTATAATTCTAGTGGCCCTAGATATAGTTTACTAAGTCATACACCATACATGCACATTTGTACAGGTTTTATCATGCCTCCTACAGTCACTAACAGACCAGAGACAAACATGGTGAAAAGACCTACATTAATCACGCAAAACAAACTTGAACAGGGTGACAGATCTCGTATTCCCAAACAAACCGGTGTTTTGTAGAGGGTAAGCAGTCTGCTATAAACTCAAATACTTCAGAGACCTTTAAACAATTATATCACCTCTGTCTTAACTGTAAATTGCAATATCATCATTCCTCTGGGTGTTCAAATCTCAATGCACTCACAAATACACCACAGAACAAATTATATAACTAATAGAATCACTGTGAGAAGTTGGCCTGGTATATGATGCTCACTAGTTAAAGTGATCACCTTGTACCATGCCAAGCAGCCCTTATGGTGTGGTTGTAAGTCAACCTTTTCGGACTAGCTGCCCTAGTGGTAGCGTAGGCTAAGCAGTCTTTGAGGCTAAACTCGTGATGCGTGTTAAGCCAGCTGTTTTACCAAATGCAACCCCCTTTTATACCAATGAAAGGACACCACACAGATATATATTCAAAATATATATGTATTTATTTATCAAAGTAACCCCTAGTCTCTTTATGAGCACAAATCGTCAAACAAGATTATCACAGAATACACAGAAGTTGCACTTTATATGGATAGGCCCTGGTGGCCACTCAAACCATATACTAAAATAGTGGTATAAGTACCACGAACAGAAAAGGGAAAAGGCCTAGGGCCTCTAGAATCGCTGGGCCTACAAGGAGCTAACGTCAGTTAGTGACCAGGAGGTCCACGGGTGGCGTGTGCAGAGCAAATAGTCACACGCGTGCTCCCATAGGTTTCAATGGGTGCGTAAAAAGTACAAAGTTACTGCAAAAGGAATCTTCCGGATGACCTAGGAACTTAAGATTTGGAACACAGGCACTAGAGATGTATTACTACACATGGGCACCGGAGTACCAGCTTTACCTCACCCACAGGAAGCGGGTGCATAGGCCTCAAAGTGCGTCGGGTTTCTTCTATCTGTTCCGTTGAGCTTGAAGACAAAGATGCTGCAGGCGGTCGGTCCGGGAGAGATGCAGTGGATCCAAGAGTGGATCGGAGATGTTGAAGACCTGTAAGCAGAGGGGACAGTGTTCACAGTCACTAGCCAGTGACCAGCGTGGCACCAGGTGGGTACCAGGCGATGTCGGGTGCAAACAGGTGATGAGGGGTAGCTTGTCTCCGCAGCCACGTGGTCCCTGAAGGTCGACGACGTCCAGGAGTCGGCTCACGAGCTGTCCCACGCAGGCTCTCGCTGTCGGCGGTGTCGGCGACTTGATCGAAGCAAACAAGCCTTGGCAAAAGCAATTGTAGAAGGATTCGGAAATCAGCTGTTGGTTCTGACCAGCAAGGTCAGAGGGATTGCTCCTTTGGAGGGGAGCAAGGGCCAGTCTGGAGCAACCAGACCAGCGGTGTTTGTCGTAGATTTCGTCGCCAAGATGGCCACTAGCCAGCGGGCCAGCAACCGGTTAGGCGCGTCGAGTGGCAAAATGCAGAAGGGCCCCACGCAGATCGTGGAGATGCTGGAGGGCTCACCTTTGGGGCAGATGCTGCTCGAGGGTTGGGCTTCTCAGGACCCAAAGCACAACTTGGAGGGAGCCTCGGTTGTTGCACTTGTCAGCTTGTCGTAGTCGTTCCAAGGTGGCTGGCTCCACGTGTCTCGGTGCCTCCACGGGTCTCCTCTTTTCAGGGACTGTGGATCGGGCGGTGAGAGGTCTGGAGGTCCAGGTCTTGTCAGTCTCTGGGCTCGGGCTCCGGCGGGAGGCGGCGGCAAAGCAGACGTTGATGCGCTGGATGGTGCTTGCGTTAGCAAGGTGGTCACTCCCTGACCACAGGGGAGATTTTCTTCAGTCTTCTGTGCAGCAGAATGTCGAAGTTCCCGTCTTCTTCTTAGTTTCAAGTTGATTCCAGGATGTCTGAAGTCCTAGGACACAGCTCCTACCTTTATTCGGATTCTAGGGGCCGGACTACCTGCTAGGTCCCTCCCTATGGGTGGGACCAGGAAGGGGGGTGGTTACACCCCCAATCCTTTGTCCAGCTCGCCCCAGGCCCGGGACTGGTGTGCCCCAGGACCGGTTTGAACTGGCATATGCACCGAGGCTCCTTGTGAGCCACAGGCATGTCTGGTTTCTTTCAAGCCCTACCTGACCAATACACAAAATCCTGTCTGGGGTGGTGCACGCACCTCCCCTGGCAGGAAACCCTTTGTCCACACCTCCCAAGCTGGAAGGACTCCCAGCAGCAGGAGGGCAGACTTGTGTCTGTGGTGGCAGCATCCATTTTGTGGAGCTGAGGCTATGTCTGATTTTACCCGGGTTTCAGGTACTGTACATGTCGTGTCCCTCTAGAAGGGTGGAATGCTAACCCCGTCGCCAGAATTGGCGAGGGGTTAGTATTCCAATTCGTATGACACCTTACTCGACATGTTTTGATAAAGCCAAACCAAAGATAGCATTTAACCGCGAGGTTCATAATGCACTTAAGAGTATATGGTATGACGATATCTGGAAACAGTAGAAGGAAGTTGTTCCGACCACTGCAGACAGGCTCAGCTCATGCCAGAGCACCATCTCACATGGAACCAAGCACTCTGCCTTCAGGATTGTTAAGGCCTGCCCTAGGAGTGACTCATAGGTTACCAGGTGTCCCATTTAAGGTTAGGTATAGGTATACTACACCTAAGTAAGAGGTGATTACACCAACTTACCCCAGCTGAGTGATCAGCCAGTTGTGTCAGATTGTTAGGCCAAGCCTGGGGTGGCATAATACATGCTGCAGCCCTTGGCAGGCCTTGGGTACACCAATGCCCTGGGTACCTAGTGTACACTGGTACAGGGGCTGACAGGGTGATCCACTTCCAATTGGTTATGCACCTAGGGTGCATAGTTCTAATTTAGTAGAGAGAACAGCAGGCTGGGGGTCTGATTGGCAGGCCCACAGCCTCAATATGTCAAAAACCAGTGAAGCAAAAAGCAAAAATTTGGGGTGACCATAGGATAGCAGACCCTACTCTCCTACACAACCCCCCCCCAAACGCTGGGACATTAAACTAGCCTTGACCAGTCTCGTCTTCATGTCCTAAGTGGAAGTACCTGGAGAGACCATCTGCATTCCCATGGTCAGTACCTGGCCGGTGCTCCACTGTAAAGTCCATCCCCTGTAGGGAAATGGACCACCTAAGCAGTTTGGGGTTTTCACCCTTCATCTGATTTAGCCACAAGAGGGGCTTATGGTCGGTCTGAATCTTGAAGTGAGTGCCAAACAAGTATGGCCTCAGCTTCTTCAGGGCCCACACCACAGCAAAGGCCTCCCTCTCAATAGCTGACCAATTCTTCTCTCTGGGGGTCAACCTTCTGCTAATAAAAGCAATGGGTTGGTCTTGACCATCTACATTAAGTTGTGACAGCACAGCTCCCACACCCAACTCAGAAGCATCTGTTTGGACAATAAACTCTTTGGAGTAGTCAGGACTTTTCAGGATAGGTGCAGAGCACATGGCCTCCTTCAGGTCATCAAATGCCTTTTGACAGCTTACTGTCCACTGAACCTTTTTGGGCATCTTCTTGGATGTCAGATCATTAAGAGGAGTCACAATGGACCCATAGTTCTTAACAAACTTCCTGTAATACCCAGTCAAGCCCAAGAAAGCTCGAACTTGAGTCTGGGTGGTTGGAGGGGACCAATCCTTGATGGACTGTATCTTACTCTCCAGTGGTTGAACTTGGCCCCCACCTACAAGGTGGCCCAAATACACAACCTTACTCTGCCCTATCTGGCACTTAGTAGCCTTGATAGTGAGGCCTGCCCTTTGCAGAGCCTCAAGAGCCTTCTTCAGGTGGATCAGGTGATCCTCCCAGGTGGAACTAAAGACAGCAATGTCATCAAGATATGCTGCGCAAAAGTCATCCAACCCAGTAAGGACTTGGTTCACCAGCCTTTGGAAGGTGGCAGGTGCATTCTTCAGACCAAAGGGCATCACCACAAACTGATAATGCCCACCTGGGGTTGAGAATGCTGTTTTGGCCTTAGACTCCTCAGCTAATCTGATTTGCCAATAGCCAGCTGTCAAGTCAAATGTGCTCAAAAACTTTGCAGAAGCTAGTTTGTCTATGAGCTCATCTGCCCTTGGAATAGGGTGTGCATCTGTCCTGGTGACAGCATTGAGTCCTCTGTAGTCCACACAGAACCTCATCTCTCTCTTGCCATCTTTGGTGTGAGGTTTGGGGACCAGAACCACTGGGCTAGCCCAGGGGCTCTCTGAGGGTTCAATGACACCTAATTCCAGCATTTTATGTACCTCAGCCTTTATACAGTCCCTGACGTGGTCAGGTTGTCTGTAAAGTTTGTTCTTTACAGGCAGACTGTCACCAGTGTCCACAACATGGGTACACCAGTCAGTTTGACTAGGTATCAAGGAAAACATATGTGAAAATGATTGTAGAACCTGTCTACATTCAGTCTGCTGATGGGCAGTGAGGTTGCCTCCAAGGGTCACTCCTTCAACTGAGCCATCTTCAGGGTTCTGAGACAACAGGTCTGGGAGAGGGTCACTCTCTTCCTCCTGTCCCTCATCTGTAGCCATGAGCAAGCCCATGTCTGCCCTGTCAACATATGCTTTAAGCCTGTTAACATGGAGTACCCTGTGGGGACTCCTGGGAGTTCCTAGGTCCACCAAGTAGGTGACCTCTCCCTTCTTTTCCAGGATTGTATGGGGTCCAGACCATTTGTCTTGGAGTGCTGCTGGGGCCACTGGCTCCAACACCCATACCTTCTGTCCTGGCTGATACTCAACCAAGACAGCCTTTTGGTCATGCCAAGCTTTCTGTAAGGCCTGGCTTGCCTCAAGGTTTTTAGATGCCTTCTCCATATACTCAGCCATCCTGGAGCGGAGACCAAGTACATAGTCCACTATGTCTAGCTTAGGCTTTTTGAGAGGTAACTCCCAGCCTTCCTTCACCAAACACAGTGGGCCTCTCACAGGGTGCCCAAACAACAATTCAAAGGGGCTGTAGCCAACTCCTTTTTGTGGGACCTCTCTGTAAGCAAACAGAAGGCAGGGTAGAAGGATATCCCATCTTCGCCTGAGCTTTTCAGGTAATCCTTTGATCATACCCTTTAGGGTCTTGTTGAATCTCTCAACAAGCCCATTGCATTGTGGGTGATAAGGGGTGGTGAACTTGTAGTTGACACCACATTCCTTCCACATAGCTGTCAAGTATCCTGACATAAAGTTGGTACCTCTGTCAGATACTACCTCCTTAGGAAACCCCACTCTGGAGAATACTCCCAGCAGGGCCCTGGCCACAACAGGTGCTGTAGTGGTCCTAAGGGGAATTGCCTCTGGATACCTGGTGGCATGATCCACTACCACCAGTATAAATCTGTGCCCAGATGCAGTGGGAGGATCCATGGGACCCACTATGTCTATTCCCACTCTTTCAAAGGGAACCCCCACCACAGGTAGTGGTATCAGGGGGGCCTTTGTTGTGCCACCTGATTTGCCACTGGCTTGGCAGGTAACACAGGAGCGACAAAACTCCTTTGTATCTTCATTCATATGAGGCCAGTGAAAGTGAGGGACAAGTCTGTCCCAGGTCTTGTTCTGGCCTAGGTGTCCTGCTAAAGGAATATCATGGGCCAAGGTAAGAAGGAAGCCCCTAAATTGCAGAGGTATGACCAACCTCCTGGTTGCACCAGGCTTGGGGTCTCTAGCCTCTGAATAAAGGAGCCCTTCATCCCAATACACTTTATGGGTACCTTGAGCATTCCCAGCAGCCTCAGCAGCAGCCAGCTGTCTGAGGGGTTCAAGAGAGGGACAGGATAACTGAGCCTGCCTCAAGTCAGCCCTTGAAGGTCCCCCTGTCCCCAGAAACTCAACCTGGTCAGGTTCAAGCTCTTCAGGGACAGTTCCTTCAGGGTCCTCTAGATCAGCTTCCTGGGAAGGCTGATCATCACTCTGAGGCAGGGGGGAAGGCACCGCCTTGACCCTCCTGTTCTTCTTCTTGGTAGGTGCTTGGTCCATTGTTCCAGGATCCAAGACCTGAGGTTCAGTGAGGCACTTTTTGGCCTGTGACCTGGTCACAGCAAGGACATGTGATGATATACCTAACATCTCTGCATGAGTCCTGTACTCCACTTCTGACCATAGAGAACTCTCTAGGTCATTGCCCAACAAACATTCTACTGGGAGGTCTGCACTAACCACAACCCTTTTGAGGCCAGTTACCCCTCCCCATGAGAAGTTAACAACTGCCACACTATGTGAAGTAGTGGCATTGCTGGCATTGGTCACCAGGTAGTTCTCACCTGGTATGTACTGTCCAGGATCCACAAAGCCTGGTGTCACCATAGTGACACTGGCACATGTGTCCCTGTAGGCTTGAGCCACTTTGTCATTAATTAAAGGAGTCTGTCTGTACTTGCCCAGGTTACTGGGGCTCACAGTCAGGGACAAATCAATGTCCCCATCACAGATCAAGACTGCCTGTGTAAGGGTTCTGTCTAAGTCAGAATCTCCTTCAGTTCCCATAGTGATTCCCACTACACCCTTTGTCTGGGGACCAACACTGCTAACAGTAGTACTGGGAGCAGGTGCCTTAGGGGCAACAGTGTTGGGGGCTCCACCCTTTTTGCAATCACTAGTCCAGTGAGTTGTATTTTTACAATGATTGCACCAGGGTTTCTTTTGACCTTCTTTCTTCTTTTTGGACTGTTGGGACCCACCCTCCTTAGTAGTAGTTTGGGGCCCTGTTGAAGACTTCTGGTCTTTAGGTTTCTGATCTCCACCCTTTTGGTCTGTTTTCTTCTGATCACCCCCTTGGCCCTGGTTCTGGTTCTTTTGCTTAACCCTGGTTCTGACCCATTTGTCTGCCTTCTTTCCCAATTCTTGGGGAGAGGTCAGATCAGAGTCAACCAAGTGTTGATGCAGTTGCTGGTTTTGACAGTTATTTAAAATCTGTTCTCTCATCATCAAATTATACAATCCTGTAAAATCAGATACCTTACTTCCCAGCAACCAACCCTCCAAAGCCTTAGTGGCACATTCAATGTATTCAGACCAGTCCTGAGTCTGTGTCTTTTGGGTGTCTCTGAACATTAACCTGTACTGCTCAGTGGTTAAGCCTAACCCATCAACTAGAACACTCTTCAGGACTCTGTAGTTTCTGACATCCTCTTCTCTAACAGTGAGGAGTCTGTCTCTGCCTCTTCCTTCAAAGGAGAGCCAGAGGATTGCTGCCCACTGATCTTCAGGAACCTGCTGTACTTTGCAGGCTCTCTCAAGAGCAGTTATCCACTTGTGGATGTCATCCCCACTTTTGTAGGGGGGCACAACCTTAGACAGGTTTCTATTGTCGAAAACCCTATCTTTGTCCTTAGGGACAATGCTGCCACCAGTGGGTATAGACCCACTCTCTTTATGCTGTCTAGCCTTGCTAAGTTTCTCTTCCATCAGGGCTACTTCTAGCTCCTGCTTCCTGATCCTCAGCTGGGCCTCTTGCATCTTGGCCTCATGTTCCCTCCTCTGAGGGGTGGTCATCCTTCTCCTGGAGTGACCTTGAGAGCCTCTAGAGCCATGGGAAGCATTGGAGTCACCTGAGCGATTCCTTTGCCTTCCAAGCCCTGTGTTAAGTCCACTGGGGAGATCCAGTGGGTTGAACCCACTGTCAGTCCCCAATAGCCTTGGTTTAGCTGGGCCAAGTATAATACTTGGCACTGGGCTAGTTCTCCCTTCATCCTCACTACTGTCAGTATCCTTTTCACTCTCATCCTCTGTGGTAGGCATCCCATCTAAGGGGTGACTATTGGGAAGGGGTACTTCAGTGGCATCTTTAGAAGGGGGGCCTCCTGTTCCTGTCCCTAAGGGGGCTAACTGGGAAGCTTTCTTGAGTGCTCTCTGATTCTCATCATTCTGTAAGAGCTCTCTGAGCTCAGCAGAGTTTGGGTTCTTGGGCTGTTTAAGGCCTCTAAGAGTTGCCAAATGCCTGAGCTCATTCTGATTAAGGGTAGCAAAGCTGGATGGTGCCCTCTGGGGGTCACTCTCAACAGAGATGGGTACAGTGGACCCCTCTGCCCCGGCCATTGCTCTTAAGTGTGGGTGGATGTGTTGCAATCTACCTACACTTGGGTTTACCTACTAAACCTATCTAGTAGTTGTAGTCAGGGTGTGCTACTCCCTTTGCTCTACAACAACTAAGTTCAGTAGAACTTAAGTATATCTAATCTTGTTTTATATGTACCTACAGGTACCTATGTGATCTTTCAATTGGTAACCAAGAGATTACAATGGTAAAACACAGCAAGCTCAAATCCAACCGCTGCTCACCAATGTGAGAAGTTGGCCTGGTATATGATGCTCACTAGTTAAAGTGATCACCTTGTACCATGCCAAGCAGCCCTTATGGTGTGGTTGTAAGTCAACCTTTTCGGACTAGCTGCCCTAGTGGTAGCGTAGGCTAAGCAGTCTTTGAGGCTAAACTCGTGATGCGTGTTAAGCCAGCTGTTTTACCAAATGCAACCCCCTTTTATACCAATGAAAGGACACCACACAGATATATATTCAAAATATATATGTATTTATTTATCAAAGTAACCCCTAGTCTCTTTATGAGCACAGGAGCACAAATCGTCAAACAAGATTATCACAGAATACACAGAAGTTGCACTTTATATGGATAGGCCCTGGTGGCCACTCAAACCATATACTAAAATAGTGGTATAAGTACCACGAACAGAAAAGGGAAAAGGCCTAGGGCCTCTAGAATCGCTGGGCCTACAAGGAGCTAACGTCAGTTAGTGACCAGGAGGTCCACGGGTGGCGTGTGCAGAGCAAATAGTCACACGCGTGCTCCCATAGGTTTCAATGGGTGCGTAAAAAGTACAAAGTTACTGCAAAAGGAATCTTCCGGATGACCTAGGAACTTAAGATTTGGAACACAGGCACTAGAGATGTATTACTACACATGGGCACCGGAGTACCAGCTTTACCTCACCCACAGGAAGCGGGTGCATAGGCCTCAAAGTGCGTCGGGTTTCTTCTATCTGTTCCGTTGAGCTTGAAGACAAAGATGCTGCAGGCGGTCGGTCCGGGAGAGATGCAGTGGATCCAAGAGTGGATCGGAGATGTTGAAGACCTGTAAGCAGAGGGGACAGTGTTCACAGTCACTAGCCAGTGACCAGCGTGGCACCAGGTGGGTACCAGGCGATGTCGGGTGCAAACAGGTGATGAGGGGTAGCTTGTCTCCGCAGCCACGTGGTCCCTGAAGGTCGACGACGTCCAGGAGTCGGCTCACGAGCTGTCCCACGCAGGCTCTCGCTGTCGGCGGTGTCGGCGACTTGATCGAAGCAAACAAGCCTTGGCAAAAGCAATTGTAGAAGGATTCGGAAATCAGCTGTTGGTTCTGACCAGCAAGGTCAGAGGGATTGCTCCTTTGGAGGGGAGCAAGGGCCAGTCTGGAGCAACCAGACCAGCGGTGTTTGTCGTAGATTTCGTCGCCAAGATGGCCACTAGCCAGCGGGCCAGCAACCGGTTAGGCGCGTCGAGTGGCAAAATGCAGAAGGGCCCCACGCAGATCGTGGAGATGCTGGAGGGCTCACCTTTGGGGCAGATGCTGCTCGAGGGTTGGGCTTCTCAGGACCCAAAGCACAACTTGGAGGGAGCCTCGGTTGTTGCACTTGTCAGCTTGTCGTAGTCGTTCCAAGGTGGCTGGCTCCACGTGTCTCGGTGCCTCCACGGGTCTCCTCTTTTCAGGGACTGTGGATCGGGCGGTGAGAGGTCTGGAGGTCCAGGTCTTGTCAGTCTCTGGGCTCGGGCTCCGGCGGGAGGCGGCGGCAAAGCAGACGTTGATGCGCTGGATGGTGCTTGCGTTAGCAAGGTGGTCACTCCCTGACCACAGGGGAGATTTTCTTCAGTCTTCTGTGCAGCAGAATGTCGAAGTTCCCGTCTTCTTCTTAGTTTCAAGTTGATTCCAGGATGTCTGAAGTCCTAGGACACAGCTCCTACCTTTATTCGGATTCTAGGGGCCGGACTACCTGCTAGGTCCCTCCCTATGGGTGGGACCAGGAAGGGGGGTGGTTACACCCCCAATCCTTTGTCCAGCTCGCCCCAGGCCCGGGACTGGTGTGCCCCAGGACCGGTTTGAACTGGCATATGCACCGAGGCTCCTTGTGAGCCACAGGCATGTCTGGTTTCTTTCAAGCCCTACCTGACCAATACACAAAATCCTGTCTGGGGTGGTGCACGCACCTCCCCTGGCAGGAAACCCTTTGTCCACACCTCCCAAGCTGGAAGGACTCCCAGCAGCAGGAGGGCAGACTTGTGTCTGTGGTGGCAGCATCCATTTTGTGGAGCTGAGGCTATGTCTGATTTTACCCGGGTTTCAGGTACTGTACATGTCGTGTCCCTCTAGAAGGGTGGAATGCTAACCCCGTCGCCAGAATTGGCGAGGGGTTAGTATTCCAATTCGTATGACACCTTACTCGACATGTTTTGATAAAGCCAAACCAAAGATAGCATTTAACCGCGAGGTTCATAATGCACTTAAGAGTATATGGTATGACGATATCTGGAAACAGTAGAAGGAAGTTGTTCCGACCACTGCAGACAGGCTCAGCTCATGCCAGAGCACCATCTCACATGGAACCAAGCACTCTGCCTTCAGGATTGTTAAGGCCTGCCCTAGGAGTGACTCATAGGTTACCAGGTGTCCCATTTAAGGTTAGGTATAGGTATACTACACCTAAGTAAGAGGTGATTACACCAACTTACCCCAGCTGAGTGATCAGCCAGTTGTGTCAGATTGTTAGGCCAAGCCTGGGGTGGCATAATACATGCTGCAGCCCTTGGCAGGCCTTGGGTACACCAATGCCCTGGGTACCTAGTGTACACTGGTACAGGGGCTGACAGGGTGATCCACTTCCAATTGGTTATGCACCTAGGGTGCATAGTTCTAATTTAGTAGAGAGAACAGCAGGCTGGGGGTCTGATTGGCAGGCCCACAGCCTCAATATGTCAAAAACCAGTGAAGCAAAAAGCAAAAATTTGGGGTGACCATAGGATAGCAGACCCTACTCTCCTACAATCACCCCCCCTCCCTTCCTGTATATCAAGCCTCATACGGTGGGACACCTAACCACTTACAGGACATATATGGAAATTGCTAAGCAAAAGTATTGTACAAGAGGCCTTCATGAGTCAGAAGAAAAAAACTGCAGATTATGATCATTTAAGGCTCAACTGAGGTGCACTTAAGATTCTTTAGGGGACGATGGTAATACATGTAAGAAATCTAAGAATAGATGTGTAGTAGGTGGGGTGTCACACTTTCGGCAGAAAACGAAGAGACTCGGTAAAGGTGAAACAAGATGGTTTATTGAGAGAAGTACAACAGAGGACCCCAGCAACAGCCGTGATCACGAACACACTCCGTCAATGCTCCGCGCAGGGAGTTCACCTTAGAACGTTGGCCACTGTGACATTCTAATGACTGTCACAGTGGCGAACCCCTACAGAACAACAGGAGAGAGGGTGGGCGGCACGGGAAGGGATCCCCCTGCGGCGGAGGATACCACACATCCCCCTCCTTACATATTTGAAGTACAATGTAGATAAGGTAAAGGACAAGGTTACAGACTATTTGTCAACATAAGGTTCCAAGTACTTGGGGCGGCAAATCTTCCTGCCACTTACCCTGGGAAGAGGGTTAACCAGTCTGGAACACCCCTGCTTTGGGCCCTCGCCTCTGCCCAGGGTACTGCTCTTGCTCAGAGGCGTTGTTGGAGTCTACAGTGGGAGCAGTGTATTTAACTACCCTCCCCAGGTTCCATATTTTTCCTTCTTGTGTCTTAACAGCATTATTAAACAATTTTACAATCTTGGTGGGTTCAGTGTACTCGGACCAGTGTGCTCTGCCCGTGGGTGCTTTGATTTTGACTAGGTCTCCCACCCGGAACTCAATCTCTTTGACCGCATGCCGCCTGTCGAATCTATTTTTTCTCTAATATGGCCTTGCGTTCTCTGTTCTGTCACTGATTCCTTATTGTGACCTGTCCACCCTTTATACCACTTCATCCACCTGGGAACTAACCTGGAGTTGGGTTTTCTTGCTTTCAGCAACTCGAAAGGTGTCACACTGGTGTTTTGGTGTTGTGTTAGTCTGTAGGCTTCAAGACACTTCAAGACCTCATCTTTCCAACACAACCCACTGGCCTTCGCTAGTTGGATGCCCTCCTTAATAGTCTTGTTGAAACGCTCGACCATCCCATTAGTCTCTGGGTAGTATAGTGCACACCGCTTATGTACAATACTATTGCACTCTAGAAATTCTCATTTCCTTCAAGCAGAGCTGCACCCCATTGTCTGTCAACAAACTGCTTGGCAATCCTTCCCTGATGAACATTTCTAGCAAGAAATCTATGACTACCCTGGTAGTGATTTCTGCCACAAATTTCACTTCAGGCCACCTGGAGTAGAGGTCTATTAGCACCAATATGTAGGTTGTGCGATGTTCCCCTGTCAGAGGACCTATGATGTCCAAAGCCACGTCCACCCATGGACCCACAGGCTTATTCTCCTCTCGATTTCCAAGTCCATCCCTGGCCACCAGTAGTCCAGTCGCAACCTTTGTTTGGTTTTGGTAACTCCCGTATGTCCCTCATGGGCTAGGTTGCCCAGGCTCTCTCTCAACACCTCAGGGGGGACTAGCCATACAAATGAAGGGCTACTTCTGGGGCAAAGTAGGCTACAAAGACAGGCTGGCAGTTGCAAAGATTTATGTGTCTAGAAAAGGAGATAACATCCTGGGTTGGCAAGCACAAAGATTTGGGAGTATACCTCAATCCCAACAAGAACCCCCAAATACGGATACAAAAAGTGGGTAGAAAACAAGAAGGGATAGAGGAAGAATTCAAAGATGTATTCACGGACAAACTAGGATGCCTAAATCACTACGCCCACAAAATAAAACAAGAGAGAAGTGTAAGCCCGTCTCAGCCAAGGTCAGCAATCTTCCTATTGCAATACAGGAAGACGTGAGAAATGAACTTGAGAAATTATGTGGGTTGGGGGTGATCAAACCTGTGGAGGCCACTGAGTGGTTAGCACCCATAGTTGCAGCCAAGAAGGGGGATGGATCTGTACGCCTATGTATTGATTTAAGGGCTCTGAACAAAAAAGTCATAGTTGATAAGTACCCTCTATCAAACATTACACATATGATGAGCAGGTTAGCGGGGCGAAAGTTCTCTACACTTCATCCTTCAACCACAACTCTTCACGTATACGTTCAATTTTTACACTTCAACAGGAATTGATCACGTATCCGCTCTTCACATGCGCCCCCAAACTTGCACGTTGCCGCTAGTTTCCTTAACTCTGATACGAATTCTTCTACCGTATTCCCTTCCTTCTGCCCTCTTCCCAAAATGGTAGCGTTCCATTATCGTGCTAATCTTTGGCAAGTAATGGATATCTAATTTTTTTAAGGCTGATTTCGTATTCATTAAACACTCTTACATCATTTGCATTCAACTGAGGAAGATGTTCCAATATTTCTTGCCCTTCTGCTCCTAGATAATGCAGAAGTGTCACTTTCAGTTCCAACCCCAAGATAGGTCCACAAACCAGGGGCGGCTCTAGGCTCATGGTGGCCCTGTGCAGGGAGCGTAGGTAGGGGGCCCCGGGAGAGGGGGTCCGGGTGGGGCGGAAGCCCCTGCCAGGGGCTGCCACGAATATGTATTGTATCCGATTCCTCGTGGCCAGGCGGCCCCTGGGGTTTGGCGGCCCTGTGCAGGTGCACAGCTTGCACATGCCTAAGGCCGCCCCTGCACAAACCACTGCATAGTTTTGAAAAACTTTTTTCCACTTGTTCCATTTTAGGACTTGCTCCCCGGGAGTGGATAGGAAAAAAGGTGGAGGAGTAACATTCTGCATGCTGTCTATGGCAGTGGTTCCCAAACTTTTGACTCCTGAGGACCCCCATTGAGTCACGACTGGAAGCCAGGGACCCCCAAGCAATTTGTATGATTTAAATTTCAAACATTAAAACAGTAATTCTAAAACAATGAACACACGTGTGCACACAAAACAAATACTCAAATTACTAGGGATTTTAGTGTTTTATATTGAAAGAATTTGCAAAAAATGGGAAGGTTAGTGCTGCATCTCCGTGACTAACTTTTAAATGGTTTGTATTATTTCGTAGTACAAGGCTCCTGCCACGGCCAGACTGGAAACCCAAATCAGCCCTGGCAAATTTTTTCAGACCAGTCCCCATACAGTGCACACCATCGGACCACTACAAAGGGGGCTTTGGGAGGCTCTCCTCCCAAGAAAAGTTAGGAAACAATGGTGCATTCTACAACAAATGTATCATTATTGTATCAGCTTTTTAAGAATAGTAAATGATGACCTTACTATGCACCAGTATACGACAATCTGTGTTGGGGTTCTTCAATGATTCCCTTATTATCACCCTTCAACAGTGCCTCTCATCTCTCCATAGCCCCTCTGTCACATGTATTTCATTTGTTTTATAGCATCTATCATACCATTGTAGGATGTCAGAGCACTTTACATCACACACATATAGAGGCAGATTTACAAGCCCCTTGTGCCACGGGTGTGTCACAAAAAGTGACGCACCGGTGGCGTATTTTAGTGCCCCATATTTTCAAGGACAGGAAAGGCCACCCTGCATGACTTTTCCTGGTCTTGAAAATATGGCCCATTTGCACACAGCACTTTGCGTGAAAGGCGCATTCCATGGGTGTTGCTCTGGGTGTTCCCACGCAACACCCATGAAACCAGACACATTTCCAGATTTACTAGAAATCGTAAATCTGGAAATGTGTCTGGATGCTACACCTCCCCAGCGGAGGCATAGCGAGGCGCAACAAGGAGAAGGAATATGCTACTTACCAGTATGCATCTGTTCTTGGCATGTAGAGCTGCAGAGTTGTACACTTAGCATAGATCGCCATCTGGTGTTGGGCCCGGATGTTTGCAGTTTGTTTTTCTTCTTGGACAGTCTTTGGAAGTCACGAGTTTGGTGACTCCTCCTACGGTCCGTACTGCGCATGGGCTTCGGCTCCATCCTCAGATTGTTTTTCGCCAACAGGGAAATGATGGAGCGTAGTAATAACAGTGAGAAACCCATGTGTTGTATCTAAATAAGATGTACTGGAACGGATACAGGTAGCCGGGGAGGCGGGTGGGCGTGTACAACTCTGCAGCTCTACATGCCAAGAACAGATGCATACTGGTAAGTAGCATATTCCGTTCGAGGCATATGAGCTGCAGATTGTACACTTAGCATAGATTATATAGCAGTACCCAACCCTAGCGGCGACCACCGGTATCCGTTGCAGCTGTTTGAAAAAGTGTCTTTAGTACAGCCTGGCCCACCCTAGCTTGCTGCTTGGAATGCACATCTACACAGTAGTGTTTTGTGAAGGTGTGCGGTGTAGACCATGTGGCTGCCTTGCAGATGTCATCTAAGGGTATATTCCCTAGAAAAGCCATAGAAGCCCCTAACTTTCTTGTAGAGTGGGCTTTAGGGGGAACAGATAATGTTCTCTTTGCCTTTTGATAGCAAATTTGTATGCATTTTACAATCCACCTAGCTATCCCTGATTTTGAAATGGGGTTGCCTTTATGTGGTGGAGAGAAGGAAACGAACAATTGTTTAGTCTTCCTGAAGGGTTGCGTTCTTTGTATGTAGTATAGTAACGCCCTTTTTACATCAAGCGTGTGTAAGGCCCTTTCTGCAACAGATTGGGGTTGCGAAAAGAAGACAGGTAATTCCACTGATTGATTGAGGTGGAAGGGGGAAATGACTTTGGGCAGAAACTTCGGATTTGTGCGAAGTATGACCTTGCTGTGATGCATTTGTATGTAGGGTTCCTGTATGGTGAACGCCTGTATTTCACCAACCCTTCTAAGGGAAGTGATAGCTACAAGGAAAGCTGTTTTCCAGGTGAGAAACTGTAGCTCACATTTGTGCATTGGTTCGAAGGGCGGACCCATTAGACGTGTAAGAACCAAATTTAGATTCCATACAGGGGAAGGTGGTGCCCTGGGAGGAATTACTCGTTTAAGGCCTTCCATGAAGGCTTTAATAGCGGGCACTCTGAAGAGTGATAAATGCTGCCTGTTTTGTAGATAGGCAGCGATCGCTGCTAGGTGTAGGCGTATGGATGAATATGCCAGGTTACACCTGTGAAGATGGAGCAGATAGCATATTATGTGCTGTATGGATGCATCTAGAGGGTTGATTGTATTGTTACGGCAGTAAATTACGAATCTTTTCCACTTTGCGGCATAGCATGCTCTAGTGGTAGGACGTCTGGCTTCCATGATGATGTTCATGCAATCAGGGGGAAGGTTAAGGTATCCGAATTCTAGGATTTCAGGAGCCAGATCGCCAGGTTGAGCTGAGCTGGGTCCGGGTGCCTGATTTCTCCATGGTTCTGGGTTAGGAGGCATGGGGATAGATGCAGTTTTTGATGTGGTACCACTGACAGTTGTAGTAGCGTGGTGTACCACGGCTGCCTGGCCCACGTCGGAGCTACCAGAATGAGTGTGAGGGAGTGCTGTTGTAGCTTCCTGACCACTAATGGAATTAGTGGGAGAGGTGGAAAGGCGTATGCAAATCTGCCTGACCAGTTCATCCATATCGCATTGCCCTTGGACAATGGGTGTGGGTATCTGGCGGCGAAGCTTGGGCATTTTTTGTTTTCGTGGGTGGCGAAGAGGTCTATCTGAGGATGCCCCCACTGTTGGAAGAATGGCTGAAGAACTTGCGGATGCAGTTCCCATTCGTGTAGTTGTTGCGTTTGTCTGCTGAGCAGATCTGCCATGGTGTTTTGTACGCCTGGAACGTGTTGTGCCAGGAGAAAGATGTTTTGGGGAATTGCCCATCTCCATATGCTCTGGGCTAAGCGGGAGAGCTGGGGAGAGTGTGTCCCCCCCTGTTTTTGTATATAATACATCGCAGTCATATTGTCTGTGCGAATGAGGACTGCTTTGCCCGAAATCTGTTTTTGGAAAGATTTTAGGGCTAGAAAGATCGCCAAGAGCTCCAGGTGGTTGATGTGGAGCGATTTTTGCTGTGGCGTCCATAGACCTTGCATGGTGAGGTGTAGGAGGTGCGCTCCCCAGCCGGAGAGCGATGCGTCCGCTGTTAGAATCACCTGAGGAACCGGGTCCAGGAACGGCCGCCCTTTGGAAAGGTTTGTGGTGTTCCACCACTGCAGAGAGTGATGTGTGCGGCCGTCCACCAACACCAGATCCGTCAGCTGACCCTGGGCCTGGTTCCACTGTTGTGCTAGGCACTCTTGAAGTGGACGCATGTGGAGTCTTGCATGGGGCACTATGAAGATGCAAGACGCCATCATTCCTATGAGCTTCATAAACACTCTTGCTGGAAGAGAGTGTTGAGGAAGGAATGTTTTGCGTAAGGCTTGAATGCTTGTGATTCTGGCTGAGTTTGGATAGGCAATACCCTTGGAGGTGTCTATAGTGGCCCCGAGATATTGCTTTGTGTGAGATGGTATGAGGTGGGACTTTTGGTAGTTCACCGTGAAGCCTAGCTGGTGGAGCAGTTGGATGGTGCTGTTTGTATGCTGCACACATTGGTCGTAGGACGCGGCTTTTATCAGCCAGTCGTCCAGGTAAGGGAAGACGTGAATGTGTTGACGTCTGAGGTGTGCTGCTACTACTGCTAGGCATTTGGTAAACACCCGCGGTGCGGTGGTGACCCCGAAGGGGAGAACCGTGAATTGGTAATGTTGTCCGTCCACCACGAACCTGAGGTATTTCCTGTGAGAGGGGTGTATTGGAATGTGAAAGTATGCGTCTTTCAGATCCAAGGTTGTGAGAAAGTCTCCCTGGCAGAGGAGTGGGAGGACTTGCTGTAGGGTGACCATGTGAAAACGGTCTGAGTGTATGTAGGCATTTAGAGGCCGGAGGTCGAGAATGGGTCTGAGGGTCCAGTCTTTCTTTGGTATTAAGAAATATAGGGAGTAGACCCCTAGATTTTGTTGATTGACGGGGACCTGCTCTATAGCGTGTTTTTGGAGGAGTGAGAGTACCTCTTGTTTGAGCAGTGTGGAATGTTCTTGAGACATTGGACGGTGCCTTGGTGGGATATTGGGTGGGGTAGATGTTAGTTCGAGACAGTACCCTGACCGAATGATTTGGGTTACCCATTTGTCCGATGTTATGGACTCCCATACGTGGATAAAGTTTTGTAGTCTGCCCCCGACCGGAGTGGAATGGTCTGGGGGGAGCGGAGGGGAGTCATTGTGCGGGGGGGGGTGGCAGAACGGGTGTTGTTGGTTTTGCCCCTGCCCTTATTGTTGTTACCCCTGTAACCACCTCTCTGATTGCCCTTTGAAAAGGTATTTTGAGGAGGGGACTTGTAGGAGGTAGAGGCGTTATCGGTGGAGGAGCCTCTGCCTGTGCCACGAAAGGACGAGCGTCGAAAGGAACGTTTGGAGGCTTGTGTTTGGAGTGCCCCCATAGACTTTGCTGTGTCTGTGTCTTTCTTCATCTTTTCGAGCGCTTCGTCTACCTTTGGCCCAAAGAGTGTTTCCTGGTCAAAGGGGTGATTGAGTATGGATGCCTGGACTTCAGGCTTGAAACCTGAGATCCTGAGCCAGGCGTGGCGACGAAGCAGGACACTGGTATTTATGGCCCTAGAAGCAGTGTCGGCTGCATCGAGGGCACACTTAATGGAGGTGTTTGTAATTAGTTTACCCTCCTGTATCAGGTCATGAGCCTTGTGCTTGTATTTTTCTGGAAGGTGCTGCATAAGAGCCTCTAGTTCGTCATAGTGTGCTCTATCATATCGCGCAAGCAGTGCTTGTGTGTTTGCAATGCGCCACATGTTTGCAGCTTGGGAGGCGGTGCGTTTACCAGACGCGTCCAGAAGTTTAGATTCTTTGTCTGGCGGTGGGGCATCTCCTGAGGATTGGGAGTTAGCCCGCTTTCTAGCTGTGGAGACAACTAGGGAATCTAGGGGAGCAGGGCCCTTGATGTAAGCAGGGTCTGTGGGTGCCGCCTTATACTTCTCTATTCTAGGGTTCAGTACTCTGGCTCTGACAGGGTCTTTGAACACCTCTGTAGCGTGCTTGGTGACACCCTTAAGCATGGGTAAAATGGAAGTGGATTTGTCTTGTATATCAAATGTATCCAGTAGGAAGTCTTCTTCTACTGGTTCACTGTGCATGTCCACCCCATGGTAGTGTGCTGCTCTCTGCACTAAATGGTGAAACCCTAAGGAGTCCTCTGGAGGAGACGGTCTTGATGGGTATAAGTCGTCCTGAGGTACATTGGGTATATCAGGGTTATTGTAATCCTCCCATGGATCTGGGGTCCCTGGTGGAGTGGGATCCATTGGGGCGTCCGCCGGGTAATTGTCCGGATCCCCATCATCCGGATCTGGGGATGGGGTCGGATCGTAGTGAGGTACAGGTGGCGGAGACCTGTGAGGTGGAGGTGGTGGAGGAGGTGGAGGCGGTAGTGGGGAGGGTACTCTGAGGGGAGAAGTAGCAGAGTCCTTCCTTTTGGGTGGAGGAGGAGGAGCCGGAGCATCAAGGCGTCTTTTCTTGGTAGTTAAAGTCAAAAGCCCAGTCTTAGGATCTTTGGACAAAGTCTTTTGTAAAGGGTCTGGTGTAAACAGAGCCAATGGTGTCGAGTCGTCTGTCGGCACCGGTGATTTCGGAACCGGGGGTTTCGATGGTCTGTGTGCGCCATGCTTTTTTGAGGTCTCCGGGTGTTTCGGCGTCGAATGATGTTTCGGCGCCGGAGCATCGGTGCCGACAGATTTGTGTTTGTGTTTGGTCGGCACCGAGTGTCCAGGCTTCGGCACCGGTGGTTTCGGAGTCGAGCTGGATTTTGCAGTCTTCGGTGCCGGATGCTGTTTTTCGGCACCGGGTGTCGGCTGGCTCGATCCCGAGCTGCCATGAGACTTTGGGAGCTTCGACACCGGGCCCGAAGGTGGGGTGATCGAAGTTTTGGTTTTGGTTTTGCCCAGGCCGGCAGGCGAGGGAGTAACCCGAGTCTCTTTGGTTTTCGGCGTGGGGGTAGGAGGGGGCATATTACTCACGGCCCGCTGCGCTGGTGTAATTTCCTCCACGTCGGAGTCGTCGGCCTCGGAAGCGCTGACGACGTCTTCCTCCTGTTCGGTGTGTGTTTGCCCCGAAGCTTTGGCGCCGTCTCCGAAGATGTCCGGTGGAGCTGCGGAGGATGAGTGCGCCATGGTGCGTCGAGCTCTTCGATCTCGGATGGTCTTCTTCGATCGAAAAGACTTGCAGGCGGGGCAGTCTCTAGCCTCGTGTTCCGGAGAGAGGCAAAGGTTACACACCTGATGGAGGTCGGTGTGGGGAAATTTAGACCCACATTTTGGGCACTTTTTGAACGGAGTCCTTTCCATCGGCCGGGACCGGAGTCGCGGAGGGCCCGAAGGCCGGTGTCGATGAACGGGATGGAGAAAGTGCCGCTTCGAGAGATGAAGATGATGAAGGAACTCGAAGAATCGAGGATTTTCCGTCGAGGCTGGAACCGTAGAAGTTCGAAGCCGGAGCACGAAGTATCACATCCGAGCCCGATGGCGGAAAAAAACAATCCGAGGATGGAGCCGAAGCCCATGCGCAGTACGGACCGAAGGAGGAGTCACCAAACTCGTGACTTCCAAAGACTGTCCAAGAAGAAAAACAAACTGCAAACATCCGGGCCCAACACCAGATGGCGATCTATGCTAAGTGTACAATCTGCAGCTCATATGCCTCGAACATGTATTTATTTCTCCTCGTTTTTTTCCTCTCTCTATGCGTGTTGCATTCTGCAGCACGCATAGAAAAAGGAAATCACCTCTGATGATTGTTTATGTACAGGAAGGTGTCCCTTTCTAGCACATAAACAATCAGTAAAACAATGACGTTTTGCAAGTTCTATGTGTGCTAATGCAGCACACTTGGAAGTTGAAAAACGCCATTTCTGATTGTTTATGTGCAGGAAGGGAACTCTAAACAATCTCCCCACGACGCAGGCATCCTTGCACCATGGTGCAAGGGTGCCTGTGCAGGCGCATGGCAGTAGCTTGTGCCCCAGCGCAGGGGGACACATGCAAAAACAACAATTGATGGACAGAATGCAGAACAATGTCATACATTCACCCCAGTACAGAGATCTGGGCCTAAATCCATCGTTTTTTTGCTCACCATGCCATTCCAGTTTGAACCCAGCCATAAGCAAATCAGTCTTGACCCTGTGCCTCATGGGAACAGTCCAGCCCGAACTGCCAAGCCAGGTCCTCCCTGGACTGGAAACAAGCATCCTAGGACCAGTTTCGGGGTTTCACCCCTCTTCAGCCAGAATAGCTTGATTCCAGTGGCATGGAGAGCACGGGACTCACGTCTGAGCATCCCCGTCCCACTCGGGGTGACACATGCAAAAACAACAATTGATGGACAGAATGCAGAACAATGTCATACATTCACCCCAGTACAGAGATCTGGGCCTAAATCCATCGTTTTTTTGCTCACCATGCCATTCCAGTTTGAACCCAGCCATAAGCAAATCAGTCTTGACCCTGTGCCTCATGGGAACAGTCCAGCCCGAACTGCCAAGCCAGGTCCTCCCTGGACTGGAAACAAGCATCCTAGGACCGGTTTCGGGGTTTCACCCCTCTTCAGCGCAGGGGGAAGCACAGAGATGCGACATTGTTGTAAATATGTTGCATCCCTGTGCTTTGAAAGTGGCTCAGTGCGGTGCAGCCAAATGGCTTGCGACACACACTGTGTCACTTTCCTTGTAAATCTGCCCCACAGAGACAATGATTCATACGTGTAAATCAGTGTATAGAAAATGTTACACAAGGCAAATGCGACTACAAGGTGTAGGATTCACATGTCGTTCATACTGGTAGGCATTTTTAAGGAGTGCTTGGTCTGGAGAAGCACAAACTCAGGATTCAGAACATAACACAGTGGTTAGCATTGACTTTAACAATAAAAATGTATTTCCACCCAAATAAACCTGTTTAGCAGCATCAGGATAATGAAAGACTAGAAAAACATATGTTTTTAACTTGTATCATGCAGTTTGCAAGCAGCTCTGTGATGACAGTTAATAGGTCACTGTGCTAGATTACGATTGTCACTTATGAACTGCACAGTAACAAAATATTCTCTGACAAAAGCAATAACCAACTAACCTATGTACATGAAACACTTTCTTTAAATGCATGGTACACGTTCTTTGCAGTAGGCATATTAACCCTCTGTGCTACATTAGATAAGTCAAAGCTTCCACTGAACAAAACGCTCATCTCTCTCCAGCAGGTACATTAATCACTGAGGTTATCTTGACACTTTTATTGTTGCTGGAAAACTGCTAATTCTACAAGGAACTTTGTTGTGCTTTTAAAATTGCTGCCTGAGGACCCCCTGGGAATGTGTCACAGACCCCTGGGGGTCCGCGGACCACAGTTTGGGAAACCCTGATGTAGGGGCTTCAGAAAATGCTCCCAAAGGCTTCCCAGGCGGATCGGGTGGCGGTTACGCGCACAACCACGCGCATTCCATTTGCCACCAGCTACTTCCTGCGCGTGCGCCGCCTCACACATTCAGAGATTTAGTAAGGGGCACAAGACCTTAGGAATGCGGTTTATGGCCAGTGCATGTGAGGCATTCAAGCGCGAAGCTGGCATCGGACTTGAAAGCAGCAGACTGCTTTCGCTAGCACGCGCTCGGCCTCACTTCCTGCATCCCCTTACAACAATTAACTTTCGTTATAACTCACACCCCATATGCTCGTTCCCTCCCACCCTTCCTTTGATGTCCGCTTTTCTTGTTGTTTACAAACTTCGCCTCACACTGCCGCACGCCTCACACTGCCGCACGCTGCACACTGCTGCACGCCGCTGCATTACTCACTGCTGCACGCCGCACACTGCCGCACACTGCTGCACGCCGCACACTGCTGCACGCCGCACACTGCTGCACGCCGCACACTGCTGCACGCCGCACACTGCTGCACGCCGCACACTGCTTTTATGCGAGTTTATGCTACTGACATTGTAAATGACAATGCCTTTTATTTGTTTTAAAACCAAAACAAATAAAAGGCATTGTAATTTTACAATGCCAATAGCTCAAACTCTTATAAATGCGAGACCTATTGCATTGCAAATGCTTGTTTTGGGAACTGAAAGAGCCTCACATGGAAGAAGGAACAGTGTTTTCTAGTATGTACAGGCGTAGAGGAAAATCAATAACAAGCATTGGCATAGCTAATAGGTCTCGCTTTTGGGACCTTGTAAGTATTTAGTTATGCAACACAATATCCTTGGTGCAACAACATCAACTTTTGCATGGCTAAACCCTTATAAGGTCCCAAAGGCGAGACCTATTGGCTATGCCAATGCATGTTTGGTTTTTGGGCAAAGCCTAAAAAACTGACTCAGGGAGTGAGAAGCAATAGCATGAGGAGACACAGGAGGAAACAAGGGGGCCATAGAAGTCCATTGTGTGGCAGTCATTCTGTGTCGGAGATTGAGATAAGGTGTTGGCCAAGACTGCGCCTTGCAACTTATGCAAGAAAACCTTCCGCCGCAGTACAGAAAATCCTGCTCCAGCACCTTAGGGATGCATAGGCATCAGAAAGCATGGCACTCAAGAGTTTAATGCTGCCAAAAGATGCCGGTACGAGGACCTCCATGTCATCTGCACCCTAGTAGGAAGCATTACTTCCTCAAGCCATTGTACCGTAATGTTCTCCAGAGTGAGAAGAATACTCAGATCCCTGTTTGGCCACTGCCTTCACTTTTTACTAAACCATAAAGTTATTAGTCCAGGAGAGCCCAGTAATCAAGCTATAAAAAAATCAAGTTCTCATCAGCCAAAATTGCAGAAAAAATAGTGTCCAAAATGGAATTCGTTTTTTTTTTTTAGATAGGTTTGACAAAAAGAAAAAACGGTAAAATCTTCAACAAAAAAAAAAAAAACAGAAAAAAGTTTCTTTTGAGAACCGCTTTTACTCGTTCAAAATTTAAAAAAAAAAAAATGTGTTTGTCATGCCTGTTTTTATTGGAAAAAAATATTAGTCCGCTGTAAAGATCTACATCAGACATTAAAGACATGCTGTAGTGTTCCAACTCTGAGCGAGAGGCAAGGGCCTAAAATAAGGGATGTGATTTTTGTATTACTTTTCTCATCTGAGTGTAGTTGGTTACTAAATACACAGGAAATGTACTTACAAATGCATCAATTATCTTTCTGTATCAGTTTCTGAACAAGGTCCTATTTTAACTGTAAACAGCTCATTTATTCCACACTAAAACAATATACAAGCAGTTCTTGGCTACATATTCTTTCCCAAGTCAAAGGTTAAACTCCGTTGCAGTGAAATGTACTTTGAAGTGACATTTATAAGCCCTCTTAAAGAGCTTATCTTAACCATTATAAGGCAATTATGGTAACGGGCAGCTACCTAAAAATGTACTCTGTTTCTGAACAACCAATTTTTTCATTATATATCTGATCAACTGATCATAAATATTGCCTAGGACAGCAAAGCTGTCGAAAAGAATCACAAACAGATTTTTGTGAAATATCTGTATTTAATATTTATTCACCGAAAGTCACAGATACAGCACTTCACGAGAGGAACATGTGAGAAAGTGCCATCTTTCTTGCATGGTATGCCCCCACTTTTTGCTAAATTGCTGAATGAACTTAGATTGAGTGTACCCTGGGTTCCTGCCAATCAGGTGCCCAGGGCCTATGTTCCTTCCTTAAACCACACAAACTCCAAATTGGCAAACCCTAGCCACATGTCAGCCCCTAGTAAATGGTAGCCTAGGTATCCAGGGCCTTGTGGCCAGGGAAGGCCTCTAAGGGCTGCAGCACTCATTGTGCCACCCTCAGAGGCCCTGTACCCTTACACACACACTGCCCTAGCAGGCTGAGTGTCTGGGTGCAGGACAAAACAAAGAGTCGACATGGCACACATCACTGTGTACCATGCCCATCACCTACACTGCCAAGGCATATGTCAGCCACCCCTCTAGCTGGGTGCATTACGCCTATGGTGTGGGCACAGGAGCAGGAGCCCTGTGCCCCTACAGTACCCGGGTCCATTCCTGGGCACTGTAAGTGCAGTGCTGTCATTTAAGAGTACATGGTGCTGAGAGCTTGTCAAACACGAGCTCCACAGCACCATATTGGCACCACTGAAGCCTGGGAAGTTTGGTATCAAACTTCTCAGCACATTGAACCCACACTGATGCCAGTGTAGGATTTAATGTACTAAGCACCCCAGAAGGCATCTTAGAGATGCCCCCTTACAGCTAACTTACAATCCACGTCTGCTCTGAGGCTGCCCAGGCTGCCACACAGCAGACACGTTGCTGGACCCCTGGGTGGGAGAGCCCCTGCTCTCCCGGGCCTGCAACAATGCACATCCTGGGTGAGGTGAGAAATCTCCTCCCCCAGGATGAGCAAAGGGAAGCTTCAAAGGCAGGCCGCCATTTGGAGTTTCCCCAGGCCACTGCAACCCCCCACTCTGGCGGGAAGCTGGGCCGGAAACCCCATACAAGGACAGGGGATGTGCCAGCCTGCCCACCCCCACCCCTCAGGTGGGGGAGGCGAGGTGAAGCACATCTCCGGACTCTCGCCATCTTGAAGATGGGAGGCCCTACCCTATCAGGATTAGGCTACTGCCCCCCTCCCACAGGAGAGAGGCAGGATAGGGGGTGTACCCACCCCAGGACAAGGACCCATTGGTCCCTGGCCTTCACCTACCTGTAACGCCCCTAAATCTAGTATTTAGGGGCACCCTGAACCTTCCCTCCTTAGATTCCAGATAGAAAACTACAAGAAGAGCAAGAAGAACAAGGACCTGCCCTGCAGCTGCTAAAAAGAGAAGAAGACACCAACTGCTGTGGCCCCAGCCCTACCGGCCTGTCGACTCTCGAACCTGCACCAGCGCGGCATCTCTCGTGGCCAGCAACCTCACCAACCCCGGAGGACCTGGCTACCTTTTAGCTCTAAGCCCCTGGGACTCCCACGAGTAGAGGCTCTACTCAAGAAACCTATTTGCTATCCCTGGCACCAGCCCGGGACCGCGGACCCAACACACTCTGCACCAGCCAAGCCTGGCCAGTGCCGGAGTGGACAAAGACCCTGAGGACGACCCCACAGCGACTGTGACCCAGAGTCCGGCACCCAAGGACCCCCCTCGACATCCCGGAAGAAGCCTGCAGCCTCAGAACCAAGTGCCACCCCAGCCGCGATCAACCAGAGGGTAAGATTCCCGACGTCAAAAGGCACCCCTGCACCCGGCGCCCTGCGGCCCCCTGTGCCCAATCCCGGGGTACCCACCTAACCTACAACTACCCAACTTACCTCTCGAAGTGGTGGTGGCACCTGAAACATCCTCGTCCCCGAGCCTGCAGCCTTTTTCCAAACCGGAACATTCCCATTGATTTCCATTGAGCGCCCGAAGGCTCAAAAGCACCCTGCACCCAGCCGCCCGAGTGGCCCTGGCAGTGCCCTCTCTACACTAACCTACTTCCCCACTTGCCCTGAGTAAGTGACCAGGAGCCCAGCTTCCACAGCCGCGTG
Source organism: Triturus cristatus (assembly GCF_964204655.1). NCBI lineage: Eukaryota > Metazoa > Chordata > Amphibia > Caudata > Salamandridae > Triturus > Triturus cristatus. The sequence continues at coordinate 108,167,451 of NC_140579.1, read as the reverse complement.
GCTTGCCAGACAGCAGCCACCAACCAAGGCCCCCCTATCCCTCATAGGATAACATTGGGCCTAACTCTCTCTGCACCCGGCCGTCCTGAAACCGCTGAGGGTGAACCAACTGTACCTACCTGACACTGGGGGACCCCTGAGTCCATGCCCGGAATTTCAACTCTGCCAGTCGAGTACTTACCCTTAAACCGCTAACTTCATTTTCCTCATAGGGTAACATTGACTGGCTTTTTCTTCAAAAATCTTCTAAGTGTGAACTTTTCAAAACTGCAAAAATTCACCAAAAATCAGCCAAGTGACAAAAACGAATTTACTCACCTGCTGCTAGGTGAGCTCCCAGTGCTGGATCTTGGTGCCCAGCCCTGACCCTGAAAGGTGTTCACCACTATACGTACCTCTAACTCATTTTTCTCCCATAGGAAACCATTGTCTGCTTTTCTGTGAAATTTCTTCTAAGTGTCTATTTTTGCAAATTTGAAATATTCTTTTAAAATCGTACCATTTCTGAAAACGAAATTACTTACCTGCTTTTGATAAGGACCCCAGTCCTGGGTCTAGGCACCCAGTCCTGGATTACTAAAGTAACGATAAAGTACTCTACCTGCAATGTGAATTTCTTGCCATAGAGATCCATTGAATGTTTTCTTTGAAATATTTTCTAAGTGCTAACTTTTGAAATAGCTAAATATTATTTAAAAATCATTACAGTTATTAAGTCGACTTTCATCACTTGATTCTGAATACTGACCCAAGGCTGGTTCTAGGAGCCAGACCTGGAATTCCAAAAGTAATCTGAAAAGTAATTTATTACAAATAACCTGAATTTACCATTGAGCTCAATGCATTGTTATGTTTAGGAAATAGGATTGGTTATTGCAACCAACTGTGACTGTTTACACAAATTTATTGCTTAAGACAAAAGTATTTATATTCAACCTCTCATTCTGAGAAAGTATATTTTTACCCCCTTTGTGGTTCTAAAAATAAAAAGCATATATTTTATATATATAAACCATTGGCCTAGAGTTCAGTTATTGAGTGTGTGAAACCATTTGCTGACTGAGTGTGTACAATAAATGCTTTGCACTGTCCTCTGGTACTGCCTTACTGCTCGACCAAGCTACCACTTTTGAGAGTAAGGTCATACCTAACTTTGACCTCTATCAGCCTCTGGGGGACTGTGGACTCTGTACACCCTGTACCTATTAGGGGACAGTATATACAGAGCCACTTTCTCACAGAACAGCACAGAAAACACCAGATGAGAAACCACCAGACAGATCAAAAACCACTCAGGCTGACCAGGCATGGCATTAAATCTCACCAGCGTCCCTGGAACCTATAAACAAAAGCCTGGCCTTCGATGAACAAAGTGGGCCTGGGGTTGAGTTGGGAAGATAAAAGATAGTGAACACTGACAAGTTAGATATATAAATATCACTTCTGCATCTTATATTATGTCAATTGAAACAAAAATGGAAAAACTGAACTACCCGATAAGAGCACAGATGTGTGCGGCAGAAAGAACACAGTATTGTAGCTGCAGCCCGATCGCTGAAAAACTACCTGACTTCATGAACAACATGATAGTAGAAATAAACACGTTGTAGGGGCTGCTGCAGCCGCACTAGCACTGCACAGGCTTTAATGTAAAACAGTGTATGTAGTGTGATGTGAGTCACTGTATTGCTACAGCAGTAGCCAGTAATATGAGGAAGACCCCCTGTGGCTTTGTTGATTTTTATATTGACTTGGTGATACGAAGCCCACATGTTCTGCTTGCATGTCCGATGTCAGGGTTTGACCGTGACTGAATTCACAGAAGAAGCTCATGCGACCCCTGCCTCCCTTAGGATACATCTGGCGTGTAAAACTGAGTTGTATAACCCTCTGGACACAGGCGTAGAGCTGGGAAGTGCACGTCCGGGGAAAACACACCAAAGCCCACAAATACAACACACTAATTCCGCTTGTCAGAGAAATCCTTGAGGGTTCAGGCCGGTTGTAAATAAAATATGAAGAGAGCTGGTCCCGCTCCTCTGCATTAGAGCCGCATATTGTAGAGTAAAACACAGAGGTACAGCCTGGTTGCAGATTAATGTATTGCTTTGCTGAAGAAACTCTGTTAGGTATTCCATACTGTAGTCTCTTGCCACACATCTCTTCACTCTAAACGTGTAAAAGAGGGGGAGGGGGGGAATACACCCTAGTCGTAATATGTCCGAGAAACATTTTTCTTGTACAGTGGCCACAGGACGGCGAAGTTGAAATTAAAACCTTCACGACATGATGCTTCTACACATTAGGCATGCTTGCGTTCGATGAGCGCGGGCCGATAGCGCTCTCTGCTGGCCTGAAAAGGTAAAGTGATCGAATAGAAAGGGAATGCAAGTTAGTTTTTAGGTCTCGGCTAGCGAAGGCTGCGCTTGCGCAGTCTCGCTTGCGAGACATAATGACTTGGAGAAGAGGGGCTTGAACCCGCCCCTCTTCTCCCCTCTTCTCCATTGGCTGGCCTCTTGAATGCTGGCCAGCCATTGGAGAAGAGCTCCGTCACTCTATTTTTCTATTTCTATTTCAGGATTTGGTGAAGCGCAACAGCTACCCCGGCAAAGGGGTGTCCCGGCGCTAAGAACAGGCGCGCAAACTGAGGATAGAGGGGGAGGGGGGAAGCTAGGGAGCGGGGAATAGGTGAGTCTTAATTGCTTTGCGAAAGGCAGGGAGGGAGTCAATGGAGCGAATGCTAAGGGGGAGATCGTTCCACAGTGTGGGGGCAAGGACGCTGAAGGAGCGGCCTCCAGTTCGGCAGAGTCGAATCCTAGGGATTGTCAGGAGGAGTTGGTTGGCAGAGCGTAAAGCACGGCCAGGAACGTAAGGTTGGGCAAGGCTACGAAGCAGAGGGGGATTTCCTTGTTTCACGATCTTAAAGATCGTGACTAAGGCCTTGAATTTGATTCGGCGATCCACGGGCAGCCAGTGGAGCTTACGGATGGTAGCTCTGGCTGAACATCTGCGTGGGAGGCCAACCAGCGTTCTGGCTGCCGCATTTTGTATGCGTTGGAACCTAGCGGTATCCGCTTTATTAGCTCCCAAAAGGAGGACGTTAGCGTAGTCCAGGCGCGATAGAATGGTGGCCTGGACGATAAGCTGGCGGGCCTTAGAATCGAAGAGCCCAAGTATGGGCCTGAGGTTCCTTAAAAGGCCTATGCAGGTGGCGGCCACCTTTTTGGTGTGGGACTGGAAGCTAAGGTTGGCATCAACCCAGACTCCCAGATTTTTGACACAATTTTTGGGGAGTGGAGTGGCGCCTAGGGATGACGGCCACCAGTGCTCGTTCCAAAGGCTGGTGTTACGGCCTAGGAGGAGCACCTCGGTTTTCCCGGCGTTGAGTTGGAGGTAGTTGTCCGTCATCCATCGGGCCACAGCAGTCATACCCTCTTTAAAGTTGGATGCCACGAGGGATGGGCTTTCCGAGAGGGTGACAACCAGCTGGGTGTCGTCCGCGTACGAGACCAGCGTGAGCCCCCACTCTCTAGCCACGTCCGTGAGTGGCTGGACGTATAGATTAAAGAGGGAGGGGCTCAACGCTGAACCCTGGGGGACACCTTGAGCGATGGGGTGAGGTTTAGAAAGATAAGGAGGAGCCGACACCTTGAAGGATCTATCCTTAAGAAAGGATCGGAACCATGCAAGTGCAAGGCCGGTCACCCCGGTCATCTCCAGACGTTTCAGAAGGATGTCATGGGATACCGTGTCAAAGGCCGCGCTGAGATCAAGGAGAATCAGCGCAGCACTATGACCGGAATCTAAAATCATCCGGAGATGCTCCGTAGTGGCCAGTAGGGCAGACTCCGTACTATGGCCTGCACGGAAGCCATTTTGGGAGGGGTCTAGAATTCCATGACTTTCCACATGTTTCGAAAGAATGTCATTAACATGGGTTTCGGCAATTTTGGACATCCAGGGGAGAAGGGATATGGGCCGAAAATTTTCTGGCTTGGTGGGGTCGAGGGTAGGTTTTTTAATTATCGGTGATACCCATGCTTGTTTCCAAGCTATGGGTACGAATCCTGTAGAAAAGGAGAGGTTGAGGATGTTCAGCATGGGGGATAGAAAAAAGTCCATCGAGGCCAGGAAATGAGAAGGACTCATGGGGTCGGCTGGGGAACCAGTCTTCACTTTCTTGCCTAGTCTGATCAGGTCTGCAGCGGTGATGGCAGAAATTTGGGACAGAGGTAAGATGTTAGGGGCTGTGGTCATAGAAACTCCATTGAAAGGAGCGATCTGTGGGAAGGTTGCATAAATTTTCTGGACTTTTTCAATGAAATAGGTTGCGAGCTGCTCACATTGCTCGTGGGAAGAGATTTTTGGAGGGGGCGCCCTAGGGTTTTGGAGCTCTTTCACTAGTTTAAAGATGATTTTAGATGGGTTCGCATTGGAGTTAATTTTGTTGGAATAAAAAGAAGCACGGGAAGATCTAATAGCTTTATGGTAGGTCTTAAGCCTGGATAGATATTCAGCCTTATCCTGGTTATCATATTGTTTCCTCCATAGGCGCTCAGCCTTTTTGCACTCCTTGCGCATTGCTCTAAGGGTGTCGTCGAACCATGGGTTGGAGGGTGTATTACGTCCTTTAGTCAGTTTAGCCGGAATAAGAGTGTCGAGGCCGTTACTGATCCAGTTGGTGAACGAGGTATAGGTCGCGTCTATATCCTGGTTGGCTTCGTTTTGGAACTCTCCAAGGGTTTCATGTAAGGCAAGTGGGGAGAGTTTGTGCCAGGGTCTTTTTAGACGCTGAATGGATTCAGTTTTGATTTGACGTTGGGGTGCCGGGACGCTCAGTTTAACAAGATGGTGATCCGTCCATCCCATGGGGGTGGGGGTTTCTGCAGCTGCCTCTTGTATGTTAGAAAAGATCGGATCTAGGATATGTCCAGCTATATGGGTAGAGGTGTGGACTAGGGAGTTAAGTTGCAGTGCCGAGAGGTCTGCAAGAAGATTAGTGATGGTATTATCGCCAATCGCATCAAAGTGCAAGTTTAGGTCACCTAGAATGGTGAAGTTGGCGAATTTAGTAGTGAGCACTGTGGCCGTTTCGAGGAGGGCATTAATAAATCTAGTGGCCTGGCCTGGAGGGCGATACATGTATAGGCCTGATAGCATAAATTGGGGGGTCACACTAATTTTAAATTGGGCGCATTCACAGTCTTGGAGAGGTTCCTTGATAAAAGAACAGGTCAGCTGTTTTTTATAAATAATTGCGATGCCGCCACCGCGAGATTCACGGTTAATGGTGACCAGGTTGTACTCATCTGGGAGCGTTAGGTTGGGGATGGAGGTAATGTCATCTCGGAGCCATGTTTCGCATAGAAACAGTACATCAGGGTTTTCCTCCTGAAGAAGCGTATTCACCTCAGGGTGATGTTTAACGAGGGATCTGCAGTTGAGTTGGAGTATCATCAGTGGCGGAATTGTAGTATTTGGGAGGTCACACCGTACCCTAGTGGGTGCGTTGGTGGAGAAGTGGCAGTGGTTGCAGTGGAGATGCGTAAGACCCAGAATGCCAGTGGTGTTAGAGCATTTTTGGTGAAGGTTCAGATGTAGGAGTTCCTTACCGTCGTAGCATATGCGTTGACAGGGCCTGGACGGGCCAGGGGGGGGTGGCAAGAGGCGATGGTCTGGCGATGACGGGCGAAGACGGGCTTGCCTTCGGCGCGCCTTCGGCGCGCAAACGGCGCGCCCGCTGCGCCCGTCCGCTGCGCGTCCGGTGAATGCCCCTGAACCATGACTCTGAACAGGCCCCGTCCTTTTCGGATTCGGGGGCGTGTTTTTCTCAACTTTTCTAATTATCTCCTCCAGCCAATGGCAAGAAGAGAGAAAAGCAAAACATGCCCCCGAATCCGTTAACGCCGCTGCCTTTCTCCGAGGCATTTCTGCTTTGCCTCGGAGAAAGGCGGCGGTGTGGCCACCCTCTCCTCTCGTGATAATGGTCCACTCAATTTATGATTATCGCCCCCTCGACTCTGCAAGATGCGTCATGTAAAATGCTTCCAGCCAGGTTCACTTTCCCAATGTCTGCACCATTTTTTTACCGCATAGAATTCCGTGCACTTCTGTTTTTAAACAACTACGCTGTAAATACCTCCTGTATAATGGGCATGATAATTATGCTTGAGCAATGTTCGATAGCCAAAAACAATCACTAAGAATGAATGAACAGGTCTGACAGTACATGCAGGCGCGGGGGTCACGAACTAGACCCTCGAGATACCCGCTATCCACGTTGAAATAGAGCTCAGAAAAAGACGACATAGCGGCGGTTATTTACAACAAGAAGACTCCCTTACACCGGCCGCAGAACCAGGCCTCCGTTGCTCTTCCGTACATCAGCTGACGTCACGTGCCACATGACCTGCTGCGTCAGGACTTCTCGTGATCTTTTTCGTCTGCTGAATTCGTCACACAATGGCGTGCCATTGAGCCCCTTCTACTAATGTGAGGTTGTGTGTTGTTGGCTCAGGGTGCGAGTTGCATTTGGAGGCTTTGTTGTCAAGTAAATAAGGAATAGTTACTTACCTGTAATCCTAGTTCTCATCCAGGGGTATACTCAAAGTCATCATCTATGAATAATCCCCGCCCATGTGCGGGATCCCGGAGCATATAGAAAATACATATATATATATATATACATATATATATATATATATATATATATATATATATATATATATATATATATATATATATATATATATATATATATATATATATATATATATATATATACACACATACATATGTGAAAACATATACATGCAGCCTAAAATGTTCAAAACATGGCAATGCTGTAAATTATGTATGTTTGCATAGTAGTGCCCCCTAACCCGTAAGGAAAAAAGGAAGCATCAGGCAAATTATAACACAGCACTGCTTTATTGTCATAAAGCAACTTGTAATTGTAAGCATTCGCCAGTAGGCTGCAGCAGAGTATCAAGAAACAAAGAAAACTGACACCTTGCCTTTAAGGCATTGGAGTAGGGGGACCGTGCCTTTAAGACCTGCATGAGACCCCCCTGCTCCCATGATGCATTACAGGTGGCAGTTGGGCCAGTTCTTTTTGGCGGTGCATCCGCACCTGAGTAGATCTGCATGCCATACATCACGTACTTAGAGACACCATGCTCGTCCGGGGAGGTGGGTGGGTCGCTTATGACTTTGATCAGTATACCCCTGGATGAGAACTAGGATTACAGGTAAGTAACTAATCCTTCTCATCCAGGGGATACTCATCAATAGTCAATCTATGAATAGAGTAGCAAGCCCATAGCCCAAGTCTCGCGGACGAGCACGCCAGCATCTAAAACATACAGTAAAAGCACATTTAGCATCACAGTTATGCAAACAGGTTCCTCAGAGAAGCCTGCCCCACCTGGGCGTCGGCCTGTGCGTCTGAATCTAGGCAATAATGGCGCGTAAAGGTATGAACTGAGCGCCATGTAGCCGCTTTGCAGATTTCAGACATGGGAACGTTGCGAAGGAGTGCAACAGTAGAAGCCTTCCCTCGAGTGGAGTGTGCTCTAGGTTTACCCTGCAGAACCTTGTGGGACAGTTGGTAAGACAAGGCTATACATGAGACAATCCATCTAGAAATGGACCTCTTGGAGGCAGCCAGACCGGTATTCGTGGGCCCATAGTTAACAAAGAGCCTGTCTGACTTTCTAAGTGGAAGGGTCTTAGCCAGATAGAATTTCAAAACCCTCCGGAGGTCAAGAGAATGTAAGGCTCTCTCCGGGGGAGTGGATGGCTGAGGAAAAAAGGTGGGCAAAGTGATCACCTGATTAATGTGGAAGTCCGAGACCACCTTGGGCAGGAAGCTCGGATGAGTACGGAGCACCACCCTATTAGCATGAAACACAGTGTAAGGTTCCTTGCAGCAGAGGGCCTGAATTTCACTGACCCTACGGGCCGAAGTGATGGCTACTAAGAAGGCCGCCTTCCAGGTCAGATGCTGCAAGGACGCCTTATGAATTGGTTCAAAAGGGGCCCCCATTAGCTTAGAGAGAACGATGTTAAGTTCCCAGGAAGGGGAAGGAGACCTCACTGGTGGGTAAACTTTCTTAAGCCCTTCTAAGAAATCCTTCACCACTGGCATCTGGAAGAATGAGGTCTGGGTAGGAGACTTCCTATAGGCTGTAATAGCAGCTAAGTGTACTCTGATGGAAGAGTATTTTAACCCAGACTTCGCCAAGTACAGTAAGTAGGGGAGAATAACCTGTTCTTGACCCCGCATCGGATCAAGGGTGTTATCGCTACACCAAACGTAGAATCTTTTCCACTTAAAGGCGTAAGAGTTCCTAGTGGAGGGCCTCTTCGCCTCCTGGAGAATGTTCATACAGTCCGGAGGAAGATCTAAATGTCCGTATTGGATGAATTCAGGAGCCATGCCGTCAAGCTGAGGGAGGGAAGATTGGGATGAAACACCCTCCCCTTGTCCTTGGTCAGCAAGTTCGGTAGGCAAGGCAACCTCCTGTGTGGTACTTCCGACAGCTGGAGTAGATCCGGGTACCACCACTGACGGGGCCACTCCGGGGCTATTAGGATCATCCGAGTCATGGCCCTGTAGAATTTCTGTATCACAGCCGGGATGAGAGGGAGAGGAGGAAAAGCGTAAAGCAATGTCCTCGACCAGCTGATCAAAAGTGCGTTCCCCTCCGACCCCCGTTGAGGGAACCTGGAGACGAAGACGGGGCATTTTTTGTTTGCCGCGTCTGCGAAAAGATCGATGTCCGGTACGCCCCACCACCGGAAGATCTCTTGAGCGACGCCTTCGTTGAGCACCCAGTCGTGCGCTTCGACGAAGTCTCTGCTGAGGCCGTCTGCCTGCACGTTCAGGGTCCCTGGCAGGTGAACAGCGACGATCGCCAGGTTTCTCGCCAGAAGCCATCTCCAGATGGACTGGGCTTCCAGAGACAGGACCCGCGATCTGGTGCCTCCTTGTTTGTTCAGATAGAACATAGTTGTGGTGTTGTCTGTCTGAACCTGAACATAGTTGGTTTGCAGGGATGGATACAGAGACTTGAGAGCTAGGTGGACTGCTCGTAGCTCCAAGAAGTTGATGTGATAACTGTTTGATAGCGGACCAGAGACCTTGTACTTGAAGCTGGCCCATATGAGCACCCCAGCCCTGCATGGAAGCGTCTGTGACCACTGTCTGTGTCGGAGGCGGCTGATGGAAGGGGACGCCTTTAAGCAGATGGGAGCGCTTCATCCACCACCGGATGGAGTCTTTGGCGGCTTGGTGAAGGGTGATGGGATCTTCCCAGCGGCCAGACCTGAGACCACTGATCCTCTAGTTCTTGTTGCAGAGGACGCATGTGCAGACGTGCATTGGGCACAATGTAAATGCACTAAGCCATCGACCCCAGGAGAGAGGACACTTGTCTGGCTGTGGGAAATGCCGTGCTGAGAAGCATGCGGCCTTTCAAAGGCATGGAGGATAACCTCTCCTCCGAAGGACACACGCTTGCACTTGCGGAGTCTAGAGAGGCGCCCAGGTAGTGGATCCGCTGAGTGGGATTGAGGACCGACTTCTTGTAGTTGACCTGGAGGCCCAGCGAGTGCAGAAGGTTGAGGCAAAACGAAAGATGACTCTGGAGTCAAACAGGAGTGGAACTCTTCAAGAACCAGTCGTCTAGATGGGGGTAGACGAATATCTTCCGCTTGGAGAAAAGCAGCCACCACCGCCATGCACTTTGAGAAAGTTCGTGGTGCGGATTTGCGGCCGAATGGCAGAACCCTGTATTGATAATGCCGGTGAGAGATCTGAAATCTGAGAAACTTTCGATGTTTCACTGAGACAGGAATGTGGAAGTATGCATCCTGTAAGTCGATGGCACACATCCAGTCCCCCTGGTGGAGATGTGGGAAGATTTGGTGCAGTGCCAGCATTCTGAATTTTTCTCTTTTGACAAATCCGTTGAGTAGGCGGAGATCGAGGATGGGTCTGTACTCTCTGACCGCTCCTCGTTTTTGAACCAGAAAATACCGGGAGTACACTCCTAGATTTCTCTGCCTGGTTGGAACCTCCTCTATGGCGTTCTTGGAGAGGAGAGTGGCAACTTCGTCCTTTAAAAGTTGGTTTTGGGTGGGAGGGAGTGGCTGCCTCCGTGGGGGTACCTGCGGAGGGGGAGATTTGAACCTCAGCAAGTAGCCATGCTCTACAATATTCAGCACCCATCTGTCGTTTGTAATGGCTTTCCACTCTGTCAGGTGAACGGTGATACTTCCTCCCACCGGAGTGGCGAACGAGAGCGGAGGAAGTAAGATTTCACTGTTTCGCGGGCTGTTTGTTAGAGGACTGTTGTTGCTTCGCATTTCCTCTTCCTCTGCCCCGACCCCTTTGCTGAAACTGGGACCTCTGTTGATTCTGGGAGGACCATTGGGGTGTTTGAACGCGCTGGTGAAAGGCACGTTTGTCGCCCTGGCGAAAGCGCTTTCGGAATTCTTCGCGTTTTTCCAGCCCCACAGCCTTCACGGTGTCCAACTCTGCCTTCATCTTGCTCATTTGGTCATCCGCATGAGCCCCAAATAATGATGACCCGTTAAAGGGCAGATTGAGAATTCTCTTTTGTGCGTCAGGTTAGAGGCCCGTTAGTCTCAGCCAGGCTGAACGCCGAGAGCAGACGCCATGTGAGTAGCCATGTGCGGCCAGATCCGAGGCATCAGCCGCTGCGCTGATGATTTGATTGGCCACCAGCCCGCCTTCTTGTAGGATCTCTGTGAAGTCCCGCCTGTCTTCTCTAGGCAGCTTCTCCGCGAATCTGAGAGGGAATCCCACAGGGAACCATCATACCGCCCCAGCAGGGCTGAAGCGCTAGCCACCTTCATGTGCGAGGCAGAAGTGTTGCACATTTTCCTGCCGTAGGAATCCATCAGCTTGCTGTCCTTCTCAGGGGGGACAGAAGACGACACTGAGGTCGAGTGGGACTTCATAGCTGCTGCCACGATCACTGAGTCCGCTGGCGGGTCAGCCCTCAAGAACAAAGGATCCTCGGCTGGAGCCTTATACTTCTTCGCTATTCTTGACGGAACCGAGCCCGCCGTAGCCGGAGTGAGGAACGTGGCCATAGCTGGGACCAACAATCCTGGCACCAAAGGGAGCAGAGGTCTGGGAGCCGACCGATGATGCAAAGTGTCAAAGATTACTGAAGTAGGTGCCTGAGGGATGTGCAGCGCGATGTTCAATTTCTGCGCCCCTCTACCCAGGACGTCTGAGAAGGTAGCGATGTCGTCCACCGGGGACACTCGCGATGGGGGTGTAGAGGAAAAAGTAGGAGAGTAGTCCTGGACTGAGGACCTTGTGGATTAAGTCCCAGTGGGCGATCTGGTGCGTCGCCTCTTGTGAGAGCGGTCGCTATTGTGAGCCCTAGACCTTGATCTGCGCTTTGATGGAGATCTTGGACGTCTGTGCGCGGAGCGGCGGTACCTGGAACGAGACCGGCAGGAAGTAGGTGGCCTTGGGTCCCTTGAAGGAGACATACTCCTGCGCGGTGGAGAATACGTGCGGGAGTAGTCCGATCCAGGACTTCGACATGTGCCAGCGCCCACATCCCGCAACCAGCAAGGTGACAGTTCGAACCTCTCTGGAGACTTGGGTGAGCCTTACGGAGATATTTGCATGATGTGCAGTCCCGGAGATGATGACTGCTCTCCTGGAGATCGAGACCTCTCCGCGGGAGCTCCAGCTGTACGCTTCGGCGTCGAATTCCTCGACGTCGACGACGTCTGCGTCACCATCGGCAAGTGTGGGGTATGGCGTTCTGGCCTCGACGGCGGTCTCGACGCCGATCGCGGAGACCTCGACGTCGATATCTTCTTCTCTGGCACCTGACGTCGACTGGATGACCTTGACGTCGGCCTTGCACGCCGTCGACTGGGTGACTTCGACGGCGACCTCTCTCGGCGTGGACTCTCCGACGACGACCTTTAACGCCGTCGGCTGGGCGATTTCGACGTCGACCTCTCACGACGTCGAGTGGGCGACTTCGACCTCTCACGACGTCGAGTGGGCGACTTCGACCTCTCGCGACGTCGAATTGTTGATCTCGACGTCGACCTTCCATGTGATAGACGTCGACCTTCTATGTCGCCGAGTGGGGGAATCTCTCGACGGCAACCTGCCCACTCGCGGCGGAACGTACTTCGCCGCATCTCTCGACGCCGACCCCCTCGAGGGTGGCGGAGAGTGTCTCGACGTCGACGGAAGCCTCAACGTCGACGGAGACAGTCCAGACCTCCCCGGACTAGCAGCCTTCGAGCCCGAAGGACTGCGCCTCGACGCCGACTTACTTTTGCGCGGCGGAGAATCTCTACGGTGAGATGAATCCCTTGACGCCGAAGCGGTCTTCTGCCTTTTCCACGGCCTCTTCGACGTCGAATCCCTAGTACTCTTGGTCTTTCTGGAGCCAGGAGAGTTGGTGTGTTGCAGTTTTTGCGATTGTGCAGCTGAAGAAGGTGGTCTTGATGAAGAAGGGTCGCCTGCACGACGGCTTCTGTCCTTCTCCAGCTGTGCCTGTAGTCTAATGCGCTCTCTATCCCTCAGAGTGCGCTCGGAGAACTTCTGGCAGAGAGGACACCGGTCAGGATCGTGTTTAGATGGTAAACACGCAATACACACCGAGTGTGGGTCTGCCAGTGCCATCTTGTTGCTACAAGAAGGGCATTTCCGAAATAAAGGAGGCATTCTGACTGGAAAAAATTCGAAATTTTACTGGAAACCAGCAGAATCAGCACCCAGAAGCCAGAAAACGTCGAAAAATGCTTGAAAAAGCTGTAAGTTCCAAAATTTCAGTCAAAAACTGAAGAGCTCAAGCTCCAGGATCCTCACAGAAGGAGCCGGAAAAAAGAACTGGCCCAACTGCCACCTGTAATGCATCATGGGAGCAGGGGGTCTCATGCAGGTCTTAAAGGCACGGTCCCCCTACTCTAATGCCTTAAAGGCAAGGTGTCAGTTTTCTTTGTTTCTTGATACTCTGCTGCAGCCTACTGGCGAATGCTTACAATTACAAGTTGCTTTATGACAATAAAGCAGTGCTGTGTTATAATTTGCCTGATGCTTCCTTTTTTCCTTACGGGTTAGGGGGCACTACTATGCAAACATACGTAATTTACAGCATTGCCATGTTTTGAACATTTTAGGCTGCATGTATATGTTTTCACATATGTATATATATATATATATATATGTATATATATATATGTATTTTCTATATGCTCCGGGATCCCGCACATGGGCGGGGATTATTCATAGATTATGACTATTGATGAGTATCCCCTGGATGAGAACTCGGCCTTTCGGGAGCTGACTGGCAACGGATATCTGGCCAACATGGCGGCCATATTCACAAATTCCAACTGTAGTAAACAGCATAGACGTAGGGAAAGCATAAACAAACGCTCTACTTGCGACCATCTTAGTTGAGGCTGAATATTTGAGGACTTCAACTTAGGTTTGCCATCAAGTTCAGATACGCATTAAAATGAGTAAGAATGTAGTGAGGGGGCGGGGCCAGGGGCAAGACATGATGATACTTAACGACTTCTATATTAGTTGCAGCACACACCAAAACACATGATAAATGTGTTTATATAAACAAAGCAGGTTAACTCATTTCACAAAATGAAAGAGAAATGCCATAATATGTTAACATTTCCTTTTATTCCCAATAGTTGCACCTTCTTAATGCCATACCCCCTCCCAATCAACCCCAGCCAGATCGCCCCACATCCAAACAGGTTTTATTTAATCGCTCTACATAGTGCATCTTCCCCCCCCCCCCCCAACCTCAGGAACCTGCAAGCACTTTTCATTTTATAAAATAGCAGATGGACTACAATTTTAGAGTACACAGAATGAACATAAATAGAATGCAATGTTTAAAGTCAGCAGCATGTCTGTGTGTGGCTCTGTGTAACTGTGGGTGGCTCTGTGTGTGTTTGTGGATTTTTTTGTAGGTGGCTCTGTGTGGGTGGCTCTATGTGAATAGTTCTGTGTGGGTGGCTCTGTGTGTGGGTGCCTCTGTGTGTGGGTGCAAATGCAATAGGTCTCGCATTTGAGAGAGATTAAGCTATTGACATTGTAAATAACAATGCCGTTTCTTGAAATTTTTTAAAAACAAACAAAAATAATGTCATGAGCAATGCCAATAGCTCTAACTTTAACAATGCCGAGACCATTTGTGAGAAAGTGGGTTTCTGTTGCAGTAACCCCCCCTTTTTTTGCCTAATAGCTGATGCACTTTTCCTTGTTGTGCCCTGGGCTCCTGCCAATCAGGTGCCCAGGGCCTATGTTCCTTCCTTAAAACACACAAACTCCCAATTGGCAAACCCTGGCCACATGTCAGCCCCTGGTAAATGGTACCCTAGGTACCCAGGGCCTTGTGACCAGGGAAGGCCTCTAAGGGCTGCAGCACTCATTGTGCCACCCTTAGAGGCCCTGTACCCTTACCCACACACACTGCCTTTGCAGGCTGAGTGTCTGGGTGCAGGACAAAACAAAGAGTCGACATGGCACACATCTCTGTGTGCCATGCCCATTACCTATACTGCCAAGGCATATGTCAGCCACCCCTCTGGCTGGGTGCCTTATGCCTATGGTGTGGGCACAGGAGCAGGAGCCCTGTGCCCCTACAGTACCCAGGTCCATTCCTGGGCACTGTAAGTACAGTGCTGCCTTTTACAAGTACATGGTGCTGAGAGCTCGTCAAACACGAACTCCACAGCACCATAAGGGCAACACTGAAGACTGGGAAGTTTGGTATCAAACTTCTCAGCACATTAAACCCACACTGATGCCAGTGTGGGATTTAATGTACTAAGCACCCCAGAGGGCATCTTAGAGATGCCCCCTTACAGCTAACCTACAATCCACGTCTGCTCTGAGGCTGCCCAGGCTGCCACACAGCAGACACGTTGCTGGACCCCTGGGTGGGAGAGCCCCTGCTCTCCCGGGCCTGCAACAATGCACATCCTGGGTGAGGTGAGAAATCTCCTCCCCCAGGATGAGCAAAGGGAAGCTTCAAAGGCACGCCGCCAGTTGGAGTTTCCCCAGGCCACTGCAACCCCCCACTCTGGCAGGAAGCTTGGCCGGAAACCCCATACAAGGACAGGGGATGTGCCAGCCTGCCCACCCCACCCCTCAGGTGGGGGAGGCGAGGTGAAGCACATCTCCAGGCTCTCGCCATCTTGAAGATGGGAGGCCCTACCCTATCAGGATTAGGCTACTGCCCTCCTCCCACAGGAGAGAGGCAGGATAGGGGGTGTACCCACCCCAGGACAAGGACCCATTGGTCCCTGGCCTTCACCTACCTGTAACGCCCCTAAATCTAGTATTTAGGGGCCCCCTGAACCTTCCTTCCCCAGATTCCAGATAGAAACTTACAAGAAGAGGAAGAAGAAAAAAGACCTGCCCTGCAGCTGCTAAAAAGAGGAAGACACCAACTGCTTTGGCCCCAGCCCTACCGGCCTGTCGACCCTCGAACCTGCTCCTGCTCCAGCGCGGCATCTCTTGTGGCCAGCAACCTCAAAAACCCCGGAGGACCTGGCTACCTTTGACCTCTGATTCCCTGGGACTCCCATGAGTAGAGGCTCTACTCGAGAAACCTATTCCTAACTCCTGGCAGCAGCCCGGAACCGCGGACCCAACACACTCTGCACCAGCCAAGCCTGGCCAGTGCCGGAGTGGACAAAGACCCTGAGGACGACCCCACGGCGACTGTGACCCCGAGTCCGGCACCCAAGGACCCCCCTCGACATCCTGGACGAAGCCCGCAGCCTCAGAACCGAGTGCCACCCCAGCCGCGATCAACCAGAGGGTAAGATTCCCGACGTCAAAAGGCACCCCTGCACCCGGCGCCCTGCGGCCTCCTGTGCCCAATCCCGGGGTACCCACCTAACCTACAACTACCCAACTTACCCCTCGAAGTGGTGGTGGCACCGGAAACATCCTCGTCCCCGAGCCTGCAGCCTTTTTCCAAACCGGAACATTCCCATTGACTTCCATTGAGCGCCCGAAGGCTCAAAAGCACCCTGCACCCAGCCGCCCGAGTGGCCCTGGCAGTGCACTCTCTACACTAACTTACTTCCCCACTTGCCCTGAGTAAGTGACCAGGAGCCCAGCTCCCACAGACGCGTGGCTTGCCAGACAGCAGCCACCAACCAAGGCCCCCCTATCCCTCATAGGATAACATTGGGCCCAACTCTCTCTGCACCCGGCCGTCCTGAAACCGCTGAGGGTGAACCAACTGTACCTACCTGACACTGGGGGACCCCTGAGTCCATGCCCGGAATTTCAACACTACCAGTCGAGTACTTACCCTTAAACCGCTAACTTCATTTTCCTCATAGGGTAACCTTGACTGGCTTTTTCTTCAAAAATCTTCTAAGTGTGAACTTTTCAAAACTGCAAAAATTCACCAAAAATCAGCCAAGTGACAAAAACGAATTTACTCACCTGCTCCTAGGTGAGCTCCCAGTGCTGGATCTTGGTGCCCAGCCCTGACTCTGAAAAGTGTTCACAACTATACTTACTTCTAACTCATTTTTCTCCCATAGGAAACCATTGTCTGCTTTTCTGTGAAATTTCTTCTAAGTGTCTACTTTTGCAAATTTGAAATATTCTTTTAAAATCGTACCATTTCTGCAAACGAAATTACTTACCTGCATTTGATAAGGACCCCAGTCCTGGGTCTAGGCACCCAGTCCTGGATTACTAAAGTAACGATAAAGTACTCTACCTGCAATTTGAATTTCTTGCCATAGAGATCCATTGAATGTTTTCTGTGAAATATTTTCTAAGTGCTAACTTTTGAAATAGCTAAATATTATTTAAAAATCATTACAGTTATTAAGTCGACTTTCATCACTTGATTCTGAATACTGACCCCAGGCTGGTTCTAGGATCCAGACCTGGAATTCCAAAAGTAATCTGAAAAGTAATTTATTACAAATAACCTGAATTTACCATTGAGCTCAATGCATTGTTATGTTTAGGAAATAGGATTGTTTATTGCAACCAACTGTGACTGTTTACACAAATTTATTGCTTGAAACAAAAGTATTTATATTCAACCTCTCATTCTGAGAAAGTATATTTTTACCCCCTTGTGGTTCTAAAAATAAAACAAGCATATATTTTATATATACAAATCATTGGCCTAGAGTTCAGTTATTGAGTGTGTGAAACCATTTGCTGACTGAGTGTGTACAATAAATGCTTTACACTGTCCTCTGGTACTGCCTTACTGCTCGACCAAGCTACCACTTTTGAGAGTAAGGTCATACCTAACTTTGACCTCTATCAGCCTCTGGGGGACTGTGGACTCTGTACACCCTGTACCTATTAGGGAACAGTATATACAGAGCCACTTTCTCACATTGGTGGATCAGCGGTGGGATACAAACTTGCATTTGTTGGACTACTTGGTTACCATCTGATCACACGACAGAACTCTTAAAAATTGCCTTTAGAATTCTGATTGGTTTTTCCAAAATTACTAAAAGTCTTGCTAGGGCCTTGCTTAAGTCCCATTAGAATTTTAGAAAAATAAGTCACTATAGTCAGGGTAGAGGGTTAGAACTGTCAGGTTAGAATGTCTCAAACAAACCCAGCTATTAGTGATAATAATAACATGGACCTGGTGGAGGAGCTCGACCTCACACCTTACTTACACTTGTCTTTCAAGGAATTGAGGTCCTTATGTAAACTCAAAAATTTACAAATGGGTCTGCATCCAACCAAACAAGGGCTCCAGGAGCTCCTGGCTGAGTATGCTAAAGACCACCCATCTGAACATGGTGATGGCCAGTCAGATGAGGAAAGGGAAACAGGGGAGGAGGACAGCAACCTCCCCATACTATTCCCTAGGGAGGAGATGGCACCCATACCCTCCAACTCAAGACATAGCATCTGGGCACCTAGAGACCACACAGGTGGCTCTGGTCCCAGAGACAACACTGGGGGTCCCCCCAGTGAAGAGGACAGCCTTATGAGGCTGGCCAAAAGAATAGATCTAGAGTCCAGGCTCCTGGCTCTAGAAAAGGAAAGGAGAGAGATGGGTTTAGCACCCATCAATGGTGGCAGCAATAATAAAAACAAGGATAGGGAGGAAACTTCTGACCTTAAAATCCCCAAAGGGATTGTCCCTAAATTTGAGGAAGGTGATGATATCACCAAATGGTTCACAGCCTTTGAGAGGGCTTGTGATATCAGGAAAGTAAAGAAACCTCTCTGGGGGGCACTCCTGTGGGAACTGTTCTCTGGTAACTGCAGGGACAGGCTTCTGACTCTCTCTGGGCCAGAAGCAGGATCCTATGACCTCATGAAGAAAGCTCTGATTGAGGGATTTGGATTCACCACTGAGGAGTATAGAATTAGATTCAGGGGGGCTCACAAAACCCAGACCCAGTCCTGGATTGATTTTGTAGATTTCTCAGTGAAGACACTGGATGGTTGGTTAGCTGGACATGGTGTGCAGGATTTTACTGGATTGTACAATTTATTCATGAAGGAACATATTTTGAGTAACTGCACAAATGAAAAGTTGCATCAGCATTTGGTAGACCTAGGTCTAAAATCCCCCCAAGAATTGGGAAAAAGAGCAGACCACTGGGTCAAGACTAGGGTGACTAGGACGTTCACTGGGAGGGACCAGAACCAAGGGGTCCCAAAACCTCCCCAGAAGAAAGAGAGTGAACCCCTTGTGGATAAAAGAAAGGAGACCCAGGTAGCCCCCCCAAAACCTGACCAGGAGGGTGGGCCCAAAGACACCTCACAAACTAAACCAGGGTACCAAGGTAAGAATTGGGATCCCAACAGAATATGGTGTTTCAACTGTCAGAAGGCTGGACACCACACCAAGGACTCTAGCTGTCCTAAAAATAAGGTTCCTAGTACAGCCCCAGGGGTGATTAGTGTAGCCCCAGGGGTTGCCAGTGTAGCTTGGGAGGGAGGGTCCTCAGATGAGGAAGTCCTCCTAGCTTTCAACTGGGGAATGGGCCCAAGAAGCAAGCTGGAGATCCCAGAAGGAAGTAGACACTTCCACCACCTACTGGTGAATGGAATCCCAGCCACTGCCCTGAGAGATACCTGTGCCAGTCACACTGTGGTACATGACAGGTTGGTATTCCCACACCAATATGTCTCAGGGGAAACAAGAAGGGTAAGAACTGTCCCAGGGGGAGTCACTGTTAGGCCTGTGGCTATCGTGCCCCTAGCCACAGCTGGGTCCCTTAGATGGAGGAAAGTGATAGTCAGTAAAAACCTCCCCCTTGATTGTCTCTTGGGGAATGATCACTTAGATGTGGAACTGAGCCAAAGAGAGGTGCTGGCCCAATGCCAGGCCTCGCCCAAAGAACCTGTGGGGGCTCAACCTGCAGTCAGTGCAGCTGAGTCCCAAAAGAGTGAGAAGAAACGGGGTAGGAAAGGTGGGCAACTGTTAGCCACAGTTCCAGAGAGCCAGGGAGATTCTATCCCAGTAAGGGAAAACTCCCACAATGGCACTGGTAAAGCCCCCCCTAGCCAACAGCAAGACCTGACTAGTCAGAAAACTGTCCAGCCTGAATTAGTGGCTCCTCAGGTGGCAGAACAAGGGGTAGAGGAGGGGTGTTCCCTACCAAGAGTAGGGACCCCCTATCCTCAAACAGACCAACAGCCAGGACCCAAAGAGAACTATAAAATAGCCCCCTCACTTGCCAGTCAGGAGCTAAAGGTATGGTACTGGGCACTGACAGCTGTCAGCAGCCTCTGCTGGGTGTTAGCCTTCATGGCAGCCCTATCCTTGGCATGGTGGCCTAACCCCCTGCCAAATAGCAAGTCAGGCCCCCTGACCTTATTGGTCATGGTGGGGTTGCTCAAGCTGTGGGTAGCCTCTGTGGGTAAGCTGGGCCTAGCCCTGGCTAGGTTAGAAACTACCGAGGTATACACCTCTAAACCCAAAATAGAAAGATGGGACCAGGACAGTAAAAGACAAGGAGAGGAGCCTTGGGAGTTAGGTCCTGAAACTAATAAAACAGGCCAGCTCCCCAAAGGGACTGACCTAGGCAGAAGGATGTAAGGCAGAGTAGGCCCTGCAACTTTCAAACCACTTCCCCAACTCTTCCTCGCCTGAAAGACTAGGTAGACTCTCCCAGCTTTGGCAGAAGTCTCCTGGCCTTTGGGCTGGGGGGGGCTTGTGTGAGAAAGTGGGTTTCTGTTGCAGTAACCCCCCCTTTTTTTGCCTAATAGCTGATGCACTTTTCCTTGTTGTGCCCTGGGCTCCTGCCAATCAGGTGCCCAGGGCCTATGTTCCTTCCTTAAAACACACAAACTCCCAATTGGCAAACCCTGGCCACATGTCAGCCCCTGGTAAATGGTACCCTAGGTACCCAGGGCCTTGTGACCAGGGAAGGCCTCTAAGGGCTGCAGCACTCATTGTGCCACCCTTAGAGGCCCTGTACCCTTACCCACACACACTGCCTTTGCAGGCTGAGTGTCTGGGTGCAGGACAAAACAAAGAGTCGACATGGCACACATCTCTGTGTGCCATGCCCATTACCTATACTGCCAAGGCATATGTCAGCCACCCCTCTGGCTGGGTGCCTTATGCCTATGGTGTGGGCACAGGAGCAGGAGCCCTGTGCCCCTACAGTACCCAGGTCCATTCCTGGGCACTGTAAGTACAGTGCTGCCTTTTACAAGTACATGGTGCTGAGAGCTCGTCAAACACGAACTCCACAGCACCATAAGGGCAACACTGAAGACTGGGAAGTTTGGTATCAAACTTCTCAGCACATTAAACCCACACTGATGCCAGTGTGGGATTTAATGTACTAAGCACCCCAGAGGGCATCTTAGAGATGCCCCCTTACAGCTAACCTACAATCCACGTCTGCTCTGAGGCTGCCCAGGCTGCCACACAGCAGACACGTTGCTGGACCCCTGGGTGGGAGAGCCCCTGCTCTCCCGGGCCTGCAACAATGCACATCCTGGGTGAGGTGAGAAATCTCCTCCCCCAGGATGAGCAAAGGGAAGCTTCAAAGGCACGCCGCCAGTTGGAGTTTCCCCAGGCCACTGCAACCCCCCACTCTGGCAGGAAGCTTGGCCGGAAACCCCATACAAGGACAGGGGATGTGCCAGCCTGCCCACCCCACCCCTCAGGTGGGGGAGGCGAGGTGAAGCACATCTCCGGACTCTCGCCATCTTGAAGATGGGAGGCCCTACCCTATCAGGATTAGGCTACTGCCCTCCTCCCACAGGAGAGAGGCAGGATAGGGGGTGTACCCACCCCAGGACAAGGACCCATTGGTCCCTGGCCTTCACCTACCTGTAACGCCCCTAAATCTAGTATTTAGGGGCCCCCTGAACCTTCCTTCCCCAGATTCCAGATAGAAACTTACAAGAAGAGGAAGAAGAAAAAAGACCTGCCCTGCAGCTGCTAAAAAGAGGAAGACACCAACTGCTTTGGCCCCAGCCCTACCGGCCTGTCGACCCTCGAACCTGCTCCTGCTCCAGCGCGGCATCTCTTGTGGCCAGCAACCTCAAAAACCCCGGAGGACCTGGCTACCTTTGACCTCTGATTCCCTGGGACTCCCATGAGTAGAGGCTCTACTCGAGAAACCTATTCCTAACTCCTGGCAGCAGCCCGGAACCGCGGACCCAACACACTCTGCACCAGCCAAGCCTGGCCAGTGCCGGAGTGGACAAAGACCCTGAGGACGACCCCACGGCGACTGTGACCCCGAGTCCGGCACCCAAGGACCCCCCTCGACATCCTGGACGAAGCCCGCAGCCTCAGAACCGAGTGCCACCCCAGCCGCGATCAACCAGAGGGTAAGATTCCCGACGTCAAAAGGCACCCCTGCACCCGGCGCCCTGCGGCCTCCTGTGCCCAATCCCGGGGTACCCACCTAACCTACAACTACCCAACTTACCCCTCGAAGTGGTGGTGGCACCGGAAACATCCTCGTCCCCGAGCCTGCAGCCTTTTTCCAAACCGGAACATTCCCATTGACTTCCATTGAGCGCCCGAAGGCTCAAAAGCACCCTGCACCCAGCCGCCCGAGTGGCCCTGGCAGTGCACTCTCTACACTAACTTACTTCCCCACTTGCCCTGAGTAAGTGACCAGGAGCCCAGCTCCCACAGACGCGTGGCTTGCCAGACAGCAGCCACCAACCAAGGCCCCCCTATCCCTCATAGGATAACATTGGGCCCAACTCTCTCTGCACCCGGCCGTCCTGAAACCGCTGAGGGTGAACCAACTGTACCTACCTGACACTGGGGGACCCCTGAGTCCATGCCCGGAATTTCAACACTACCAGTCGAGTACTTACCCTTAAACCGCTAACTTCATTTTCCTCATAGGGTAACCTTGACTGGCTTTTTCTTCAAAAATCTTCTAAGTGTGAACTTTTCAAAACTGCAAAAATTCACCAAAAATCAGCCAAGTGACAAAAACGAATTTACTCACCTGCTCCTAGGTGAGCTCCCAGTGCTGGATCTTGGTGCCCAGCCCTGACTCTGAAAAGTGTTCACAACTATACTTACTTCTAACTCATTTTTCTCCCATAGGAAACCATTGTCTGCTTTTCTGTGAAATTTCTTCTAAGTGTCTACTTTTGCAAATTTGAAATATTCTTTTAAAATCGTACCATTTCTGCAAACGAAATTACTTACCTGCATTTGATAAGGACCCCAGTCCTGGGTCTAGGCACCCAGTCCTGGATTACTAAAGTAACGATAAAGTACTCTACCTGCAATTTGAATTTCTTGCCATAGAGATCCATTGAATGTTTTCTGTGAAATATTTTCTAAGTGCTAACTTTTGAAATAGCTAAATATTATTTAAAAATCATTACAGTTATTAAGTCGACTTTCATCACTTGATTCTGAATACTGACCCCAGGCTGGTTCTAGGATCCAGACCTGGAATTCCAAAAGTAATCTGAAAAGTAATTTATTACAAATAACCTGAATTTACCATTGAGCTCAATGCATTGTTATGTTTAGGAAATAGGATTGTTTATTGCAACCAACTGTGACTGTTTACACAAATTTATTGCTTGAAACAAAAGTATTTATATTCAACCTCTCATTCTGAGAAAGTATATTTTTACCCCCTTGTGGTTCTAAAAATAAAACAAGCATATATTTTATATATACAAATCATTGGCCTAGAGTTCAGTTATTGAGTGTGTGAAACCATTTGCTGACTGAGTGTGTACAATAAATGCTTTACACTGTCCTCTGGTACTGCCTTACTGCTCGACCAAGCTACCACTTTTGAGAGTAAGGTCATACCTAACTTTGACCTCTATCAGCCTCTGGGGGACTGTGGACTCTGTACACCCTGTACCTATTAGGGAACAGTATATACAGAGCCACTTTCTCACACCATTGCATTGTAAATGCTTGTTTAGTAAGGATGTGTGAAGTAAAAAAATAAAAAATGAAAAGCATTACCCGTGACGGAGAAAAACAGATGGCGGCTGCGCGCGTTCACGCGCACATGCACGCAAGCTTGAGGCCAGCGGTACTTACCTTCGGTAACGGTAAGAAACAGTTAGTTAGATTCCTCACCTTAGAATATCCCCAGGCGTCAGACTGGATCCGGGAGATTTTTGTAGCAATACCCCTTGCGCGTCGCTAGGCGTCATCTGCGGCTCCGCGTCCGCCGTTGGCGTCGGAATGACATCGGAGTACTTAGACGCCGTCCTCGCGCGCTGACGTCAGTTCTTGTACATAGCTTTCCGCGCCAGGAACGCAGAGCCATGCAAGAGACCGACACTGGTGCCACAAACTCTAGGGCCCTGAAAAGGATATCCTTAACCCTAGATGTCGGTTCGCAGAACGGGGAGGATGGGTGGGTCGGTGAGGAATCTAACTAATGTTTCTTACATCGTTACCGAAGGTAAGTAACTTGTTCATCTGAAAGAAACACGTTAGTTAGATTCCTCACCTTAGAATAGATACCCAAGCAATACCAACCCCGGTGGTGGGTCTGCGAACCAAGATCACACCAGAAAGTCCTGGAGGACAGAACGGCCAAAGAAGCCATCCCTCCGGACTTGGCTGTCTAGGCAATAATGCCTGGCAAACGTGTGCAGCGAAGCCCACGTCGCCGCCTGACGGATGTCCTGCAAGGGGACTCCCTGTCCCAAAGCAGTAGTAGCCGCTGTGGCTCGAGTAGAATGGGCTCGCAGCCCAACAGGAGGGTCCTTTTTTGCCAAGGAATAACAGGTTTTTATACACAAAACGACCCACCGGGAGATGGTCCGTTTGTGCACAGCTATTCCCTTCTTAGCACCCACGTAGCCAACGAAAAGCTGGTCGTCCACCCGGAACTGTTTCGTGCGGTCCAAATAAAAGGAGAGCGCACGTTTTGGGCCCAGACGGTGGAGCCGCTCTTCCTCTTTGGAAGGATGCGGAGGTGGAAAGAAGGTGGGCAAGGTGACAGATTGCCCAAGATGAAAGGGGGTCACCACTTTCGGTAGAAAGGAAGGACGAGGGCGAAGGACAACCTTGTCCGGATGAACAGATAGAAAAGGAGGCTTGGACGATAGAGCCTGGAGCTCACTCACCCGCTGAGGTGATGGCTACCAGGAAAGCAGTCTTAAGAGTTAGAAGACGAAGAGGACAATTGTGAAGAGGCTGAAAGGGAGCACACATCAGGAATGTGAAGACAAGATTCAAGTCCCACTGAGGCATTACGAAAGGGACAGGAGGGAACGTGTGAGTAATGCCTTTAAGAAAGCGTGACACGACAGGGGACTTGAAAAGAGAGGGCTGATCAGGAAGCCGTAAGAAGGCAGAGATGGCAGCAAGATAACCTTTCAAGGTGCCCAGGGCAGAGCCCTGCCGGGCCAAAGAAAGAAGAAAGAGGAGAACCTCAGAAAGAGGAGCGGAAAGGGGATCCACAGCCTTTGCTGTGCACCATGCCACAAATTTGTTCCACCGGCAGGCGTATACCGTCTTTGTGGAGGGACGCCTGGCTGCCAGAATGACATCACAGACTTCAGGAGGCAAGTCAAATGGCATCAACTGCCGCCGCTCAATCTCCACGCATGGAGGTGAAGGCTGGACAGGTTCGGGTGGAGGACCGTCCCCTGCTGCTGCGACAGAAGATCCTCCCGAAGGGGCAGACGTATCGGAGGATCGGTCAACATACTGAGTAGCTCGGTATACCAGTACCTTCGTGCCCAATCCGGAGCCACCAAGATGACTTGGGACCGGTCGCGCCTGATCATCTTCAGCACTCTGGGCAGAAGTGGTATAGGCGGAAAGGCGTACAACAGATCGCAACTCCACTCGCGACGAAAAGCGTCGCCGAGCGAGTGCCGCCTTGGAAATTCCAACGCGCAGAACTGCTGACATTGCGTGTTCTCGTCGGTGGCGAATAGATCTAACCAAGGCTCTCCCCACTGCTGAAAGAGACCTTGCGCCACCTCGGAGTTCAGACGCCATTCGTGATCCATCATGCACCGGCGGCTGAGTTAGTCTGCTCTGGCGTTCAGAGAGCCCGCCAGATGTTTAACCACCAGGGTGATGCCCTGGTGTTCTAGCCATGTCCAGAGGCGCAGAGCCTCCTGACAAAGGGTCCACGACCCCACCCCGCCCTGTTTGTTGCAATACCACATGGCGGTGGTGTTGTCCGTGAACACCTGCACGACACTTCCCCGGACAGAGGGAAGGAAAGCTTTCAGTGCAAGTCGGATCGCTCTCAGCTCCAACAAGTTGATGTGGAGGCGAGACAACGCCGGAGACCAGAGGCCTCTGATCTCCGCCTCTCCCATATGGCCACCCCATCCCAGGAGGGACGCATCCGTCACTACGACATGCTCCGGTAGGGGTAGGGAGAGGCTCTTGCCCGTGACCCAATCGCGGTCAGTGAGCCACCACTGCAACTGCTGTGCAGTGCCCTCCAAGATCAAGACATGGTCGGACAGGTTGCCGTGATGCTGGGCCCACTGAAACTTCAGGTCCCACTGCAGAGCCCGCATGCGCCACCTGGCGTGATGCACCAATAGGATGCAGGAAGCCATCAGCCCCAGAAGCCGCAACACTAGCCTGACCGAAACCCAGGATAGAGGCCGAAAGATGGGAATCAGGGCCTGTATATCCAGGACCCGCTGTTCCGGTGGATGAACCCAGAACTGCGCCGAATCGAGAACCGCTCCGATGAAGAGGAGCTTCTGAGAGTCGTAGTCTGGAGGTGGGAGACGACTGTCTGGGGCGAGCCCGCCTTCAACAACCAGTCGTCGAGATAGGGGAAGACTGGAACCCTGATCTGCGCAGATGAGCTGCGACCACCGCCATCACTTTCGTGAACACCCGAGGGGCACTGGTAAGGCCGAAGGGGAGCACGGTGACCTGAAAGTGCTCCGGACCCACCATGAACCACAGGTAACGCCGGTGGGCCGGCAGGACGGGGATGTGGAAATAGGCGTCCTGCAAGTCCAACGCTACCATCCAGTCTCCAGGGTCTAGGGCAGCTAGAACCTGAGCCAAAGTCAACATTTTGAACCGTTCCTTCCGGAGGAAGGCATTGACGTTCCGGAGGTCCAAGATAGGGCGCAGGCCCCCCTTGCTCTTCTTGGGAACCAGAAAGTAGTGGGAATAACAACCACAACCTACTTCTGGGCTCGGGACGCGCTCGACGGAATCTTTGGCCTAGAGGGCCGAAACTTCCTCTCGCAGAAGATTTAAATGATCCTCCGAGATACGGAGGTGCTGCGGTGGCATGGCTGGAGGGGTCATCTCGAAGGGGAGGGAGTAGCCCCTTCGGACGAGTTGCAGCACCCACCTGTCCGAAGTAATGGTACGCCAGTGGAGCACGTGATGGCGAACCCGGGCTCCCACTGGCGAGGAATGAGCCTGAAAGCTCGGACTAGGAAGGCTTTGAGGCGGATGCTGCCGGGGTGTCCTCCAGTACCGCCTCGGCGGAAACAACGTCCACGACCGCGTGCAGGCTGGTTCTGCGGCCGGTGGCTAGGCGGACGTGAGGAGGTGCCCCTTCCTTGGCCACGAAAGGAGCGAAAAGCGGAAGTTTGTGGCTGCGGGGCCGAGAGGCCCAAGGACTTGGCCGTAGCCCGGGACTCCTTGAAGCGAGCCAGCGCACTGTCCGCTTTCTCACCAAAAAGGCGAGCGCCATCAAAAGGCATGTCCATGAGTGCGCTCTGGACATCCCCTGAAAAGGACGTGGACCGCAGCCAGGCGTGACGTCGAAGCGCCACCGGCAGGCAGCTCAAGCCCAAGGGCTGCGGCGAGTACGCTCAAATACAGATTGGTGTTAGTGGATTCGTTTCGCGCCAGAACTGATGGGATCATTCGTCTTCGGAAGGTAAATATAACTAATGTTCCACTCTGTTGCGTTTTCATTCGGTACTACTTTCATGCCTTGGGGTTATTTCATCGTAGTTTCTTCCTGTCATTCATCATACCTTTCTTCCCTTTTTGTAGGATCAGTTATCGTTCTAATGTTTGATAGTCAAGTGTTTGCTCAGCTCTAGTAGAATTTGATTGGGCCGGAACTCATTTACAATAGGATACCTGTAGGAGTTGTCACTATTCCGAGAGTGCCCCAGTGTTGAATTTTGGTTTCATTATGGTCATGTAGAAAGCGTTATTTGCATGTTCATTTCGCATCCATGTATGTGTCCCCTTGGGTATTTCTATTGACACTATGGCTATGTTATATAGCCTGTGTATGCGACAATTACATAGCATCTACTGTAAATATCCAATCTCAATTGAAACCATTTTTCTCTCGTTGTCTCGTAATTTTTACTTAGTGTTGTGTCACAATTTTATAATTATTATTTCTATTAGAATCAACAACATTGGTTAGTTAGGCTGACGTATACTACGTATGTAACAGCATACTGATGTAAAATTCATGTAACGTCATACATTTGATTATACAGATGTGCAGGCAATGGGGGTAACTTATGCCAGCATGTTTTAGTCTTTGGATTTTAGGGACTATAGATATTACTTCTGACATATATTTTATTTAATTTTTTTCAGTTATATTTGATTCAAGGACTACAGAAACGACACTGCTATCAGCCACTAGTTGTTATAACGGATTCTAAACTTGGTATCAAATCTTTACCCTTAAGTATTGTCACAAGGTTAGTTTTTACTGTTTGTCAATACAGACATTACATTTATATAAGGCATTCTATCATAGTTAAGAACATTTACCTATACATAGGTTCTCTTTTTTCTGTTTTTCTGAACAGGAGGTACTACACCCCAAGGATTCATTCATCGTGTTATACATTCATGACAGCTTGACAAACTCCGTTAAAGTGTAGATTTAACATTCCATCATTGCAATTCTAGCGATAATTTAGATCATCCACTGGTTTTAGGTACATCGCTTCTCATTGAGTTTACAAGTAACATTCAGATATACTCTATAACACTTGTCTCATTATCAAATCATCTCTTCTTTGTTCTTCTCATTAGTTCCTTTTATCAGATTGGACCCCAGTCTTGGTCGATCATTTATGTTATGTTATGTTAAACTTTTATTTCTATAGCGCACGGCTACTCCGTGGAGTGTCCCGGCGCTTTATCGAGGCAGCTCAGTAAAACCGAAAACATAAAAACAGACTAAAGAAAAAAAGACAAAAAAAGACAAAGACACCCTACAGGTTAAAAAGCCACGTCTTGAGGCTCTTCCTAAACAGAAGGAGAGAAGAAGAGGACCGTAGGTCCAAAGGCAGAGAGTTCCACAACTGAGGGGCCCTCAAACTAAAAGAGCGACCCCCAGTGCGGGCCTTCCTCACCCGAGGAACCACCGCGAGAAACAAAGATTCCGACCGCAGAGATCTAACTGGGCGATAGAAAGACAATCTCTGCTGTAGATACCTCGCTCCGGTGCCAAATAGCGCTTTATGCGCCAGGGTCAGTGCTTTAAACATAATCCGCTTCCGGATAGGTAACCAATGAAGCGATCGCACCAGACCCGAAGCTCTCGCTCGCTTATGAAGGCCAAAGATGGCCCGGGCCGCGGAGTTCTGCACAACCTGCAGCCGCTGAACCAGATATTCGGAAGACCTACATAAAGGACGTTCGCATAGTCCAATCTCGAGCCTATCAAGGCTTGCACAGTGATCTTTCTGTGCTCTTCTGAGAGTAAAGGCAGGAACTTCCGGAGCATCTTAAGCATACCAAAGCAGGTACCCACCAGGCCAGAAGTATGTGAGCTCAGTGACAAATTATTGTCAACCTTCACTCCCAGATTCTTAGCCACAAGCGATGCCTGGACAGGGCAATCCATACCTAATGGCCACCAGGCCTGCCAATCAGGGTCCAGAGAGCAGCCGAAGAACAGCACCTCCGATTTACTGGAGTTTGCCTTAAGGCCGTTTCGCTGGAACCAGCCAAAGACCAACTCCAAGCAACCCCGGATGTTCTCTCCATCAAAAGCCTGGCCTTTCCCACACGTGAAAAGCAGTTGAGTGTCATCAGCGTAGGATACGATCCGGGCCCCAGAGGACTCCACCAGTGCCGCCAAAGGTGTCAAAGATGTTAAAGAGAGTCGGGCTCAACACAGAACCCTGTGGAACACCGACTCCCAATGGCGACATCTCGGCGGAGCTCGGAGAGGCCCAGACCGTTTGTCGGCGGCCTTCGAGAAAAGATGTAAACCAATTGAACACCGTCCCCCTCAGACCGATGTCATAAAGTCTGGAGAGGAGCACCTCATGGGGGACGGTGTCAAAGGCCGCCGACAAATCCAGCATGACGAGCATGACCCTTCCTCCAGAATCCAGTGTCTCCCTGATGATTTCCGACACTTCCAGCAGTGCCGTCTCCGTGCTTAAATTAGGACGGAAACCGGACTGCGATGGATGGAACAAATCATTGGACTCGAGAAAGCTGGAGAGAACACCATGTACATGCTTCTCTGTGATCTTAGCCAAGGCTGGCAAAAGGGAAATCGGCCTATAATTGGCCAAGACCAAGCTTCATATCAGTCCTATTTGTGCTTATGTAAAGTTGACATCAAGGTAAACTTGGTTTATCTTATATTCTTTTCATTTTGGTTTACTCTCGAGTCTTTTATTTTTATTTTTCTATTTTTCTATCTTTATTTGGTACATAATCCTGGGTTATTTTCTATTCTATTCATATTTCTGTTTTCACGGGTGTTAGGTGCTATTCTTCCTTCACATACCTATTATTCTTGTATATTGTTCTTGTTATATTTGGTTTGAATTAGATGTTTTTCCAGACCTACTGCACTGGAATCCCTTACCACTTAGTATCAGATATATCTACACATGTGTGCTATGTTATTTTTGTGGACCAATTTGTGTTTTTGTGGATTGATTCATCAATTAAGTGTTTATCTTCCCATGTAGCATATTTGTAAAGAGTTGACACCTGATGAAGGCACATGCCGAAACGCGTTGTGGAGACAATTATCATCAATAGTCACCATTATCAATTGGTTGTTGTCATATTTTCTTGTGTCAATAACAGTGAAGATAATCGTCATTAACAAACTATTATCATTAATTAGGTGTTGTCAAATATTTGTTTTTTGTAATTTTGTTAGTCTTGTGAACAATTTTGTATAATATATATTGTTATAACCCTTTTTTTGAATATTTAGGTCTCATGCCCTTGTATAGTCTTGTGTATTAACAAAATATGTAATCATTTTGATACAAAGCAAGAAATAGAAAAATTATTTATTTATCCACCAAAAAAAAAAAAAAACATTTGAAAAGTAAAAACTTAAATAAAAAAAAAGAGGAAAACTTATGTGTAAGTTGATTATTGGTTTTGTCAAACTATTGTTACATAATCGCATCATTTGTATTAGAAATTAAGGGTTCTTTTTGTCTATGGTTTGTTCACTCTTCGTATGCACACCTGTACTATCATTATTTTCCCCTAACTTTACCTATTATTATTGTCGCAGGCCTTGAAACCAGGCATCCTACCGGCACCAGAGTCGAGAAAGTGACCAAAAAGAGTCAAAAAAGTTAGTCAAAAAATGACTAAAGGGGTAGCTCTCCCGGATCGGCGCTTACTGGCGTGGAAAAAAGAAGAACTGACGTCAGTGCGCGAGGGCGGCGTCTAAGTACTCCGACTACGTCATTCCGGCGCACGACGCCAACGACGGACGCGGAGCCGCAGATGACGCCTAGCGACGGGCAAGGGGTATTGCTACAAAAATCTTCCGGATCGAGTCTGACGCCTGTGAGAAGTTTGCCTGATGTATGATGTCACTAGTTCTAGTGTACACCTTATATCAGTCCAAACAACCCTTATGGTGATTGGTTGTAAAGTCAACCTTATAGACCAGCTATCCTAGTGGTAGCATGGACAAGAGCAGTCTTAGGCTAAACTCTGAATGGCATGTGAAGCCAGCTGTGATACCATATATAATCCCTTGAATACCAAATGAAAGGACACCACAACAGATATATATATAAAATAAAGTGTATTTATTCTAGTCAAACCCTCAGCACTCTTTATGAGATTAGAGGTAAGTACAACACAGTCTTATTGAAGCATACATTAAGTCACACAGGTAAGTAATAGTTAGGCCCTAGGGGCCACGCAAACCATATACTAAAGAAGTGGTATAAGGACCACTGTCACGGAAATAGGATAGGCCTAGGCCATCGCTGGGGCTACACTACACTAGCCACCGTTAGGAAGTGGGAGGCCCACGGGATTCAGGTGCAGAGTGGAAACACTCACGCGTAATGCGTAAAAATCAATAGAATTACTAGCAGTTAGAATTTAACAGTTTAAGGACACTTCTGAAGCAGCTAGAGAGTCGAGACTCGGAAACTAGACCCTAGGATAGTCACTACCCTTGTGAGCACCGAAGTACCCAAGTTACCTAGCCCACGGGCTGCGGGTGCATAGGTGTGAACTTGCGTCGGGTTTCGTCGTGGACTTCTATGGATGCCTGAAGGAAAGTTGCTGACAGGCAGTCAGTGAAGAGTGTCCGGTGGATCCCAAGGCTGGGATCAAGAAGAGAGGATACCTGCAAGCAGAAGGGACAGAGTCAAGGTCACTAGCCAGTGACCACGTGGAACCAGGAAGGAACCAGGCGATGTCGTGAAGATTGCAGGTGAAAGGTGAAGCTTGTCGCTGCAGCCACGGGTACCAGGAGACGTCGAGGACGACCAGGACCAGGAGGCGAGCTGTCCCACGAAGGCTCTTGCTGTCGGCGGCGTCGAAGTCTAACTAGGACTCACCAAGCCTTGGCAAGCGGAACCCACGAAGAACGGAGGACTTGCTTCTGGTGCAGACCAGGAAGGTCTGGGGTGCTTCTCTTTTGCAGAGGAGCAGGAGCCAGTCTGGAGGAGCCAAACCAGCAGTGGAAAATCAAAGGTGTGTCGTCGCAAAGGCCGCTAGCCAACGGGCAAGCAACCGGACAGACGCGGCAAGCAGAAAAATGCAGAAGGGCCCCACGCAGGACGCGTGGAGTGTGGGGGGCTGATCTTCGGTGCAGATGGTGCTTGGGGTTGGGGCTTCTCAATCCCCGGTGCACAACTTCGACGGTGCCTCAGAAGTTGCGCTGGAAGATACTCGCCACTTTCCCCAGGTAGCCGGTCCCACGTCTCTCGTCGCCTCCACGGATCTCAGCTCGGCTGTGGATGTGGATCAGGGTCGGAGAAGTCTGGAAGTCAAGGCTCTGGTCGGGCTCTGCAGTCGGTCCCTCGTAGAACTTCAGCAAAGCAAAGGGTAGTCTCTTGATGGTGCCTGTTTGCACAGGGTAGCCACTCCTTGGCCACAAGGGAGATTCTTCAGTCGTCTTCTTTCGTCGAATGTCGAAGGTCCAGAGTTTCTGTTCAAGTTGCAGGTTCAGGATAATCTTCTCCTGGGGCCCAGCTACCACTCTTATACTAATCTGGGGGGCTAGGTTGCCTGCTAGGTCACGCCTTATGGGTGGGACCTGGGATGGGGGGTGGTTACACCCCCTTCCCTTTGTCCAGTTTCGCGCCAGGACTGGGGCTGGAGTGCCCCAGCACTGGTTTGAACTGGACTATGCACGGGACACCTTGTGTGCCCCAGGTATGTCTCATTCTTTTCATCCCTCCCTGCCCCAATACACTAAGGCCTGCCTGGGGTGGTGCTCGCACCTCCCAAGGCAGGAAACGAATAGTTTCTTACCCGTCGGTGTAGTTTTGCAGCTTGAAGATCTTTCTGGATTCACTATGCTGTGCATTATTCCGCGATCTTGTGGTTGGGTCCGGGTTCGTAGTCTTTTCTTTGTTTTTTTTTTTTTTTTTTTTTGTAGCCCAGGTGGGCGGCGACGACCACCATTTGGTGCACCTTCCGTAACGTCGTCGTGCTTCCTGCGGAAGTCCCACCTTTGGGGCGCCATCTTCGGGTTCTTTTTTCCTTTCCTTTTTTTTTTTTTAAACCCTAGGCGATTGATTAAACCTCCTTGTCCATTTTTCTGTACGTTTTCATTTCTTTGATATTTTCCATTTCACCCCCTCTTTCTCCAGCCTCATCTTCCTGGCGGAGGTGGGTGGGTTAGCTAGTAAATCCAGAAAGATCTTCAAGCTGCAAAACTACACCGACAGGTAAGAAACTATTCGTTTTGCAGCGTGAATCTTTCTGGATTCACTATGCTGTGCATAGACTTTGTAGCGGTTTTCCTAATTTTGTGGCGGCTGGGTGGAAGATGAGCGTTGGTCGTTGAAAATGTGTTGAAGCACCTTCTGTCCAACCTGTGCTTCCTTATTCATCTGAATGTCCACGCAGTAGTGTTTCGTGAACGTGTGCACAGATGCCCAAGTTGCCGCGAGACAAATGTCCTGGATGGGCGTGTTCGCCAGGAAGGCAACGGTGGCCCCCTTTTTCCTTGTGGAGTGAGCCTGGGGCCCCTCCGCTAGCTCCTGTGAGGAAATATGAATTTTATGACCAGTTATGTCCCCTATCTTAGACCCCAACGGCTCCATGTACATGCTACAAGTACATGTATGTTCCCTCCAGTTCCAGCTATGAAGACGCAAATACATGTGCGTCCAACGTCAACATGCCCTCTTTCAGATCCGCCATGAATGGGTCGAATATTCCATTCCTAAGTATGATTGGCCACCGACTTTATATGGTTCACTTTTCTAGTTTTACAGTTCAGGCGAGTAGTTTTTTCCTGCTTCTGCCTCTGAAATGCTCCAGCCTGGACCTGCATCCGTGTCCATGAACTTTGTCTTACTCTCTGCGCGGCTAATGGTGCCTGACGCGGCCTGTTGCCTGCCAAAAACTGCATTCAGCCTTCAAGTTATCTGCTCCGCTCCTCATCCAATGCATTCCTGTCTAGTAGTTTAGGTAAACATTCCTCCAGCTACCGAGCAAAGGGCCCGGCCTCGCTGTCTTTATGCAAGTAATTCATAGTAATTCATAGCCCCTGTTACCATGGAAGATTCCTGCCCCCTCGCATCTCATGTAGACACATAGACGCTTGTACATGCACTAACAGTCAGTATAGAATAGATTCCGTCCGAGAGACCTTTCCTTTTGGATAAAACAGTTCCTTAAACAAAGATATTAGATACGATTTGGGATTAGGTTGACCTGACCCCCCCAGACTTCTGTCTCCATATGTAGAGCTAAATGTCAATTCCCCTTCACCCTCTAGTTGCACGTCAATTACACGTCAATCACACGTCATGCGGCTGCGCGCGCATCTCTGCCAAATATTTCTGCTGACACTGCAGGATTCTCTTATGGATCCACCCACTTGTGACATCATTTTAAATGACGTTTCTAGTATACGCCTGTATTTACGCCTATTTTCATTACGTATGTGTATTCTTATCTGTATTATCAGCTGTTACGCCTCCTGCATCTGTATTAATGCAATGCTTTTCATATATATATATATATTGTTACTTGTCAATAATGTATTGCCTATCCCTTCCTGAACCTTCGTGGTGATGGAATAAGATTGCCTAGTTCGAACTATAATTCCTTTGTAAGGAATAAAGCCCTTTTCAGAACCTCTAATACCACGGATTCTGCCTCTTATTTTGACTGAGTTATTCTTACTAGACTTTACCGCATAAAAAATAGTACAGGTAATTTAAATATTTACCACACCTGTCCAGCCTATTTGTGGCAGAATTGAATAGTGAGGGCAATCCACCTAGCGATGGTGCCCTTAGTCACTGGCCTACCCATGAAGCTAGTAGCAAAGGACACAAACAGCTGCTTCGAGTTCCTTGGTTCTCTCAATGTAGTGCATCACCGCTCTTCTGGCATCGAGGGTGTGCAGGGCCTTTTCTGCGTTTGAAGTCGGGTTTTGGAAGAAACTTGGTATCTGAATACTCTGATTCATGTGGAACGCCAACACCACCTTGGGCATGAAGTGTGGGTCGGTCCTCAGGACTACCCTGTCCTTGTGAATCTGAATGTAGGGTTCCTGTAGCGTTGGCGCTTGAAGCTCGCTCACCCTGCGTAGTGAGGTTATGGCCACTAGAAAGGCCGTTTTCATCGTCAACATTTGCAGTGTGGCCTTGTGAATGGGTTCAAACGGCGCCTTCATGAGCTCCGTCAGAACCACGTTTAGATTCCATGCCGGCGGCGGCAACCTTTTCGGAGGGGCCATTCTTTTGGCTCCCTCCATGAATCTCTTCACCACCTGCGAGGTGAAGAAACTTCCACCCTTTTCACCTCTGGTGTAGGCAACGATCGCCGCTAGGTGTACCCTTAGGGAGCTCGAGCAGAGGTTACTCTTTAGAAGGTGTGTGAGGTACCTCAGCACTGTTGAGTCTCTTGTCATTCTGTTTTGCAGGCCTTTTTCCCTGCACCACACAGTGAATCTCTTCCATTTTGCGCTGTAGCATTTGTGTAGTTGGCTTCCTTGCCTCCCGTAGCACTCGCATAGTGCTCTGAGGCAATCTTAGGTGTGCGAACTCTAGGTCTTCAGGAGCCATGCCGCCAGGTTGAGGGTCTCTGGCTCTGGGTGCAGGACCTCTCCGTTTTGCATTGAGAGCAGGTCTTTTCTCCTCTCGAACCTGTATGTATTGCCTTGTGCCATTTCTTGAATTTGTGAGAACCATGTCTGCCTTGCCCACTGCGGAGCCACTAGGATCAGAGTCATGTTGCTGGTTCTGCACTTGTCGAGCACTCTGTGCAACAGGGGTATCGGTGGAAAGGCGTAGGCAAATGTCCTCGACCAGCTTATCCATAGGGCATTTCCCTGGGATTGCTGATCTGGTTGCCTGGACGCGAAGCTTTGGCATTTCGCATTTCGGCGTGTTGCAAATAGGTCTATTGTGGGAGTTCCCCATCTCCGGAAAAGCTTCTCCGTTTCCTGGCCATTGAGCTCCCACTCGTGCGATGCCGAGGTCTGCCTGCTTAGCCAGTCTGCCTCCACATTGTTCTTCCCAGGTAGGTGAATTGCCAGTAGATCTATCCTGAGAGGTATGGCCCATCTCCAAATGTCCTGAGCCAGAGAGGAGAGAGGGAACGACTGTGTCCCCCCCCTGTTTGTTGATGTAGAACATTGCCGTGGTGTTGTCTGTTTGAACCAACACCCTCTGGTTGTACAGGTGCCTCTGGAATGCCTTCAGGGCTAGCAGGATTGTCTTCAACTCGAGGTAATTGATATGGCGAACCGCATCTGCTGGAGCCCACAGACCCCTCACTCTGAGGTTGTCCACGTGCGCTCCCCATCCCTTTTGCGATGAGTCTGTGGTAATGGTCATTGTTGGGTTTGGTGGTGTCAGGCTTCTCCCTGCTGTCCTGTTGTCTCTGTTCCACCAAGTTATGTCCTCCTGCACTGCGTAACAACCACTAGATCCTCCCAACTTCCGTTTGCTTGTGACCATTGCGGTTGTAGCCATTCCTGGAATGGTCTCATGTGCAGGCGTACATTCGGCACCAGCTGGATACACGACGCCATCATCCCCATCATCTTGCTCACTGACCTCACTGTCAGAGCTCGCCCCTTCTGGTAGAGCCGCGTCTCCTTCAGTAGGGCATCTGTCCTCCTGTCGCCGGGCACCACTGTACTGTTCAGGGAGTTGATTTTTGCCCCCAGGAAAATCTTCACCTGCTCCGGTTCCAGCGACGACTTCCCCCAGTGAATTGAGAACCCCAGGTTCGTGAGAGTGTCTGTTACGCGTTTTGCGTGCCTCTCGCACTTCTCGCGTGAGTTTGCCTTGACCAGCCAGTCGTCTAAGTAGGGGTAGACGTGTATCCCCTGCCTTCGTAGGTGGGCCGCGACCGCCGACAGGCATTTTGTAAAAACCCTTGGCGCCGATTTTAATCCGAAGGCCAGGGTTGTGAACTGGTAGTGTTCCTGGTCGATGTTGAACCTTAGAAGTCCCTTGTGTCTTCTGTTTATTGGGATGTGCAGGTAGGCATCTTTGAGGTCCACGGTGACCATGAAGTCCCCGTGTCTTATTTGGGGCAGTACCTCCTGCAGCGAAGTCATTTTGAACCTTTGTGTTCTGATGAACTTGTTTAGGTATCGCAGGTCCAGGATGGGTCTGAGGTTTCCGTCTACTTTCGGGACCACGAAGTAGTTTGAGTAGACCCCCTTGTTGCGTTCTCTGAACGGCACTGCCTCTATGGCTCTCTTTTCTAGAAGTTTCCGTGTTTCTTCTCTGAGTAGGGTCAGTTCTTGAGCCGATCTTTGCCTTCCCTTTGGCTTCCTGTTTGGCGGTTTTTTCTCCAAATCTACGCAGTATCCGTACTGCATGATGTTCAGTATCCACTTGTCTGTGGTTATACGCCGCCACTCGTGAAGGTAGAACCTCAGCCTTCCGCCTACTGGTGTTGGATGCTCGTAGGCTTTTGATCCTTCTCTCCCCCTCGATGTTACTGTTTCGCGCCTCACCCTTGGGGGCATGTCGAGGGTAGGCGTCCTCTTGCGTGCTGAGTCACTTTGATGAGGGCTGGTCCCCCCCTCTCCTTCTCTGGCCACGTCTGTTCCCTCTCCCGCGAAAGGACTGGCCCCGAGGTTGGTACTGCCAGTTTTGCTTCTGTTGACCTTGTCCGTGACTTTCACCCTGCTGACCCTGCTGGAACGTCTGGTGCGACGCCCCCTGCTGGTTTCCTCCCCTACCGTAGGATCTCCTCGAGGGATTGCCTTGCCTCATTCCCCTCAGCTGTAGGGCCCCCATGGACCTCGCCGTTTCGTTTTCTTTTTTCAGCTGGGTGAGCTTCTCGTCAACTGTTGCTCCGAACAGTGTCTCTCCGTTGAAGGGGGTGCTAAGGATGTTGTTCTGCACCTCCGGTTTGAATCCCGAGATTCTTAGCCATGCATGCCTTCTCTCGGTGACCCCTATGGCCATGAGTCTTGCTGAAGTCTCTGCCCCGTCCTACGCCGTCTTTATACAGGAGTTGGCGATGTTTTTGCCTTCATCTACCAGGTGTGAGGCTCTCTGGCGGTATTCTTCGGGGAGGTGCTTTACTAGCTCCCCCATCTCGTCCCAGTGCTGGTGTCTATTGAGGAGTGCATTGGAATTCGCCATGCGCCAGTGCATTGCGGCGTTCCTCTCGACCTTTCTTCCTGTGAGGTCTATCCTCCTGCTCTCTTTATCAGGTGGTGGGCCCGAGGTTGCTGGTACGTTGGCCCTTCTCCTGGCCGTGGAAGCTATAATGGAGTCGGCGGTCACGCTACCTTTGATGTAAGG
Organism: Triturus cristatus; assembly: GCF_964204655.1. Taxonomy (NCBI): domain Eukaryota; kingdom Metazoa; phylum Chordata; class Amphibia; order Caudata; family Salamandridae; genus Triturus; species Triturus cristatus. The sequence goes on along the minus strand of NC_140579.1, from coordinate 108,128,783 downwards.
GGTGTCCAGAGAAGAGTGCTTATACTTCTCAGTCCTGGGCGTGATCGACCGGCAGGTCGCTGGTTCCTTGAAGGCTTCTCTCCCCTGATTCATCACACTTTGTAGCATGGGGAGGAACTGGCTCCTCGTCTGGATGGGGAGCAGGGTCTCGAGGAGAAAATCGGCTTTCGGCTTCTCTTCGTCGAGTTTGACGCCGAAGGCTGTCGCTGCGCTCCTGACCACCATATTGTACACCCCGATGTCGTCGGGTGGCGAAGGCCTCGAAGGGTACGTGTCCACGGGCTCCTCCGGGTTTTCGGTGTCGAGATCATGCCATTCGATCTCGTGGCTGGTAGATGGTGCCGAGCCGTAGACAGACTGTTGGTCTTCTTCCTCGGCTTCCTCGTCATAATAGGTCTCGTCTTCCTCTTCGAGATCCCTCGTCAGGCCCTCTGTGTCGAATTCGTCCTCGACCTAGACGACGTCCGTCGATGAAACCGTTGGAATCTTGAATTCCTTCATCTTGGCGTCGAACTCCTTCCTTTGAAGGATGTTATCCATTTCGGCCTCGAGCCGCCTCTTCTTTTTCTCCATCTCGGAGATGCTTTCGGCGTCGACCGCGGGTCTTTTCGCCGAAACTTGCGTCGACATCGACCGTTCTTTCTGCGTCGATCGCCCTGATTCCTGGGTCGTCCTCGACGACCCTTGCTTTTCGGCGTCTTTCGGCACCAGGGAGTCCTTTTCGAAGGATCCGCTCAGCGTCTTGTCCATGGTTCCCCCTTTGGTCGTCGAAGTTATCGGCGCCGGGGCTCCCTTTGTCGACTTTGACTCTGATTTTTTCGAGTCACCCTCGTGTTTGAGGTATTTTCTGTTTTGCGCTCGACGATTCTCTTACCTAGTCTTCTTTTTTCTTGTCGGTCTCTACGACCGTGAAGTTTTCGGCTGTCTCGGCGATGTTGTCCTCATCGTCCGTGGAGAGGCCCAGATCGTAGAGAGACGGGGCCTTACCCTTGCCATCCATGCTGGCGTTGGCTCTTCTCTGCCGCTCCCTCACCCGGAGCGTCTTCGGCGCGAAGGCTGAGCAGGCGTTTGGCAGGCAGAGGTTGCAGACTGGATGCTGGGCCTTCTGCGCGAACTTGTGGTGGCAGTTTGGGCAGAACTTGAATGGCATCTTGTCCATTGCGCTCAGGGCCTCTGAGTGCGCATTCTCCAAGGTCGTCGAAGAAAAGGGCGCTGAACCTCCTTTCTTCGCGCTCCTGATGAAATATCTTCCTTTCCTGTGATATCTCCGTAGTATTTATCGACGAAACTTGCTTTTCTTTCTTCTTCCTTCGGTTGTAACTCTGGAGCTTCTCGATGACGATCCAGACCCAACGGCGGAAAAAAGAATCTGAAGATGGCGCCCCAAAGGTGGGACTTCCGCAGGAAGCACGACGACGTCACGGAAGGTGCACCAAATGGTGGTCGTCACCGCCCACCTGGCCTAAAAAAAAAAAAAAACAAAGAAAAGACTACGAATCCGGACCCAACCACAAGATCGCGGAATAATGCACAGCATAGTGAATCCAGAAAGATTCACGCTGCAAAACCTATTGTCCAAGCCTCCCTTGCCGGGATTACTCCCAGCAGCAGGAGGTCAGACTCGTGTCTGTGGCAGCAGCATCCATTTTGTGATGCTGGGGCTCTGGTTAACTTTAACCGGGTAAGTAGGTTACAACAGGTCTTCTCCCTCTAGAAGGGAGGGATAATATCCTCATCCCCAGAAATGGGAGGGGGGTATTATTCCAAAGGGTTAGACACCTTACACGACATGTTTTGATAAAGCCAAACCATAGTTACCATAACCGTTTAAGATTATAAGGCACTTTAAGAGTATATGGTAGGCTATATCATAGAACAGCTATAAGGACATGGTTCCGAAAGCTGCAGACAGGCTCAGCTCATGCTAGAGCACCATCTCACATGTTACCAAGCACTCTGCCTCCAGGATTGTTAAGGCCTGCCATAGGAGTGGCTGATAGGTACACGTGTCTATATGTAAGCTAGGTATAGGAATACTACACCTAAGCAAGGAGTGATTACACGACCTTGCCCCAGCTGAGTGATCAGCCAGTTGTGTCATAATGGAAGGCCAGGCCAGGGGTGGCATAATACATGCTGCAGCCCCTGGTAGGCCTAAGGTACACCTATGCCCTGGGTACCTAAGGTACACTGTACAGGGGCCAATAAGGTGATCCTATCCAAATGGGTTATGCACCTAAATTACATAGTATCAATTTAGAGAGAGAACAGCAGGGCTGTGGGTCTGATTAGCAGGCCCACAGCCACATCTAAGTCGAAAACCAGTAAAGCAAAAGAAAAAAGTGGGGGTGAACATAGAAAGCAGACCTTACTCTCCTACGCAACCCCCCCCCCCCCCAAACTTAGGGACATTAAACTAACCTTGACCAGTTGAGTCTTCATGTTCTAAGTGGAAATATCTGGAGAGTCCATCTGCATTGGCATGGTCGGTCCCAGGTCTATGTTCCACTGTGAAGTCCATCCCCTGTAGGGAAATGGACCACCTAAGAAGTTTGGGATTTTCACCCTTCATCTGATTTAGCCACAAGAGGGGCTTATGGTCTGTCTGAATCTTGAAGTGAGTGCCAAACAAGTATGGCCTCAGCTTCTTCAGGGCCCAAACCACAGCAAAGGCCTCCCTCTCAATAGCTGACCAACGTTTCTCTCTAGGGGTCAGCCTTCTACTTATAAAAGCAATGGGCTGGTCTTGACCATCTATATTAAGTTGTGAAAGAACAGCTCCCACACCTAACTCAGAAGCATCTGTCTGGACAATGAACTCTTTGGAGTAGTCTGGACTTTTCAGAATAGGTGCACTGCACATGGCCTGCTTCAGGTCATCAAATGCTTTTTGACAGCTGACTGTCCACTGAACTTTCTTTGGCATTTTCTTGGAGGTCAAGTCATTAAGTGGTGTCACAATGGACCCATAGTTCTTAAACTTTCTGTAGTACCCAGTCAGGCCCAAGAAAGCTCTGACCGGAGTCTGGGTAGTTGGAGGAGTCCAGTCCTTTATGGTCTGGATCTTGCTCTCCAGTGGTTGAACCTGACCCCCACCAACTAGGTGGCCCAGGTATACAACCTTGCTCTGCCCTATCTGGCACTTAGTGGCCTTGATAGTGAGGCCTGCCTTTTGCAGGGCCTCTAAAACATTCCTCAGGTGGACCAGGTGATCCTCACAGGTGGAGCTAAAGACAGCAATATCATCAAGATACGCTGCACAATAATCATCCAACCCAGTAAGGACTTGATTCACCAACCTTTGGAAAGTGGCAGGTGTATTCTTCAAACCAAAGGGCATTACCACAAATTGATAATGTCCTCCTGGGGTCGAGAAAGCAGTTTTGGCCTTTGCATTCTCAGCTAGTCTGATTTGCCAGTAGCCTGCTGTTCGGTCAAATGTGCTCAAAAACTTAGCAGCTGCCAGTCTGTCAATGAGCTCATCTGCCCTAGGTATTGGGTGGGCATCTGTCCTAGTGACAGCATTGAGACCTCTGTAATCCACGCAAAACCTCATCTCTCTCTTACCATCTTGGGTGTGAGGTTTTGGCACAAGGACTACAGGACTAGGCCAAGGGCTCTCTGAAGGTTCAATGACTCCCAGCTCCAACATCTTTTGTACCTCAACTTTTATGCAGTCCCTGACATGGCCAGGTTGCCTGTAGATTTTACTCTTCACAAGCAGACTGTCACCAGTGTCCACCTCATGGGTGCACCAGTTTGTCTGACTTGGGGTCAGAGAGAACATATGTCTGTAGGATTGCAGAACCTGTCTGCAGTCCTGTTGCTGATGGACAGTGAGGCTGTCAGAAAAGACCACACCATCAACTGAGCCATCATCAGGGTTCTGAGTCAACAGGTCTGGGAGAGGGTCACTCTCTTCCTCCTGCCCCTCATCTGTAGCCATGAGTAAGCCCATGTCTGCCCTGTCAACATATGCCTTCAATCTGTTGACATGAAGCTCCCTGTGGGGGCTTCTGGGAGTCCCAAGGTCCACCAAGTAGGTGACTTCTCCCTTTTTCTCAACAATAGTGTGGGGTCCAGACCAGTTGTCTTGGAGGGCTGCTGGGGCCACTGGCTCCAACACCCACACTTTCTGCCCTGGCTGGTAAACAGTCAGCACAGCCTTTTGGTCATGCCAAGCTTTTTGGAGTTCTTGGCTTGCCTCAAGGTTTTTAGAAGCCTTCTTCATATACTCTGCCATCCTGGAGCGGAGACCAAGTACATAATCCACTATATCAAGTTTGGGTTGTCTGAGAGGTCTCTCCCATCCTTCCCTTACTAAACATAGGGGTCCTCTTACAGGATGCCCAAACAAAAGCTCAAAAGGGCTGTAGCCAACCCCCTTTTGTGGAACCTCTCTGTAAGCAAACAGTAGGCAGGGTAAAAGGATGTCCCATCTTCGCCTAAGCTTGTCTGGTAAACCTTTTATCATTCCCTTTAGGGTCTTGTTGAATCTCTCAACAAGCCCATTGCACTGTGGGTGATAGGGTGTGGTGAACTTGTAGTTCACACCACACTCCTTCCACATTGCAGTCAAGTATCCTGACATGAAGTTGGCACCTCTGTCAGAAATGACCTCCTTTGGAAAGCCCACTCTGGAGAATACTCCAAGCAGGGCCCTTGCCACAACAGGAGCTGTTGTGGTCCTCAGGGCAATAGCTTCTGGATACCTTGTGGCATGGTCCACTATCACCAGTATGAATCTGTGCCCAGATGCTGTTTGTGGGTCCATTGGTCCTACAATATCTATGCCCACTCTTTCAAAGGGAACCCCCCACCACAGGTAGTGGTATGAGGGGGGCCTTTGTGGTGCCACCTGATTTGCCACTGGCTTGGCAGGTGACACAGGAGCGACAAAATTCCTTGGTATCTTCTGTCATATGGGGCCAGTGAAAGTGAGGGACAAGCCTGTCCCAAGTCTTGTTCTGGCCTAAGTGTCCTGCAAGGGGAATATCATGGGCCAAGGTAAGAAGGAAGCCTCTGAACTTCAGTGGTATGACCAACCTCCTAGATGCACCAGGCTTGGGGTCTCTAGCCTCTGAATACAGTAGCTCTTCATCCCAATACACTCTATGGGTACCTTGAGCATTCCCTGCAGCCTCAGCAGCATCCTGCTGTCTGAGGGGTTCAAGAGAGGGGCAGTCTAATTGAGCCTGCCTCAGATCTGCCCTTGAAGGTCCCCCTGTCCCAAGAAACTCAACCTGATCAGGTTCAAGTTCTTCTAGGACAGTTTCTTCAGGGCTCTCAGAATCATCCTCCTGGGAGGGCTGATCCACCACCTGAGGCAGGGGGGAAGGTACAGCCTTAACCCTACTGCTCTTTCCCTTGGGTTGTGACTGGTCCATAGTTTCAGGATCCAGCACTTGTTCAGTGGTGCACTTTTTGGCCTGTGACCTGGTCACAGCAAGGACATGTGCATCTATCCCCAGCATTTCTGCATGGGTCCTATACTCCACTTCAGACCAAACTGAAGTTTCAAGATCATTGCCCAGTAAACACTCTACAGGAAGGTCTGAACTAACAACAACTTTCTTGAGGCCAGTTACCCCTCCCCAGGAGAAGTTAACAATAGCCACACTATGGGAGGTAGTGGCATTGCTAGCGTTGGTCACTAGGTAATTCTCACCTAGTATGATCTGTCCAGGGTCCACAAAGGCAGGTGTCACCATTGTGACACTAGCCCCAGTGTCCCTGTAGGCCTGAGCCATTCTCTGGTTGATAAAAGGAGTCTGTCTGTACTTGCCCAGGTTACTGGGGCCTACAGTAGAGGACAAAGCTAAGTCCCCATCACAGATCAGAACAGCCTGAGTAGGTATCCTGACTAGGCCAGAATCCTCCTCAGTTCCCAGGGTTAACCCTACTACACCCTTTTGCTGGGAACCACCACTTACAACTGGACTAGGGGGCGCTTTGCTTTGGGGAACCGCAGGCTGTTTGGACCCTACCTTGCCTTGCCAGTGCCTCCTGCTGTTGCCCTGGGCTCCGGGTATCGCCGAAGGTCTCTCCCCGCCGCCGCATTCTTTTCCACCAGCGCGGCCGCAGTGAGGGAGGGACCACAAGCACCACGAACCTTTGCGGCAGGAAGCCGCCACCGCCAGCACTGATTTCGCGCCAGGAGGCGTTCAAATCTCGAGGACATTCTCGGCCGAGCGGGCGCTTTGCGGAACCGCAGGCTGTTTGGACCCTACCTTGCCTTGCCAGTGCCTACTGCTGTTGCCCTGGGCTCCGGGCATCACCGAAGGTCTCTCCCCGCCGCCGCATTCTTTTCCACCAGCGCGGCCGCAGTGAGGGAGGGACCACAAGCCCCACGAGCCTTTGCGGCAGGAAGCCGCCACCGCCAGCACTGATTTCGTGCCAGGTGGCGTTCAAATCTCAAGGACATTCTCCGCGTCGCGGGATCGCACGCAGGTCGCCCGGGACAAGGGCGGGACCGTCTGTGGCAGTCAGGGGCCGGAAGAGGCTGGGCTGGGCCACAGCTCTTAGCTCGTCGATACGGATCCCTGTTCACGTGAGACTTTATTATACTGTGGCTTTTGTCAGACTTTGAGTTGAAGTAATTATAATTGATATTGTGTAGGTACTTCTCAAAATCAGGACTTCCTCACTAGCGCTGCTGCCCCCTTCTGGTCTATTACTGTTGTATTAATTATAATACCCCACCACTAATCATGCCCATTGGAAAACATGATAAATCAGCTGCTGGAACTGGTCCAATCAATAACTACTTAGTTAAAGTGGTTAATAAAATTAATAACGACCGGAGAGCTTCTCTTGGTAAAGGGGGTCTTCCTGCCTCTCCCGATATTATCTTTAATTCTGCGGGCGGTAGCCCAAATGAGGATATGTCTGGTATGAGCACCCGGCCTGTCATAACGGCTGAAGCTCAGGTCTACCCAGAGCCCTTGATGGATTCCCTGGACACATTCACTTTAGATCCAGAGGAAGCTCCCCCTAATCCTAGACCTGTGAGAGCTTGTAGGAAACAACCGAGTAAAAAGGGGGGGAAAGCATACTAAAAAAAGAGCGGAAGCTCTGCAAAAAGCCCCAAATAGTATTGCCCATGGAACCGTATTGCAGGAAGGCAATAGTTCAGCCTGTATTAATTTATCACCAGACCAATTTGCATTATTAGTATGCACTTTAGAGGCTAAGTTTGAAGCTAAGCTAGCCGAGCATACCCAATCCTTAATGCTTCAAATAAATACGGCTAACTTGGAAGTTAAGAGGCTTGGAGAGCTCATAGAGAATCTTTTGACTGATAGAGAAAGATCTAAGGCACTAGCCACGGGTTTTGCTGCTGTTGCTGAGGGCGCAATACGTGATTCTTCTCAGCGACCTACCCAGTGCTCTGTTATACCGGAAATCACCCCCCTGATTCTATTCCACCTAACTGTTTAGCTAAGCAATCTTCCATGGGACAAGGAGGCACATCAACCCTTAGACAGGGAACAAATACTGGCTTTATTAATCTTCCCCCAGACTGCGCGCCTTATGTGGTTGTTCTGACAAATGTGCCCGCTCTAGAACACCAGCATGGTCACCCCCGTGAGGAACCACATGAGTCCTTAAAGAATAAAACTGTGTCTTGGCTCAATAGAAGATGCGGTTTCCCCACATACCTCGCAGACCACATTTTATCAACTAGAAGGACAAAGTGGGTTGGCCCATCCCGTAAAAGCTGTAGTGGGGATTGTGTTATAGTTAATTTTAGATACCCCCAGCATGTCAATACAGTCTTGCTACGTGCGGCTTCCTTGGTGGGCGACGCTAATAGTGTTTGTGTGCGCCCGTTGGGCTATTTTTATACGCATCTAAATAGATCCCCGAGCCGTGTGAGATTCAGACCATTTACTTTTAGGGAGCTCCAGATGCCTGTAGCCCCTAAAGTGTTTTATGTTGATAATCTTTATGGGTATGGCTCTAACATCACCACCCATAATAGATTTGGGGCTCTTTCGGACCTGGAGGCCAGTGACTGACGTGAGGTCCCTGAGATTCAAGGAAGTGCCAGCCTGGCTGTTTTGGGTTCCCGAGATACTGTAGAACCATTAATGAAATATGGAGATTTACAAACTAACTTTGATAGCACTGTAATTGACACAGGGGAAATGGTAAAACTGTTAAATTGGAATATTGCGGGCCTACGGACAAAAAAGAATGATAGTGGCTGGCTAAATACTCTTAAACAATATGATATTATAGCCCTTCAAGAGACTTGGGATAAGGACTGTGATTTTTGGATCGATGGTTTTACTTCCTATTTTGTTCCGGCCCAGAGATCTATAGCGGGAAGAGACAGGGGTGGTCTCATGTTTTTGATCTCAGTAAACATTATAGGAAGACTTAAGAAGGTTGTATGTACTTCCCATAATTGCCTTATTCTGGAAGTAAGTCTGGCAAATAATACCAAGCTTATTGAATATGCTACTTACCAGTATGCATCTGTTCTGGACATGTAGGGCTGCTGACATTCATATCTGTGCATAGATCGCCGCCTAGTGTTGGGGCCGGATGATTGCACATTGTTGTCCTGGAAGAGTCTTCGAAGTATCACGAGATAGGTGGCTCCTCCCCTGGACTACAGTGCGCATGGGCATCTTCTCCATCCTTAGATTGTTTTTCGCCATTGTGGCAGTGATGGAGTAGATCCAGTAAGTGATGACCATGCTATACAGTAATTCTGAGAGCTGCAGCTGCTACAGGCGCCGGGGAGGAGGGTGGGCGATATGAATGTCAGCAGCCCTACATGCCAAGAACAGATGCATACTGGTAAGTAGCATATTCAGTTCGAGGCATGTGGGCTGCTGAATTCATATCTGTGCATAGAATACATAGCAGTACCTCCTATTAGCGGCGGCTACCAGTGCCAGCTGCAGCAGTCTGAAAAAGAGTTTTGAGAACAGCCTGTCCTACAGCTGCTTGCTGTCTTGAGTGTACATCTACGCAGTAGTGTTTGGTAAATGTATGTATAGTGGACCATGTGGCTGCTCTACAAATTGTGTAAAGGGATGTTCCCTAGGAAAGCCATGGATGCCCCTAACTTTCTTGTTGAGTGGGCTCGTGGGGGAACCGTTAATGTGCGTTTAGCTTTGTGATAGCAAATCTGAATGCATTTAACGATCCATCTGGCTATTCCTGCTTTGGAAATTGCGTTGCCTTTGTGTTGTGGAGAGAACGGCAACGAAGAGTTGTTTAGTTTTTCTAAAATTCTTTGTCCTCTCAATATAGTACATGAGAGCTCGCTTTACATCTAGTGTATGGAGCATTCTTTCCGTGACATTTTGCGGATTTTGGAAGAAAACGGGCAGTTCGATAGTTTGATTAATGTGGAACTGTGATATGACTTTGGGCATGAACTTGGGGTTGGTGCGTAGGACAACCCTGTTTGCGTGGACCTGAATGAATGGCTCCTGAATGGTTAGTGCCTGGAGTTCACTAACTCTCCTTAAGGAAGTGATGGCAACCAGGAAAGCCACTTTCCAGGTGAGGAATGGAATCTCACATGAATGGAGAGGTTCAAAGGGCGGACCCATCAGTCTGGTGAGGACCAAGTTGAGGTTCCACACCGGTGCTGGTGGGTGTCTTGGGGGAATTTCTCGTTTAAGACCTTCCAAGAAGGCTTTGATGGCAGGCACTCTGAATAAAGAGAGGTGCTGCCTGTTTTGGAGATAGGCTGCTATTGCTGTTATATGGATACGTATTGAGGTGTATGCCAGATTGCATCTGTATAGGTGTAAGAGATAGCAGATTATGTTCTGAATGGATGCGTCTAGCGGGTTAATGCCATTGTTGTTGCAGTAAATGACAAACCTCTTCCATTTAGCTGCATAGCAAGCTCTGGTAGTGGGTCTCCTGGCCTCCTTGATGATCTCCATACAGTCAGGTGGCAGGTTTAGGTAGCCAAACTCTAAGACTTCAGGAGCCAGATTGCCAGGTTCAGCTGTTGCAGATCTGGGTGCTGAATTTCGCCATGGTTCTGCGTCAAAAGTGCGGGTTTGATCCGCAGCCGTTGATGCGGCACCACGGAAAGTTCCAGAAAGGTGGTGTACCATGGCTGGCGCGCCCACGTTGGAGCAACCAGGATGAGTGTTAGTGAGTGCTGTCGCAGTTTGCGTGCCACCAGCGGTATTAACGGCGCTGGGGGAAAAGCGTACGCAAATCTGCCGGACCAGTTCATCCATATCGCATTGCCCTGCGACTGTGGATGTGGGAACCTGGCGGCAAAGCTTTGGCATTTTGCGTTTTCGTTTGTGGCGAATAGGTCTATCTCTGGATGACCCCACTGCTGGAAGTACGGTTGGAGTACTGATGGGTGTAGCTCCCACTCGTGCATCTGGTGGCTGTGTCTGCTGAGCAGATCCGCCATCTGGTTGTCCTTGCCCGGGAGGTGTTCCGCAATGAGGAATATGTTCCTCTGAATGGCCCACTTCCACATGCTCTGAGCCAGATGAGACAACTGTGGAGAGTGTGTTCCTCCCTGCTTCTGTATGTAGTACATGGCAGTCATGTTGTCCGTCCGGATCAACACGACTTTGTTGCACAGGTGTACTTTGAATGCCTTCATGGCTAGGAAGATTGCCATCAGTTCCAGAAGGTTGATGTGCATCTTCTTTTGTTGTGTTGTCCATAGTCCCTGCACTGTGTAATTGAGTACATGAGCTCCCCATCCCTGGAGAGACGCGTCCGCTGTCAGTGTGATTTGTGGAACAGGCTCTTGGAACGGTCGGCCCTTGCAAAGGTTTTGTGGATTCCACCAATGCAGAGAGTTGTATGCCCGACCGCTCACCAACACTAGGTCTTTTAGTTGCCCGTGAGCCTGATTCCATTGACGTGCTAAGCACTCCAGAAGCGGGCGCATATGTAGTCTCGCGTGTGGGACTATGAAAATGCAGGAGGCCATCATGCCTATCAACTGCATGAACACTCGCGCCGGAAGGGAGTGTTGAGGTTTGAATTTTAAAATCAGCAGTTGCATGCTGTTGATTCTCACTAAAGTTGGCTGAGCTTTGGCAGCCAGAGTATTGATTGTCGCGCCCAAGTACTGTTGTACGTGCGCAGGTTGTAGACTTGATTTTGGGTAATTTAGTGAGAATCCCAGATCGTGAAGAAGGTGAATGGTGTGGGACATGTGGGTGGCACATTGTTGTGCTGACTTGGCCTGAACTAGCCAGTCGTCCAGATAAGGGAAGACGTGAATGTTTTGTCTTCGCAGGTGCGCGGCCACTGTTGCCAGGCACTTGGTAAAGACCCTGGGTGCTGTTACTCCAAAGGGGAGAACTTTGAACTGATAGTGATTCCCTTGAATCGTGAATCTGAGGTATTTCCTGTGTGATGGGTGTATGGGTATGTGGAAGTATGCATCCTTTAGGTCTAGCGTAGCAAGGAAATCTCCCTGACCGAGGAGTGGGAGAACCTGCTGGAGGGTGAGCATATGGAAATGCTCCGACAGAATATATAGGTTTAGGGGTCGCAGGTCTAGAATAGGTCTGAGCGAGCCGTCCTTTTTGGGGATTAAGAAGTACAGAGAGTACACCCCTGCGCCCTGCTGGTCGATGGGCACTACTTCTATTGCCCCTTTTGCGAGCATAGCGATCACTTCCTGCTGGAGTAAACCTAAGTGTTCGGCTGACATAGGACGGTGCTTTGGTGGTATGTTGGGTGGAGTGGAAGTTAGTTCTAGACAGTACCCGTGCTGGATGATGTCCCTGACCCACCTGTCCGTGGTGATGTTCTTCCACGCGCACAGGAACAGCTGGAGTCGTCCCCCGACAGGTGTTATGTGGTCGGGGGGTAAGGAGAGGGCGTCACTGTTTGTTCTTTGGGGAGGACCTGGTGTTGCCATAGCCGCGTCCCCTGCCCTTGGTGCTGGATCCACGATATCCACCCCTGTTGTTTTTGTCATAGGTACTTTGAGTGCCACCTTTAGTATACTGTTGTTGTGACCCCTGACCTCTTGACGTTCCCCTATTTCCAGTGCGACGAAAGGAGCCACTACGAAATTGTTGCGTTTGTAGAGCCGCCCATAGATTTTGCAGTGTCAGTGTCTTTCTTTATTTTTTCTAGGGTAGTGTCAACGTCTGGGCCAAATAAGAATTCTGTGTTAACTGGTAAGTTCAGGATATTGTTTTGGATCTCGGGTTTGAAGCCCGAGATGCGTAACCAGGCATGGCGTCGCAGCATGACACTTGTGTTTATTGCCCTGGCCGCTGTGTCAGCTGCGTCTAGGGCGCATTTTATGGATGCATTAATGAGGAGTTGTCCTTCTCTAATGAGGAGTTCCGCTGACTCTTTATACTCCTCTGGTAGATGTTGGAGCAGTGACTCCAGCGTGTCGTAATGTGACCTGTCATAACGTGCCAGGAGTGCCTGTGTATTGGCAATGCGCAGGATATTCGCTGCTTGCGCTGCAATGCGTTTGCCCGATGTTTCAAGTACTTTTGACTCTTTGTCTGGGGGAGGAGCATCACCAGTCGTTTGCGAGTGGGCTCTTTTGCGAGCGTTGGCAACCACCATAGAGTCTAATGGCAACTGACCCCTAATGTATTTAGGGTCACCGGGTGCAGGCTTATATTTCTTTTCAATCCTGGGGTTTAACACTCGGGCTCTTGTGGTGTCCTTGAAAATGTCTTTGGCAGGTTTTAGAACCCCTTTTAGCATGGGCAGAGTTTTGACAGTCCTTTCTGAAGAAGCGAAAGTGTCAAGCAGGAAGTCTTCCTCAATGGCGTCAGAATGTAGCTCCACCCCATGATGAGCAGCAGCCCGTTCGATGAGGGCATTAAATGCGGCCGTGTCCTCTGTAGGAGACGTTTTTACGTTGTAGAGTTGCGCATCTTGAGTATGTGGCGCGACACCTTGGTCTGTGGGGTCATCCAACGCCTGATCAGGGTCTTGTAGTGGTTCATCGGGATCTACGTCCCCGGGGTAGATGGTATCCTCCCCGCCATATTCCTGCATTGCGTCAGATTCGGAAGGGGTAGGAGAAAAGGACTGCGGATCTAAGTGGAGGGGTTGGAAGTGTTCTTGTAGCACTGGTTCCCGCTCCGCCGGCAGCTTGCGTTTAAGAGGAATTTTGTATGGCACCTCTTCCCTGACTGGCGTTATTTTGCGCTTGTGGAGCATTAACCTGCCAGTGTCGGCGTCGATAAATTGCGGCCCCGAAGAATCCTGTTCTGTTAGGCCAGAGGTGGTGGACTGTGTGTGGAGGACACGTGTCCGAATTTGAAATAGTTTCGGTGCCGATGTCGGTGGCAGCCCAAATGTAATGTTGGTGGGCTCCGAGTGCACTCTACAGGGTGAGGTAGTGTTGGGACCCGAGATAGAGTGGAGGGCTTCCCGGTCACGGATGCGTTGTAGAGATGCAGAGACCTGCTGCACAGCAAACTCAGATGGTGGTTTGGTGGGCACCTTGGTAGTAGATGTCGAGGCCAGCCCCGACTTTTTTGTCGGAGGGGGGTCACTGGTCTGAAGGGATGCATCGACAGTCGACGTAGTCGAGGACTTAATCGCCATCGGTGCTTTAGGCGTCGACGTAGCCGGGGCGGCCATCTTGACTGCGGAGGTTACGGCCTTCGGTGTCGGCGCCGAGGGTCTCGGTGCCTTGTGGGGCCCGAGGGCACGCTTCTTCTGTGTGTCTACCGCATCTGCTGCGGTGAGCTCGGCGCCGAAGTCTCTTTGTACGCGGTCGGAGTCGACGACTTTCTTCGGCGCCGGGGCAGTGGATTGTTTCGACGCCTTCGATCCGACCACCACCACTTTCACTTTCGATTTCAAAGGGACTGGAGCGATGGATGTTTTTGGGTTTAATAACCCGGTCGTCTTCGGTAATCGTGGCTCTTGCAGAGTGTTCGAAGCCGGACCAGAAGGTGGGGCCGAGGAACCATGTATTAGATCTTGGGTAAGGCCCGAAGGCGATCCCTCGACCGGAGCCTGATGACAACGTACAGTTTCGGCCTCCGTTTCGACGGATTGGCCTAGCTCTTCGGGAGAGCTGTCTTCTTCGGCCCCGTAGGCTTTGTCGAGGTCTTCTACCTCGTCGACGGTTTCTTCACGTCGAAAGATCACTTCATCCTCATCGTCCGATTGGGAATCATGTTCTGAAGCGGGGCTAGAGACTACTTCTTCCACGCTCTCGGCGTCCTCGGTGCTGAATATATTGGTGGGTGCGGGCGCTGCTTGCTGCGCCTCGAGCCTCGCTGCCCGTCGGTTGCGCAGAGTCTTCTTGGATCGGAACCGTGCACAGGCCATGCATTTCGATTCGTCGTGATCCGGCGAGAGACATTTATTACAGACTGGGTGGACATCGATATGAGGGTACTTGGCGTGGCATAGCGGACACCTCTTGAACGGAGTCCTCGATTCCATCGTCGATGGAGCTTCGAAGTTTTTGGACCAAATCGGTACGAAAGTCGGAAGAGGGTGTGGAGCACTAAAGCTAGTAGTCGACACCGAACGGTAACTGTACCGACGAAAACTATAGGCCTTTTGGCCTAAAACTAAGTATTCCTAAGTTGAGCTAAGATAGTTACATCCGAACCCAATGGCGGAAAAAAACAATCTAAGGATGGAGAAGATGCCCATGCGCACTGTAGTCCAGGGGGGGAGCCACCTATCTCGTGATACTTTGAAGACTCTTCCAGGACAACAATGTGCAATCATCCGGACCCAACACTAGGCGGCGATCTATGCACAGATAGGAATTCAGCAGCCCACATGCCTCGAACATTAACTGTTATAATTCACAGCAAGAAGACTCCCCTAATGAGCATATTCACTGGCTGTCAAAATTTTTAGAATTCTATAAAGACAATCAATCCCCTTTTTGTTATTATATCCTGATGGGTGATTTTAATGTGCATTTATGTAATCTAAATTGCCATTATAGAGATAAGGATGGCCCACAATTCACAACCCCTCAACATTTTGAACACAGTTCCAAAGGGGAAGCCTTGGAGTCCCTTTTGACTAATAATGAACTGTATGAAGTAGGGTTCCCGGATAAGAATACCCGTGTCCCTACGTATGATGCTAGGGACTGTGAATCTATTATAGATTACATATTTTTATCTGCAGGGCTTTTAAGGTATGTGATTTTTTATAATGCTTTACGTTCCTGTTTTAGTGATCATAACCCGGTGGTAATGATATTAGCTAATGTTTTGCCCCTACTGGATAAACCAGCTCTGAGACCTGCCTTAGTTACTGTGAAAGTTAAAGATCAGGGGAGGAGATTAAAATGGAATAAGGTAATCCCTGAAGATTTCTTTAAGTCAATTACCTCAAAGGTTGGCCCACATTTAAGCATATGTGCTGATCCGCCATCTTATGGTAGGGATGTAATAACGGCCTTTGAAGCTATTTGCTCACAAGTGGCCAATGAACTTACTACGAAAGGCAGGGTTAACAAAAATAAACCTGCCTGTGGTTGGTTTAATCATAATTGTTCTGCAGCTCATAATCGACTTAAAAAAGCCCTTAATAACAAGCCTAGAAATAAAGGGCTATTTATCCTCCTAAGGAAAGAGTATTCGCAAGTAATTCAGGCACGTAAAAGGGAAATTAATCAAGATGCATGGGTAGCCTTAATGGATAATTCAATCCTGAAAGACAGCTCTAAATTTTGGGAAATTATTAATTCCCCTTTGTTATCTGGCTCCCAGAACTCTGTGCTTGAACTGAATATCTCTGAGGAGGATTGGTTAGGTCACTTCGAAAAAATCTATGGGAGTAACCTTGAGCTGGAATCCTTTGTGGTACCAATTTCTAGTCCTCCCCTCCCCTTTATTAGCTTTACTATCGAAGAGGTTGAGAAAGCTATCGAGGGTACGGCCGGGCGTAAGGCGCCAGGTCCAGACGGGGTGCCTTCTGATATGTATAAGGCTGACCCTAAGTACTGGGCTAAAATATTGTTAAATGTTTTTAACTCTGCGGCCGTAACAGCTCTCCCGAAGTCGTGGTCCCAATCGATTATAATCCCTGTGTTTAAAAAGGGCCAAAGGGGAGACCCTAGATGCTATAGGCCCATATCCCTGCTGGACTCTTCGTTTAAAATCCTAGGAAAGGTTATTTTGGCTAGGATATCAAACTGGGCTACAGAGAAAGGAGTAATCTCCAATGCCCAGTATGGTTTTAGAGCAGGGCGGGGAACAGAGGATCAATGTCTTAATTTACACCTAATTGTCGCAAAGTACACAAAAGCTTCAGGGGCTCGGTTTTTCTAGGATTTATGGACCTGTCCACGGCTTTTGACCTGGTTAACAGGTCTAAGCTATGGTCTATGCTCCTGGAATTGGGTTTGGATAGGCCCCTTGTGTACTTCTTGGCAGAACTACATAAAGATCTGAAAGCCTCAATAAGGATGACTCAGGAGGGGAAATGTACTGCTAGTTTTAAATCTGGCAGAGGGGTACGTCAGGGTTGTATTCTTGCACCTATGTTATTTACATTGTACATAAATTCCCTTGAAGACAATCTGTTAACTGCATCTTTTGACATCCCACGGGTAGATGGTACTCCTATACCCGTACTTCTTTATGCGGATGATATAGTTTTATTGGCCCGGACTCCGCTCGGGCTACATAGATTGAATTCTTTTGGGGATTTTATGAAATCTTTGGACCTTGTGGTTAACAATGGTAAATCCCACGTTATGGCACTGGGTAAGGGAAAGAACCTCCCTAAAACCTTTTACTGTAATGGAGAAGTTATCACTAGAGTGAAAGTGTTCACCTACCTAGGAGTCGTTTTTGACGACAAAGGTACCTGGGCTCCTCAATTATCTATCAAGGCGAATGCGGTGCGTAGCTCCTCGGCTGCAATACTGGGTTTCGCGAAAAGGTTGGGAGGGAAACCCTGTGAGGCTATTCTAAATATATACCAAGCTAAAACTGTCTCAATAGCCAGGTATGGGGCCGCAATTTGGGGGTTCACTAAAACTGATCCCATACAAATAGAAGAGAATAAATTCTTACGTGCTCTTCTTGGCCTTCCCCAATCTACTGCGACACATTCGGTCCATCTTGAATTGGGGGCAGGATATATTTCTGACATTATAAAAATTGCTCCAATTCTGTTATGGATCAGAATCTGGTTGAATCCGGATCTTACGTTGAATCATAGTATCCTGAAAGATTGTATTAAATTAGATAATATGAAGGAAATTCAGTGGCTGTCCTATATTAAACTGATATCTAAGAAAATTGGACGCCCAGAGCTTTTCACCAATTCCGAAGGCCTATGTAAAGCCGATTTAATGTGGGTTAAAACTTATTATATTAAGCACTGCGAGGTTGAGCGAGAATCTCAAGAGTTATGTAAACCTACAGTAAGGGCTCACCTCTTGCTTAATTTATCTATAGCTATGCACCTTATTTTGGAAAATCCTATCTTTCCATCTTGGGTGATTTCAATTTCCATCTTGATGAAATCAACTCAAAGGATACCCTGACATTAATTGAGTCACTCGGAGCTTGTGACCTCGTTCAGTTGGTGAGCAGCCCAACACACAAGGCTGGCCATATTCTTGATGGGGTATTTTCTAGTGATTCTAGGCTATCTACTGGCCCGCCTCTGCCGTTGGTCTGGACAGATCATTTTGCAGTACCGCTTGAACTTGCTCTTCCTGCCCTGCCCTTAGCTAATCATGTCGCTACTTCATTTACTCTTAGGAGAAACTTTAGAAATATTACCGATGACACTATTGTTTCTCACATTCGGATCTCGGAATCTTTCTCCTTGAAGGATGCGGATGAGGCAGCTCAAGAACTTATGGACTATTACCAATGCAGTGGAAAAGCTTGCCCCCGCCTCCCTTCGATGTGTAGCTTGGCAGAAACCCACTGCACCCTGGTTCTCTGAACATCTGAGACTCCTAAGGCAGGGGTGTAGGAACAGCGAGAGAAGCTGGAGGAAATCCTGGGATCCGAAAGATCGAGAGGTTCATAAGTCCGCTTTACGGGACTACAAACTGAGAGTTGTAGTGGAAAAGCAGGAGTACTTTTCCAATCTTACAGGTTCCCTAACCTCATCCAGGGAACTTTTTAAAATTGCTGATTCACTATGCTCTCTCCAACTCCCTGATCCTGTAGTTAGTTCTCAGGATCTTTGTAATAACATCTCTGACTTCTTTCACAGCAAAATCTCGGACATTCACATCGCCTTAGAAGCCCAATGCCACTCCTTGGATAAGGATATTCCTTCTGCTATAGCCAGTCTGGACACTTTGGGTGAAAGCCCTTCCAAACTATTCAGGCAATTTCCCTTATTGTCTTTGGAAGGACTGAACCTCCTACTCGATAGGACTAAATCTTCCTCCCCAATGGATCCTTTACCGTTAAAAATACTGAAGGAGTGCAAAAACAGCATTCTTCCGCCCATGTTGGAAGTCATGAATAGGGCTATTGTCCAGGGTTCCTTTCCACCAATGTGGAAGAAGGCTATTGTAAAGCCTCTCCTTAAGAAACCGTCTTTGGATCCTGGCCTTCTTAAAAACTTCAGGCCAATCTCTCTGCTCCCTGCCCCTGCAAAAATATTGGAGGCACACCTCAACTTCCACCTCTCCACTTTTCTTGAGACCAGTGAGTATCTTGATAACACACAGCACGGATTCAGAAAGTACCACAGTACCGAATCCGCACTCACTGTTGTAGTAGACAACATCCGACGTAAAGTGGATAGTGACCAAACTACAATACTGGTCCTATTAGATCTCACAGCCGCGTTCGATACCCTGTCTCCCGCCATTTTAACATATCGGCTTAGGGAGGCAGGGGTTACTGGGCCGGCCTTGAATCTTCTTAACTCCTTTCTCCTTGGTAGAGAACAGAGAGTAAAGCTTGGAAATTTCCTCTCCCCTGCCAAGTCATTGCAATGTGGGGTGCCACAGGGGTCGGCCCTTAGTCCGACCCTGTTTAACATCTATGTGCCCACCCTTGCTAGACTACTAAGATCGCAGGAGATGGAGGTGGTTTCCTACGCCGACGACACCCAGATCATGGCGTCACTGGTTCATTCCTCTGTTCATACATCCGCCATTAGCTTTAGGTCATGCATGCAGCATGTGGCAGATTAGATGATCATCAATTCCCTAAAGCTAAACGGCGACAAGACACAGGTCTTGGTCTTTGGGAAAGACCAAGATGTTTGGTCGAGCGAGTGGTGGCCTTCATCTCTTGGCACCTGCCCCACTCCCTCCCAATCAGCCAGAAATCTCGGCGTGGTCTTTGACACCTCACTCTCTATGATGCTCCAAGTAAATAGGACCGTGGCCACATGCTGGGGTATTATCAGGATTCTAAATAGGATCCGTAACTATTTTTCTCTCCAGGCTCGTAAGCAGATTGCAGTCGCTCTTGTTGGCTCCAGGCTCGATTATTGCAACTCCCTGTATGTGGAGTCCAACAAGGGCCTTATCCATCGACTGCAAATCGTGCAGAATGCTGCAGCACGTTTTGTTCTGGCCCTTCCCTTGGCATCTTCAGCCACGACTGCTAGGAGAGATCTTCATTGGCTCCCTGTTCAGCATAGAGTCTTTTTTAAGATTCTATGTCTTACATACAGAGCTCTTGCAGCTGGCACGGACGATGCACCTGGGTCTCTGCTTACCCGCTATATCCCAACCAGATCTCTTCGATCTGCTGGGTTATTTCAACTGGTTGTGCCCCGCACAAGGCTAGCCAGATGGGGAGCGAGAGCTTTTTCTGTTGCCGCTCCTAAGCTCTGGAACTCTCTTCCAATTGAGGTTAAAACCCTTCCCTCAATTGATCTGTTAAAAAAGGCCCTTAAGACGTGGTACTTTACCAAAGCCTACCAATGAGAGAATGCTGGTTTGATTTGCGAGCTGTATTATTTGATTTAGGCGCCTTGACGCCCATTGGGCAAAGTTTGCGCATGATAAAACTCATTTCATTCATTCACCCATATTTGTCAACAGTTACGAACTTTTATCATAAACGGCTATTGACTAAATTCCGTTTCAACCAGATCTATTTAGTATTAAGTGTCCCTCAGGGTTGGTCTAGGCCAGAAGATGTGGCCCCTTGTAAATGTGATGATTTTTCTCTCCAAGATACAATGCACTTTGTTTTTTTGTCCTTTGTATCTGGAAGCTAGGAAAAGGTTTGTCTTCCCTATCTTGAGGGGGAAAGCTTTTGTACAAGTTAAACCTGCATTGCTGTTTTTACAATTAATGGAATCCCCTGCGACTATGTTTGGTGTTGCCAGCTTTCTCGTTGCAGCCATTAGGTCAAGAAGGAAAAGACAGACAGCATTGGAGGAAATTAATTAGCTTTTATAAATCTGATCCACCGAGATAATTAATTTTTTAATTATGAAACTGTTGGAATGTTTTTAAACTGTTCAATCATGTACTGTATACTTTTATGATTTTAAATAATCGAATAAAGTGGTTTTGTCTGTCAAAAAAAAAAAAACTGGACTAGGGGGTACAGTTGCCTTAGGGGCAATGGTGGCTGGGGGCTTATCCTTTTTGGTGCATTCACTAAACCAATGTGAGTTAAACTTACAATAGTTGCACCATGGTTTCTTTTGGCCATCTTTCTTTTTATCCTTTTTGGGACCACCCTCCCCCTAAGCCTTTTGGGGGCCTGGTGAAGACTTCTGGTCTTTTTGTTTCTGATCATTACCCTTCTGGTCTGCCTTTTTCTGATCACCGCCCTGGTTCTGGTTTTTCTGCTTAACTCTAGTCCTGACCCATATATCTGCCTTCTTTCCCAATTCTTGGGGAGAAGTCAGATCAGAATCAATCAGGTGTTGATGCAGTAGCTGGTTTTGACAGTTGTTAAGGATTTGTTCTCATGATCAAATTATACAATCCTGTATAGTCCTTAACCTTACTTCCCACTAGCCAGCCTTCCAGAGCCTTAGTGGCACAATCTACAAAGTCAGTCCAGTCCTGAGTCTGTCTTCTGGGTATCTCTGAACAACAACCTGTATTGTTCAGTGGTTAGGCGAAACCCATCAATTAGAGCACTCTTCAGGACAGTGTAATTGTCTGCATCCTCATCACTAACTGTGAGGAGCTTGTCTCTACCCTTCTCAGAGAAGGAGAGCCTTAAGATCGCTGCCCACTGACTTTGGGGTACCTGCTGTACTTTGCAAGCTCTCTCCAAAGCAGTTATCCATTTGTGGCGGTCATCCCCACACTTGTAGGGAGGGACAATCTTGCTCAGCTTTCTATTATCATAGTGCCTGTCTCTATCCTTGGGGATATTGCTGCCACCAGTGGGTTCTGACCCACTTAACTTTTGCTCTCTAGCCAGAGCAAGCTTCTCCTTGGCAAGGGCAAGTTCTTCCCTCTGAATCCTCAGATTAGCTTCCCTCATTCTAGCTTCATGCTCCTTTCTCTCAGGGGAAGTCATTCCCCTGTGAGAGGAAGCATTAGAGAAACATGGGAGTGGATAGATTCCCTTGAAGGGGATCTGTCTCTCCTGCTTCTCTGGGTAAGCCCACTTGGGGGTCTGTATGGGGGGACCCCATGCAAACTCTCATGTAAGCTTAGGTTAGCCTGGCTAAGTCTTCCTACTTGGCCCTGGCTGTCTACCTCTTCATCTGAAGTCCCTTCTGACTCATCTGTGGTGGGTAGACCCTGCTTTGTACCTAGGGTTCTGGCCTGTGAGGCCCTAAAAGTATCATACTCCTCTAGGAGTTGTACTAGCTGAAGGAGGGTAGGGTTTGCACCCTGTTTTAACTTTCTGGAGATACACAATTGTCTCATCTCCTGAAAAGTTAGGGTATCATATCTAGAGGGGGTCTTCTTCAGACCTGCCCCTCCTGAGAGAGCATCT
This sequence comes from Triturus cristatus, assembly GCF_964204655.1. Classification (NCBI taxonomy): domain Eukaryota; kingdom Metazoa; phylum Chordata; class Amphibia; order Caudata; family Salamandridae; genus Triturus; species Triturus cristatus. Next base: position 108,106,941 of record NC_140579.1, on the reverse strand, counting down.
ACTTGATCTCCTCCCAGAGACATGATCTAGTGAGGGTGTGGTGTGTGCACCTACCTACACTAGTTGATTCTACTAAACCTCTGGTAGTTGTAGTCAGGGTGTGTTACTCCCTTCAACCTACAACCACTAAGTCCAGTAGGACTTAAGTATTATAATCTATGTTATATGTACCTAAACAATATCTGTGTGATCTTTCAATTTAGTATCTCAAGATTACAATGGTATTACAACAGCAAGCTCAGATCCCAACCGCTGCTCACCAATGTGAGAAGTTGGCCTGATGTATGATGTCACTAGTTCTAGTGTACACCTTATATCAGTCCAAACAACCCTTATGGTGATTGGTTGTAAAGTCAACCTTATAGACCAGCTATCCTAGTGGTAGCATGGACAAGAGCAGTCTTAGGCTAAACTCTGAATGGCATGTGAAGCCAGCTGTGATACCATATATAATCCCTTGAATACCAAATGAAAGGACACCACAACAGATATATATATATAAAATAAAGTGTATTTATTCTAGTCAAACCCTCAGCACTCTTTATGAGATTAGAGGCAAGAACAACACAGTCTTATTTAAGCATACATTAAGTCACACAGGTAAGTAATACAGTTAGGCCCTAGGGGCCACGCAAACCATATACTAAAGAAGTGGTATAAGGACCACTGTCACGGAAATAGGATAGGCCTAGGCCATCGCTGGGGCTACATTACACTAGCCACCGTTAGGAAGTGGGAGGCCCACGGGATTCAGGTGCAGAGTGGAAACACTCACGCGTAATGCGTAAAAGTCAATAGAATTACTAGCAGTTAGAATTTAACAGTTTAAGGACACTTCTGAAGCAGCTAGAGAGTCGAGACTCGGAAACTAGACCCTAGGATAGTCACTACCCTTGTGAGCACCGAAGTACCCAAGTTACCTAGCCCACGGGCTGCGGGTGCATAGGTGTGAACTTGCGTCGGGTTTCGTCGTTGACTTCTATGGATGCCTGAAGGAAAGTTGCTGACAGGCAGTCAGTTAAGAGTGTCCGGCGGATCCCAAGGCTGGGATCAAGAAGAGAGGATACCTGCAAGCAGAAGGGACAGAGTCAAGGTCACTAGCCAGTGACCACGTGGAACCAGGAAGGAACCAGGCGATGTCGTGAAGATTGCAGGTGAAAGGTGAAGCTTGTCGCTGCAGCCACGGGTACCAGGAGACGTCGAGGACGACCAGGACCAGGAGGCGAGCTGTCCCACGAAGGCTCTTGCTGTCGGCGGCGTCGAAGTCGAACTAGGACTCACCAAGCCTTGGCAAGTGGAACCCACGAAGAACGGAGGACTTGCTTCTGGTGCAGACCAGGAAGGTCTGGGGTGCTTCTCTTTTGCAGAGGAGCAGGAGCCAGTCTGGAGGAGCCAAACCAGCAGTGGAAAATCAAAGGTGTGTCGTCACAAAGGCCGCTAGCCAACGGGCAAGCAACCGGACAGACGCGGCAAGCAGAAAAATGGAGAAGGGCCCCACGCAGGACTCGTGGAGTGTGGGGGGCTGATCTTCGGTGCAGATGGTGCTTGGGGTTGGGGCTTCTCAATCCCCGGTGCACAACTTCGAGGGTGCCTCAGAAGCTGCGCTGGAAGATACTCGCCCCTTTTCCCAGGTAGCTGGTCCCACGTCTCTCGTCGCCTCCACGGATCTCGGCTGTGGATGTGGATCAGGGTCGGAGAAGTCTGAAAGTCAAGGCTCTGCAGTCAGTCCCTCGTAGAACTTCAGCAAAGCAAAGGGTAGTCTCTTGATGGTGCCTGTTTGCACAGGGTAGCCACTCCTTGGCCACAAGGGAGATTCTTCAGTCTTCTTTCGTCGAATGTTGAAGGTCCAGAGTTTCTGTTCAAGTTGCAGGTTCAGGATAATCTAATCTCCTGGGGCCCAGCTACCACTCTTATACTAATCTGGGGGGCTGGGTTGCCTGCTAGGTCACGCCTTATGGGTGGGACCTGGGAGGGGGGTGGTTACACACCCTTCCCTTTGTCCAGTTTCGCGCCAGGACTGGGGCTGGAGTGCCCCAGCACTGGTTTGAACTGGACTATGCACGGGACACCTTGTGTGCCCCAGGCATGTCTCATTCTTTTCATCCCTCCCTGCCCCAATACACTAAGGCCTGTCTGGGGTGGTGCTCGCACCTCCCAAGGCAGGAAACCTATTGTCCAAGCCTCCCTTGCCGGGATTACTCCCAGTAGCAGGAGGTCAGACTCGTGTCTGTGGCAGCAGCATCCATTTTGTGATGCTGGGGCTCTGGTTAACTTTAACCGGGTAAGTAGGTTACAACAGGTCTTCTCCCTCTAGAAGGGAGGGATAATATCCTCATCCCCAGAAATGGGAGGGGGGTATTATTCCAAAGGGTTAGACACCTTACACGACATGTTTTGATAAAGCCAAACCATAGTTACCATAACCGTTTAAGATTATAAGGCACTTTAAGAGTATATGGTAGGCTATATCATAGAACAGCTATAAGGACATGGTTCCGAAAGCTGCAGACAGGCTCAGCTCATGCTAGAGCACCATCTCACATGTTACCAAGCACTCTGCCTCCAGGATTGTTAAGGCCTGCCATAGGAGTGGCTGATAGGTACACGTGTCTATATGTAAGCTAGGTATAGGAATACTACACCTAAGCAAGGAGTGATTACACGACCTTGCCCCAGCTGAGACATCAGCCAGTTGTGTCATAATGGAAGGCCAGGCCAGGGGTGGCATAATACATGCTGCAGCCCCTGGTAGGCCTAAGGTACACCTATGCCCTGGGTACCCAAGGTACACTGTACAGGGGCCAATAAGGTGATCCTATCCAAATGGGTTATGCACCTAAAGTACATAGTATCAATTTAGAGAGATAACAGCAGGGCTGTGGGTCTGATTAGCAGGCCCACAGCCACATCTAAGTCGAAAACCAGTAAAGCAAAAGCAAAAAGTGGGGGTGAACATAGAAAGCAGACCCTACTCTCCTACAACGCCTGGGGATATTCTAAGGTGAGGAATCTAACTAACGTGTTTCTTTCAGATAACATGCACAGTGTGGAGAATGCGTAATTCTAACCACTAGGTGGCAGCATATGCTTGAGAGACTTTTTTCAGCTCAAGTCACGGTTCCTTTCACAAACCACTCGTCATGTGTAACCTGTACGTTTTATTTCCTCCTTCTCATGGCTAGAGGAGCCCAGGACTGAACTCCACGTGGATCTCGCTCGAAAATCAGCGGCTCACGTTGAGCGCGTTTGCTTGCACGCCACAACCTTCATCACCAGCATGACCCCAATACTTTTCTTCTCCTCAAAGAGCTGGGGATGCCTGTGAGGAAAGTGACGTTGATCAAAATGGTGAGAGGAAACGCTGTGCCTATCAGCATAACAGGCCACAATCATGAACTCCTGTGGACCAAGGCTGCACACGAAGCTTCCCTATGCTTTGGAGCTGTGCCAGTCAGCGTGACCAGCAGTGCACTTTAGCTTCGAAAAGAAAAAGAAAAAAAGTCTCCTCAGCGGAAAGTTTTTCCCTTGACCGTCTGGCACGCCACACACCTGACAGGACGATGTCTAGTGGGAGGATTTGTGATACGATTCTCCTCGCTTCCAACACTAGCTCTGCCAGTTTGCACGACTAGCACGGGAATAACCTGTTGTCACTTGCCCTTGGTAACATTTCCACATCAGACACGTCAGATGTCACTCGCCGTGCCAGCTTCACACCAACACACAACAACTTTGGCAATGTAGTGGAGACGGGGTTCTATGTGCACACATTGCCTAGTTAGCATAAGCGCTTAAGATATAAAACGCAATCTTGCCACTTTGCTGCTTTTGCACACGACACTGCAGGTAGCTGTTATTACAAGAAAAACTGCTTGCTTGCTTTTTTTTCACATGAGAACGGTCTGCTGTTCACATCCCTAGACGTGCACGGCGACCTTAGTCTGCACACTGTGTGCAGAAGCCGTCAAGGTCAAATAACAATGTATGCTTTTGAATTCAGGTTGATCGGCCACGCTCTAGCCATAACACGCACACAGCTACAAATATCTGAAACTCGGGTGCCTTTAATATTGCATTTGCATGCATGATTCAGATACTTGGAGAAAACCTTTTCCAGACACAGAGCAGAGCTGAGCCTGTGATGTGATTCACCTAAGCTGATATTTACGGTATGGGGTTCCCCATTCAAGCCTAGAGACCTTCTATTAGTTTAATAAAACTAGCTTACTAGAGAAGGGAGGGTGGTTGTTTTCCACTATCATTTGTAATAGGATTTCTCCCTTCATTTTCAATGGTATTGTAACAATGCTGATGGTTTTGTTTTTTTTTTTTGTTTTTTTTATAAGTTTTTATTGAACAATAATTCGATTACATGCACGGGCCTACAACCCCCAGGGCCGGCCGCTAAGTACAGAATAAAATATACATTTGTCAAAGCTGCAGTCGGTTCCCGGGGCTCGGCCCCGTAGTGACTCCGGATAGTTCTAAAGGAACAGGAGACTTAAGTCCAACAAACACAAAAAACTAAAAGAAAAACAAAAGGCGAGGCATAAAGACAAACAGTGCAGGTCAGGCTTCCTCCGGGGAACTCCGGTTCAGACCATTAAGCAGCACGCGAAAGGAAGGAGTACCGGGAGGCTGGGGACGGGGGGGGGGGGGGGGGGGGGGGCCAAGGGAAACGAGCGTCCATATGTAGTCATTCCAAAAGGTGCCCGGAACCGTCAAGGGTCAGGGGGACATGGCGATATCGGTGTCCACCAGGGGGGGCGTACAGATACCCCCGCGATACGCATTCCATTGTCCCCAGATTCTGCCCCATGCCCCCGGCTTACCACGGGCAACATACACAGTCTTCTCCCTGAACATACACCAGTCCATATTCTCCTTCCATACTGACACGGTGGGCGGCCGCTGGGCACCCCAAAGCTGCGCTATATCTCTCTTGGCAATCATGTTCCCCAGGGCCGCCCACCGAGTCTGAGCTGCGCTATAATCATTGGGCTCCCACACATTCAGGACACAGCGACGCACCTCCGGCAGCAGCACAACCCCAGTGACCTGTCCCATAACCGTATGTACCCGGCGCCAGTAGTCCGCCACCTCGCGGCACTCCCACAGGATATGGAGAAAGGTGGCGCTGAGCCCACAACCCCGCTTACAGAGCCCATCATCGGAGTATCCCATCGAGACTAAGCGAGGACCCGTCACATACACCCGGTGAAGAATCTTAAGCTGTACCAACCGGAGACGGGCCGGAATGGCGACCTCCTTGGGGGACGACAGTGCAGACTGCCAGTCCTCGTCGTCCAATTCCACCCCATCCCCCGTCCAAGCCTCCCGAAGGCGCACCAAGAGGTCAGCCCGATGATTAATCAGTTTCTTATAAATTAAAGAAATAGTACTGTCAGGGACATGTCCGTCAAGTATGCGGTCCTCGAGGGGCGAAGAAACCGGGATCTTGGTCCCCTCTCCAAAGACTGAGAGCAGGGCGTGTCGAACTTGGGCATAGCGGAAGAACTCCCTGTCCGTAAGCTCATATTCGGCCTGAAGAGCCGCGAAAGTCTTAACCGCGCCCTTATGCCACAGGTCTCCCACTTTGCTGATACCAATCGTATCCCACTGGTCAAACCCCTTCGTAGTCCAGAGGCTCCCCAGGCGATCGGAGGCAAACAAAGGAGTAGCACATGTCAGTCGCTCACTCCAGCCCGTGGCCGCAGTGGCAGCCCTCCAGGTCCGCACCGCAATCTTAGTAGGACCCGTAAGGGTCCGGCCAGCCGAGCGGGAGTAAAGCGCCCTGTTATAGTCCCCGCCGGGAAGCAGGAACTTGTCCATCTCATACGCCGGATTCAGGTCAGGCGCATACGTGGCATGGTTGATGGCCGAAAGCTGCGCGGCCCAATAATACCTGCGAATGTCGGGAAGCGCGATGCCCCCGTCGTACCAGGGGAGAGTAAGCTTAGCAAGAGCAATACGCGCCCGCCCGTCCCACACCAATCTCCTCTGCAGGCTCTCCACCTCCCGAAAGTAGGCCACTGGGATGACGTCGAAGGAGTTCTGGAGTGCATAGAGGAACCTGGGAAGGGACATCATTTTGAACAGCGCGGCCCGACCCAGCGGGGACAGGGGCAGCCTGCACCACCGGGCCGTGTCCTCTCGCAATCGCCGAAGCGGACGCAGGAGATTCTGCTCATAGCGAGCCACCGGGTCCAGCGAAACGTATATCCCCAGGTACTTAAAGCCGCTCAGGGATACCTGGATCGGAAGCCGAGGCGGCAGGAGAGGAGGACCACCGGAGATCGGATAGACGCAGGATTTAGACCAATTGATCGTGAGGCCCGAATTATTCCCAAAGGAAGTCAAAACGTCAAAGAGGACGTTGAGCGACTGCCGCGGTGAGGTGAGATATAGGAGAATATCGTCCGCATACAGCGAAACCCGATCCTCAAAGCCCGGGGCCCACCGGATCCCCCTAAGCGAGGGCTCCCAGCGGAGCCAAGCCGCGAGTGGCTCCAGGGCGAGAGCAAAGAGCAAAGGGGACAAAGGGCATCCCTGCCTCGTGCCCCTGCCGAGGGCAAAGGGCCGAGAGACCCGCCCATTCACCACCACCTGAGCCATGGGTCCCGTGTAAAGAAGCTTCACCCAGCCAATAAATCCTTCCCCAAAGCCAAACTTAGCCAAGACAGCCCAGAGTAATGGCCACTCGATGGTGTCAAAAGCCATCGTGGCATCCAAAGAAACCAGCACGGCCGGTTCGGAGAGGAGCTCCGCCCTGGCAAGGGCGCCGTGAAGACGCCGCAAGTTAAGAGCGGTGTTACGATGCGGGATGAATCCGCATTGGTCCGGATGAATAAGATCGCACACGACGCTCAACAGACGATTAGCAAGGACTTTCGCCAGGACCTTAGGCTCCGCGTTTAGCAGTGAAATAGGCCGGTAAGAAGTACAGCGGTCTCGCGGCTTGTCCTCCTTGGGGATAACGACTATCGTGGCCAAACGCTGGTCGGCCGGGAGGGAACCCGCCGCCAGAGACTCACGGAACATGCGACTGAGGAAGGGCGCAAGCTTGTCAGGGCGCAATTTATATAGCTCAATAGGCAGACCGTTGGGACCCATAGCCTTGCCCGAGCGAAGGGAGCGGATCGCGGTCGCTATTTCATCCGCCGACAAGGGGGCGTCCAGCCGCTCACGGTCTTCAACGGACAGGCCGGGCAAGGCGATATCCCTCAAAAGAAGGCGAGAGTCGTCCTCATCCCTGTCAGTCACTGGGGAGTACACAGCCCGGAGGTGGTCGGCAAAACATTCCACAATCTCGTCAGGCTCCGTCACACACACACCATCCGCAGCACGCAACTCCGGGACCACACGATTCACTCTCTCCTTCCTGTCCAGCCACGCGATCAACTTTCCCGCCTTGTCCCCGGCATCGTACAGTCGACCCTGCTGCTCCCTATACATAGTTTTGGCCGCGTCAGTGACCAGGGACCTATACTCAAACTGTTTCAGGCTGAGGGCATGGAGCCCGTCCGGAGTGACATTCGCCTCCAAGGCCGACTCCAGCCCCACTATGTCAGTCTCCAGCCTTACCACTGCCTCACTCTTGACCCTCTTAGCCACCACTATCTGGGAAAGGGCGTGTCCGCGGATCACGGTTTTAAAGGCTTCCCACAGGGACAATGCAGACGACACCGACCCCTCGTTATCCAGGAAGTATTGGTCCATAGCCTTGACCAGGCTGTCACGAGTCGTAGGGTCTCGCAGGTACCATGGGTTAATGGGAGCGATCCGCCCTGCAGACCGCGGCCCGGTGTCGAAAAGAAGCCACAGCGGAGAATGGTCGGAGATACCCCGCGCCAGGTGCCTGACCTCACGAATCCGACCAGTCTGCGCCGCGGGCATAAGGAAGTAGTCTAACCTAGAGAGACTCCCATGCGCCCCCGAGTGAAAGGTGAATTGACATTGGGTCGGATGCATTAATCTCCAACTATCCACCAGGCCGAAGGTATCCAGCATCCCACCCAGCCATGCCTGGGCAGCGGGGAGGGTCCTTGGTGGGTGACGATCCAGTTCACCCGAAACCACAGAATTAAAGTCCCCGCCCATGAGCAGGAGGCTGTCCGGAAGGTCAAGCAGCACTCGACCCAAGTCAGTGAAGGTGGAGTTCTGGAGGCCCGGGGGGACGTAAACTGAAACCAGGGCAAGGGGCTGCCCCTCCCACCTCCCAATCAAGCACACATAGCGCCCTCTGTCATCCGAAACTATCTTAGTGATCTCCACCGGAAGTGAGGTGCGCAGGAGAATGCCCACCCCCCTGGAACCAGTTGTGAAGCCAGAATGGGCCACGAGGCGGTATCCCCCCCTGTTCATTGCATGACAAACATTACCAACCAGATGCGTCTCCTGGAGAAACACCACATCAGGAGTCAAACGACGCAAATATTGCAGTACTACACCCCGCTTGATACGGTCCCCCAACCCATTGACGTTCCATGACATAAGCCTCAACCCGTCCCCCCCCATCCCCCCCAATAGATCAAGGGTCCCCCAGCCTGCAGCACAGTTCCCAAATGTGGACAAAAATCAGTACCTCGCCCTGTAAACAAAAAACACACAGCAAAACAACCCCACCTCCCCCCCAAGATGGTTTTGTTTTTAATCATTTGTCTGCTTATGTTAGCCAAAGTACTGCACTTTAGAGGACGTAGTTAAAAATAAACATTTTAAACTTTACCGTGTCTCTGATTACTCTTGTTGTGGACGGATATGAGAATAATAACAAAAAGGTGTTTCTGATTCCCACCATTCCTGAGAGTACTCTAAGTCACTTGTTCTGGGTTGTCTAATCATTGGTAGCTTCGAGATGATACGGAGAACGAATGAGACACTGATGCTATTCGGATAGGGGTTCTGGGTACTGAGGTGAGTTTTTGGTACACCACAATTCACTGAGGTCCTGGTTTCCTGCGCATAGTTCTGTGCATGAGCAGAATCCCTGCAACAGCAATGAAGGCGTACTTATTCTTCGTGGACTGACCCACTGACCCAAAGCTGCGCTCGAACTCCACCTGAGAGCCAAGCCCCCACTCGCAAGACTGGTGGGGTGTCTGCGAAAGAGCACACCCGGTGGGTTAATACACACGCTCCCTTGACCTCCAGCTGCTCTAGGTTGATGGTCGGACACTAGGAGTGCCCCGGCCAGACTGAGGGAAAGCGGTCCCAACTGGCAAAGTAAGTACAATTTCACTTAGGTTGAGTGTTTTCCCATTCAGACAAAACACGAGCATATACTGTTTCTTAACCACGTAGATTTCCCATAGAGTGTAGACGGGAGCTGTTCCTTTTACTACTCACGATTCCTGTCAATCACCAATCCGCATGCTTCGTAAGCGTGTTAAGGTCCCTCTTACAGGTACTTCTTGAACCCGTTGCTCGTCGCCAGTGTAGTAGGTAGTGTCACACTTTTGGCAGGGAACGAAGAAACTCGGTAAAGGTGAAACAAGATGGTTTATTGAGAGAAGTACAACAGAGGACCCCAGCCACAGCTATGATCGCCAACACACTCAGTCAATGCTCCGCGCAGGGAGCTCACCTTAGAACGTTGGCCACTGTGACATTCTAATGACTGTCACAGTGGCGCAACCCAATAGAATATCAGGAGAGGGGGTGGGTGGCACGGCAAAGGATCCCGAAGCGGCGGAGGATACCACAAAATGGTATTCAGCAAAAACATGAACTGTTTTTGCCAGCTTTAAAAACCTTTGATTCCAGTTTACTGCCTTGTTCTTCACTCTAGCACTTTGTTTTCAATTAGGTTTTTAGCACTTTTTTAAATGAATGTGATACATTGACTGATTAACAGAATTAAAAGGCAGCACCAGATGCATAGTTGCATGATAGTCTGGATGGACGCTGTGATGTTTGGAAATGTGCGTCACATAGCAAAGGTTTCGTAAAGTCCAGAGGGGAATGAGGCATCAGTCACTTCCACTTACTCACCATTGACATGTGCTTCCAAGGAACCCTGCATACGTTTCTGTGCAATGTTGGGTCGGATGTACAAGTCCTTCAGCTTGGGGTTACTGCGGTTCATGTTGATTACCAAGGAGTCTTGTTTCACAATGCCCTGTAAGAAACCAATATATACATGAAATAGAATGTTGGCCCACCTTTTAGCTAGAGACAACAGTTGACTGTCTTTAACAGGCCTGCATCCCCATCTGTTCAATACTTTCCCTCACCTCCTTCTCTTTCTCCTCTGCCTCTCGTGTCTTATAGCGCTTTTGCACTTCTTTTATGATGCGGAAGGCACTTTGGAGATTTGTGGCAGGAACCGCTGTTTCTCCAGGGACTTTCATGTTGGAAGCCCGGTATGTTCTGGAGAAAGTGGATAAGAAGAAGAGACAAATGAATAAAAGATGAAGGGAACAGAATGAGAAATTTATTATACACACTTGACATGGAAATGGTTTTAGAGCCAGATATGGAACAAGTAGTAGGCGTTTACCCCCCAATGGCAGGAACAAATAAAAACAAGCATTTACAATGCAACTGGTCTCGCCTTTGGGGCCTTATAAGTATTTAGCCAATGCAGCATAATATTGGCAGCTGGGGACTATTACTGCTTTCACCGGTATGGCAGGGTCCAATATTCTAAAAGAGAGGAAGAAGACTATGAGGAGACCAAGCTGCGAGGAGGGGGGGTTTGCATAGGACACAGTTTCGTTAATGCCGCAGGTGGGAGAAAACGAAAGACAAGCAGGCAAGAAAAATAAACTGAAAGGAAAATGTTACTTACCCAGTAAGCATCAGTTCTTGGTATGTAGAACTGTAGATTGACATGCTTTGCATACTCCTGCCATCTAGTGTTGGGTCTGGATGTTTGCAAGTTTGTTTTCTTGGAAGGCGGCTTCCCAGTCATGAGGTAAGGTGACTCCACCTTTCGGTGATATTGCGCATGGGCATCGACTACATTGTTAGATTGTTTTCCAACAGAAGGTGAGAATGGAGTTCGTAAGTGTAGAATAAAGATGTCCATGCGTATGTATACGAGTAAGAAACTGCAACAGGTGTAGGTACCCAGGGAGGCATGTGGGCGCATTTGAATCTAGAGCTCTACATATCAAGAACAGATGCTTATTGGGTAAGTAACATTTTACTTTCGAGGCATGTGAGCTGTAGATCACATGCTTTGCATAGACTATACAGCAGTATCCACCCAAAGCGGTGGCTAACCTGTAGCTGTTGCTTGAAAGAGAGTTGCAAGAACTGCCTGGCCTACATTAGCTTGTTGTCTCGCTAACATATGTACACAATAGTGCTTGGTGAATGTGTGCGGTGTTGACCATTCTGCAGCTTTACAGATGTCAGCTAAGGGGATGTTTCCTAAAAAAGGCATAGTAGCCTCTAGTTTGCGGATGGAATGCACATTAGGGGGTATTGTTAAAGACCTCTTTGCTTTTGCAAAGCATATTTGGATACATTTAACAATCCACCGAGCAATACCAGATTTGGAAAAGTAATTGCCTTTGTGTGGTGGAGAAAAAGCCACAGAGTTGCTTAGTTTGACAAAATGGTTTTGTCCCTTCTATGTAATACAATAAGGCTCGACTAACATCTAAAGTGTGTCGAGAGACTGTTCTGGCCCTGAATCTGGTTGAGGAAAGAACCCAGGCAACTCAGATTGATTGATGTGAAAGGCAGATACCATTTTGGGTAGAAATGTGGGGTTAGTGCAAAGAACCACTTTGTTTTTGTGGAGTTGGAAAAATGGTTACTCTAGGGTTGGTGCCTGTAGCTCACCCACTCTCCTCAGTGATGTAACAGCAATAAGGAAAGCAACTTTCCAAGTGAGAAATTGCACTTCACATATATGCAATGGCTTGAAGGGTGGACCCATTAGTCTGGTAAGGACAATGTTAAGATTCCACACTGGAGCAGGTGGAGGTCTTGGGAAAATAACTCTGGAGTCCTTCCATAAAAGCCTTGATACCAGGTACGCTGAAAAGGGACAGATGCTGTATTTTGAAGGTATGCAGCTATTGCGGCGAGATGCAAGCGTATGGATGTGTAAGCCAATCCCGACTGCTGCAAGTGCAGGAAGTAACAAATTATATTTTGAATGGAAGCATCTAACGGGTTGATATGGTTATTACAATATATAACAAACTGCTTCCATTTAGCTGCGTAGCAAGCCCTTGCAGTAGGCCTTCTGGCATCTTTAATGATATTCATACAGTCTGGTGGAAGGTTCAGATAGTCAAACTATGATTTCAGTTGCCAGATCGCTGGTTGAGTTCTTTGGGATTTGGATGTCTTGCGTCTCCATGGCACTGTGCGAGGAGACTGGGTGTGAGATGTAGTTTTTGATGAGGAACAACAGAGCTTCAACAGGGTAGTGAACCAAGGTTGACGGGCCTATGTGGGAGCTACTAGGATCAGTGTGAGGGATGTTTGTCTGAGCTTCTGAACCACTAGTGGAATGAGTGGAAGAGGCATATTAGCATAGGCAAATATCCCTGACTAGTTCATCCATAGAGCATTGCCTTTGGACAATGGGTGTGGATACCTGGAGGCGGAGTTTGGGCATTTTGTGTTGCTGTGTGAAGAACAGATCTATCGGTGGAAAACCCCACATTTGAAAGAATGGGAGGAGAACTTGAGGGGGAAGTTCCCACTCGCGAATCTGTTGTCTCTGCCTGCTGAGAAGGTCTGCGATTGGACTGTTTACTCCTGGGAGGTGTTCTGCCAGGAGAGAAATATTGTGGCCTACCTCCAAATGGCTTGTGCAAGGCGTGACAGCTGGAGTGTGCCCTCCCCCCGTTTCTGTAAGTAATACATGGCTGTAATGTTGTCGGTGCGGACTAGGACAGCTTTGTCTGGAAGGCTTTGAGCGCTAGAAATACTGCTAGCAGCTCTAGATGATTTATATGAAGTTGCTTTTGCTTTACACTCCACGCACCTTGAACTGTGTGATTTTGGAGATGAGCTCCCCAACCAGTGCACAATGTGTCTGCTGTTACCACGGTCTGTGGAACTGGGTCGATGAAGGGCCACCCTTTTGATAAATTGTGGATTCCACAACTGCAGAGAGCGATGGGTGCGGCCATCCTCCAACACTACCTCTTACAATTGACCCTGAGACGGATTCCAATGATGTGCTAAGCTTTTTTGAAGGGGACGCATTTGAAGTCTTGCATGGGGAACAATCATGATGCAAGACCCCATCATTCCTAGTAGCTGAATATATTCGAGCTTTTAGTGACTGGTCGGGATGAAACAGATTAGAGCCTGAATATTGCAGATGCTGGCTGCATTGTAACAGGCTAGAGCTTTGAGTATTGAGAGTGGCTCCCAAATATGTTTGTATGTAGGAGGGTTGGAGATAGGACAAACACATTTACTGTTAACCCCCGATTGTGCAGTAATTGTAGTGTTATTTGAGTGTGCTGGAGACACGTTGGGTAAGAGCTGGCTTTGATGAGCCAGTCGTCCAAGTATGGAAAGACATGAATATGCTGTCTTCCCAGGTGAGCAGCGACTACTGCCAGGCATTTGGTGAATACTCTGGGAGCAGTGGTGACTCAGAATGGAAGCACTGAACTGGTAGTGTTGTCCCTCAACCACAAACCTGAGATATTTGCGATGAGCGGGATGTATTGGAATATGGAAGTATGCGTCCTTTAAGTCTAGAGTAGACAAAGTCGCCTTGCTGTAGGAGTGGGAGCACTTGTTGAAGAGTGACCATATGAAAGTGATCTCAGTGAATATATTGATTTAGCTCTCGGAGGTCTAATATAGGCATGAGAGAGCTGTCCTTTTTGGGTATGAAAAAAGTACAGGGAGTACACGCTCGATCCTTGATATTGTAATGGTACAGGCTCTATAGCTCCCTTTTGCAGAAGAGAGTGAACCTCCTGTTTGAGGAGCTGTAGATGCTCTGGTGACATTTTGTGTGAACGTGGGGGGAATGTTTGAGGGATTGTTGGTAAGCTCCAGGCAATTACCAGATTGAATAATTCCTAGGACCCATTTTTCTAAAGTTATTGTAGGCCAGACAGGGAAGAATTGAGAGAGAATCCCCAGACAGGTGTCTGGGGATCAGAGGGAAGGGGAGGCAATTAACTGTTTTTTGAGGGAGAGGTGGTGGTGTGTGTGGACCCTGTACCTCTTTTCCTTGCCATTATTGCCTCTAAATCCACCTCGAAAGTAACCTCTTTAAGAGGATGACGGACGCCTTTATACGATGTAGAGGTGTTGTCTGTAGATATGTTTTTGGAGCCCCACCTGTAGAAGGAGCGACAAAAAGGTCCCCGACTGGATGGGGACCGTAGGGCTTCCAAAGATTTTGCAACATGTGTCCTTCTCTAAGGAAACCTCTACAACAGGACCAAAGAGATGTTCTTTAAGGTAAGTAAGATAGAAGCCTGTACTTTGGGTTTAAACCCTGAAATTCGAAGCCAGGCGTGCCTTGTTAGCAAGACACTGGTGTTGATTGCACGAGCCTAAGTGTCAGCTGTATCTAAAGTGCATCTAATAGATGTGCTTGAAGGAATATGCTACTTACCAGTATGCATCTGTTCTTGGCATGTAGAGCTGCAGATCTACACACTTTTGCATAGATCGCCTTCTGGTGTTGGGCCCGGATGTTTGCAGTTTGTTTTTCCTCTTGGAAAGTCTTTGGAAGTCACGAGGTCGGTGACTCCTCCCTTGGTTCGTATTGCGCATGGGCTTCGGCTCCATCCTCAGATTGTTTTTCGCCAACAGGGAAAGATGGAGCGTAGTAACAACAGTGAAGAAACCCATGTGTGTTGCATCTAAATAAGATAGACTGGAACAGATACAGGTAGCCGGGGAGGCGGGTGGGCGTGTGTAGATCTGCAGCTCTACATGCCAAGAACAGATGCATACTGGTAAGTAGCATATTCCGTTCGAGGCATATGAGCTGCAGATTACACACTTTTGCATAGACTATATAGCAGTTCCCAACCTTAGCGGCGACCACTGGTATCTGTTGTAGTGGTTTGAAATAGTGTTTTTAGTACAGCCTGGCCCACACTAGCTTGTTGCTTGGTTTGCACATCTACACAGTAATGTTTAGTGAAAGTGTGCGGTGTTGACCATGTAGCTGCCTTGCAGATATCATC
Organism: Triturus cristatus; assembly: GCF_964204655.1. Lineage (NCBI taxonomy): Eukaryota > Metazoa > Chordata > Amphibia > Caudata > Salamandridae > Triturus > Triturus cristatus. The sequence goes on along the minus strand of NC_140579.1, from coordinate 108,091,801 downwards.
TAATGGGATGTTCCCTATAAAATGGCGAAAGCACGTTCTGAGTAGAAGCGTATCACTCGAATTGCACTCCGATGAAGAAATCAATCATGCAATGGTAGATACGATTATTTCAAGTTTATTCATGTGAATAATTCAAGTAAATACTCTAGGAAGACGTTTCTTCAAAACATTCCAACATCACAAACGAGTATATTTCAATTCATAACTCGATGTAGCCCAATGCATTTCGGGCCAGTGTGGCCCTTCATCAGGGACAGCACTAAAATGAGAGGATACAAAGGCACAGCTTTAATCTATACGTTCCTAAATGATACAAGCTCTAAAAACGATGCATACGAAACTGGAAAAAAATCTTAGTGGGTTGAATATGATTTGTCATACGATGTGAAAATGAGTGCTGGTGAATGAAATGGGTAACCAACGGTGAAAGGTGGGTACATGCGAGTCAAGACCAGAAAGGACCCACAAGGTATCTACTGCAATCCAGTTACGTAAATGGTAACAGAAGTATGTAAAGCGTGCATTGCAAGTGAAAAACTAAAAAGAATATGCCTCAAAGAGTCAGGTGAACCCCAAGAGAAAACGTCGTGAATTCTACAAACTAAAAAGGTTCCAAGTGCCGTAAAGAGCGAAATCTGTGTAGGAGCTAGATAACCTGAAAAAATTGCTCGATCATGAATGAGGTGAACACCAGCCTGAGTGAAGTGAAAAAGGACTAAGAAATACGTGAAGGTACCGGATGCGATATAAAACACTTACGTGATGAAAGGAAACCGGGTCGATAAAGACTTTCAAACTGCGAGGTTTGCGGCGTTCCGGAAGTGTGTCAAATGCTCAAAGGAGCTTGAATTTAAATGTGTCCAGTAATCGCCGTAGCAAATAGGATAGTGCTGAGGCCCGTCAACCAATCGTGTGGACTCTTACTAGAAAAAGTAGCGTCAATCAGTGTGTGAGTGAAGGACGAGAATTAGTGCATTATGTGATACTACGATCCAATCACAGAGTGAGAATATTAGCCGGATGTAATACAGGTACCAATGCGTATAGGTGTGTATGCGAAACCGGTAGACTGTGAAGAATGAAAAAGAACTACAAAGAAAACAGACTCGTAGTTCAGAGAACGATACGTTGTAAGAAATTAAATCAAGAAAAAATGAATGTCGAACGAATCAAATCGACATTAATGTTGTAACTAGGAAGGTAAAAAGGAGGGTACAAATCAAAAGGCAAAAATGTGTGTATTAAGTGCGTGAATGACGAGAGTATATCAATGAGATTATGACATCGTGGTGTGATCAAACGTCTTGACAAAAATGTAACTGAAATATGCTGAGGGTAACAGAAAACAAAAAAGTGGGTACATCAAACCACAAGGTGAAATAAGAGTGTCATGTTATGGGATGTGTTAGATATAATAAAGTTTTTTTGACATCAGGGAACAAAGTTACAAGGTCCCGGGTCTCTGGGAATTGAACCCATAACAGGTTTACAAAGAAACTGGAAAACATGTCAACAGTACTGTGGCAGAATCAGTGAATATTACAAAAAGCAGCCAAGATCATAACGTTCATTGAGTCCTTTAGGGTGAATCGAATCCAATTTGTTGATCCAGAAAACTTCTCGTTGTAATAAAAATTGAGTGTTGTTGCGTCCTTTAATTGATGGGACTTGTTTTAAAATCAGGAAGCGCAATTGGCAGATATTGTGTTGGAAAAGATGGAAGTGATTGGCAATTGGAGATTTCATCTGGCGGGTACGTATGTTGCTTTTATGCTCATTTAGTCTAATACGTATTTTTCTCTCTGTATTCCCAACACAGACTAGTCCACAAGGACATTTGAGCATGTAAATCACATTTTGTGTGTTGCAAGTGGCTGTGACCATTAGTTTGATAGGATAACCTTTATGTGGATGTGAAATGCTATTGCCTTTGATAATTGAATTACAATTTCCACAGTTAAGACAAGGCATAGTTCCTTTGAAATCCGTGCTGATCTGAATTTTAGAAGTGGACAAAATCTGTTTCAAATTGCGTGATCTTTGATAAGCAAATCTAGGTTGTGAATCAAAAATGTGTTGAAAATCTGGTTCGTTACTAAGTATTGGCCAATATCTTAAGATGATTTTTTTAATTTGATAACTTCTGGTTGAGAATTTTGAAACGAACACAGATCTAGATTCATGCTCTGTTGGAATTTTTGGTAGAAGCAATTTCTGTTGTGTGAAAGTGTCTGCTTTGATGATAGCATTCTCCAAGATGGTAGGTGGATAATTGCGTTTTCTACATTTTTCAATGCATGCGTTTTTACTGGATTCATACAAGTCATCTGAACTTGCAATTCTTTTTGTTAAGACTAAAAAGAATTGCAAGTCTGAGTGTCTGCTGAGCAGATCTGCCATGGTGTTTTGGACTCCTGGGACATGTTGGGCTAGGAGAAAGATTTTGTGTGGAATTGCCCATCTCCATATGCTCTGTGCTAGTTGAGAGAGCTGTGGAGTGTGTGTGCCGCCTTGTTTTTGAATGTAGTACATGGCAGTCATGTTGTCTGTGCGAATAAGGACTGCCTTGCCTAAAATGTATGTCTGAAAGGATTTTAGGGCTAGAAAGATTGCCAGTAACTCCAGATGGTTGATGTGGAGTAACTTTTGTTGCGGCGTCCATGTGCCCTGCACTGTGAGGTGTAGTAGATGAGCTCCCCAGCCGGAGAGCGATGCGTCCGTTGTTAGGATTATTTGTGGAACCGGGTCCAGGAACGGTCGACCTCTGGAAAGATTTGTGGTGTTCCACCACTGCAGAGAGCGATGGGTGCGACCGTCTACCAACACCAGATTTGTCAGTTGCCCCTGGGCCTGGTTCCATTGGCGCGCTAAGCACTCTTGGAGTGGACACATCTGGAGTCTTGCATGAGGCACTATGAAAATGCAAGAGGCCATCATCCCTATGGGTTGCATAAACACTCTTGCTGGGAGGGAGTGTTGAAGTATGAATTTTTTACGCAAAGCCTGAATGCTTGCAATCCTGGCAGGGTTGGGGTAGGCTATTGCTTTTGAGGTGTCTATGGTGGCACCGAGGTATTGCTTTATGTGGGATGGTGTTAGCTGGGACTTTTGGTGGTTCACCGTGAAGCCTAGTTGGTGAAGTAGTTGGATTGTAGTGGCGGTGTGGTGTAAAGATTGGTTGTAGGACGCGGCTTTTATCAGCCAGTCGTCCAAATAAGGAAAGACGTGAATGTGCTGTCTTCGGAGATGTGCCGCCACTACCGCTAGGCACTTGGTGAATACCCTTGGTGCTGTTGTGACCCCGAATGGGAGCACCTTGAACTGGTAGTGTTGCCCCTCCACTACAAATCTGAGGTACTTTCTGTGGGCATGGTGTACTGGAATGTGAAAGTATGCGTCTTTCAAGTCCAGTGTGGTGAGAAAGGCGTTCTGGGAGAGGAGTGGAAGTACCTGCTGAAGTGTTACCATGTAAAAATGGTCCGAATGTATGTATGTGTTTAGAGGCCGGAGATCTAAGATTGGTCGTAGAGTCTCGTCTCTTTTTGGTATCAGAAATGAATATGCTACTTACCAGTATGCATCTGTTCTTGGCATGTAGGGCTGCTGACATTCATATCTGTGCATAGATCGCCGCCTAGTGTTGGGTCCGGATGTTTGCACGTTGTTGTCCTGGAAGAGTCTTCGAAGTATCCTTGGATAGGTGACTCCTCCCCTGGACTACAGTGCGCATGGGCATCCTCTCCATCCTCAGATTGTTTTTCGCCATTGTGGCAGTGATGGAGTAGATACAGAAAGTGATGACCATGCTTGCAGTAATTCTGAGAGCTGCAGCTGCGACAGGCGCCGGGGAGGAGGGAGGGCGATATGAATGTCAGCAGCCCTACATGCCAAGAACAGATGCATACTGGTAAGTAGCATATTCAGTTCGAGGCATGTGGGCTGCTGAATTCATATCTGTGCATAGAATACATAGCAGTGCCCTCTATTGGCGGCGGCTACCCGTGCCAGCTGCAGCGGTCTGAAAAAGTGTTTTGAGAACAGCCTGTCCTACAGCTGCCTGCTGTTTTGACTGCACATCTACGCAATAGTGTTTTGTAAATGTGTGTGTAGTGGACCATGTGGCTGCTCTGCATATATCATGCAGGGGAATATTTCCTAGGAAGGCCATGGAAGCCCCCAACTTACGTGTTGAGTGGGCTCGTGGTGGAATAGTTAATGTGCGTTTTGCCTTTTGATAACAGATTTGAATACACTTAACTATCCATCTGGCTATCCCTGCTTTGGAGATGGCGTTACCTTTGTGGTGTGGGGCAAAGGCAACGAACAGTTGTTTTGTCTTCCTGAAGGGTTTAGTCCTGTCGATGTAGTACATGAGGGCCCTCCGTACATCTAGTGTATGTAGTGCCCTTTCTGCAACAGTTTGTGGGTTTTGGAAGAAAACTGGCAGTTCAATAGTCTGATTCATGTGGAACTGCGATATTACTTTGGGCATGAATTTGGGGTTGGTACGTAGTACGACCCTGTTGGCGTGAACCTGTATAAATGGCTCTTGAACGGTTAGTGCCTGGAGTTCACTAACTCTTCTTAGGGAAGTGATCGCTACAAGGAAGGCCACTTTCCAGGTAAGGAATTGAATCTCGCATGAGTGTAGAGGTTCAAAGGGTGGACCCATCAGGCGTGTGAGGACCAAGTTGAGGTTCCACATTGGAGCCGGTGGGTGGCTTGGTGGAATGACTCGTTTGAGTCCTTCCAAGAATGCTTTGATGGCAGGCACTCTGAATAGGGAGAGGTGCTGCCTGGTTTGCAGATAGGCTGAGATTGCGGTCAAATGGACACGTATAGAGGTGTACGCCAGATTGCATCGATAGAGGTGTAAGAGGTAACAGATGTTTTGGACGGATGCGTCCAGCGGGTTGATGTCATTATTACCGCAATAAATGACGAACCTTTTCCATTTGGCTGCATAGCAAGCTCTGGTAGTGGGTCTCCTGGCCTCCTTGATGATGTCCATACAGTCAGGTGGCAGGTTGAGATAGCCAAACTCTAGGACTTCAGGAGCCAGATCGCCAGGTTCAGCTGTTGCGGATCTGGGTGCTGAACCTCTCCACGGTTCTGCGTCAAATGCGCGGGTTTGATCCGCAGCCTTTGATGCGGCACCACGGAAAGTTCGAGGAAGGTGGTGTACCACGGCTGGCGTGCCCACGTGGGAGCAACTAGGACGAGTGTCAGGGAGTGTTGTCGGAGTTTGCGAGCCACCAGCGGTATCAATGGCGCTGGGGGAAAAGCGTACGCAAATCTGCCGGACCAGTTCATCCATATCGCATTGCCCTGCGACTGCGGATGTGGGAATCTGGCGGCGAAGCTTTGGCATTTTGCGTTTTCGCTTGTCGCGAATAGGTCTATCTCCGGATGACCCCACTGCTGGAAGTACGGTTGGAGTACTGATGGGTGTAACTCCCACTCGTGCATCTGGTGGCTGTGTCTGCTGAGCAGATCCGCCATCTGGTTGTCCTTGCCAGGGAGGTGTTCCGCCATGAGGAACATGTTCCTTTGAATGGCCCACTTCCACATGCTCTGAGCCAGATGAGACAACTGTGGAGAGTGTGTTCCTCCCTGTTTCTGTATGTAGTACATTGCGGTCATGTTGTCCGTCCGGATCAACACGACCTTGTTGCATAGATGTACTTTGAATGCCTTCATGGCTAGGAAGATTGCCATCAGTTCCAGAAGGTTGATGTGCATCTTCTTTTGTTGTGTTGTCCATAGTCCCTGCACTGTGTAGTGGAGTACATGAGCTCCCCATCCCTGGAGAGACGCGTCCGCTGTCAGTACTATCTGTGGGACAGGCTCTTGGAATGGTCGGCCCTTGCAAAGGTTTTGTGGATTCCACCAATGCAGAGAGTTGTATGCCCGACCGCTCACCAACACTAGGTCCTTCAACTGTCCTTGAGCCTGATTCCACTGACGTGCTAGGCACTCCTGAAGTGGGCGCATATGTAATCTCGCGTGCGGGACTATGAAGATGCAGGAGGCCATCATGCCTATCAACTGCATAAACACTCGCGCTGGAAGTGAGTGATTGGGTTTGAACTTGGAGATCAGCAGTTGTATGCTGTTGATCCTCACTAAATTTGGCTGAGCTGTGGCCGCCAGAGTGTCTATAGTCGCACCTAGGTACTGTTGTACGTGTGCGGGCTGGAGATGGGACTTTGGGTAATTTAGTGAGAATCCCAGACTGTGAAGAAGGTGAATGGTGCGGGACATGTGGCTTGCACATTGCTGGGCTGACTTCGCTTGAACGAGCCAGTCGTCTAGGTAGGGGTAGACGTGTATATGCTGCCTCCGTAGATGTGCTGCCACCGTAGCTAGGCACTTCGTGAAAACCCTGGGCGCTGTTGTCACGCCGAAGGGAAGGACTTTGAACTGATAGTGCTGCCCCTGAACAGTGAACCTGAGGTATTTTTTGTGTGAGGGGTGGATGGGTATGTGAAAGTACGCATCCTTGAGGTCCAGTGTGGCTAGGAAGTCTCCCTGCTTGAGAAGCGGAAGGACTTGCTGTAGAGTGAGCATGTGAAAGTGCTCTGAAAGAATGTACTGGTTCAGGGGTCTCAGGTCTAATATAGGTCTGAGCGACCCGTCCTTTTTTGGAATTAAGAAGTAGAGGGAGTACACTCCCGTACCCTGCTCGCGGATGGGTACGACCTCTATAGCGCCTTTTAGAAGCATACTTTGCACCTCTTGCTGTAAGAGCCTCAAGTGCTCTGAGGACATAGGACGGCTTCTTGGTGGTATTGTGGGTGGAGTGGAGGTTAACTCCAGACAGTAACCGTATTTTACAATATCTTTGACCCACCTGTCCGTGGTGATGGAGTTCCACGTGGACAGGAACCTTTGTAGCCTTCCCCCGACAGGTGTTATGTGGTCGGGAGGAAGGGAGAGGGCGTCACTGCTTGTTCTTGGGGGAGGACCTGGTGTTGCCGTAGCCACGTCCTCTGCCCTTTGTACTGGAGCCACGATATCCACCTCGGGTGTTTTTATCGTAGGTGGTCTGTGTATTGCCTTTGTTATACGTTTGTTGTGACCCCTGTCCTCTACCTGCTCCCTTGTTTCCGGGGCGACGAAAGGAGCTGCTCCGAAAGGACTGAGTTTGTAGGGCGCCCATGGACTTTGCAGTGTCCGTGTCCTTTTTTATCTTTGAGGGTGGTGTCAACCTCTGGCCCGAATAAATAGTCGGGGTTGACGGGCTGGTTCAGTATATTGTTTTGTACCTCAGGCTTGAATCCTGAGATCCGCAGCCAGGCATGTCGTCGCAGCATGACGCTTGTGTTTATGGCCCTGGCAGCCGTGTCTGCAGCATCTAGTGCACATTTGATGGAAGCATTCGTGAGTAGCTGTCCTTCTCTGATGAGCATTTCTGCGCCTTCCTTGAACTGGTCAGGGAGATGTTGGAATATTTGCTCCAGTGTGTCATAGTGCGCTCTATCATAGCGAGCAAGGAGCGCTTGAGTGTTGGCTATGCGCCATATGTTGGCAGCTTGGGCGGCAACTCGCTTGCCAGAGGTCTCTAACACCTTGGACTCTTTGTCCGGGGGAGGAGCGTCACCTGTCGTTTGCGAGTGTGCCCTCTTGCGAGCATTCGCTACGACGATGGAGTCGAGTGGTAATTGGCCTCTGATGTAAGTAGGATCCCCAGGTGCTGATCTGTATTTCTTATCAATCCTGGGGTTTATCACTCGTGCCCTGGTGGGTTCCTTGAAAATGTCCTTGGCTGGTTTGAGGACCCCCTTCAACATTGGCAGAGTCTTTACATGTCTTTCTGAGGATGCAAAGGTGTCCATTAGAAAGTCATCTTCGATGGTATCAGAGTGAAGCTGTACCCCATGGTTATTTGCAGCACGTTCAATAAGAGCGTTGAACGCCGCAGTATCCTCCGTGGGAGATGTTTTTGCCCCATAGAGTTGTGGGTCCTGTGCATCTAGAGGTGCACTGGGGTCTGCAGGGTCGCCCCAGGTTTGATCAGGGTCCTGCTGGTCATCAGGGTCTGTGTCTACATGGTAGGGGACTTGGTCATCCATGTAGTCCTCCAATGCATCCGTGTCGGAGCGTGTGGGGGAGAACCGGTGTGGATCCTGGTAGGGTGAATGGAAATGTTCATAAAGGAGAGGTTCTGATTCTACAGGTAACTTCCTTTTTAGTGGGATCCTGAAAGGGTCCAATGGCGGCTCCGAAGTTATCCTTCGGTCGTGGAGAATCATCCTGCCAGTGTCGGCGTCGATGACACGTGCCGGAGACGTCTCAGCAGGTGTGACCGTAGTTTGGGTGACCCGTGTCCTGAGTTGGAACATTTTTGGGATTGTCGACGGAGGCAAGCCGAAGGTAATGTTGGCTGGCACCGAAGAGGCTGCTGGAGCTCCGATCGAACCGGAACCCGACGGGTCCTGGAGGGCAGCCGTGGTTTTGCTGCCTTGCGTCGCACCAGGCCGTACTTGGGGCGCCTTTGAGGCTTTGGCACCGGCCAGGTTCGTAGAGGTGGCCGTGGATTTTTTCGGCGCCGGCGGTTCATCGAGTCAAGGTGCGGAGATCACCGTCGAAGTCTTCGATACGTGAGGCTTAGGTGCCGTCGAGGGAGCGATGCGAGACGCAGCAGGCGGTACGGCCCTCGGTGTCGTTGGTGCCGGTAGCCGAGCAGGTTTGTCGGTGCCGATGGCCTTTTTCCGTTTGTCGACTCCGACGTCGCCCGCTTCAAGTTCGGCACCGAAGTCTCTCTTGGTGCGGTCGGTGCAGACGCGTTGCGCTGGCGTCGAAGGCGTGGAAGGCCTCGATCCGACCAGCGCCACTTTCAGTTTCGGTTTCGTAGGAACCGGAGCAGCTTTCGGTTTCGGTTTTGCGGTAGGGAAACCAGCTGGTTTATGCAGTAATGGCTGCCGCTGAACGTCCGAGGCCGGGCCCGAGGGCGGGGCCGAAGAACTGCGGGATGGGTCTCGGGTAAGGCCCGAAGGCGATCCCTCGACCGGAGGCTGTGGCACTGGTGTTTCTTCGGTTTGAACAGGTAGGCCTTGCTCATCATTGGAGCTACTCTCTTCGGCCCCTAAGGCCTCCTCGTCGTCTCCTACCTCGGTGTCGTCTTCACCTCTGTGGAAGAGTGACTCGTCTACCTCGTCCGATCCGGGTTCGTGTTCGGAAACGGGACTGGAGGGCAAGACTTCTAATTCTTCGACGTCTTCGGCCTCGTCGAAGATGTCTGTTGGGGCCGGTGCCGCGTGCTGCGCCTCGAGTCTCGCCGCTCGTCGATTCCGTAGAGTCTTCTTGGAACGGAACCGGGCACAGGCCATGCATGTCGATTCGTCGTGGTCCGGCGAAAGGCATTTGTTGCACACCGGATGGACGTCGATGTGTGGGTACTTCGCATTGCATACCGGACACCTTTTGAATGGCGTCCTCGATTCCATCGTCGAAGTAGTCGATGGACAGGTAAATGCGAAAAAAGTCGGTGCTGAAAGTTAGTAAACTAACAAGATTGTATCGAAACCCGATCGATAAACAGTACCGACGCAAACTAAAGGCCTTTTGGCCTTGACAAAATATTTTCCTAACTTGAGCTAAGATAGCACATCCGAACCCAATGGCGGAAAAAAACAAATCGGAGGATGGAGAGGATGCCCATGCGCACTGTAGTCCAGGGGAGGAGTCACCTATCTAAGGATACTTCGAAGACTCTTCCAGGACAACAACGTGCAAACATCCGGACCCAACACTAGGCGGCGATCTATGCACAGATATGAATTCAGCAGCCCACATGCCTCGAACATATAGGGAGTAGACCCCTACATTTTGCCGATCGGGGGGGAGGGGATGGAGGACCTGTTCTATTGCGTGTTTTTGTAGGAGGGAGATTACCTCCTGTTTTAGTAAAGTGGAATGTTCTTGTGACATTGGGCGTTGCCTGGGTGGAAGTGGGGGGGGGGGGGGGGGGTAGATGTGAGTCTGGCAGTACCCTGAACAAATAATTTGGGTCACCCATTTGTCTGATGTGATGGACTCCCAGACGTGAAGGAAATTTTGTAGTCTGCCCCCGACCGGAGTGGGATGGTCTGGAGGGAGCAGGGGAAAGTCATTGGGTAGGCGGTGTGGCAGAGCGGGCGGTATTTGTTTTGCCTCTGCCTTTATTGTTATTGCCTCTATAGCCGCCTCTTTGATAACCTCTTGTGAAGGTGGACTGAGGAGGGGATTTGTAGGACGTGGACGCGCTATCTGAGGAGTAGCCTCTGCCCGTGCCCCAAAAGGAAGAGCGGCGAAAGGAGCGCCTAGGAGGGTGTGACTGTAGGGCTCCCATAGATTTCGCCGTATCTGTGTCTTTCTTGATCTTCGAGGGCCTCATCTATCTTTGGACCGAATAAATGTTCTTGGTCAAATGGATGGTTTAATATGGAGGCTTGTACCTCAGGTTTAAAGCCTGAAACTCTTAGCCAAGCGTGTCGACGGAGTAGGACACTGGTGTTAATGGCCCTAGAGGCTGTGTCTGCTGCGTCTAAGGCACAGCGTATAGAGGTATTAGTTATGGTCTTAACCTTTTGAATTAATTCATTGGCCCTATTTTTATATTTTTCTGGGAGATGGTGCATGATGGTTTCTAGTTCATCATAATGCGCTCTGTCGTATCTGGCCAATAGCGGTTGAGTGTTGGCGCTACGCCATATATTGGCTGCCTGTGACGCAGTGCGTTTTCCTGGCGCGTCCAGGAGCTTTGATTCTTTGTCAGGCGGTGGTGCTTCGCCTGACGCCTGGGAATTTGATCTCTTTCTTGCAGTGGATACCACTAGGGAATCCAGTGGCGCTGGCCCTTTGATGTAGGCAGGATCTGTGGGGGCAGCTTTATACTTTCTCTATGCGTGGGTTTAGGACCCTAGCCCTGACTGGGTCTTTAAAAACCTCTGGCGCATGTTTTATTACCCCTTTGAGCATAGGTAGTATAGCAGTAGACCTATGTGCAGTATCAAAGGTGTCTAGGAGGAAATCTTCCTCTACTGGGTCAGTATGTAGCTCTACCCCGTGATAATGTGCCGCCCTCTGAAGTAGGTGGTAAAAACCTAGTGAGTCTTCTGGTGGAGATGGCCTGGATGGATAGAGGTTATCTTGTGGGACATCTGGAATGTCTGGATTATTATAATCATCCCAGGGGTCTGGGGATCCTGTAGGGGTGGGGTCTTGTGGCACATCTGCTGGGTCGTAGTATGGGTCCCCCTGATCATCATGGTCTGGAGATTGGGTCGGAGAGCGATGAGGCAGGGGTGGAGAAGGTGGAGGGGGCGGAGGTGGAGAGGGTGGAGGAGGTGGGGAAGGCACTCTGAAAGGGGAGGTAGCACAGTCCTTCCTCTTTGGAGGTGGAGGTGGAGCTGGTTTGTCCAAATGTCTCTTTTTAGAAGACCGTGCCAAATGTCCAGTTTTTGGATCCTTGGCAAGTGTCTTTTGCAAAGGATCCGGTGTAAAAAGTTCTTGCGACACCGGTTGTTCGGTCGGCGCCGACGTTTTCGGGGCCGATGGCTTTTTAGGCTTGTCTGTGCCGTGCTTTCGTGGAACCTCTGATTTTTTGTTCGGTGCCGAGACAGGCTTCGGCGCGGGAGTGTCGGTGCCGAGGGCCTTATGATGTTTGGTCGGCACCGAGAGGCTGGGTTTGGACACCGAGGGCTTTGGTGCGGAGCTCCGTGTCGAGGTAGAGGCCGATCTTTTCTTCGGTGCCGAAGGGTGTTTTTTGGCACCGCTGGCAGGCTGGCTCGAGCCCGAGCCGCCGGAAGGCTTGCTTGGCTTCTTCACCGGGCCTGAAGGTGGGGTGTTGGAAGCAGTGTCTTTGGTCTTGCCTAGGCCCGGAGGCGAAGGCGTGACCGAAGCCTTTTTGGGTGTCGGCGCGGGTGTGGGAGGGGGTATTTTACTCACGACCCTCTGCGCCGGGGTGATGTCCTCCACATCAGAGTCGTCGGCTTCTGAAGCACTGACTAGGTCCTCTTCGGTGTGCTGCTGTCCCGGAGCTTAGACGTCGTCCCCGAAGATGTCGACTGGAACGGAAGTCGAGGAGTGCGCCATTTTTCGTCTGGCCCTTCGATCTCGAATAGTCTTTTTGGATCTAAAAGACTTGCAGACGGGACAGTCTCGAGCCTCGCGTTAAGGGGAGAGGCAGAGGTTGCACACCTCATGAAGATCGGTGTGTGGGAATTTGGACCCACATCGAAGGCACTTCTTGAATGGAGTTCTTTCCATCAGCCGGGACCGGAGCCTGGATAGGCCCGAAGGCCGCCGATGACTGGAGTCGAAGGTGTGTCGAAGAAGGTGATTGAGGAGATAGTATCTAAACTTTACCGCGGAGAGCGAGGATACCGCTTCGATAGTCGAACTGGAATGTTCGGAACCGGAGCGCGAAGTATTACATCCGAACCCGATGGCGGAAAAAAACAATCTGAGGATGGAGCCGAAGCCCATGCGCAATACGAACCAAAGGAGGAGTCACCGACCTCGTGACTTCCAAAGACTTTCCAAGAGGAAAAACAAACTGCAAACATCCGGATCCAACACCAGATGGCGATCTATGCAAGTGTGTGTAATCTGCAGCTCATATGCCTAGAACATTAACTTTCCTTCCTGAACCAGGTCGTGTGCCTTAAGACTTCTGTTCATCAGGTAGAAATCGGAGCAATTGTTCCAATTTGTTGTAGTGCACTCTGTCGTATCTAGCTAAGAGCCTGGGTATTGGCAATATGCCAGTGATTGGCTGCCTGTGAAGCTACTCTTTTTACCCCAGCGGCATCAATTAGTTTAGATTCCTTGTCTGGAGGAGGGGCATTCACCGATGTTTGTGACATTGCCCATTTACGGGCATTAGAAATCACTAAGGAATCTAATGGTAATTGACCCTCAATGTAAACTGGATCAGATGGTGCAGATTTATACTTTTTATCGACCCTTGGTGTAAGACTTTGTGCACGAACCGGATCTTTAAAGATGTCGTCTGCATGTCTTAGCATACCCTTAAGCATAGGCAGTGTGTGAGTGGATCTTTGGGAAGCCGCAAGTGACTTTATGAAGCTGAACTACATGATATTCAGCAGCCCTATTTATTAGTTCTATGTACCCTACATTATCAGGTAGAGAGGGTTTTGTAGGGTATAGATTTAGATTGTTTTCTGTGTTTGGATCGGTGTTATAATCGTTCCATGGATCAGGACTATTACCATCTACCCTGTCCCTGTCATCCTGGTTGTCAGGTGATTGTGGTCGTGGTGAATTTATGGGTGTTATTAATAAATTTGGGTCAGGTGGGGAAGGAGGTGTTAAAGGAGGAGTAGAGGGGTTAGTACCAACTTGTTTTCACTTAAGAGGAATGTGGTAAGTGTCCTGCGTTTCTGGTTTGCGTTTTGATGGCAATTTTGCCTGAATATCTTTTGGGATTGATGACCAGTTCCTTTTGTTTCGGGTCTGGGTTTGAAGGCAGGAATGTCGAAACAAGGCTCCTTCGATGGAGGAGTTATTTTATCTTTCAGTGCCAATAATTTTGAAGTTGAGGTTTTAGGCGCTGAAGTATTCGGATTCGAAGATGGTTTCAGTACAAAAGGAGTTGATGCCGAAACGTGTTTTGGTATCTATGCAGATTGTTTCGGCTCGGTGCCCGAATGCAGCCGATTAGATCCCGAGCCAGAAGGCTTTAATATTTTTCAGTGCCGGGCCCGTGTTGTCGGTGCAGACCTTGGCGCCAAGGCAGAGGAGGGACCGGGGCCTTTTTCTTAGGCAGAGGTGGAGTTTAGGGGATGGGGATGGGGGGGGGGGGGGACACTGCTTAATCTCTTCATCCATGTCAGAGTTGGCTACTGACACGGAAATGAGCTCCTTTTCTTCCTCGGTTCCTTGCGTGTCAGACGTCTTGTAATCTTCTCCAAGAGATCCGGAATGGAGCCACTGTGTTGCTGTTGCATTTCTTGACGTCGAGCCAGATGGTCACAGAGCATCTTCTTGCATTGGAACAATTTGCACGCATCACAATCTTGTTCGTCGTGCTCCAGGGAGACTCATCAGTTGCACACTTCGTGCGAGTCGGTGCGCGAGTACTTGGCGTGGTACCCAGGACAGTATTTAAATGGAGTCCGTTCCATCAACTGCAAGGTGGGCCGACGCGGCTAGGCCAGACGGCCTTCCACGAAGTTTCCGATCGAAAGAGATTTTTCTGAAACCAATAGGATACGTGGACAATGGGAAACGCAAACGAAGAACAATAGCATCGAGGGTAAGTAAACTGCGCACCAACAGGAACCCGAGGAACGGTTTCGAACAGGAGCACAGCAATACACATCCGATGGCGGAAAAAAACTATCTAACAATGGAGTCGATGCCTGTGAGCAATATCACAGAAAGGAGGAGTCACCTTACCTCGTGACTGGGAAGACTTTAAGAAAACAACTTGCAAACATCCAGACCCAACACTAGCTCTGGATAAATGACACTGGCTACCAGTAAGAAAAAGAATTGTTTTCAAGGCAATGTGTCATAGCCACCGCATTTTATTAAGGAAAGGCCCACGGTACTTGCAACCACTGTTAGCACAATATACGCCAGGCCGAGTTCTAAGGTCACAGGGTAGGGCACTGGTGACAGTGCCCAGAATTTGTAAGGCCAAAATGGGCGCACGCTCCTTTAGATACCTTACGGCAAAAGCCTGGAAATCACTACCAATGGATTTAAGAACAGAACAATGCGAATCCAGATTTCGCAAACTACTGAAGACCTGGATGTTCTCAGCCAGTGATTAAAATACAATTTAAGGGTCAAGTATACAAAGGTCGCCTATCTTTCCCTACTAAGAACCGTTTTAGCGCGGGGACACACCGGTGATGTAACCATGTGCTCTACAAATGGCAAACTAAACTAGATAGCAGGAGTATGCAAAGCATGTGATCTACAGCTCATATGCCTCGAACAGAAAAGTTTACAACTAAAGCGGATGTAGAAGCTGCAAAGCCAGCAATGTTTGCAGCTTGGACGTTGGCTTTAGCTTTAAGCATGGTGGCTGCCTGCCTTTCTTTTCTATTTATTTAGTTTTGGAGCATTTACGGCATGCCACACTAACTTCACATGTTTAAAGCTAAAGCACGGCGTGCCACAAATGGTACAAAAAATTAATAGAAAAGAAAGGCAGGCAGCCGCCAAGTTTAAACCTAAAGCCAATGTAGAAGCTCCAAAAGTAAAGCAATAGAAAAAAAAAAGTCAGGCATCGGTTGTGTTTAAGAAGCCAACCTACAAACTGAAAAGTGTGTGTAAACAAAGGATAAAACAGTCAGAGAAAGGATACTGTAATACGTCAATACTCCAGCAGAGGAGTAAGTCATGAGAGGGTGAGACACATACCCTCACAAAACCATACAGAAGAAATCTTCTAAAAAGGACACACAATTTAACCAATCAGCGATGAGGGCTTCCTAGCAGCTTTGCTATCTGAGGATGCTGCTTTACTGATGGGGTACCAAATACAGTACTATTACCTAGAGTGCATAACAGTATAAAAGCTATGCTATCTCCTGGGATTATACTTTACTACATGATACTCCCCACCACAATAATGTGGGACTATGTCTTTCCACAAGGCCTGTGGTATCCACAGGGATTTTCTCCCTTCTGTCAAATAGTCTATTAGTATGACTGCAGTGCCATCACAAAGTTGTTGCGTTTTGCAGGATCCTGTTCTACTGCAGCCGAGGCACTGCACACATTGTACAGATTAGGCACGGAGTAAGTTATATCATTCAGCACTTTATCAAATATACATATCAAACTCTACAAAGTGTGGTTGACTCCTTCCACAGCTCTCTATTCAATCTTTCACACTCCAACACAATTTAGCTGGTTTTGAAGCCTTACATTTCTTTGACGAAAGTGGCATCTGGATTTGGGAAGATATTCCCCTCGTTTCGGCCAAGAGCACTGCCAGGACAGAAGAAATTGACGCGGAGGTAGGTGTAGTCTCCCTCAACAGACGTGCTGATATTCTGTACGATGAAAAAGAAAAAAAAAAACTATCAAAGGAAAGCAAGAAATCAAAATAAACACAAACGTAAAAAAGTTATTAGAACAGTCCTGTGGCAGGAGCCATAGCAGAAGGGATTCATGCAAATGTCCCTTGTAGCCAGAAAACTCACATCAGAGGCAAAAGGATAACACTTTGAGCACAGCCTCAACAGTAAAATTATTATTAAGAAGCGACTATGCTATGTTGTTCTTGAAAGAGAAAATACAACCTTGACAGCTAAATTCAACAAATACCTTATTTCAAGGTTAATGCATTATTTTTCTGCCAATAAGCGTTTCGAGCCCCTTTATGTCATACCCCACAGACTCACCAGCCTCAAAAATAAGAGATTAAAAAACATAAAAATTGAACTTTTTTTTTATTTTTAGACTGGGTCAATGTTTTACTACGTTGCATCACTTTAAGAGCCAACATAAAAACAAACCGCTTAATAAAGAAAAAAATGGTATGTATTTGCTACTTAAACAAATCTCTCAAGTATAAGTAGCACATGCCTAACACAAGTATATTAGTAGGTATCACCCCATTTCTATCCGGCATTGCTCCAAAAGAATGCTCATAACATTCTGCTCCAATGTCTCATCAATTCTTAAGACAGGGCTGTCCTATAGGGCAGCTATAAAGAAGACCCAGCCGCACCTTGATGGTGGCAATATGAAATGGTGTAGAGATGCCAAACACTGGCATGACGACAGTCTCATACTTCTTGTCAATAAAAATCTTCATTTCGCGGATTTCTGGTTCCTTTGGCATCATTGAGGCATTCCGATAGGAGACGTTCGACTTGCGTGCTCTGCAGTGAGGGGAAGGGAGTGAGGGAGGAAGATTAATACAGAGGAGCAGAAGATTTGAATAGGGTTAAATATATTCCATGCCTCACCTTTTATAATTCCCATGTTCCCTGCCAGTCTTCCACAGAATACAGCTGTGGGGCTACACCTGGCATTTGCAAGCCAAATCATGACACAAGACAAACTGATGCTGGTTACCAATACCAAGCTGTAAGGCACATGTACATTACACTATTGGGAAATTACTTACAGGACACAAGCATAAGGAAAAAATGCTACTTACCAGTATGCATCTGTTCTTGGCATGTAGAGCTGCAGAGTTGTACACTGTGCATAGAGCGCCATCTGGTGTTGGGCTCGGATGCTTGAACTTTGTTATTGTCTTGGAAGAGTCTTTTGTAGTCACGAGATAGGTGACTCCTCCCTTCGACGATAGAGCGCATGGGCATCAACTCCATCCTCAGATTGTTTTTTTCCGCCATCGGGTACGGATGCAACTTCTGCGCTCCAGTTCGGTACCATATTCTCCAAACCTTTTCAACGCGCAAACTATCTAAAACTTGACTGTATTGTTTTCGATCACGTGATTTTCGACGTGCACCTCAACTACTCTATTCCAGTCGTCGACACGGGCCGCTGGGCCTATCGACGCCGTTCGGGCCTACAGCTAATGGAAAGGACTCCATTTAAAAAATGCCCCCAGCGTGGAGCTAAGTTCCCACACAGTGACCATCACAAGGTCTGTAACCTGTGTCTCTCGTCTGAGAACGACGAGAACAATTGCCAGGCCTGCGCCTCTTTTAGATCCAAAAAGACCATCCGTGATCGCCGGGCCCAATGACAAATCATGACGCAGCAAGTACCAGTGGACATCTTCGATGAAGCCCCCGATGTCCCAGAGGAGGATTCTGAGGACCTGGAAATTGTGTCCGAAGCAGACGACTCAGACATACAGGACAAAATAGAGTCGACATGGCAAACACCCCTGTGTGCCATGCCCACAACATACACTGCCCTGGCATACATCAGCCACCCCTCTAGCTGGGCGCCCTATGCCAGTGGTGTGGGTACAGGAGCATGAGCCATGTGCCCCTACAGTACCCCGGTCCATTCTTGGGCACTGTAAGTGCAGTGCTGCCATTTAAGAGTATATGGTGCTGGGAGATCTTCAAACACGAACTCCACAGCACCATGATGACTCCACTGAAGTCTGAGAAGTTTGGTATCAAACTTCTCAGCACATTAAACCCGCACTGATGCCAGTGCAGGATTTAATGTACAATGCACGACAGAGGGCATCTTAGAGATGTCCCCTGAACCTAACCTACAATCCACGTCTTGTCAGAGGGGCTGCCTAGGCTGCCACACAGCAGACATGTTGCTGGACCCCTGGGTAGAGAGCCATCCGCTCTCCTGGGCCTGCAACAATGCACATCCTGGGCGAGGTGCTAGGTCTCCTCCCCCAGGATGGGCAGGGGAAGCTTCAAAGGCATGCCGCCTTTGTGAGCTTCTCCAGGCCACTTGCTGTACTCAGCAACTGGCCCCTACCGGTTCTAAACCCCCACTCTGGCGGGAAGACTGTCCGGAAACCCCAAGGAAGGACGGGGGTGTGCCAGCCTCTGCCAATCCCACCCCTTAGGTGGGGGAGGCGAGGTGAAGCACATCTCCAGGCTCTCGCCATCTTAAAGATGGGGAGCCCTGCCCAATCAGGACTAGGCTACTGCCCCCCTCCCACAGGAGAGTGGCAGGATAGGGGGTGTACCCACCCCAGGGCAGGGACCCAGTGGTCCCTGCCCTTCACCTACCTGTAACGTCCCTTAATTTAGTATTTAGGGGCACCCTGAACCTTCCTTCCTTAGATCCACATTCCGAAACAGCAAAGAAGATCAAGAAGCAAGAAGACCTGCCGTGCAGCTGCTAAGAGGAAGACACCAACTGCTTTGGCCCCAGCCCTACCGGTCTCTCGACCCCTGAACCTGCTCCTGCTAAATCCTGGCATCTCCCGTGGCCCGCAACCTCACAAACTCCGGAGGACCTTGCTACCTTGTGACTGTAAGCATCTGGGACTCCCATGAGCAGTGGTACTGCTCAAAGCAAGCAACTGACCCCTGGCATCAGCCAGGAACCGCGAACCCTGCACACTCTGCACCCGCCAAGCCTGGCCTGTGCTGGAGTGGACAAAGACCACGAGGACGTCCCCCCAGCGACTTTATCTATGTACCGGGGACTCCCATCCCGACGACAGGGAATGATTCAGGCATGTGAATCTATGAAAGATACCCTAATACTGGATTGTGAGAAAGTGGCTCTGTATATACTGTTCCCTAATAGGTACAGGGTGTACAGAGTCCACAGTCCCCCAGAGGCTGATAGAGGTCAAAGTTAGGTATGACCTTACTCTCAAAAGTGGTAGCTTGGTCGAGCAGTAAGGCAGTACCAGAGGACAGTGTAAAGCATTTATTGTACACACTCAGTCAGCAAATGGTTTCACACACTCAATAACTGAACTCTAGGCCAATGGTTTATATATATAAAATATATGCTTGTTTTATTTTTAGAACCACAAAGGGAGTAAAAATATACTTTCTCAGAATGAGAGGTTGAATATAAATACTTTTGTCTTAGGCAATAAATTTGTGTAAACAGTCACAGTTGGTTGCAATAAACAATCCTATTTCCTAAACATAACAATGCATTGAGCTCAATGGTAACTTCAGGTTATTTGTAATAAATTACTTTTCAGATTACTTTTGGAATTCCAGGTCTGGCTCCTAGAACCAGCCTGGGGTCAGTATTCAGAATCAAGTGATGAAAGTCGACTTAATAACTAATGATTTTTAAATAATATTTAGCTATTTCAAAAGTTAGCACTTAGAAAATATTTCACAGAAAACATTCAATGGATCTCTATGGCAAGAAATTCAAATTGCAGGTAGAGTACTTTATCGTTACTTTAGTAATCCAGGACTGGGTGCCTAGACCCAGGACTGGGGTCCTTATCAAAAGCAGGTAAGTAATTTCGTTTGCAGAAATGGTACGATTTTAAAAGAATATTTCAAATTTGCAAAAGTAGACACTTAGAAGAAATTTCACAGAAAAGCAGACAATGGTTTCCTATGGGAGAAAAATGAGTTAGAGGTAAGTATAGTTGTGAACACTTTTCAGAGTCAGGGCTGGGCACCAAGATCCAGCACTGGGAGCTCACCTAGGAGCAGGTGAGTAAATTCGTTTTTGTCACTTGGCTGATTTTTGGTGAATTTTTGCAGTTTTGAAAAGTTCACACTTAGAAGATTTTTGAAGAAAAAGTCAGTCAATGTTACCCTATGAGGAAAACGAAGTTAGCGGTTTAAGGGTAAGTACTCGACTGGTAGAGTTGAAATTCCGGGCATGGACTCAGGGGTCCCCCAGTGTCAGGTAGGTACAGTTGGTTCACCCTCAGCGGTTTCAGGACGGCCGGGTGCAGAGAGAGTTAGGCCCAATGTTATCCTATGAGGGATAGGGGGGCCTTGGTTGGTGGCTGCTGTCTGGCAAGCCACGCGGCTGTGGGAGCTGGGCTCCTGGTCACTTACTCAGGGCAAGTGGGGAAGTAGGTTAGTGTAGAGAGGGCACTGCCAGGGCCACTCGGGCGGCTGGGTGCAGGGTGCTTTTGAGCCTTCGGGCGCTCAATGGAAATCAATGGGAATGTTCCGGTTTGGAAAAAGGCTGCAGGCTCGGGGACGAGGATGCTTCAGGTGCCACCACCACTTCGAGAGGTAAGTTGGGTAGTTGTAGGTTAGGTGGGTACCCCGGGATTGGGCACAGGGGGCCGCAGGGCGCCGGGTGCAGGGGTGCCTTTTGTCACCTCGCCTCCCCCACCTGAGGGGTGGGGTGGGCAGGCTGGCACATTCCCTGTCCTTGTATGGGGTTTCCGGCCAAGCTTCCCTCCAGAGTGGGGGGTTGCAGAGGCCTGGGGAATCTCCAAGAGGCGGCATGCCTTTGAAGCTTCCCTTGGCTCATCCGGGGGGGGGGGGGGAGGAGATTTATCACCTCACCCAGGACGTGCATTGTTGCAGGCCCGGGAGAGCAGGGGCTCTCCCACCCAGGGGTCCAGCAACGTGTCTGCTGTGTGGCAGCCTGGGCAGCCTCAGAGCAGACGTGGATTGCAGGTTAGCTGTAAGGGGGCATCTCTAAGATGCCCTCTGGGGTGCTTAGTACATTAAATCCTACACTGGCATCAGTGCGGGTTTAATGTGCTGAGAAGTTTGAGACCAAACTCCCCAGTCTTCAGGGTTGCCATTATGGTGCTGTGGAGCTCGTGTTTGACGAGCTCTCAGCACCATGTACTTGTAATCTGGCAGCACTGTACTTACAGTGCCCAGGAATGGACCTGGGTACTGTAGGGGCACAGGGCTCCTGCTCCTGTGCCCACACCATAGGCATAAGGCACCCAGCCAGAGGGGTGGCTGACATATGCCTTGGCAGTGTAGGTGATGGGCATGGCACACAGAGATGTGTGCCATGTCGACTCTTTGTTTTGTCCTGTGCCCAGACACTCAGCCTGCAAAGGCAGTGTATGTGTGTAAGGGTACAGGGCCTCTAAGGGTGGCACAATGAGTGCTGCAGCCCTTAGAGGCCTTCCCTGGTCACAAGGCCCTGGGTACCTAGGGTACCATTTACTAGGGGCTGACATGTGGCCAGGGTTTGTCAATTTGGAGTTTGTTTTTTAGGGAAGGAACACAGGCCCTGGGCACCTGATTGGCAGGAGCCCAGGGCACAACAAGGAAAAGTGCATCAGCTATTAGGCAAAAAAAAAGGGGGGGGTTACTGCAACAGAAACCCACTTTCTCACACAAGCCCCCCCCCAGCCCAAAGGCCAGGAGACTTCTGCCAAAGCTGGGAGAGTCTACCTAGTCTTTCAGGCGAGGAAGAGTTGGGGAAGTGGTTTGAAAGTTGCAGGGCCTACTCTGCCTTACATCCTGCTGCCTAGGTCAGTCCCTTTGGGGAGCTGGCCTGTCTTTTTAGTCTCAGGACCTAACTCCCAAGGCTCCTCTCCTCGTCTTTTACTGTCCTTGTCCCATCTTGCTATTTTGGGCTTAGAGGTGTATACCTCGGTAGTTTCTAACTTAGCCAGGGCTAGGCCCAGCTTACCCACAGAGGCTACCCACAGCTTGAGCAACCCCACCATGACCAATAAGGTCAGGGGGCCTGACTTGCTATTTGGCAGGGGGTTAGGCCACCATGCCAAGGTTAGGGCTGCCATGAAGGCTAACACCCAGCAGAGGCTGCTGACAGCTGTCAGTGCCCAGAACCACACCTTTAGCTCCTGACTGGCAAGTGAGGGAGCTATTTTATAGTTTTCTTTGGGTTCTGGCTGTTGGTCTGTTTTAGGATAGGGGGTCCCTACTCTTGGTAGGGAACACCCCTTCTCCACCCTTTGTTCTGCCACCTGAGGAGCCACTAATTCAGGCTGGACAGTTGCCTGACTAGTCAGGTCTAGTGGTTGGCTAGGGGGCGCTTTACCAGTGCCATTGTGGGAGTTTTCCCTTACTGGGATAGAATCTCCCTGGCTCTCTGGAACTGTGGCTAACAGTTGCCCACCTTTCCTACCCTGTTTCTTCTCACTCTTTTGGGACTCAGCTGCACTGACTGCAGGTTGAGCCTCCACAGGTTCTTTGGGCGAGGCCTGGCATTGGGCCAGCACCTCTCTTTGTCTCAGTTCCACATCTAAGTGATCATTCCCCAAGAGACAATCAAGGGGGAGGTTTTTACTGACTATCACTTTTCTCCATCTAAGGGACCCAGCTGTGGCTAGGGGCACTATAGCCACAGGCCTAACAGTGACTCCCCCTGGGACAGTTCTTACCCTTCTTGTTTCCCCTGGGACATATTGGTGTGGGAATACCAACCTGTCATGTACCACAGTGTGACTGGCACAGGTATCTCTCAGGGCAGTGGCTGGGATTCCATTCACCAGTAGGTGGTGGAAGTGTCTACTTCCTTCTGGGATCTCCAGCTTGCTTCTTGGGCCCATTCCCCAGTTGAAAGCTAGGAGGACTTCCTCATCTGAGGACCCTCCCTCCCAAGCTACACTGGCAACCCCTGGGGCTACACTAGTCACCCCTGGAGCTGTACTAGGAACCTTATTGTTAGGACAGCTAGAGTCCTGGGTGTGGTGTCCAGCCTTCTGACAGTTGAAACACCATATTCTGTTGGGATCCCAATTCTTACCTTGGTACCCTGGTTTAGTTTGTGAGGTGTCTTTGGGCCCACCCTCCTGGTCAGGTTTTTGGGGGGCTACCTGGGACTCCTTTCTTTTATCCACAAGGGGTTCACTCTCTTTCTTCTGGGGAGGTTTTGGGACCCCTTGGTTCTGGTCCCTCCCAGTGAACGTCCTAGTCACCCTAGTCTTGACCCAGTGGTCTGCTCTTTTTCCCAATTCTTGGGGGGATTTTAGACCTAAGTCTACCAAATGCTGATGCAACTTTTCATTTGTGCAGTTACTCAAAATATGTTCCTTCATGAATAAATTGTACAATCCAGTAAAATCCCGCACACCATGTCCAGCTAACCAACCATCCAGTGTCTTCACTGAGAAATCTACAAAATCAATCCAGGACTGGGTCTGGGTTTTGTGAGCCCCCCTGAATCTAATTCTATACTCCTCAGTGGTGAATCCAAATCCCTCAATCAGAGCTTTCTTCATGAGGTCATAGGATCCTGCTTCTGGCCCAGAGAGAGTCAGAAGCCTGTCCCTGCAGTTACCAGAGAACAGTTCCCACAGGAGTGCCCCCCAGAGAGGTTTCTTTACTTTCCTGATATCACAAGCCCTCTCAAAGGCTGTGAACCATTTGGTGATATCATCACCTTCCTCAAATTTAGGGACAATCCCTTTGGGGATTTTAAGGTCAGAAGTTTCCTCCCGATCCTTGTTTTTATTATTGCTGCCACCATTGATGGGTGCTAAACCCATCTCTCTCCTTTCCTTTTCTAGAGCCAGGAGCCTGGACTCTAGATCTATTCTTTTGGCCAGCCTCATAAGGCTGTCCTCTTCACTGGGGGGTCCCCCAGTGTTGTCTCTGGGACCAGAGCCACCTGTGTGGTCTCTAGGTGCCCAGATGCTATGTCTTGAGTTGGAGGGTATGGGTGCCATCTCCTCCCTAGGGAATAGTATGGGGAGGTTGCTGTCCTCCTCCCCTGTTTCCCTTTCCTCATCTGACTGGCCATCACCATGTTCAGATGGGTGGTCTTTAGCATACTCAGCCAGGAGCTCCTGGAGCCCTTGTTTGGTTGGATGCTGACCCATTTGTAAATTTTTGAGTTTACATAAGGACCTCAATTCCTTGAAAGACAAGTGTAAGTAAGGTGTGAGGTCGAGCTCCTCCACCAGGTCCATGTTATTATTATCACTAATAGCTGGGTTTGTTTGAGACATTCTAACCTGACAGTTCTAACCCTCTACCCTGACTATAGTGACTTTTATTTTTCTAAAATTCTAATGGGACTTAAGCAAGGCCCTAGCAAGACTTTTAGTAATTTTGGAAAAACCAATCTGAATTCTAAAGGCAATTTTTAAGAGTTCTGTCGTGTGATCAGATGGTAACCAAGTAGTCCAACAAATGCAAGTTTGTATCCCACCGCTGATCCACCAATGTGAGAAAGTGGCTCTGTATATACTGTTCCCTAATAGGTACAGGGTGTACAGAGTCCACAGTCCCCCAGAGGCTGATAGAGGTCAAAGTTAGGTATGACCTTACTCTCAAAAGTGGTAGCTTGGTCGAGCAGTAAGGCAGTACCAGAGGACAGTGTAAAGCATTTATTGTACACACTCAGTCAGCAAATGGTTTCACACACTCAATAACTGAACTCTAGGCCAATGGTTTATATATATAAAATATATGCTTGTTTTATTTTTAGAACCACAAAGGGAGTAAAAATATACTTTCTCAGAATGAGAGGTTGAATATAAATACTTTTGTCTTAGGCAATAAATTTGTGTAAACAGTCACAGTTGGTTGCAATAAACAATCCTATTTCCTAAACATAACAATGCATTGAGCTCAATGGTAACTTCAGGTTATTTGTAATAAATTACTTTTCAGATTACTTTTGGAATTCCAGGTCTGGCTCCTAGAACCAGCCTGGGGTCAGTATTCAGAATCAAGTGATGAAAGTCGACTTAACTGTAATGATTTTTAAATAATATTTAGCTATTTCAAAAGTTAGCACTTAGAAAATATTTCACAGAAAACATTCAATGGATCTCTATGGCAAGAAATTCAAATTGCAGGTAGAGTACTTTATCGTTACTTTAGTAATCCAGGACTGGGTGCCTAGACCCAGGACTGGGGTCCTTATCAAAAGCAGGTAAGTAATTTCGTTTGCAGAAATGGTACGATTTTAAAAGAATATTTCAAATTTGCAAAAGTAGACACTTAGAAGAAATTTCACAGAAAAGCAGACAATGGTTTCCTATGGGAGAAAAATGAGTTAGAGGTAAGTATAGTTGTGAACACTTTTCAGAGTCAGGGCTGGGCACCAAGATCCAGCACTGGGAGCTCACCTAGGAGCAGGTGAGTAAATTCGTTTTTGTCACTTGGCTGATTTTTGGTGAATTTTTGCAGTTTTGAAAAGTTCACACTTAGAAGATTTTTGAAGAAAAAGTCAGTCAATGTTACCCTATGAGGAAAACGAAGTTAGCGGTTTAAGGGTAAGTACTCGACTGGTAGAGTTGAAATTCCGGGCATGGACTCAGGGGTCCCCCAGTGTCAGGTAGGTACAGTTGGTTCACCCTCAGCGGTTTCAGGACGGCCGGGTGCAGAGAGAGTTAGGCCCAATGTTATCCTATGAGGGATAGGGGGGCCTTGGTTGGTGGCTGCTGTCTGGCAAGCCACGCGGCTGTGGGAGCTGGGCTCCTGGTCACTTACTCAGGGCAAGTGGGGAAGTAGGTTAGTGTAGAGAGGGCACTGCCAGGGCCACTCGGGCGGCTGGGTGCAGGGTGCTTTTGAGCCTTCGGGCGCTCAATGGAAATCAATGGGAATGTTCCGGTTTGGAAAAAGGCTGCAGGCTCGGGGACGAGGATGCTTCAGGTGCCACCACCACTTCGAGAGGTAAGTTGGGTAGTTGTAGGTTAGGTGGGTACCCCGGGATTGGGCACAGGGGGCCGCAGGGCGCCGGGTGCAGGGGTGCCTTTTGATGTCGGAAATCTTACCCTCTGGTTGATCGCGGTTGGGGTGGCACTCTGTTCTGAGGCTGCAGGCTTCTTCCGGAATGTCGAGGGGGGTCCTTGGGTGCCGGACTCGGGGTCACAGTCGCCGTGGGGTCGTCCTCAGGGTCTTTGTCCACTCCGGCACTGGCCAGGCTTGGCTGGTGCAGAGTGTGTTGGGTCCGCGGTTCCGGGCTGCTGCCCAGGGTTAAAAAATAGGTTTCTTGAGTAGAGCCTCTACTCATGGGAGACCCAGGGGCTTAGAGCCAACAGGTAGCCAGGTCCTCCGGGGTTGGTGAGGTTGCTGGCCACGAGAGATGCCGCGCTGGTGCAGGTTCGAGAGTCGACAGGCCGGTAGGGCTGGGGCCAAAGCAGTTGGTGTCTTCTTCTCTTTTTAGCAGCTGCAGGGCAGGTCCTTGTTCTTCTTGCTCTTCTTGTAGTTTTTTATCTGGAATCTGTCGAAGGAAGGTTCAGGGTGCCCCTAAATACTAGATTTAGGGGCGTTACAGGTAGGCGAAGGCCAGGGACCAATGGGTCCTTGTCCTGGGGTGGGTACACCCCCTATCCTGCCTCTCTCCTGTGGGAGGGGGGCAGTAGCCTAATCCTGATAGGGTAGGGCCCCCCATCCTCAAGATGGCGATAGCCCGGAGATGTGCTTCACCTCGCCTCCCCCACCTGAGGGGTGGGGTGGGCAGGCTGGCACATTCCCTGTCCTTGTATGGGGTTTCCGGCCAAGCTTCCCTCCAGAGTGGGGGGTTGCAGAGGCCTGGGGAATCTCCAAGAGGCGGCATGCCTTTGAAGCTTCCCTTGGCTCATCCGGGGGGGGGGGAGGAGATTTATCACCTCACCCAGGACGTGCATTGTTGCAGGCCCGGGAGAGCAGGGGCTCTCCCACCCAGGGGTCCAGCAACGTGTCTGCTGTGTGGCAGCCTGGGCAGCCTCAGAGCAGACGTGGATTGCAGGTTAGCTGTAAGGGGGCATCTCTAAGATGCCCTCTGGGGTGCTTAGTACATTAAATCCTACACTGGCATCAGTGCGGGTTTAATGTGCTGAGAAGTTTGAGACCAAACTCCCCAGTCTTCAGGGTTGCCATTATGGTGCTGTGGAGCTCGTGTTTGACGAGCTCTCAGCACCATGTACTTGTAATCTGGCAGCACTGTACTTACAGTGCCCAGGAATGGACCTGGGTACTGTAGGGGCACAGGGCTCCTGCTCCTGTGCCCACACCATAGGCATAAGGCACCCAGCCAGAGGGGTGGCTGACATATGCCTTGGCAGTGTAGGTGATGGGCATGGCACACAGAGATGTGTGCCATGTCGACTCTTTGTTTTGTCCTGTGCCCAGACACTCAGCCTGCAAAGGCAGTGTATGTGTGTAAGGGTACAGGGCCTCTAAGGGTGGCACAATGAGTGCTGCAGCCCTTAGAGGCCTTCCCTGGTCACAAGGCCCTGGGTACCTAGGGTACCATTTACTAGGGGCTGACATGTGGCCAGGGTTTGTCAATTTGGAGTTTGTTTTTTAGGGAAGGAACACAGGCCCTGGGCACCTGATTGGCAGGAGCCCAGGGCACAACAAGGAAAAGTGCATCAGCTATTAGGCAAAAAAAAAAGGGGGGGGGTTACTGCAACAGAAACCCACTTTCTCACATGGATAACTAAAGATATTCTTTAAAAATCGTGCGAATAACAAAAACGTATTTACTCAACTGTTTTCAGGAAATGTCCCAGTGCTGGATCTAGGCACCCAGCACTGAGTTAGAAAAAGTAACGTAAAAGTAACTTACCTGCAATTTGTTGAAAAAGCCCATTCATTCCAATGTACTATACCTTCTAAGTGTCGCAATCTATTACATTATCTGTAAATCAAAACCAGTACAATTTCTACTGCATTTCCGAACTGTATTCAATCAAGTAACTTATTACTGCAAAGTATTTTGATGCTTACCTGTACCAGGCTTGATTGATTCTAGAAATAAAACAGTATATTTATTTTACAAAAACAATTGGCCTGGAGTTCAGTTCTTGAATGTGTGAATTCATTTGCTGACTGAGTGTGTACATCAAATGCTCAACACTGTCCTCTGATACTGCATTACTGCTCGACCAAGCTACCACTATTAGAGAGTAAGGTTCTAACTTTAACCTCTGCCTACCTTTGGGGACTCTTGGACTCTATACACACTGTACCTCACTTTGGTGCAGTATATATCTAGAGCCAGTTTCTTACGCAACTCAAACTGCCCACAGAACGCTCTGCAAGTAGATGACCACCAGGGATCCTCTCAAGCCCACAACCAGAGTTTCCTACAGCTACGGGCTAGAGAGCCTGTACCCTCCTGCTAGTGGCCCTGAAAGTCACCTCCTGCACTGCCGATCCAAATGTGATCTCTCCAAAACAATCCAACTACGGCATGCAGACCCCAATCCGAAGTACAGCCATCAACTAACAGTAACTGTGCTGGCCGCCTGCTGAAACCTATCCCGCCTCTTACCTCCGCAAGAGCGTAGAACACTGCCGGTTTCGACTGCCTCGGCGAAAGTACCGCATTCCGCACCGAAAGGGTGTCTTAGTCCCTCACAACCGACCCTGCACTCCATGTGGATCAGACCACCCAAGGAATGGAACTTTAAGTTATAAACTCGCCTAATACACCACTCACTTGAGTCCCTCCTCAGGGGTCTTGAACTATTCGAATATTGCACTTGATTTTTAAACGTGAAAAGTAACTTGACTCGTACTTGCCTTATTATGAAGTCTTGGTCTTTAAAATACTGGAGTATAATTTTATAAAATTGGTCTAGATCTCCTTCTGGAGTCTTGTGTCCATTATTGTTCCTGTGTGTGCAATAGATGTCTTACACTCCTCTGTGTTAGGCCTTAGGCTGCTCACCCACACTACCACTAATATTGCACTTTGGGTTTTCCATTGAGCCCTGTACACTTTTGGGGAACTGTAGGAAGCTGGCTCTGTATATACTATACTAGAGTAAGGTATAGTGTGCACAGTCCATGGAGTCACCAGAGGAATAGCAGAGACTATATTAGGTAAGTACTATCAGCTCTCTGTGGTAGTGAGGGCAAGCAGATAGACTTATCCAGAGGGTGTATTAAGCATTTATTGTTTTCACTTATTCAAGACTGCTGCACACACTCAGACTGAATGCAGACCAATTGAGTGAGTATAAAAAAAGGTATACTTGTAATTTATTTTTAGAACCAAGTAGGACTTGGTACAGGTAGGACAAATATAATTGGAATGCAGGATTTCACAATGAAATGCAGTTATGATTGAAGTTTGCAATAGTTACAGGTTGGTATTGATTCGGAAAGCAGTTTGCTTTATATAATAATTACTTTTAGAATACGTTTGTTACTTTTAGTTCACTTTGAGTACACAACAGTTCAACACTAAGAACATTTTAAGCCCAAAATCTCACAACATGGTTTCATATGGGAAGAAATGGTTATCGGTTTTGCAGTCTAAGTAAACATCTTACAAGTGGGATTTTAGGGGGTTAATACCAGCGTTCCCCAAGGGCTAGATGGGCACTAGAGTTGCACCACCAGCGGCAGTGGGGCAGCCGGGTGCAGAGGCCTAATGTTAGCCAGTGAGGCTAAGGCGGCCTTAGGTTTGGGACTGCTGACTAGCAGGGCACTCTGGTGTGGGAGCAAGGCACCTGGGGTTAACGGTCAGCGCTGCATAGGCCAATGACCAGCACAGGAGCTGCACCACCAGCTGCACTGGGGTGGCTAGGTGCAGGGTGCCTAAAAGATGTCTAGGACCCTGCGCTTTTCACTGGAGACATTCAGTGCGGTGAAGTTGCTGCAGGCTTGGGCAGGGAGACTTCCTGAAGGTGACCACCAGCTGGAGAGTACGTTGGGATCTTGGGGGATGCCTGGACACCTTTGGTTGGCTACCAAAGGTCGTGGCACATCCAGTGACAGGAGAGTCTTCAGGCGTCAGGTTTTCTTACCAGCTGAAGGTGTCGCCTTGAAGCTTGAGGGAGGTTGGGGATCACCAGACCAGGTTCACTGGGGAGACATCGTTGTGGTGTTGGGTCACTCAAATTCGGTACGTGGGCCTCAGGTGCAGAGTGGTGCAGAATCGCCTGAATCCGGATTCTGGGCTTGAAGTCTTTGGCCAGCACTTCTGGTGGGTACACACCCCTACTATGCCACCCTCCAGTGGGAGGGAGCATGAACCTCTACCTTCAAGAAGGAGGGGACTGAAATGTGTGCTTCACCTCGAATACCCCACCTGAGGGGTGGGGTTGTCAAAGGTGGGTACACCTCTCTTCCTGGCTTGGTTTTCCCAACGATTCCCTCACCCAAAGTGGGGACCAGCAACAGTGGGAGCCAGTTGCTGGGGGAAGCTTCCGAAGGCGGTCCGCATTTGAAGCTTCCCCTGATGGGACCCAGCCCATCCTGGGGGAGGAGGCATGACACCGCTACCCAGGATGTGCTTTGTTTCTGGACCCAGAGTGCGGAGGCTCTCTAATCAGGTGTCCAGAAAACTGTCTGGTGGTGGCAAATAGCAGTGGCCATTCAAGAACCACACCAAAGCTGATCGATTTTCAAGGGGCTCTCTAAGATGCCCTCTGAGTGCATTTTACATTAAATCCCACACTGGCATCAGTGTGGGTTTAATGTGCTGAGAAGTTTGCTACCAAATTTCCCAGTTTTTAGTAAAGCCATTATGGAGCTGTAGAGTACGTAATGACCAACTCATAGACCATACTCTTTATGGCTTTACTGCACTTCGTGTCTGGACATAGACACTGTAGGGGCACAGGGCTCATGCCACTATGGGACTAGTGCACCCAGCTAGAGGGGTGACTTACCTAGGCCTCAGGCAGTGGGTTGGAGATTTGGCACACAGGAATGTGTGCCATGTCGACGCTTTACTTTTTTCTACAACAAAACACGCAGGCTGCAATGGCAGTGTGTGGGTGTGTAAAGGTACAGGGCCTCTAAGGGTGGCACAATAAGTGCTGCAGCCGTTAGAGGTCTTCCCTGGTCACAGTGCCCTGGGTACCTGTGGTACCATTTACCAGGGGCTGACCTGTGGCCAGAGATGCCAATTGGGTTAGTTTTGGGGATAGAACAGGCCTTGGGAACTTGATTGGAGGACCTCAAGACCCCCTAAAACGTCCCCTAAATACAGTATTTAGGGGCCAGCCCTGAATCAAGAAGGCAGATCCAGCAAGATAAGAAGGAGGACCGTGCAGAGCTAACAAGAGGACGCTGCCCACTGACTCCCTTCGAATCGGCTCCTGAGAAACCCTGGTGTGTCTTGCAGCCAGCAACCTCAAAAACCCCGGAGGACCTCTGCCTTCACTTCAAAGACTGAAATCTCCCGTGAACACCGGACTTGTTCAAACTGCAGCTTCCTATGCCAACCAGAGACCGCAAATCCAGCTCACTCTGCACCCGCCGAACCTGGCCAGAGCGGAAAACCACCACGGGGAGGTCCCCCTGGTGACCCTGACCCGCGATCCGGCGACCCCTGACCTGCCTCAAAACCTCCAGATGCCTACAGCCTCAATCCAGAGGACCACCCCTACCGCGACCAGAGCGGGTAAGAAAATCTGACGTCCAAAGGTACCAGACGCCCCATGGCCTTGTGTACCCTAACAGACGGCACCTAACCAAACCACAATATCCCAACTTACCCCTCGAAGTGGTGGTCGCACCCAGTAGATCCTTGTCCACGAGCCTGCAGTGTTTCTTTGTCCCAGAGTTTCTCCATTGAAAACAGGGCACCCGACCTCAAAACAGCACCATGCACCCGGCCGCCCAAGTGCCGCTGAGGGTGCACCTTTGGTGCTACTTTGGTCTCCAACTTGCCCCGAGCTTAACTCTAGGAGGTTTGCTCCCACAACCCAGTGGCGCAGTCTCTCTCTCTCTCTCGCGCAGTCTCTCTCTCTCTCGCGCAGTCTCTCTCTCTCTCGCGCAGTCTCTCTCGCGCAGTCTCTCTCTCTCGCGCAGTCTCTCTCTCTCTCGCAGTCTCTCTCTCTCTCGCAGTCTCTCTCTCTCTCGCAGTCTCTCTCTCTCGCAGTCTCTCTCTCGCAGTCTCTCTCTCTCTCTCGCAGTCTCTCTCTCTCGCAGTCTCTCTCTCTCGCAGTCTCTCTCTCTCGCAGTCTCTCTCTCGCAGTCTCTCTCTCTCTCTCGCAGTCTCTCTCTCTCTCTCGCAGTCTCTCTCTCTCTCTCGCAGTCTCTCTCTCTCTCTCGCAGTCTCTCGCAGTCTCTCTCTCTCGCAGTCTCTCTCTCTCGCAGTCTCTCTCTCTCGCAGTCTCTCTCTCGCAGTCTCTCTCTCTCGCAGTCTCTCTCTCTCGCAGTCTCTCTCTCTCTCGCAGTCTCTCTCTCTCTCTCGCAGTCTCTCTCTCTCTCTCTCTCGCAGTCTCTCTCTCTCTCTCGCAGTCTCTCTCTCTCTCTCGCAGTCTCTCTCTCTCTCTCGCAGTCTCTCTCTCTCTCTCGCAGTCTCTCTCTTTCTCTCTCGCAGTCTCTCTCTCTCTCTCGCAGTCTCTCTCTCTCTCTCTCTCGCAGTCTCTCTCTCTCTCGCAGTCTCTCTCTCTCTCGCAGTCTCTCTCTCTCTCTCTCTCGCAGTCTCTCTCTCTCTCTCTCTCGCGCGCAGTCTCTCTCTCTCCCTCTCTCGCAGTCTCTCTTAAGAGAAAAAACTTAAGAGGGTCCCAAAGGCGAGACCTATTGGCTATGCTAATGGTGGTTAGTGTACCCTTCTGCAGAGGTGTTTATTATATGGCCACACATTTGAGTGAAAACCTGGAAGTTGGTTCAGATAAGAAGCTGGAAGAGGTTCAAAGCAAAAAGGTTGTTTTAAAGAAATGATAATATTCAATACCTGCTCTTTGAGACTGGAAATAAATTTCCCATAAAGGAGTGAGGAGAATAATCCAGTCTTGTGTGTATGTATAGAAGTACCTTTATGCTCTCGAACAGATGCAATCAAAATTTCAAAAAAACATATGGTCATCAAATTCCTGGGTGGCCTACTTATACATACCTACTGTCCAATTTACATCTGAAGTGATTATGATAGAAAGGATGGATTTCTTTAAACAGTTTTTTAATGATTCCTCGGTCAGACTTTAGAAGGATCATTCTGGGTAGTTTCCACAATTTTATTTTTTCCACAACTGTCTTTTAAGACTATTTTAAAAAGAATTAAAGTCTTTAACTAAACAGGTTTCTAAAAAATGTTCAGTTCTCAGATATTAAAAGTAGTATTTTTCTATTGTAAAAATTGTCAAGGTGCAGAATCAATACCAAGTAATTTATTACATATACCTGCTGGAACACTAGTAAAAGGTAGTTCAGGGGTCAGAGAACAAAAATAAAAGATCCTTCACAAAAACAACCACCCATGCGAACATATAGCAACCCCAAGCTATCATTCACTTAATAACCTATCTTAAAACTCTACTATGGACTACTATACAACACCACCATGATCGCAAAAGGATAGGCAACTTCTCCTCCAAGCCATATGGTTGTTTATAGCTCACCAGCGCCCAAGCACTAAACTATCAGCCCAGCTGCAACACGTACTCACTTCTGCGTCTGCTGCTCCCCCTTTTGTTCAGTTAGCCTGCGTTTAGCCTCTTCATTCAACTGGTTAGCAAGCTCCTTTTGATGAGCTCTTCTCTTCTCCTCAGCTGTCATTTCGTTCTATTGATGGGGAAGGAGAATCAAGACCGTATCACAAACCGGGCATGGCAATCACGGCAGATATTTTTGGGGTAGGGAATGAGAAATAACATATGAAAGAGGAATAAGGGGGTGAGGGAGAATAACCTGAACAGTGCTTTGTTACTTCGTGGAGCTAGATCACACTACATCAAAAAAATTAATTACACAAAGATGAGAACTGTCCATAAGATAGCACAGGGCCATAAACATACATCTTTAGCACAGAAAATATACTTCCGAAAAAATGTGTAGAAAAAGTAGCTTTACCCTTGTCCTCTCTGCAAGCAGCGTAGCTCCGCCACGAGCACCACGGCCCAGCAGCTCTTCAGCCTCATTTTTGTCCTCTTCCGCCTCCTCCTCATCCTCATTCTAAGTTGAGAAGAAATGTCAAAAGGTCATTTCCGCAATAGCAAGCAACATTGGTCAACCAGGTACCAACACATTTGTCCCAAACACAAAGAAATGACAGTAGTGTAACAGGGCTAGTCTTGTCAACGTCTTTTAGTTACAAATATCCAACTGGGAACAAGTGATTTCACTACTGGGCTTCGCATAATCAGTGAGCCCACCAATGCTGAGCCATCTAATCATAACAAAAATCATGGCTTGGGTGATTGCTGGATCCCTTCCTCACCTAGGAAAGGTTCCCATTGATTTTTCAGAAGGCTATCTGAATTCAAATGAAAGACCGCAAAACCCGTAATCCTTTATGTATTTTGTACACCCGAGTCTTCTCACCTTTAAAAAGATGCCAACGTTTTTCACTTTTTTCTTGACAGTGGTGAGAACTGTGGCTGGTCCTTCCTAAAAAAACAAAAAAATGGCATAGTAAATTAACAATAGCATCTAAATGCAAAATAATTTAGAGCGGTCACCTCAACAAACAAGTATTGTCAAATCCAAAGGTACGCTCTTTCGGAACCTACTGCCTTTGGCAATGTTTTTTCTGATGCGGTTTTAATTTTTTTTTTCTTTTTATCGACAATCAAAAGGCACATTGATGCAGCCACTGTTGGCTGTAACGTTACTTTGTAAGCGTGCTCAGGGCTCACGACAGCAGGCTGGGCTAAATAAAAACAAAGCAAGAGAAGGAGACCGCAACAAGGAGTACGTGGGAGAAGCACTCAAGAGAATGCAACACAGAGTGCGCACAGGGCAGTGGGAAAAAGCTAAAGAGCTGAAAAACAGCATGCACTCTGGTGGAGTGCCCAACTAAAAGGAAAAGGAAAATGCTACTTATCAGTATGCATCTGTTCTTGGCATGTAGAGCTGCAGATCCACACACACTGCATAGATCGCCATCTTGTGTTGGGCCCAGATGTTTGCACTTGTTTTTGTCTTGGAAAAGTATTTGGAAGTCACGAGCTAGGGGACTCCTCCTTTGGATGATAATGCCCAAGGGCATCGATTCTATCTTTTTCGCCAGCAGGGAAGTGATGGATTTTTGTGAGTAACAGATAAGATGCCCATGTATGCTGTATCTAAATAAGATAGTACTGGAACAAATAGAGGTAGCCGGGGAGGTGGGTGAGCGTGTGTGGATCTTCAGCTCTACATGCCAAGAACAGATGCATACTGGTAAGTAGCATTTTCCGTTCAAAGGCATATGAGCTGCAGATCACACACTATGCATAGATTGCATAGCAGTACCCCTTCCGAGCGGCGACCACCAGTATCTTTTGCAGTAGTCTGAAATAATGTTTTGAGTACAGCCTGGCCCACATTGGCTTGTTTTGTTTGCAAATCTACACAATAGTGCTTTGTGAATGTGTGCGGTGTAGCTGCTTTGCAGATGTCATCTAAGGAAATGTTTCCTAAAAATGCCATTGAAGCCCCTATCTTACGTGTAGAGTGGGATTTTGAGGGAACTGATAATGTACGTTTTGCTTTGTGATAGCAAACCTGTATGCATTTGACAATCCACCTTGCTATCCCAGATTTTGATATGGGGTTGCCTTTATGTGGTGGTGAGAAGGACAAGAAAAGTTGTTTGGTTTTGCGAAAAGGTTTTGTTCTTTCAATTTAATAAAGCAGTGCTCTTTTTACATCCGTTTGTGGTTGCGAGAAGAATACTGGCAACTCCACAGACTGGTTGAGGTGGAAGGGAGAAATAACCTTAGGGAAGAGTTTGGATTGGTTCTGAGAACCACTTTGCTATGATGAAGTTGTAAAAAAGGTTCTTGAATAGTTACTGCCTGTAGCTCACTGACTCTTCTAAGGGAAGTAATGGCCACTAGGAAAGCGACTTTCCATGTTAGAAGTTGTAGCTCGCATTTGTGCAGAGGTTCAAAAGGAGGGTCCATTAGTCTTGTGAGAACCATGTTTAAATACCACACAGGTGAGGGTGGTACCCTGGGAGGAATTATTCGTTTGAGGCCTTCCATAAATGCTTTGATGGCAGGTACCCTGAATAGCGTCAAGTGTCTATTTTGTAAGTAGGCTGCTATGGCAGCGAGGTGTAACCTAATAGATGCGTATGCTAAGTTACACCTTTGGAGATGCAGTAGGTAACCTATGATGTGTTGAATAGACACATCTAGAGGATTGATGAGGTTATTGTGACAATATATCACAAATCGTTTCCACTTGGCTGCATAGCAGGCTCTAGTGGTGGGGCGTCTAGCTTCCTTGATAATGTTCATACAGTCAGGGGGAAGGTTAAGGTAACCAAACTAAGACCTCAGGAGCCAAATCGCTAGGTTAAGCTGTGCTGGGTCTGGGTGTCTGATCTCTCCACGGCTCTCGGTTAAGAGGCGTTGGGAGAGGTGTCGTTTTTGGTGCAGGACTACAGATAGTTCCAGTAATGTGGTGTACCATGGTTGTCTGGCCCATGTTGGAGCAACTAGGATGAGAGTCAGTGAGTGTTGCTGTAATTTGAGCACCACCAGTGGAATGAGTGGGAGAGGCAGAAAAGCGCACGCAAATCTGCCTGACCAACTCATCCATATGGCGATTCCTTTGGACAATGGGTGTGGATATCTGGCGGCGAAGCTTGAGCATTTGGCGTTTGTGTGTGGCAAAGAGATCTATCTCTGGTAGCCCCCCCAAGTGGAAAAATGGTTGAAGAACTTGCGGATGAAGTTTCCACTTGTGAATCTGTTGCGTCTGACGACTTAACAGATCGGCTATGTTGTTCTGGACTCCCGGGACATGTTGCGCTAGGAGAAAAATGTTCTGAGGAATAGCCCATCTCCATATGCTTTGCGCTAGTTGAGAGAGCTGTAGGGAGTGTGTCCCGCCTTGTTTCTGTATGTAGTACATGGCTGTCATGTTGTAGGTGCAGACTAGGACAGCTTTGGCTGATATTTGTTTCTGGAATACCTTGAGCGCTAGGAAGATGGCTAGTAACTCCAGGTGATTAATGTGGAGTAACTTTTGTTGAGGCGTCCACCTGCCCTGCAGGGTGTGATGTAACAGATGAGCTCCCCAGCCGGAGAGCGATGCGTCCGCTGTTAGCACAATCTGTGGAACCGGCTCGAGGAACGGTCGCCCTAGGGAAAGGTTTTTTGTGTTCCACCACTGCAGAGAGCGATGCGTGCGTCTGTCCACCAACACCAGATCTGTTAGCTGACCTTGAGCCTGGTTCCACTGACGTGCCAGACATTCCTGCAGGGGGCGCATCTGGAGTCTTGTGTGAGGTACTATGAATATGCAAGAGGCCATCATCCCTATCAACTGTATGAACACTCGAGCTGGAAGAGTGTTGCAGCTGAAATTTTGATATGAGGCTTTGTATGCTTGCCATCCTGGTTTTTCTGGGATATGCAAGTGCTTTTGAGGTGTTTATTGTGGCACTGAGGTACTGTTGTATGCGGGACGGTTGTAGGTGACAGTGTGGTTTACTGTAAACTCTAATTCGTGGAGTAGTTGGATTGTGGCGTGAGTGTGAGGTACACACTGATGGTATGAGTTGGCTTTTATAAGCCAATCGTCTAAGTTTGGGAAAACGTGGATATGCTGTCTTCTTAGGTGAGAACCATGTGGGTGGAGAGCGCACTCTGTTTAAATTTTAAAGTTTAAAAATAGTTTAAAGCGATATGCGTGCTAGATTGCAAATATGTCTGCAATACATGTGTGTGATAAATGAATAAAGTGGCCTAGACCCTACGTGGTGACCAGGATAGCAATCTGCACTGCTTGTGAGTTTTTTTACATTCAATGCAATTTATTATTCAATTGACATTAGAATATAAACATCATAAACTAAATCAGCATTCAATGTTTATAGATCAGGCATAAACTTTTCTATAACAATTCACATTGATATTTTACATTGTACAATTCATTTTGTATCAAAGATTATTGTGGTACCAGAACCCTGGTGCCGAAACCCAATGCATTTCGGGACATGAAGTCCCTTCGTCAGGGGTATTTCTAGAAGAAAAAAAAAAGAGAAAGAAAAGGAGACCATTCTCAGTTGGTGCACATTTGCAGTTACTTTTTATAGTATTGTGTTCCCTTCACCATCGTGTTGTGTCCCCGTATATATGTGACTTTCACTAACTATCTCAGTTCCACGAGATAATCCTTCACTGCATAAAAATAAAGAAAGACCAAAATTCTATTGAACCAGACCGTCAATCAAAAATAATGAATGATAAATTATAAGTTCAACGTTTTCATAGATACCAGACTCCTACCTGATAGCAATATGTATGAGTAATCAATATTTCAAAATCCCGTCCCCTCTCAGGAACATCTGAAAACATAAAATGTCATTTTCTGTACCAGTGTTATAGCGCATGATTCTCTCAACAAAACTACAGAGCTAAAGGTAATCAACTCACCTCGTTAAGAGCATGAATGTGAGTTAAACGCGACCGTTTGAAAATACGAGCTGTATGGTTCACTGAATGAAAGTATTTCCTCCAGTAACCCAATTTTTTGTGTCACCTAGAACATATGAAAACGCGAATGAGAAATACATCCAAATATTTGCACTTGCAACCACCATCTATCTTTATTAAGTCGCAGGCCGCTTACCGAGTATCTTAATGAACAAGCTTCAGTGTCAATCGATCGTTCCCGAAAAGTGTAAACGTCATCACGCAATTAAACATGAAAAGCGGACTCAACGAGGGCTTCGTGAAGCATATGCGGATCAACTAGCTTAAACGGTCAACACAGAAAGCGGACTTCAACTAGGTTTCTTAATCGGGGCATCCGATGTATAATTAACTATCTCTTGAGCCAAAACTCAAACTGACTCAGCAAGAAAAAATAAGAATGCTCAGAAACCCAATGATTTTACAGACAGCAAGCTTGACTCTCAGTGTTACTTCAGAATTCTAGAGTGTAATTAGTAGTTAACATGGTTTGTACCCACCACAAAAGTGCAGCTAAATATGTATGGTGACTGTGTGTGAATGTTATTTCAAATGGTCACTGCTCATTAAGCGCTGTTTCACACATGATTTTCAAGGTATTTCAACCATTGGTAATGCAAAAAACATAAAAACATTAAAAACGATCACAAAATGATACGGAATATGTGCATTTCAAATCGATCAACAAATTATATACAAAATAATACTGAATTTGTGCATTTCAAATCAATCAACAAATTATGTGTAATTAGTAGGTCTGGTGTCATTATTTCTATTGTTTGAATGTAAGTGGATGACTTTTTACTGAGCTGACGCGTGTGGAGCCTTTAGTGA
Organism: Triturus cristatus; assembly: GCF_964204655.1. Classification (NCBI taxonomy): domain Eukaryota; kingdom Metazoa; phylum Chordata; class Amphibia; order Caudata; family Salamandridae; genus Triturus; species Triturus cristatus. The sequence goes on along the minus strand of NC_140579.1, from coordinate 108,052,398 downwards.
TTGCTCAGATTATGAATACGTGTGTTTATAAAAAAACAAGCCATTTCCAGTTTATCATTAAGACCGTATGGTGTCATGGTCTAATTTTTTGATCCAAAAGACTTCCCTCTGTAAAAGGTATTTCGAATTATCTCTATCCGGATATCTTGGCACTTCCTCTATGATTTGGAATTTGAGTTGTGCTATTTGATGGTGCTGTTCTTCCCAATGTGTTGCTAAACTCGATGTAGAATTCTTAGTTCGAATTTTGAGTTTGTGTTCTGTCAGTCTTATTTTCATTTTTCTTTCAGTTTTACCCACATATAATAGTACGCACGGTCATTTTATGATATACACCACATTTTCAGAATTGCACGTCGTCCTACTGAGAATCTTGATTTTAGCGCCGGTACGAGGGTGCAGCAAAATATCTCCTGGAATTGCATTATTGCAATGGATGCAATTCCAACATTTAAATGTGCCTCCTTTCAGGGTTGTGGATTTCATGGTTGTAGTAAATGTTCTCTTTTTTGATAGCATTTTTTTAAGATTGTGTGCCCGGGTATATGCAAACAATGGTTTCTCACTAAATACTCCATTAAAGTCTGTTTCAGATTCCAGTAAATCCAACCTTTTGCATATAATTCTTTTGATAGCGGACGTTGTGGAATATTTCGACACAAAAACAGTGCGAGTATTTTTTGGTATGATGTTCTTTGTCAAAAGTTTCTCCCGAGGTATATTCTTCACTTTGTTTAATTGTTCTTGTAAAAGATCTGTTGGATATCCTCTTTGCACATAGTTCGTTGTTTGTTGCTGCCATGTTTTCTTACAAGTTTCTTCTGTAGATGAAATCCGGCGGGTTCTCAAAAATTGGGACACTGGTAAATTTTTGATTAAATACGGTGGATGAAAACTGTTGAACAGTAAAGCATTGTTTTTGTCTGTGGGCTTTTTAAAAACGCTGGTGTTAATTTGCCCCATTTCAATATCAATCCAAACATCCAAAAAAGAAAGTGCCTTTTTGCTAGTCGTGTAGGTGAATTGTATTCTAGGATCAATTAGATTAAGTGTACGTATGTTGTCGATTAATGCTGTCTCTGATTTCTTCCAAATGAGGAAAATATCGTCACTATATCGACGGAAAAATATAAATCCTTCTTGCCATGTGGAATCTGATAAGATGTAATCATTTTTTAATTTTGCCATAAATGTGTTCGCATAGACTGGTGCTCCTGGAAAACCCATAGAAGTGCCGTTTAACTGTGTGTAAAAATCTTTCCAATAAAAGTAACTATTCTGTAGACAGAATTCCAGAAATTGGATAATTAAACTTTTGGGTGCACCTAGATCTTCTTGACTAAGTAGAGCCCATTCAACTGCTTCAAGTCCATCAGCATGTGGTATGGAAGTGTACAAAGCTACTACGTCAATAGTACACAAAATCAAATCTTCATTAAATTCCAAATCAAGTCTTCAAACTCCGCAAAAAGTCGGTGGTGTCTTCTACCTATGTTCCCCAATTTTGGACAAATGGTTGAAGATAAGTATCAATGAATCGTCCTGGTTTTTCAAAGATCGATTCACAGCCTGAAACAATAGGTCTGAATGGAGGATCAACCAAACTTTTGTATTTTAGCAAGGAGGTAAATTCTTGGGCTCCGTGGAAATTGATTGGTAAGATACTTTTTTGTCGAAGCATCTATCAAATGTAACTCCTCTGCTTTTTCCAAGATTTGATTGAGAAGTTTGAAAATTTCAAAAGTGGGATCCTGTGTAAGGTGTCCGTAAATTGCTCCATTATTCACATGTTCCATGACTTTGTCATAATATTCCGTATCCATCATTACAAGACCCCCTCCTTTATCCGCTTTTTGAAATATTATGTTTGGATTTCTCGCTAGTGATGACAATATACTGTATTCAGCTCTGCTTAGATTTTTTTGAATATTGGATGGATTTAAGATCCTTTTTGACAAGGAGTTCAAAAGTATCCAGGGTTTTATGCAGAGCAGCACCATAGAGAAAACATGTCTTTCGAATCAATAGCAAACATCACAGAAAATCGCGCATCTACTAAGGTTTACACTACTGAGGATGCCAATGAAATCTACAATCTCATTAAGGAGACAAAATCATTCAGTGCACAAAGTGGATCAATCACCCAACAGTTGCGCCAACTTGAATACCTCACCAGGAGAGAGTTGAATCAACGCTTACACGCTTCAACGCTCATTCAATACCATCGCGTAAAAAGGATCCCTCGTGGTCTCAGATTAGCAATACGACCAATGCTATTCAGACTTCAGAATAATCAACAATTCATGGAAAAATGGTACTCGATATTAAATAAATGTTCGCTGGACCTGATTCTACTAATAATTGAGGAAGTCAAAAACTATCCACGATTTGGAAGAAGAAATTATAACTTTGAAAAGTGATTTATCAATAAGGATGGATGAAGAACCATGGGGTAAATTTCTGGAAGAACTGAATTGCAAACTAGACAAATATGGAAAAGAATTACAAGAAACTAAATTAAGAAAGTTCAAAAGAGACACAATCGATTATAAGTTGAACGAAGCCTATACATGGGCGGATGTCTACGCCCAAAGAAGATTCAACTTGAGGAATATTCAAACATCCTCGGAAGAAAGTGTTGTGTCTGAATCAGAAACTAAAACAGCTAGAACCCCTTTTAGAAGCAGAGAGGGCAAGAAGACTTCTGGAAAATCTTCTGAAGATAATTCATTTGCAACCACGTCTAATGCTTCTTTTTTAGAAAGGGGGAAATATCAAGATCGACCACCAGAACAAACCCAAGACAAGAACCAAAGCAAAAGTGGACTGTCAAAACCAGGAAAGGACAAAGAAAAAGAAAAAAGCAAGAAAGGTTTGAGGAGTCAAACGAAAGTCTCATAATCAACATTTCCTCTGTTCAATTAACAAAACTAGAAGAAAAAGTACTAAACAAAGGAACATCCTTTGTGAGTACATACAACACAACAGAATTAGAAACAGAAGTAGCCTTCTTCAAATTTATGAGAATACTAAGACTTCGGAACTTTTTCACAAATATTTGCCCTACTGAATCCACCAAAGAAACATCATCTTTAAAACTTTTAAACCCAAAAGTACGTTTATGGCACCAGTGTCCCATAAAACCCTGGATACTTTTGAACTCCTTGTCAAAAAGGATCTTAAAACCATCCAATATTAAAAAAAATCTAAAAATCTAAGCAGAGCTGAATACAGTATATTGTCATCACTAGCGAGAAATCCAAACATAATATTTCAAAAACACGGATAAAGGAGGGGGTCTTGTAATGATAGATACGGAATATTATCACAAGAAAGTCATGGAACATGTGAATAATGGAGCAATTTACGGACACCTTACACAGGATCCCACTTTTGAAATTTTGAAACTTCTCAATCAAATCTTGGAAAAAGCAGAGGAGTTACATTGGATAGATGCTTCGACAAAAAAGTATCTTACCAATCAATTTCCACGGAGACCAAGAATTTACCTCCTCCCTAAAATACACAAAAGTTTGGTTGATCCTCCATTCAGACCTATTGTTTCAGGCTGTGAATCGATCTTTGAAAAACCAGGACGATTCATTGATACTTATCTTCAACCATTTGTCCAAAATTGGGGAACATATGTAGAAGACACCACCGACTTTTTGCGGAGTTTGAAGACTCTTGATTTGGAATTTAATGAAGATTGGATTTTGTGTACTATTGACGTAGTAGCCTTGTACACTTCCGTACCACATGCTGATGTACTTGAAGCAGTTGAATGGGCTCTACTTAGTCAAGAAGATCTAGATGCACCCAAAAGTTTCATTATCCAATTACTGGAATTCTGTCTACAGATTAGTTACTTTTATTGGAAAGATTTTTTACACATAGTTAAACTGCACTTCTATGGGTTTTCCAGGAGCACCAGTCTATGCGAACACATTTATGGCAAAATTCGAAAATGATTACATCTTATCAGATTCCACATGGCAAGAAGGATTTGTATTTTTCCGTCGATATATTGACGATATTTTCCTCATTTGGATGAAATAAGAGACAGCATTAATCGACAACATACGTACACTTAATCTAATTGATCCTAGAATACAATTCACCTACACGACTAGCAAAAAGGCACTTTCTTTTTTGGATGTTTGGATTGATATTGAAATGGGGCGAATTAACACCAGCGTTTTTAAAAAGCCCACAGACAAAAACAATGCTTTACTGTTCAACAGTTTTCATCCACCGTCTTTAATCAAAAATTTACCAGTGTGCAAATTTTTGAGAACCCGCCGGATTTCATCTACAGAAGAAACTTGTAAGAAAACATGGCAGCAACAAACAACGAACTATGTGCAAAGAGGATATCCAACAGATCTTTTACAAGAACAATTAAACAAAGTGAAGAATATACCTCGGGAGAAACTTTTGACAAAGAACATCATACCAAAAAATACTCGCACTGTTTTTGTGTCGAAATATTCCACAACGTCGTCCGCTATCAAAAGAATTATATGCAAAAGGTTGGATTTACTGGAATCTGAAACAGACTTTAATGGAGTATTTAGTGAGAAACCATTGTTTGCATATACCCGGGCACACAATCTTAAAGAAATGCTATCAAAAAAGAGAACATTTACTACAACCATGGAATCCACAACCCTGAAAGGAGGCACATTTAAATGTTGGAATTGCATCCATTGCAATAACGCAATTCCAGGAGATATTTTGCTGCACCCTCGTACCGGCCTAAAATCAAGATTCTCAGTAGGACGATGTGCAATTCTGAAAATGTGGTGTATACCACAAAATGCCCGTGCGTACTATTATATGTGGGTAAAATTGAAAGAAAAATGAAAATAAGACTGACAGAACACAAACGCAAAATTCGAACTAAGAATTATACATCGAGTTTAGCAACACATTGGGAAGAACAGCACCATCAAATAGCACAACTCAAATTCCAAATCATAGAGGAAGTGCCAAGAAATCCGGATAGAGATAATTCGAAATACCTTTTACAGAGGGAAGTCTTTTGGATCAAAAAAGTATACCATGACACCATACGGTCTTAATGATAAACTGGAAATGGCTTGTTTTTCATAAACACACGTATTCATAATCTGAGCAATCACTAAAGGCTCCACACGCGTCATCTCAGTAAAAAGTCATCCACTTACATTCAAACAATAGAAATAATGACACCAGACCTACTAATTACACATAATTTGTTGATCGATTTGAAATGCACAAATTCAGTATTATTTTGTATATAATTTGTTGATCGATTTGAAATGCACAAATTCCGTATCATTTTGTGATAGATCGTTTTTAATGTTATGTTTTTTGCATTACCAATGGTTGAAATACCTTGAAAATCATGTGTTAAAAGAGCGCTTAATGAGCAGTGACCATTTGAAATAACATTCACACACAGTCACCATACATATTTAGCTGCACTTTGGTGGTGGGTACAAACCATGTTGACTACTAATTACACTCTAGAATTCTGAAGTAACACAGAGTCAAGCTTGCTGTTTGTAAAATCATTGGGTTTCTGAGCATTGTTATTTTTTCTTACCGAGTCCGTTTGAGTTTTGGCTCAAGAGATAGTTAATTATACATCGGATGCCCCGATTAAGAAACCTAGTTGAAGTCCGCTTTCTGTGTTGACCGTTTAAGCTATTGGATGCGCGTATGCTTCACGAAGCCCTCGTCGAGTCCGCTTTTGATGTTTAATCGCGTGATGACGTTAAAATGCAATTCAGGAAGTCGTCCTTGGATAATGGACGCAAACGCGGTTTACACTTTTCGGGAACCATCGATTGACACTGAAGCTGGTTCATTAAGATACTCGGTAAGCGGCCTGCGACTTTATAAAGATAGATGGTGGTTGCAAGTGCAAATATTTGGATGTATTTCTCATTCGGGTTTTCATATTTTCTAGGTGACACAAAAAATTGTGTTACTGGAGGAAATACTTTTATTCAGTGACCCATACAGCTCGTATTTTCAAACGGTCGCGTTTAACTCACATTCATGCTCTTAACGAGGTGAGTATTACCTTTAGCTCTGTAGTTTTGTTGAGAATCATGCGCTATAACGCTGGTACATAAAAATACATTTTATGTTTTCAGATGTTCCTGAGAGGGGACGGGATTTTAAAATATTGATTACTCATACATATTGCTATCAGGTAGGAGTCTGGTATCTATGAAAACGTTGAACTTATAATTTAGCAATCATTATTTTTGATTGACAGTCTGGTTGAATAGAATTTTGGTCTTTATTTTTATGCAGTGAAGGATTATCTCGTGGAACTGAGATAGTAAGTGAAAGTCACATATATACGGGGACACAGCACGATGGTGAAGGGTACACGATACTATAAAAAGTAACTGCAAATGTGCACCAACTGAGAATGGTCTCCTTTTCTTTCCCTTTCTTTTTTCTAGAAATACCCCTGACGAAGGGACTTCGTGTCCCGAAATGCATTGGGTTTCGGCACCAGGGTTTTGGTACCACAGTAATATTTGATACAAAATGAATTGTACAATGTAAAATATCAATAATGTGAATTGTTATAGAAAAGTTTATGCCTGCTCTATAAACATTGAATGCTGATTTAGTTTATGATGTTTATATTCTAATGTCAATTGAATAATAAATTGTCTTCTTAGGTGAGCCACAACTACCGCCAGACACTTGGTGAATACTCTGGGTGCTGTGGTGACTCCGAATGGTAGGACCTTTAATTGGTAGTGCTGACCGAACACTAAAACCTGAGATATTTCCTGTGAGAGGTGTGAATGGGAATATGAAAGTAGGCGTCCTTGAGATCTAGAGTGGCAAGGAAATTCGCCTTGTGAGAGAAGAGGAAGGACCTGTTGAAGCGTGGCCATGTGAAAATGGTCTGAGTGTATGTACAGGTTTAAGGGTCTGAGGTCTGGGATTGGTCTTTGAGAGCCATCCTTCTTCAGAATGAGTTAGTACAGGGAGAAAACTCCTGTGTTTTGCTGTTGCAGGGAGACTGGTTCTATAGCATGTTTGTATAGGAGGGAGATTACCTCCTGCTTTAGCAGCGATAAATGTTCCGGTGACATTGGGCGCGGTGTCTGGGTGGTATGTTTGGGGGGTAGAAGTAAGTTCTAGACAGTAACCTGATTGAATGATTGGTCTCACCCACCTGTCTGTGGTGATGTTGTTCCAGACAGGTAGGAAATGTAGCAATCTTCCCCCGACCGAAGTGGAATGGTCTGGGGGAGCGGAGGGAAGTCATTGGGTAGGGGTGGAGGCAGAGCGGGTATTATTGGTCTTGCCTCTACCTTTGTTATTGCCTCTGTAGCCTCCTCTTTGATAACCTCTGGTGAATGTGGTCTAGGTGGGAGTTTTATAGGACGTGGAGGGATTGTCAGAGGAGTAGCCTCTGGAGGTGCCCTTGTAAGAGGAGCAACGAAAGGAACGCCAGGGAGCTTTGTGATTGCAAGGCTCCCATTGATTTAGCCGAGAGATGAATCCACAGCTGGCCCAAATAGATGCTCCTGGTCAAATGGCTGGTTAAGAATGGAAGTTTGAACCTTAGGTTTAAAACCTGAAATGCGTAGCCATGCATGCCTACGCAGAAGGACACTTGTGTTGATGGCTCTGGAGGCAGTGTCTGCCACATCCAGAGCGCAACGAATGGAGATGTTTGTGATGAGCTTACCCTCCTGTATGAGGTTGTTGGCCTTATCTTTGTATTTGTCAGGGCGGTGTTGCAATAGGGATTCTCTAGCTCATCGTAGTGTACCCTATTGTATCGGGCTAACAAAGCCTGAGTGTTGGCAATGCGCCATATATTAGCTGCTTGTGACGCCGTACGTTTACCAGAGGCGTCCAAGAGTTTCGACTCCTTGTCTGGAGGTGGAGCGTCCCCTGACGTTTGCGAGTTAGCCCTTTTTCTGGCATTGGAGACCATTAAGAAGTCCAAGGGTATTTAGCCTTTAATGTATATGGGGTATGCTGGGGCAGCTTTATATTTTTTATCTATCCTGGGGTTTATAACCCTACCCCTAACAGGATCTTTGAACACCTCAGGTGCAAGTTTGATGACCCCTTTTAACATAGGGAGGACGGAGGTGGACTTATGTGAAGTATCAAAAGTGTCCATTAAGAAATCATCTTCCACAGGGTCTGTATGTAAATCAACCCCGTGGTATTGTGCAGCTCTGTGAACGAGCTGGGTGAAACCTATGGTATCCTCTGGAGGGGAAGGTCTAGAGGGATAGATGTCGTCTTGAGGTATGTTAGGGACATCTGGTGTGTTGTAATCGTCCCAGGGGTCTGGGGTATAAGGTGGACTAGGATCCCCTAGTGGTTCATCGTCTGCCCCCTCCCCCACGTCATCAGAGGTGCCATCATCCATTTGTGGAAGAGATGGTGTAGGAGAGTGATGTGGAGGTGGAGAAGGGACTCCGAGAGGCGATGTCGCAATGTCTCTCTTAGGTGGTGGAGCCGGTGGAGGCGTGTCCAGTGGTCTCTTTAGAACCGAGAGTCAGTTGACCAGTCTTTGGGTCTTTTAGAAGGTTTTTTTGGGTGGGATCCGGTATAAAAAGCTCTTCTGTTGCAGGCTGGTGTTTCGGCGCCGCTTGTTTCGGTTCCGAAGGCTTGTGTGGCACCGTTTCTGGAGTGGACTTGTGCTCTCTAGGCTTTGAAGCGGGAGATTTTTTAGTCTCAGCAGGGGTTTGCGGAACAGATTGTTTTTTCGGTTCCGATGGCTTCTTCGGTTCCGAAGGTTGAGAATGTGAACTCTTCGGTAGTGTCTTTTTGCTCAGTTCCGACAGCTTTTTCAGAGTCAAGGGGTCGGTGCCAGTAGGTTTGGGTGCAGAGATCGTGGATGTGGAGGCAGTGGCCGGCACTAAGGTGGAGGAGGGTTTCTTTTTCGGTGCCGGGGCTTGAATTTTGGCACCGACAGCAGGCTGACTCGAGACAGAGTGGCCTCAAGGCTTAGTTGTGGACTTCTTTGTTGAGGCCCGAAGGCAGGGCGTGAGAAGTTTCGTCTCGGTGTGCACCTGGCCCCAAAGGTGAAGGTGTTACCAAATCCTTTTTCGGTGAGGGGGGGGGGGGGTCGACGTCACTACTTAGGACCCGCCGCCCATGAGTGATTTCCTCGACGTCGGATTCATCGGCTTCGGAGGCGCTGATGGGGCCTTCTTCGACCTGCTCCTGTTCTGGTACATCGACACCCTCCTGGAAGATGTCATTGGGAATGGATGGCGAGCAAGCCATTGTTCTTTGAGCTAGACGATCCCGAATGGTTTTCTTGGAGCGGAAAGACGCACAAGCTGGACAGTCTTTGGCCTCGTGCTCCGGTGAGAGGCAGAGGTTACACACCTCATGAAAATCTGTGAGTGGGAATTTCGACACACATTGAGGACACTTCTTGAAAGGAGTCCTTTCCATGAGCCAGAACGAATGGCCTATGTAGGCCCGAAGGCCTTAGTCGACGACCGGAATCGAGGACTTTGAAATTGAAGAAATGCATGACGACTAGGGATCGTGATCGAAACAATACTGGAGAAGGAATATGCTACTTACCAGTATGCATCTGTTCTTGGCATGTAGAGCTGCAGAGTTGTACACTTAGCATAGATCGCCATCTGGTGTTGGGCCCGGATGTTTGCAGTTTGTTTTTGTTCTTTGGACAGTGTTTGGAAGTCACGAGTTCGGTGACTCCTCCTTCGGTCCGTACTGCGCATGGGCTTCGGCTCCATCCTCAGATTGTTTTTCGCCAACAGGGAAATGATGGAGCGTAGTAATAACAGTGAGAAACCCATGTGTGTTGTATCTAAATAAGATGTACTGGAACGGATACAGGTAGCCGGGGAGGCGGGTGGGCGTGTACAACTCTGCAGCTCTACATGCCAAGAACAGATGCATACTGGTAAGTAGCATATTCCGTTCGAGGCATATGAGCTGCAGATTGTACACTTAGCATAGATTATATAGCAGTACCCAACCTTAGCGGCGACCACCGGTATCCGTTGCAGTGGTTTGAAAAAGTGTCTTTAGTACAGCCTGGCCCACCCTAGCTTGCTGCTTGGAATGCACATCTACACAGTAATGTTTTGTGAAGGTGTGCGGTGTAGACCATATGGCTGCTTTGCAGATGTCATCTAAGGGTATATTCCCTAGAAAAGCCATAGAAGCCCCTAACTTTATTGTAGAGTGGGCTTTAGGCGGAACAGATCATGTTCTTTTTGCCTTTTGATAGCAAATTTGTATGCACTTTACAATCCACCTAGCTATCCCTGATTTAGAGATGGGTTGCCTTTATGTGGTGGAGAGAAGGAAACAAACAATTGTTTAGTGTTCCTGAAAGGTTGCGTTCTTTGTATGTAGTACAGCAAAGCCCTTTTAACATCGAGTGTGTGTAAGGCCCTCTCTGCAACAGATTGAGGTTGCGAGAAGAAGACCGGTAATTCCACCGATTGATTGAGATGGAAGGGGGAAATTACCTTGGGCAGAAACTTCGGATTTGTGCGAAGTATGACCTTGCTGTGATGTATTTGTAGGAAGGGTTCCTGTATAGTGAACGCTTGTATTTCACCAACCCTTCTAAGGGAAGTAATAGCTACGAGAAAAGCTGTTTTCCAGGTGAGAAACTGTAGCTCACATTGATGCATTGGTTCGAAGGGCGGACCCATTAGCCGTGTAAGAACTAAATTTAGATTCCATACAGGGGAAGGTGGTGCCCTCGGAGGAATTACTCGTTTAAGGCCTTCCATAAAGGCTTTAATAGCGGGCACTCTGAAGAGTGATAAATGCTGTCTGTTTTGTAGATAAGCAGCGATCGCTGCTAGGTGTAGGCGTATGGATGAATATGCCAGGTTACACCTGTGAAGATGGAGCAGATAGCATATGATGTGCTGTATGGATGCATCTAAAGGGTTGATTGTATTGTTACGGCAGTAAATTACAAATCTTTTCCACTTTGCGGCATAGCATGCTCTAGTGGTAGGACGTCTGGCTTCCATGATGATGTTCATGCAATCAGGGGGAAGGTTAAGGTATCCAAATTCTAAGATTTCAGGAGCCAGATCGCAAGGTTGAGCTGAGCTGGGTCCGGGTGCCTGATTTCTCCATGGTTCTGGGTTAGGAGGCATGGGGATAGGCGCAGTTTTTGATGTGGTACCACTGATAGTTGTAGTAGTGTGGTGTACCACGGCTGCCTGGCCCACGTCGGAGCTACTAGAATGAGTGTGAGGGAGTGTTGTTGTAGCTTCCTTACCACTAATGGAATTAGTGGGAGAGGTGGAAAGGCGTATGCAAATCTGCCTGACCAGTTCATCCATATCGCATTGCCCTTGGACAATGGGTGTGGGTATCTGGCGGCGAAGCTTGGGCATTTTTTGTTTTCGTGGGTGGCGAAGAGGTCTATCTGAGGATGCCCCCACTGTTGGAAGAATGGGTGAAGAACTTGTGGATGCAGTTCCCATTCGTGTAGTTGTTGCGTTTGTCTGCTGAGCAGATCTGCCATGGTGTTTTGTACGCCTGGAACGTGTTGTGCCAGGAGAAAGATGTTTTGGGGAATTGCCCATCTCCATATGCTCTGGGCTAAGCGGGAGAGCTGGGGAGAGTGTGTCCCCCCCCTGTTTTTGGATATAATACATTGCAGTCATGTTGTCTGTGCGAATGAGGACTGCTTTGCCCGAAATCTGTTTTTGGAAAGATTTTAGGGCTAGAAAGATCGCCAAGAGCTCCAGATGGTTGATGTGGAACGATTTTTGCTGTGGCGTCCATAGACCTTGCATTGTGAGGTGTAGGAGGTGCGCTCCCCAGCCGGAGAGCGATGCGTCCGCTGTTAGAATCACCTGAGGAACCGGGTCCAGGAACGGCCGCCCTTTGGAAAGGTTTGTGGTGTTCCACCACTGCAGAGAGTGATGTGTGCGGCCGTCCACCAACACCAGATCCGTCAGCTGACTCTGGGCCTGGTTCCACTGTTGTGCTAGGCACTCTTGAAGTGGACGCATGTGGAGTCTTGCATGGGGCACTATGAAAATGCAAGACGCCATCATTCCTATGAGCTTCATAAACACTCTTGCTGGAAGAGTGTGTTGAGGAAGGAATGTTTTGCGTAAGGCTTGAATGCTTGTGATTCTGGCTGAGTTTGGATAGGCAATACCCTTGGAGGTGTCTATAGTAGCCCTGAGATATTGCTTTGTGTGAGATGGTATGAGGTGGGACTTTTGGTAGTTCACCGTGAAGCCTAGCTGGTGGAGCAGTTGGATGGTGCTGTTTGTATGTTGCACACATTGGTGGTAGGACGCGGCTTTTATCAGCCAGTCGTCTAGGTAAGGGAAGACGTGAATATGTTGACGTCTGAGGTGTGCTGCTACTACCGCTAGGCATTTGGTAAACACCCGTGGTGCGGTGGTGACCCCGAAGGGGAGAACCGTGAATTGGTAATGCTGCCCGTCCACCACAAACCTGAGGTATTTCCTGTGAGAGGGGTGTATTGGAATGTGAAAGTATGCGTCTTTCAGATCCAAGGTAGTGAGAAAGTCTCCCTGACAGAGGAGCGGGAGGACTTGTTGTAGTGTGACCATGTGGAAATGGTCTGAATGTATGTAGGCATTTAGAGGCCGGAGGTCCAGAATGGGCCTAAGGGTCCCGTCTTTCTTTGGTATTAAGAAATATAGGGAGTAGACCCCTAGATTTTGCTGATTGACGGGGACCTGCTCTATAGCGTGTTTTTGGAGGAGGGAGAGTACCTCCTGTTTGAGCAGTGTGGAATGTTCTTGAGACATTGGACGGTGCCTTGGTGGTATATTGGGTGGGGTAGATGTTAGCTCGAGACAGTACCCTGACCGAATGATTTGGGTCACCCATTTGTCCGATGTTATGGACTCCCATACGTGGATAAAGTTTTGTAGTCTGCCCCCGACCGGAGTGGGATGGTCTGGGGGGAGCGGAGGGAAGTCATTGTGCGGGCGGGGTGGCAGAACGGGTGGTGTTAGTTTTGCCCCTGCCCTTATTGTTGTTGCCTCTGTAACCACCCCTTTGGTTGCCCTTTGAAAAGGTATTTTGAGGAGGGGACTTGTAGGAGGTAGAGGCGCTATCGGTGGAGAAGCCTCTGCCTGTGCCACGAAAGGACGAGCGTCGAAAGGAACGTTTAGAGGCTTGTGTTTGGAGTGCCCCCATAGACTTTGCTGTGTCTGTGTCCTTTTTCATCTTTTCCAACGCTTCGTCTACCTTTGGCCCAAAGAGAGTTTGTTGGTCAAAAGGGTGATTGAGTATGGACGCTTGGACTTCAGGCTTGAACCCCAGGCTTGAACCCTGAGATCCTGAGCCAGGCATGGCGACGAAGCAGGACACTGGTATTTATGGCTCTAGAAGCAGTGTCGGCTGCATCGAGGGCACACTTAATGGAGGTGTTTGTAATTAGTTTACCCTCCTGTATCAGTTCATGAGCCCTGCGCTTGTGTTTTTCGGGAAGGTGTTGCATAAGAGCCTCAAGTTTGTCGTAGTGTGCTCTGTCATAGCGCGCAAGTAGCGCTTGTGTGTTTGCAATGCGCCACATGTTTGCAGCTTGAGAGGCGGTGCGTTTGCCAGACGCGTCTAGAAGTTTGGATTCCTTGTCTGGCGGTGGGGCTTCTCCTGAGGACTGGGAGTTAGCCCGCTTTCTAGCTGTGGAGACAACTAGGGAATCTAAGGGAGCAGGGCCCTTAATGTATGCAGGGTCTGTGGGTGCCGCCTTGTACTTTTTCTCGATTCTAGGGTTCAGTACCCTGGCCCTGACAGGGTCTTTGAACACCTCTGCGGCATGCTTGGTGACACCCTTAAGCATGGGCAAAATAGATGTGGATTTGTCCTGTATGTCAAATGTGTCCAGTAGGAAGTCGTCTTCCACTGGTTCGCTGTGCATGTCCACCCCATGGTAGTGTGCTGCTCTCTGCACTAAATGATGAAACCCTAAGGAGTCCTCTGGAGGAGACGGCCTGGATGGGTATAGGTCGTCCTGAGGCATATCAGGTATATCAGGGTTGTGGTAATCTTCCCATGGGTCTGGGGTCCCCGGTGGAGTGGGGTCCATTGGGGCGTCCGCCGGGTCATAGTCCGGGTCCCCGTCGTCCGGATCTGGGGACGGGGTCGGAGAGTAATGAGGTAAAGGTGGCGGAGACCTGGGAGGGGGAGGGGGTGGAGGAGGTGGAGGAGGCAGGGGAGGAGGTAGTGGGGAGGGCACTCTGAGGGGAGAAGTAGCAGAGTCCTTCCGTTTGGGTGGTGGAGGAGGAGCCGGAGTATCAAGGCGTCTTTTCTTGATAATTAAAGTCAATAGCCCAGTCTTTGGATCTTTAGACAGAGTCTTTTGCAAAGGGTCTGGTGTGAACAGAGTCAGTGGCGTCGAATCGTCCGCTGGCGCCGATGATTTCGGAACCGAGGGCTTCGATGGTTTCTGTGCGCCATGCTTTTTTGGGGTCTCCGGTTTTTTCGGCGTCGAAGGAGTTTTCGGCGCCGGAGCGTCAGTGCCGACGGATTTGTGTTTGTGTTTGGTCAGCACCGAGAGTCCAGGCTTCGGCACCGGTGGCTTCGGAGTCGAGCTGGGTATCCCTTTCTTCGGTGCCGAATGGTGTTTTTCGGCACCAGGCGTCGGCTGGCTCGAGCCCGAGCTGCCGTGAGACTTCTGAGGCTTCGACACCGGGCCCGAAGGTGGGGTGATAGAAGCTTTGGTCTTGGTTTTACCCAGGCCAGCAGGCGAGGGTATAACCTGAGTCTCTTTGGTTTTGGGCGCGGGGGTGGGAGGGGGTACAGTACTCACGACCCGCTGCGCCAGTGTGATGTCCTCCACGTTGGAGTCGTCGGCCTCGGAAGCGCTGACGATGTCTTCCTCCTGCTCGGTGTGTAGTTGCCCCAAAGCTTCGGCGCCGTCTCCGAAGATGTCCGGTGGAGCTGCGGACGATGAGTGCGCCATGGTGCGTCGAGCTCTTCGATCCCGGATGGTCTTCTTTGATCGAAAAGACTTACAGGCGGGGCAGTCTCTGGCCTCGTGTTCTGGAGAGAGGCAAAGGTTACACACCTGATGGAGGTCGGTGTGGGGAAATTTAGACCCACATTTTGGGCACTTTTTGAACGGAGTCCTTTCCATCGGCCGGGACCGGAGTCGAGGAGGGCCCGAAGGCCGGTGCCGATGTACGGGATGGAGAAAAGTGCCGCTTCGAGAGATGAAGATGATGATGAAGAAACTCGAAGAAAACGAGGATTTTCCGTCGAGGCTGGAACCGTAGAAGTTCGAAGCCGGAGCACGAAGTATCACATCCGAGCCCGATGGCGGAAAAAAACAATCTGAGGATGGAGCCGAAGCCCATGCGCAGTACGGACCGAAGGAGGAGTCACCGAACTCGTGACTTCCAAACACTGTCCAAAGAACAAAAACAAACTGCAAACATCCGGGCCTAACACCAGATGGCGATCTATGCTAAGTGTACAATCTGCAGCTCATATGCCTCGAACAGGGTGAGGATTGCGCGTCGAAAGTTGGATCGGTAACGACATAGAACTGGAGCGCGATAAACACATACGAGCCCGATGGCGGAAAAAAACAATCTGAAGATGGAGCCGATGACCATGTGCACTATCATCCAAAGGATGAGTCACCTATCTCGTGACTTCCAAAGAATTTTCCAAGATAAAACCAAGTGCAAACATCCGGGCCCAACACCACATGGCGATCTATGCATAGTGTGATCTGCAGCTCATATGCCTCGAACATAAGTTTCCAAAAGTGAGCATTGGAAAGACATGTCAGCCTGTCAAGAGGATGGTAAAGGGGCTATGCAGTAGGGGAGGGACAAAACATGGAACAAGATGGACAAGTAAACCCATCGAATAAAAAGCAAGGATGGGGTAACCAATGGATTGTCTCCTAGACCCTGTAAGCGATTAACAAGCTCACATCAGTTCATTTGCAACCCAACAGCTAGTGCAGTGTGTAAGAAAGTGTGTTTCTGTTGCAGTAACCCCCCCCCCCTTTTTTGCCTAATAGCTGATGCACTTTTCCTTGTTGTGCCCTGGGCTCCTGCCAATCAGGTGCCCAGGGCCTGTGTTCCTTCCCTAAAAACTGCCTAACAGCCAAATCCCAAATTGGCAAACCCTGGCCACATGTCAGCCCCTGGTAAATGGTACCCTAGGTACCCAGGGCCTTGTGACCAGGGAAGGCCTCTAAGGGATGCAGCACTCATTGTGCCACCCTTAGATGCCCTGTACCCTAACACACACACACACACTGCTCTTGCAGGCTGTGTGTCTGGATACAAGAAAAAAACAGAGTCGACATGGCACACATTCCTGTGTGCCATGCCCACAACCTACACTGCCCTGGCATACATTAGCCACCCCTCTAGCTGGGTGCCCTATGCCAGTGGTGTGGGCACAGAGGCAGGAGCCCTGTGCCCCTACAGTACACAGGTCCTGCCATCTAAGAGTATATGGCGCTGGGAGCTTGTCAAACACGAACTCCACAGCACCATAATGGCAGCACTGAAGACTGAGAAGTTTGGTATCAAACTGCTCAGCACATTAAATCCACACTGATGCCAGTGTGGGATTTAATGTACCAAGCACTGTAGGAGAGTAGGGTCTGCTTTCTATGTTCACCCCCACTTTTTGCTTTTGCTTCACTCGTTTGACTTAGATGTGGCTGTGGGCCTGCTAATCAGACCCACAGCCCAGCTGTTCTCTCTCTAAATTCCCACTATGTACTTTAGGTGCATAACCTAATTGGTAAGGATCACCTTTTAGGGCCCTGTACAGTGTACCTTAGGTACCCAGGGCATAGGTGTACCCTAGACCTACCAGGGGCTGCAGCATGTATTATGCCACCCCTGGCTGGCCTTCCATTATGACACAACTAGCTGATCACTCAGCAGGGGCAAGGTCGTGTAATCACCCCTTGCTTAGGTGTAGTATTCCTATACCTACCTTTTATATAGACACATGGGTAACCTATCAGTCACTCCTATGGCAGGCCTTAACAATCCGGAAGGCAGAGTGCTTGGTAACATGTGAGATGGTGCTCTAGCATGAGCTGAGCCTGTCTGCAGCTTTCGGAACCATGTCCTTATAGCTGTTCTATGATATCGCCTACCATATACTCCTAAAGTGCCTTATAATCTTATACGGTTATGGTAACTATGGTTTGGCTTTATCAAAACATGTCGTGTAAGGTGTAACATGTTGGAATACTACCCCCACACCATTTCTGGCGATGAGGATAGTATTCCTCCCTTCTAGAGGGAGAAGACATGTTGAAGGCCTACTACCCGGTTAAAGTTAACCAGAGCCCCAGCGTCACAATATGGACGCTGCTGCCACAGACACAAGTCTGACCGCCTGCTGCTGGGAGTCCTTCCAGCGAGGGAGGCTTGGACAATAGGTTTCCTGCCTTGGGAGGTGCTAGCACTACCCTAGACAGGCCTTAGTGTATTGGGGCAGGGAGGGATGAATGAAACAAGACACTGCCTGGGGCACACAAGGTGTCCCATGCATAGTCCAGTTCAAACCGGTGCTGGGGCACTCCAGCCCCAGTCCTGGCGCAAAACTGGACAAAGGGAAGGGGGTGTAACCACCCCCCTCCCTGGTCCCACCCATAGAAGGGACCTAGCAGGTAACCCAGCCCCCCAGATTAGTATATGAGTGGGAGCTGGGTCCTTAGGACTTTGGATTATCCTGATAACTGAAACTTGAACAGAAACTCTGGACCTTCGACATTCGACTACGGAAGAAGACTGAAGAATCTCCCTTGTGGCCAAGGAGTTACCACGATGTGCAAACAGGCACCATCAAGCGACCTGCCGTTTGCTTTGCTCAGCGTTCTACGAGGAACTGACTGCAGAGCCCGACCAGCGCCCTGACTTCGACTTCTCCGACCCTGATCCACATCCACAGCAAAGCTGAGATCCGTGGAGGTGACGAGAGACTTGGGACCGGCTGCGAGAAAGTGGCTCTGTATATACTGTTCCTTAATAGGTACAGGGTGTACAGAGTCCACAGACCCCAAGGGTTTAACAGAGGTTAAAGTTAGATATAACCTTACTCTCCAAAGTGGTAGCTTTGTCAAGCAGTAAGGCAATACCAGAGGACAGTGTAAAGCATTTGTTGTACACAGTCAGCAAATGGTTTCACACACTCAATAACTGAACTCTAGGCCAATGGTTTATATATAAAAAAAATATGCTTGTTTTATTTTAGAACCAACACTTGGAGTTAAAATATACTTTCTCAACAGTAGATGTTTCATATAAATACTTTTGCAATATGCAATAGATTTTAGTAAACAGTTACAAGAGGTTGCAGTAGGCAACTATTTTTAAACACAACAATACATTGAGCTCAATGGTAAATCAAGTTATTTGCAACAGATTACTTTTTAGATTACTTTTCGAATTTCAGGACTGGATCCTAGATTCAGTCCTGGGTCAGTTCTCAGAATCAAGTGATGAAAGTCGACTTAAGTACTGTAATGATTTTTAAACAATATTTAGCTATTTTAAAAGTTGACACTTAGAAAATATTTCAGAGAAAACAATCAATGATTCCCTATGGAAGAAAATGCAGGTTACAGGTACAGTATGTTCTCGTTACTTTTGTAATCCAGTACTGGGTGCCTAGACTCAGTACTGGGACCTTTATCCAAAACAGGTAAGCAATTACGTTTTCAGATATTATACCATTTTTGAATAATATTTAAAGATTGCAGAAATCGACACTTAGAAGAAATTTCACAGAAAAACAGTCAATGGTTTCCTATGGAAGAAAATTGAGTTAAGGGTAAGTACAGTTGTAGAGATTTTTCAGAGTCAGCGCTGGGCACCAAGATCCAGCACTGGGAGTTCACCTAGGAACAGGTGAGTAAATTCGTTTGTGTCACTCGGCTGATTTTTGGTGAATATTTGAAGATTTGAAAAGTCCACACTTTCAGGAAAAAGCCAGTCAATGTTACCCTATGAGGAAAATAGAGTTTGCGGTTTAAGGGTAAGTACTCGACTGGCAGAGTTGAGGTTCTGGGCACAGACTCAGGGGTCTCCCAGGGTCAGGTAGGTACAGTTGGTTCACCCTCAGCGGCTCTAGGGCGGCCGGGTGCAGAGAGAGTTAGGCCCAATGTTATCCTATGAGGGATAGGGGGGCCTTGTTTGGTGGCTGCTGACTGGCAAGCCACGCGGCTGTGGGAGCTGGGCTCCTGGTCGCTTACTCAGGGCAAGTGGGGAAGTAGGAAGGAGTAGAGTTTTCACTGCCAGGGCCACTCGGGCGGCTGGGCGCAGAGTGCTTTTGAGCCTTCAGGCGCTCAATGGGTGTCAAATGGGAAATCTCCGGTTAGGAAAAAGACTGCAAGCTCGGGGACGAGGACTCTTCAGGTGCCACCACCACTTCGAGAGATAAGTTGGGTAGTTGGAGGATAGGTAGGTACCCTGGGGTTGGACACAGGGGGCCATGGGGCGCCGCGTGCAGGGGTGTCTTTAGGCGTCGGGAAATCTTACCCTCAGTTGATAGCGGTTGGGGGGGCACCTGGTTCTGAGGCTGCAGGCTTCTTCAGGATTGTCGAGGGAGGTTTTTGGGTGCCGGACTCGAGGTCACAGTCGCCGTGGGGTCGTCCTCAGGGTCTTTGTTCACTCCGGCACTGGCCAGGCTCGGCTGGTGCATAGTGTGCTGGGTTCGCGGTTCCGGGCTGCTGCCAGGGGTTAGAGATAGGTTTCGAGTAGAGCCTCTACTCATGGGAGTCCCAGGGGCTTAGAGCCAAAAGGTAGCCAGGTCCTCCGGGGTTGGTGAGGTTGCTAGCCACAAGAGATGCCGGGCTGGAGCAGGAGCAGGTTCGAGGGTCGACAGGCCGGTAGAGCTGGGGCCAAAGCAGTTGGTGTCTTCCTCTTTTCAGCAGCTGCAGGGCAGGTCGTCTTTCTTCTTGCTCTTCGTAGTTTTGGATCTGGAATCTGGGGAAGGAAGGTTCAGGGTGCCCCTAAATACTAGATTTAGGGGCGTTACTGGTAGGTGAAGGGCAGGGACCAATGGATCCCCGTCCTGGGGTGGGTACACCCCCTATCCTGCCTCTCTCCCGTGGGAGGGGGGCAGTAGCCTAGTCCTGATAGGGTAGGGCTCCCCATCTTCAAGATGGCGAGAGCCCGGAGATTTGCTTCACCTCGCCTTCCCCACCTGAGGGGTGGGGTTGGCAGGCTGGCACATCCCCTGTCCTTATTTGGGGTTTCCGGCCAAAGCTTCCCGCCAGAGTGGGGGGTTGCAGGGGCCTGGGGAAACTCACAGAGGCTGCATGCCTTTGAAGCTTCCCCCTGCCCATCCTGGGGGAGGAGATTTAGCACCTCGCCCAGGATGTGCATTTTGCATAACCAGGAGAGCAGGGGCTCTCCTACCCAGGGGTCCAGCAACATGTCTGCTGGGTGGCAGCCCAGGCAGCCTCAGAGCAGACGTGGATTTGTAGGTTAGGTTCGAGGGGGCACCTCTAAGATGCCCTCTGGGGAGCTGGGTACATTAAATCCCACACTGGCATCAGTGTGGGTTTAATGTTCTGAGAAGTTTGATACCAAACTTCCCAGTCTTTAGTGTTGCCATTATGGTGCTGTGGAGCTCGGCTTTGACGAGCTCCCAGCACCATGTACTCTTTAAATGGCAGCACTGCACTTACAGGGCTCAGGGATGGACCTGGGCACTGTAGGGGCACAGGGCTCTTGCGCCTTTGCCCACACCATTGGCATAAGACACCCAGCTAGAGGGGTGACTGATGTATGCCATGGCAGTGTATGTGATGGGCATGGCACACAGGGATGTGTGCCATGTCGACTTTGTTTTTGTCTTACACACACACACTGCCTTTGCAGGCTGAGTGTTTGGGTGTAAGGGTACAGGGCCTCTAAGAGTGGCACAAGGAGTGCTGCAGCTCTTAGAGGCCTTCCTGGGTCACAAAGCCCTGGGTACTTATCGTACCATTTACCAGGGGCTGACATATGGCCAAGGTTTGCCAATTTGGGTTTGGTTTGCTTTAGAGAAGGAACATAGGCCCTGGGCACCTGACTGGCAGGAGTCCAGGGCACACTCAGTCAAAGTACATTCAGCAATTCAGCAAAAAGTGGGGGCATACCAGGCAAGAAAGATGGCACTTTCTCACACAACCCTCCCCCAAACGAAAGGTGATGAGACTAACCTTGTCCTATGGAGTCTTCATGGTCTAAGTGGAAGAACCTGGAAAGTCCATCTGCATTGGCATGGGCAGTCCCTGGTCTATGTTCCACTTCAAAGTCCATTCCCTGTAGGGAGATGGACCACCTTAATAGCTTTGGATTTTCCCCTTTTATCTGCATTAGCCATCTGAGAGGTCTGTGGTCAGTTTGAAGTAGGAAGTGAGTACCAAACAGGTATGGCCTCAATTTCTTCAGGGACCAAACCACAGCAAAGGCCTCCCTCTCAATGGCACTCCAACGCTGCTCTCTGGGGAGTAGCCTCCTGCTTATAAAAGCAACAGGTTGGTCTTGGCCTTCATCATTGGTCTGAGATAGGACCGCTCCTATCCCTAGCTCAGAGGCATCAGTCTGCACTATGAACTGCTTGGCATGCTTTAATGTGCCTATATGATTCACATAGCCTCTCTTTCAAGTGTGCTCTTGGCAACTCACCTGATTTTTCAGCATGGTTTGGAAGGACGATGGACCAAAAGGCTCTAGTAGGATGCAGCGATCACTGGTGAAAACGGTCAGTGTCACCAACTTCTTGAATCTCCTCTACACTTAAAACTGGTCACCGCTCTTCTGCCACACCTTGCTTCCTCTCGCTCTGCACCCGCCTACACATCTGCACAAGGCTCTACCATAGCCACTCCCCATATGCTCTGTCCTGCAGTCATATTTTCTTCCTCGCCCTATCCTCCGCCTGCCCACTTTAGATCTTTTTATTTATTTATTTTGAAGGTTTTACATAGTCTGTTGTATTTAGTATTTGTATTTGTTTTTTGATTCTGTACCTCTGTTTCCTGCTTCATTGCCTCCCCTGGTGTGACCCCCTCTCCCCGCCGCGACATCGCGGCCCCGCCCCCTTTTCTTCTGTGTCCTCCCCGCCTCCCAGCTGCTCCTCCCTCCCACTTCGCCTTAAATGGACACCGCGCGGACGCGAAGCAGACGCGCAGCGGGCGCGCCGATTGTGCGCCAAAGGCAAGCCAGTCTGCGCCTGGACCGCGCCCAGCGCCAGGACCCCTGGCCCCCGCCGACGCCAGACCACACGACGGACCTACGACGCCGCCACCCTCAACGCACTCATTGCCGTCCGGAACCCCGCCTGCTACCAAGCCACCCCGAAACGCACCCACGGACCCTCCGCCTGCCAAGCCTGCCGATTCACCTGCCTCCGGACCTGCACCGCACCCGCCAAGCCAGGCACCAGCAACGAGCACCTCAAGTGCATCCTGCTCAACACCCGCTCCGTCCACAGACACGCCGTGGAACTCTGGAACCTGCTCGACACAACATCACCAGACGTCGCCTTCCTCACGGAAACCTAGATGAACGCCTCCTCAGCGCCTGACATCGCCATCCCGGACGGATACAAGATCACCCGGTGGGACAGCGTCAACCAGACTGGAGGAGGCATCGCCATCGTACACAAGAACACCATCCGCATCACAACCAACTCCGACGTCACCCTCACCGCCGCCGAACACCTCCACTTCCAGATACACACCGACCCCAAGACGACCCTCAGAGGCACCCTCATCTACAGACCCCCGGGACCACGCACACAATTCAGCAAAGACATCCCAGACTTCATCAGCCCGCACACCCTCCCCTCCGCCGACTACATCCTCCTAGGGGACCTCAACTTCCACCTGGAGAACAACGACAGCAACACCGCCGCCCTACTGGACAACCTCAGACTCAAGCAACTGGTGAACACCCCCACCCACTACGCCGGCCACACGCTTGACCCAGTCTCCTCCTCCAGCAAATACATCTCGTTCAGCCACTCCACCGGACTTCATTGGACTGACCACAGCTGCGTCCACTTCAGCTTCAGAAGGACCACGTGTGAGAAAGTGGCTCTGTATATACTGTTCCCTAATAGGTACAGGGTGTACAGAGTCCACAGTCCCCCAGAGACTGATAGAGGTCAAAGTTAGGTATGACCTTACTCTCAAAAGTGGTAGCTTGGTCGAGCAGTAAGGCAGTACCAGAGGACAGTGTAAAGCATTTATTGTACACACTCAGTCAGCAAATGGTTTCACACACTCAATAACTGAACTCTAGGCCAATGGTTTATATATATAAAATATATGCTTGTTTTGTTTTTAGAACCACAAAGGGGATAAAAATATACTTTCTCAGAATGAGAGGTTGAATATAAATACTTTTGTCTTAAGCAATAAATTTTTGTAAATGGTCACAGTTGGTTGCAATAAACAATCCTATTTCTCAAACATAACAATGCATTGAGCTCAATGGTAAATTCAGGTTATTTGTAATTAATTACTTTTCAGATTACTTTTGGAATTCCAGGTCTGGCTCCTAGATCCAGCCCTGGGTTAGTATTCAGAATCAAGTGATGAAAGTCGACTTAATAACTGTAATGATTTTTAAATAATATTTAGCTATTTCAAAAGTTAGCACTTAGAAAATATTTCAAAGAAAACATTCAATGGATCTCTATGGCAAGAAATTCAAATTGCAGGTAGAGTACTTTATTGTTACTTTAGTAATCCAGGACTGGGTACCTAGAACCAGGACTGGGGTCCTTATCAAAAACAGGTAAGTAATTTCGTTTGCAGAAATGGTACGATTTTAGAAGAATATTTCAAATTTGCAAAAGTAGACACTTGGAAGAAATTTCACAGAAAAGCAGACAATGGTTTCCTATGGGAGAAAAATGGGTTAGAGGTAAGTATAGTTGTGGACACTTTTCAGAGTCAGGGCTGGGCACCAAGATCCAGCACTGGGAGCTCACCTAGGAGCAGGTGAGTAAATTCGTTTTTGTCACTTGGCTGATTTTTAGTGAATATTTGCAGTTTTGAAAAGTTCACACTTAGAAGATTTTTCAAGAAAAAGCCAGTCAATGTTACCCTATGAGGAAAATGAAGATAGCGGTTTAAGGGTAAGTACTCGACTGGCAGAGTTGAAATTCCGGGCATAGACTCAGGGGTCCCCCAGTGTCAGGTAGGTACAGCTGGTTCACCCTCAGCGGTTTCAGGACGGCCGGGTGCAGAGAGTTAGGCCCAATGTTATCCTATGAGGGATAGGGGGGGCCTTGGTTGGTGGCTGCTGTCTGGCAAGCCACGCGGCTGTGGGAGCTGGGCTCCTGGTCACTTACTCAGGGCAAGTGGGGACGTAGGTTAGTGTAGAGAGTGCACTGCCAGGGCCACTCGGGCGGCTGGGTGCAGGGTGCTTTTGAGCCTTCGGGCGCTCAATGGAAGTCAATGGGAATGTTCCGGTTTGGAAAAAGGCTGCAAGCTCGGGGACGAGGATGCTTCAGATGCCACCACCACTTCGAGAGGTAAGTTGGGTAGTTGTAGGTTAGGTGGGTACCCCGGGATTGGGCACAGGGGGCCGCAGGGCGCCGGGTGCAGGGGTGCCTTTTGATGTCGGGAATCTTACCCTCTTGTTGATCGCGGTTGGGGTGGCACTCTGTTCTGAGGCTGCAGGCTTCTTCCGGAATGTCGAGGGGGGTCCTTGGGTGCCGGACTCGGGGTCACAGTCGCCGTGGGGTCGTCCTCAGGGTCTTTGTTCACTCCGGCACTGGCCAGGCTTGGCTGGTGCAGAGTGTGCTGGGTTCGCGGTTCCGGGCTGCTGCCAGGGGTTAGAGATAGGTTTCTGAGTAGAGCCTCTACTCATGGGAGTCCCAGGGGCTTCGAGCCAAAAGGTAGCCAGGTCCTCCGGGGTTGGTGAGGTTGCTGGCCACGAGAGATGCCGCGCTGGTGCAGGTTCGAGAGTCGACAGGCCGGTAGGGCTGGGGCCAAAGCAGTTGGTGTCTTCTCTTTTTAGCAGCTGCAGGACAGGTCCTTGTTCTTCTTGCTCTTCTTGTAGTTTTCTGTCTGGAATCTAAGGGAGGAAGGTTCAGGGTGCCCCTAAATACTAAATTTAGGGGCGTTACAGGTAGTTGAAGGCCAGGGACCAATGGGTCCCTGTCCTGGGGTGGGTACACCCCCTATCCTGCCTCTCTCCTGTGGGAGGGGGCAGTAGCCTAATCCTGATAGGGTAGGGCCTCCCATCTTCAAGATGGCGAGAGCCCGGAGATGTGTTTCACCTCGCCTCCCCCACCTGAGGGGTGGGGTGGGCAGGCTGGCACATCCCCTGTCCTTGTATGGGGTTTCCGGCCAAGCTTCCCGCCAGAGTGGGGGGTTGCAGTGGCCTGGGGAAACTCCAAATGGCGGTATGCCTTTGAAGCTTCCCTTTGCTCATCCTGGGGGAGGAGATTTCTCACCTCACCCAGGATGTGCATTGTTGCAGGCCCGGGAGAGCAGGGGCTCTCCCACCCAGGGGTCCAGCAACGTGTCTGCTGTGTGGCAGCCTGGGCAGCCTCAGAGCAGACGTGGATTGTAGGTTAGCTGTGAGGGGGCATCTCTAAGATGCCCTCTGGGGTGCTTAGTACATTAAATCCCACACTGGCATCAGTGTGGGTTTAATGTGCTGAGAAGTTTGATACCAAACTTCCCAGTCTTCAATGTTGCCATTATGGTGCTGTGGAGCTCGTGTTTGACGAGCTCTCAGCACCATGTACTCTTAAATGGCAGCACTGCACTTACAGTGCCAAGGAATGGACCCGGGTACTGTAGGGGCACAGGGCTCCTGCTCCTGTGCCCACACCATAGGCGTAAGGCACCCAGCCAGAGGGGTGACTGACATATGCCTTGGCAGTGTAGGTGATGGGCATGGCACACAGAGATGTGTGCCATGTCGACTCTTTGTTTTGTCCTGCACCCAGACACTCAGCCTGCTAGGGCAGTGTGTGTGTGTAAGGGAACAGGGCCTCTGAGGGTGGCACAATGAGCGCTGCAGCCCTTAGACGACTTCCCTGGCCACAAGGCCCTGGGTACCTAGGATACCATTTACCAGGGGCTGACATGTGGCTAGGGTTAGCCAATTTGGAGTTTGTGTGGTTTAAGGAAGGAAGATAGGCCCTGGGCACGTGATTGGCAGGAACCCAGGGTACACTCAATCAAAGTACATTCAGCAATTTAGCAAAAAGTGGGGGCATACCATGCAAGAAAGATGGCACTTTCTCACACCACGGCCCACCACCACCCGCAACAGGTTCCTCGCAGGAGCTGGAACAAGATCACCGCCGACCAGCTCACCATCTCTCTCTGCCAGAACCCTCCCGCCAGCACGACGGACCCCAACGAAGCAGCCAGCAACCTCACACAGTGGATCACCAACTGCGCAGACAACCTCGCACCACTGAAGACCCCTCCCTGCAGACCCGGCAGCAAGAAAGCCTCTTGGTTCACCGATGAACTCAAAAACTCCAAGAAGAACTGCCGCACCCTCGAGAAAGCCTGGAGCAACGACCAGACCACAGACAACATGACTGCCCTCAAGCACGCCACCCGCAAACACCACCAGCTGATCCGCACCACCAAGACAGCATTCAAAGAACGACTGGACAACAACGCCCACAACAGCAAGGAACTCTTCAGCATCGTCAAAGAGCTCTCCAACCCCAGCACCGGAAACAACGACATCACTCCCTCGCAAGACCTCTGCGACTCACTCGCCTCGTTCTTCCACAGAAAGATCGCCGACATACACAACAGCTTTGGCGCACAGACCACGCACCCAACCTCCGGACCAACGCCCCCCCATCACCACCCTCTGCGCCTGGACCCTGGTCAACACCGAAGACACCACCCGCATGATGAACACCATCCACTCCGGATCACCAACCGACCCCTGCCCCCACCACATCTTCAACAAAGCCGATTCCATCATCGCACCCCAACTCCGGGACATCATGAACGCCTCCTTCAACACCGCCACCTTGCCGGAGAGCTGGAAGCACGCCGATGCTCAGCGCCCTCCTGAAGAAACCAACAGCGGACCCCACCGACCTCAAGAACTTCCGCCCCATCTCGCTCCTCCCTTTTCCTGCCAAAGTCATGGAGAAGACAGTCAACAGACAGCTTGTCGCCTTCGAGACGAACGGATCCCTCGACCACTCGCAATCCGGTTTCCGAGCCAGCCACAGCACCGAGACCACCCTCATCGCAGCCACAGACGACATCAGATCCATGCTAGACAACGGGGAAACAGCGGCCCTCATCCTCCTGGACCTCTCCGCAGCGTTCGACACCGTGTAACCGCACCCTAGTGCAGCGCCTCAGCAACATCGGAATCCAAGACAGGGCACTGGAGTGGATCATCTCGTTCCTCACCGGAAGAACCAAGAGAGTCCGCCTCCCCCATTCGTATCAGAGGCCACCGAAGTCATCTGCGGCGTACCACAAGGATCTTCACTCAGCCCCACCCTCTTCAACGTCTGCATGAGCCCCCTCGCAGCCATCGCACGCCAACACAACCTCAACATAATCTCCTACGCCGACGACACCTAGCTGATCCTCTCCCTCACCAACGACCCCGCCACCGCCAGAACCAGCCTACACGATGGGATGAAGGACGTCGCCGAGTGGATGAGGAACAGCCGCCCGAAACTGAACTCAGACAAAACGGAAGTCCTCATCCTGGGATCATCGCCCTCCGCCTGGGACGACTCCTGGTGGCCCCCTGCCCTGGGCACCACTCCCAAACCAACGGACCACGCACGCAACCTGGGCTTCATCCTGGACTCCTCCCTCTCGATGACCAGGCAAGTCAACGCCGTCTCATCATCATGCTTCAACACCCTGCGCATGCTCCGAAAGATCTTCCGGTGGATCCCCACCGAAACCAGGACGACGGTCACCCAGGCTCTCGTCACCAGCCATCTGGACTACGGAAACACCCTCTACGCCGGAACCACAGCCAAACTTCAGAAAAGGCCAACGCATCCAGAACGCCTCCGCACGTCTCATCCTGGACATCCCCCGTCACAGCCACATCTCCGGCCACCTGAGGGACCTGCACTGGCTCCCCGTCAGCAAGAGGATCACGTTCAGACTCCTCACCCACGCACACAAGGCCCTCCACGACCTGGGCCCCAAGTACCTCAACAACCGCCTGAACTTCTACACTCCCTCCCGCCAGCTACGATCAACCAGCCTCGCCCTCGCCGACGTTCCACGCATCCGCAGAGCCACCACCGGAGGAAGCTCCTTCTCCTACCTGGCAGCCAAGACATGGAACTCCCTCCCCATCCACTTCCGGCTAACCCAGGACCATCTCTCCTTCAGGAAGCAACTCAAGACCTGGCTTTTTGAGCAGTAACGTTCCCCTCTCCCCCAGCGCCTTGAGACCCCTCCGGGTGAGTAGCGCGCTATACAAATGTTATGATTGATTGATTGATATAGCGCTGGCTAGACCCAGAGGTATCAGAGCGCTTTACAAGATAAGGATAGTATAAGGCACATAGGGTAAAAAGCATATGAAAGGTAGTGCAACAAAAATTTACAAAGCACAGACAACATGAGCATTATAGAAAACCAGATAAATAAACAGGGGCAGGAGCTATACATTTAGGTAATTAGGTAAATTGTGAAACAGGAGAACAGGGTAAAAAATTACTGAACTATCGTGTGATGGATAAGAAATCAGGAGAAGGACAGAGGTTAGGAACCCCGATAATAGAGGAGTTGGGTTTTGAGGTCTTTTTTGAAACTAGAATAGGAGGGATTACAGTGCAGGTTTTTTGGGAGGGCATTCCAGATAATAGGGACATTGCCAGAGAAGGAGTGAGATTGTGTAGCTTTCTTTTTATGCAGAGGTGGGATTAGGAGTAGGGTGTTGGTGCTTCTCAGAGGTCGAGTGGAGCCAGCAGTGTGGAGTTTCTTTGCGAGGTAATGCGGAGTGTTTTGGTGGAGGACTGAGTAATGCAGGCGGTTTTGTAGGCAGATCTGCCTTCGATAGGGAGCCATTTAAGAGATTTGAGAGCCGGGGATATATGATCGAAGCGTTTGCAGTCCGTGATCAACTTTCCAAAACACTGGATGAATGCTTGTTCAACAATAACTGACATATCGTGCAACGGTCAAAAGGAAAACAATAATGGGAATCTTGCCTGCCTACAGTTTGCTTAACTAAAATGTTTGCATATTTAGCATTTTACTACTCAAATGTACTTGTTATTTAAGACACAAATATTCCATACATACCTCGTTGACAAGCACAGTGTCACCGAGGAATAATGAGTAGGTCTTCTCCTCCGGCTTTTTCCCCTCCTTGTTGGTCAGATCTGACAGACCCAGATTGATGCTGAAAACCATCCCTGGGGAACCAGAAGTGCAGTGTTATTCAAACGAACCGCATGAGTTTTAGAATGGAATAATAAGGCGATTCAAAGAGCTAAAGAAGCATTAGAATAAATATTCAAAGAGAACGGGGCTTGTAAGAACATCCCTGCACCGGAGAAAGCCTAATTAAGAAGCCACAGACTTTGTTGAATATGCAGCAGACCAGCCCACTGATATATATATATATATATATATGTTTGCATAAGGTGCCCCTAATGGAGGGCACACCCGGGACTACTCCATACAAAAGGTAGGTGATAGAGGACAGCCTCCTTTTTCCAGCCAACGCGTTTCCGGCAAACCATGCCCTCGTCATGGGCCTGCGGGGAAATGACGACATTGGAAACACTTGCCAGTGAAATCCCTTATGTATTAAACAATCCCCATGCAAATAATCACCACTGCATTCTGGGACTGGTAGTGTCCTTTCACCAACCAACATGGGTGCCGTCCAAGTCCCGGGGGCAATTTTTAATAGTAATGGGGGGCCCAGAGGGGCCCCAGGGACCGCCACCCCCCGGGGCTTTTGAGAAATACGTGTGGGGGCTCTCAGCCCCCCCCCCCAGCCCGGGAGACCGCCACCCCCCGGGGCTTCATTATAGTTGGGAGGGGGGGCTCAAAGGCCCCCCCAAGCCCCGGGAACCGCCACCCCCGGGGCTTGTTTGCTTTTTAAAAAAAAAACCTGTGTGGGGGGTGCTCGAGTCCCCCCCCCCCCCCTCGCCCCGGGGACCACCACCCCCCGGGGCTTTAAATTAAGTGGGAGGGGGGCCGTGCAGCCCCCCTCCTGCAGCCAATGATGGCCCTGGGGACCGCCACCCCCCAGGGCCGGCTCCTGCAGTGTCCCGGGGTGCCCACCCCCGGGACACTGCTGTTTGCAATGGCAGGGCAGGAGCCTCGCGGCTCCCACACTGCCATTGCAAAATGCTTTGCTTCATTGAAGAGAGCAGGGAAACCTGCTCTCGCTTCAATGAAGCAAAGCAGATTGTTTTTCCACATGGGGAGCAGCAGGTTAGCTGCTCCCCATGTGGAAAAGCAATGCCGGCTCCCGCAGGAAGTGGGAGCCGGCTGGGACCGTGGGGGGATTGGGACCCCCCCACGGTCCCCAATGAGGTGGCCAGGCCCCGGGGGATGGGGTCCCCGGGGCCATAAGTGGCCCGGGAGAGGGGCCATGCGGCCCCCCTCCCCCGTTAAATTAAAAAAAAAATTATAATAATAAATCAATGGCCAGCCCCAGGAGATGGGGTCCCCGGGGCCTTAAGTGGCCACAGGAGGGGGCTAAGCAGTCCACCTCCCTAAAAATATATATATATATCTTTTTAAAAAGGCCCATGTATGGTGTTTGCTTATAGCTTGCTGCTCAGCCAGTGTATGGTGTAGAATGTTAGTATGAGTGTATGATGTCAGAGTGTTGTATGCGTGCATGAATGTCAGTTTAGAGTAGGGCTGAGCAGCAAGCAGGCTGCTCCTGTTGGGGTTCATTAATTGTACCTTACTTCATTTATTTATTACCTAATAAACTTCATGACCATACCATCTTGAATACGGACCATTCTTCCATTACAACACTGGCGACGAGGATGGGATGTTTGCATTCCCTTATGCTTCCTTATTTAGTGTTTCTCTTCATCGTTAGTCTGCATATTAATTCTATTGTTTTATTGCAGAATCTTCTATCATAATAATTGCAATATGTTTTCATTTAGTTGCTTTTGTTTATTGACATTCAGACTGCTTGCTTCTTCCCTGTAATGTCGCTATTATGCTTATTCTTTGCATTTCAATTTTTGGTGTTTTATTAAAGGGGGGAGAAGTGTGGTGTTTGCTTCTAGCTTGCTGCTCAGCCAGTGTATGGTGTAGAATGTTAGTATGAGTGTATGATGTCAGAGTGTTGTATGCGTGCATGAATGTCAGTTGAGAGTAGGGCTGAGCAGCAAGCAGGCTGCTCCTGTTGGGGTTCGTTCATTGTACCTTACTTCATTTATTTATTACCTAATAAACTACATGAACATACCATCTTGAATACGGACCATTCTTCCATTACAACACCATGCCCCGGGGGATGGGGTCCCCGGGGCAGAATAAGGCCTGGGAAAGGAACTCCCAGGGCCCAAAAATAAGAAAAAGAAGGGGGGCTACACAGCCCCCTTCTTAAAAAGATTTTTTTTTTTTTTTTTTAACGGGATCGGGGAGGAGGCCACGCCCCCTCCTTTCATCACTCTGCAAACGCACCCCCTGGCACGTTTGTAGAGGGGGAACGATTTCCCCTTCAATACTAGGGGTCCCTGGGGGCCAACTAGCCCACCAGGAACCTCCAGTATGCACCAGGGGGCTGCGTTGCAGAGAGGTGTTCTGATGCCACGCCCCTTTTTACACCGCTCTGCAACGTAGCTCTGTGGCGCTTAATGGAGGTACCTGGTGGGCTAGTTGGACCCCCAGGGGACCTCAGGATTCAAGGGGACTTAATCTCCCAACTTAAAACGCGCCAGGGGGCGTGTTTTAAGTTGGGGAATTAATTCCTCTTCAATACTGGGGGTCCCTCGGTACCAACTAGCCCACCAGGTACCTCCAGTAAGCGCCACGGAGCTGCGTTGCAGAGTGTTGTAAAAAGGGGCGCGGCCTCTGAACACCTCTCTGCAATGCAGCTTCCTGGCGCATACTGGTGGTACCTGGTGGGCTAGTTGGCCCCCAGGGGACCTCAGGATTGAAGAGGAATTAATTCCTCAACTTAAAACGCGCCACAGGGCAGGTTTGCACACGTCACCTCTAGCCCCGCCCCTTCCCTCACCATTGTACAAATATTCCTCTAAAATCAGCCGAACTATGAATTCCGATTTATTCACCTGTTATCAGGAGAGAACCCAGTGCTGCATCTTTTAGCCCAGCACTGACCCTGAAAAGTAATTCTAAGCGTACTTACCAGTAACTTTTATTTCCTTCCATAGGAATCCATTGTGTGGTTTTCAGCAGAAAATTTCTAAGTGTCCATGTTTGAAACGTACAAATATTCCTCTAAAATCAGCCGAACTACGAATTCAGATTTACTCACCTGTTATCGGGAGAGAACCTAGGGCTGCATGTTTTAGCCCAGCACTGACTCTGAAAAGTAATTCTAAGCGTACTTACCAGTAACTTTTATTTCCTTCCATAGGAATCCATTGTGTGGTTTTCAGCAGAAAAGTTTCCAAGTGTCTATTTTCACAAACTAAAAATATTCCTAAAAAATCGTCTGTATGACAAACACATTCTTTCAACTGTTTACAGGAGGTTGTACCGATAACACTACTTACCTGCTAAGTGAATTTTCTGCCATAGGAGAACATTGGTGATTCTATGTGAAAAATGTTCTAAGTGTCAACTTTTAAAATACAAAAATATTCCATAAAAATAACTACTGTAAGCAAAACGCTTTTACTCAACTGTTTACAGATGTCCAAGGCCTGAATCTAGGATCCAGTCCTGTGGTTAGAAAAATAAGCCATAAAGCAACTAATTGCATTTAACTAGAAATTCACATTGAGCTCAATGTTGCTTTGGGTTTGAAATTGTGTTGCCCATTGCAAAAACTAACTACTGTATTTAAGTCTGTTGCCTATTTGCCAAGTATTTAAACTAATAGTAATTCATTCTGAGAAAGTATATTTTGTATTGTAATGTATAATGTAATTATAATGTAATTAAAAAAATATACCCAAAATTAAATAGTTTAAAAAATTTAGTAAATCAGTATAAAAAAAAAAATCAGTATAACAATACATTAAAAATTGTCATTTACAAAACCTTTGAAATTCACTGAAAAAACCATAGGTTTCAGGCCTGATATAGTTAGGAATTAGCATTTAAAAAACCTTAGAAATTCACTGAAAAGGTTTTAGGGGTGTTATAGTTAGCTGGACATTTCACTTGAACAAAACCATTAAAATTCCTCCGATATAGTTAGTTGTACTAACTACATCTTGCGCGCCCGCAATCCACTGCTGATGATGTCACATATTACATCATTCATGACATGGTCAGTGACATCACTGACGACATCTCAAATGACATCGCTGATGACATCACTGATGGCATCATCCACGAGACAATCAGATACACCTAATCATACACTATTATAACCTTTCAACACTCACTGTAAAATACAGAGTGCCAGATTTAAAACCATTGACACACCAATGCAAGTTTCTAAACACCCACTCAGTGATTCCTAGATCTATACACACATCTAATCACTTACCTATAGATTCGCTCATACATGCTGTCAATGATCAATAGAACACTATCACTTATACACCTATATCGACATTACACACCAGCACACATGCTAATCACTTATGAAGTCATCCTACTCACTTATGCAAACAATGGATCATACTTACCTATACACTTATAAAAACACCAGTTCATCTATTCATATAGATAATAAATCATACTTAGTGTGTTATAAAAACACTATTAACAGTATACAGTTATCCATTGTGAGAAGTTGGCCTGGCATATGCTGGTCACTAGTTATAGTGGCCACCTTGCACCAGTCCAATTCGACTCTTGGTAGATAGGTTTAAAGACAACCTTTTAAAGAAAGCTATCCTAGTGGTAGCTGTGGAGAGGAGCCTTCAGGTTAAGTCTCTGAGGAATGTAAAGCAGCTTGTTTTACCTTATAATCTCTTTATTACCAAATGAAAAGACACCACACAGGTAAATATATCAAATATATATGTATTTATTTCTAAATATACTCTACTAATCCCTTTATGAGATTAGAGCCAGGTAAACATTCAAAAGATCAACAGTTCTCAATAAATTAAGCACAAATATGGCTGGGGCCCTAGGGGCGTACCAGACCATATACTAAAATAGTGGGTTAACAAACTCGACTTGCAAAAGTAAGAGGCCTAGGGCCTTGGGAATCGCTGGGGCTTCACTGCTGCAGTGTTTACAGGTAAGTAATCGGCCCACAGGAGACGCGTGCAGTGTCTAAACACACACGCGGGATTCTCATTGGTTTCAATGCAAAATGTCGCGGTTTGTAATTTACAGTTCTAGGGCACTTCGGAGTGGACAACAAGCAAACAACTTACAGGGTAAGTACTTCGATAGCCAATGCACACTTGGGCACCGTAATGCCAGAGTTACCTCACCCAGGGAAGCCGGGTGCATAGGTGTCCTTTGGTGTCGGGTCGCAATGCTGTTTTCAATGGAGATCGGGGAAGTCTTGCTGCTTGTGTCGTCGAGAGAAGTGTCCGCTTGAATCCGACGATGGATTGGAGTTGCAGGAGACCTAGAAATTGAGGGGACAGAGTTCAGAGTCACTTGCCAGTGACTGGTGGCCAGCAGGATAGATGACCACAGCTGTCGCGTCTCTTCAGGTCGCTGATGTCGTTTTGTCTCTTCGCTCATGTGGTCCAGGAGGGATCGATGAAGACCAGCAGCTGGATTCCGGAGGTCCCACGACGTCTGCAGCTGTTGGCGGTGTCGGCACTCGGATTGGAGTCAACAAACCTTGGCAACTGCAAGTCTCGTGTGGATGGAAGATTGTCGATGGATCAGACCAGCAAGGTCCGATGGACTTACCCAGCGAGGGTAAGTGAGGGCAGGCCCAGAGCAACCAGGCGAGCCCTTGAAGTGGATGTTAAAGTCTTCTGGGGGGCGACTAGCCAACGGGCAAGCAACCGTGAAGACGCCTTTGCAGGGAAACTTCACCAACAGCCCACGGTCACTCGGGACGAGGTAGGCCGCTGATCTTCGGTTCCAGACCTGCTAGGGGCTTGGACAACAAGTGGTCCAAAGCACAAGTTTGTAGCTCGCTGTTTAGGGCTTGCACTCGAAATCAGTGCACGGTTCCCTGGTATCGCGGTTCCTCGTCACTCGTGGGGTCCAGATGCCACAGCTTCGCTGGGGACTCAAAATGGCCGTCGAGAGGTCAGGAAATCTGCTTCAGGGGACGCAGGGACTTCGGGCTCCGGCGGGAGCGGTAAAGTTTGCAACCGTTCAGTAGTTTTGGTGCCTGCCAAGCAGGGGAGTCACTCCTCGACTCCAAGGGAGATCCTTCGGTCTTATAGAGATAGTTGAACGTTGAAGGGCCAGGATTCTTCTTCTTAGAGCGTCGTCCAGGTGTAATCTAAATTGCATTGGCAATGTGTGGTATCTTATAGTGAAAAGATGGGAGGGACTAGCTCTATGACCACTCCTCTAGGAGGGACAGGGTAGTGGGTGGTTACACCCACTTCCCTTTGTCCAGTTTCACGCCAGAGCAGGGGCAGGTAGCCCCTGAACCGGTTTGAGCTGGCATATGCACAGAGGAGCCTACTGCTCCCCCAGTGCAGGACTTCAAAGCACTCTAAGAGTGCACCCACCCAGCTCCAATACACTAAATCCTGTCTGGGAGGTGGTGACACCTCCCTGTGACAGGAAACCCTTTGTTGGGCTCCCTACACTGCGAGTTCCGGTCAGCAGCAGGAGGGCAGCCCGGTGTCTGTGCTGGTGGCATCCATTTAGTGATGCCAGGGCTCTAGATGATTTCTACCGTGTAGTACAGTGTGTACATGTCGTCCCCTCTAGAAGGGTGGGATCTTACTCCCACACCAGTTACTGGTGTGGGGGTAGGGTTCCAAGTTGTTTGACACCAAACATGACATGTTTTGATGCAGTCATTTCAAAGTTGGCATTTACCGCGAGGTTATAATGCACTTGAGAGTATATGGTTTAACCGCATCCACAAACAGCTGCAGAGAATAGACTCTGCCAGCTGCAGAGGGGTCCTGCTCAGGCAGAAGCACCCCCTCACATAGTAAACCAAGCACCCTGCCCTTGGGATTGATAGGGCCTACCATAGGGGTGACTGATAGGTTTATATGTGTGTGTATGGTGAGATATAGGAACCTATACCTCAGTGAGGAGTGCTAACACTACCTCACACAGGCTGCAGTAGCAGGCCTGTGGTGTCAGATTGAGAATGCTTCCCAGGGGTGGCATAATACATGCTGCAGCCCCTGGTAGGCCTGTGAAGTACCAATGCCCTAGGTACCTAAGGTACCATATACTAGGGGCTCATAAGGCACCACAGTATCCAATCACTAGTGCATCTAATATGCACACCAATCATTTAAGGGAGTAAGCAGATAGGCTGGGGTCCTGGATAGCAGGATCCCAGCCAGACTAGTCAAAAACCATTCAAACACCAGGAAAAAAGTGGGGGCAACCAAATAGTCAGATTCCACCTTCCTACATCCATACAGTCATATATCTACTTATTTATATACAACAACTGACACATACACTGGCTTTTATTTTCCTAGTTTGTTGGACATTTACCATTGAGAGATATATTTGCTCATCACCACACCCATAAAGATATTCACTCACCCAAACAACTGTTATAACATGTAGTTTTAACTTCATCCACCTACTGAATCAACTATTCACACATCTTTGGGCAGTCACACATCCCCCACCAAACCACACACACACATTCACTCTCCCATACAAATACTCAGTTAACTAATCAATAAATATAGACTTTCACGTAGCTAGTAACCAACTGGTGCAGCAGTATACACAACTGACAAAGTGATACAGATATTCACACAGTTTAGTCACTATCCAATATATTTAGTGAGACACTATAAATTAGACAAGTAAACAGTCAATCACACTGATACTAAATCCACCATCCAGATATTTTTATTTATATATCCACTCATTCTTCAATGCAAATTGCTATATATATATATATATATGGAATATGCTACTTACCAGTATGCATCTGTTCTTGGCATGTAGAGCTGCAGAGTTGTACACTTAGCATAGGTCGCCATCTGGTGTTGGGCCCGGATGTTTGCAGTTTGTTTTTCTTCTTGGACAGTCTTTGGAAGTCACGAGTTTGGTGACTCCTCCTTCGGTCCGTACTGCGCATGGGCTTCGGCTCCATCCTCAGATTGTTTTTCGCCAACAGGGAAATGATGGAGCGTAGTAATAACAGTGAGAAACCCATGTGTTGTATCTAAATAAGATGTACTGGAACGGATACAGGTAGCCGGGGAGGCGGGTGGGCGTGTACAACTCTGCAGCTCTACATGCCAAGAACAGATGCATACTGGTAAGTAGCATATTCCGTTCGAGGCATATGAGCTGCAGATTGTACACTTAGCATAGATTATATAGCAGTACCCAACCTTAGCGGCGACCACCGGTATCCGTTGCAGCTGTTTGAAAAAGTGTCTTTAGTACAGCCTGGCCCACCCTAGCTTGCTGCTTGGAATGCACATCTACACAGTAGTGTTTTGTGAAGGTGTGCGGTGTAGACCATGTGGCTGCCTTGCAGATGTCATCTAAGGGTATATTCCCTAGAAAAGCCATAGAAGCCCCTAACTTTCTTGTAGAGTGGGCTTTAGGGGGAACAGATAATGTTCTCTTTGCCTTTTGATAGCAAATTTGTATGCATTTTACAATCCACCTAGCTATCCCTGATTTTGAAATGGGGTTGCCTTTATGTGGTGGAGAGAAGGAAACGAACAATTGTTTAGTCTTCCTGAAGGGTTGCGTTCTTTGTATGTAGTATAGTAACGCCCTTTTTACATCAAGTGTGTGTAAGGCCCTTTCTGCAACAGATTGGGGTTGCGAGAAGAAGACAGGTAATTCCACTGATTGATTGAGGTGGAAGGGGGAAATGACTTTGGGCAGAAACTTCGGATTTGTGCGAAGTATGACCTTGCTGTGATGCATTTGTATGTAGGGTTCCTGTATGGTGAACGCTTGTATTTCACCAACCCTTCTAAGGGAAGTGATAGCTACAAGGAAAGCTGTTTTCCAGGTGAGAAACTGTAGCTCACATTTGTGCATTGGTTCGAAGGGCGGACCCATTAGTCGTGTAAGAACTAAATTTAGATTCCATACAGGGGAAGGTGGTGCCCTGGGAGGAATTACTCGTTTAAGGCCTTCCATGAAGGCTTTAATAGCGGGCACTCTGAAGAGTGATAAATGCTGCCTGTTTTGTAGATAAGCAGCGATCGCTGCTAGGTGTAGGCGTATGGATGAATATGCCAGGTTACACCTGTGAAGATGGAGCAGATAGCATATGATGTGCTGTATGGATGCATCTAGAGGGTTGATTGTATTGTTACGGCAGTAAATTACAAATCTTTTCCACTTTGCGGCATAGCATGCTCTAGTGGTAGGACGTCTGGCTTCCATGATGATGTTCATACAATCAGGGGGAAGGTTAAGGTATCCGAATTCTAGGATTTCAGGAGCCAGATCGCCAGGTTGAGCTGAGCTGGGTCCGGGTGCCTGATTTCTCCATGGTTCTGGGTTAGGAGGCATGGGGATAGATGCAGTTTTTGATGTGGTACCACTGACAGTTGTAGTAGCGTGGTGTACCACGGCTGCCTGGCCCACGTCGGAGCTACCAGAATGAGTGTGAGGGAGTGCTGTTGTAGCTTCCTGACCACTAATGGAATTAGTGGGAGAGGTGGAAAGGCGTATGCAAATCTGCCTGACCAGTTCATCCATATCGCATTGCCCTTGGACAATGGGTGTGGGTATCTGGCGGCGAAGCTTGGGCATTTTTTGTTTTCGTGGGTGGCGAAGAGGTCTATCTGAGGATGCCCCCACTGTTGGAAGAATGGGTGAAGAACTTGTGGATGCAGTTCCCATTCGTGTATTTGTTGCGTTTGTCTGCTGAGCAGATCTGCCATGGTGTTTTGTACGCCTGGAACGTGCTGTGCCAGGAGAAAGATGTTTTGAGGAATTGCCCATCTCCATATGCTCTGGGCTAAGCGGGAGAGCTGGGGAGAGTGTGTCCCCCCCTGTTTTTGGATATAATACATTGCAGTCATATTGTCTGTGCGGATGAGGACTGCTTTGCCCGAAATCTGTTTTTGGAAAGATTTTAGGGCTAGAAAGATCGCCAAGAGCTCCAGATGGTTGATGTGGAGCGATTTTTGCTGTGGCGTCCATAGACCTTGCATGGTGAGGTGTAGAAGGTGCGCTCCCCAGCCGGAGAGCGATGCGTCCGCTGTTAGAATCACTTGAGGAACCGGGTCCAGGAACGGCCGCCCTTTGGAAAGGTTTGTGGTGTTCCACCACTGCAGAGAGTGATGTGTGCGGCCGTCCACCAACACCAGATCCGTCAGCTGACCCTGGGCCTGGTTCCACTGTTGTGCTAGGCACTCTTGAAGTGGACGCATGTGGAGTCTTGCATGGGGCACTATGAAAATGCAAGACGCCATCATTCCTATGAGCTTCATAAACACTCTTGCTGGAAGAGAGTGCTGAGGAAGGAATGTTTTGCGTAAGGCTTGAATGCTTGTGATTCTGGCTGAGTTTGGATAGGCAATACCCTTGGAGGTGTCTATAGTGGCCCCGAGGTATTGCTTTGTGTGAGATGGTATGAGGTGGGACTTTTGGTAGTTCACCGTGAAGCCTAGCTGGTGGAGCAGTTGGATGGTGCTGTTTGTATGCTGCACACATTGGTCGTAGGACGCGGCTTTTATCAGCCAGTCGTCTAGGTAAGGGAAGACGTGAATATGTTGACGTCTGAGGTGTGCTGCTACTACTGCTAGGCATTTGGTAAACACCCGTGGTGCGGTGGTGACCCCGAAGGGGAGAACCGTGAATTGGTAATGTTGCCCGTCCACCACGAACCTGAGGTATTTCCTGTGAGAGGGGTGTATTGGAATGTGAAAGTATGCGTCTTTCAGATCCAAGGTTGTGAGAAAGTCTCCCTGGCAGAGGAGTGGGAGGACTTGTTGTAGAGTGACCATGTGAAAATGGTCTGAGTGTATGTAGGCATTTAGAGGCCGGAGGTCCAGAATGGGTCTGAGGGTCTCGTCTCTCTTTGGTATTAAGAAATATAGAGAGTAGACCCCTAGATTTCGTTGGTTGACGGGGACCTGCTCTATAGCATGTTTTTGCAGGAGTGAAAGTACCTCTTGTTTTAGCAGTGTGGAATGTTCTTGAGACATTGGACGGTGCCTTGGTGGGATATTGGGTGGGGTAGATGTTAGCTCTAGACAGTACCCTGACCGAATGATTTGGGTCACCCATTTGTCCGATGTTATGGACTCCCATACGTGGATAAAGTTTTGTAGTCTGCCCCCGACCGGAGTGGAATGGTCTGGGGGGAGCGGAGGGGAGTCATTGTGCGGGGGGGTGGCAGAACGGGTGTTGTTGGTTTTGCCCCTGCCCTTATTGTTGTTACCCCTGTAACCACCTCTCTGATTGCCCTTTGAAAAGGTATTTTGAGGAGGGGACTTGTAGGAGGTAGAGGCGTTATCGGTGGAGGAGCCTCTACCTGTGCCACGAAAGGACGAGCGTCGAAAGGAACGTTTGGAGGCTTGTGTTTGGAGTGCCCCCATAGACTTTGCTGTGTCTGTGTCTTTCTTCATCTTTTCGAGCGCTTCGTCTACCTTTGGCCCAAAGAGTGTTTCCTGGTCAAAGGGGTGATTGAGTATGGATGCCTGGACTTCAGGTTTGAACCCGGAGATCCTGAGCCAGGCGTGGCGACGAAGCAGGACACTGGTATTTATGGCCCTAGAAGCAGTGTCGGCTGCATCGAGGGCACACTTAATGGAGGTGTTTGTGATTAGTTTACCCTCCTGTATGAGGTCATGAGCCTTGTGCTTGTATTTTTCTGGAAGGTGCTGCATAAGAGCCTCTAGTTCGTCATAGTGTGCTCTATCATATCGCGCAAGCAGTGCTTGTGTGTTTGCAATGCGCCACATGTTTGCAGCTTGGGAGGCGGTGCGTTTACCAGACGCGTCCAGAAGTTTAGATTCTTTGTCTGGCGGTGGGGCATCTCCTGAGGATTGGGAGTTAGCCCGCTTTCTAGCTGTGGAGACAACTAGGGAATCTAGGGGAGCAGGGCCCTTGATGTAAGCAGGGTCTGTGGGTGCCACCTTGTACTTCTTCTCTATTCTAGGGTTCAGTACTCTGGCTCTGACAGGGTCTTTGAACACCTCTGTAGCGTGCTTGGTGACACCCTTAAGCATGGGTAAAATGGAAGTAGATTTGTCTTGTATATCAAATGTATCCAGTAGGAAGTCTTCTTCTACTGGTTCACTGTGCATGTCCACCCCATGGTAGTGTGCTGCTCTCTGCACTAAATGATGAAACCCTAAGGAGTCCTCTGGAGGAGACGGCCTTGATGGGTATAGGTCGTCCTGAGGTACATTGGGTATATCAGGGTTATTGTAATCCTCCCATGGATCTGGGGTCCCTGGTGGAGTGGGATCCATTGGGGCGTCCGCCGGGTAATTGTCCGGATCCCCATCATCCGGATCTGGGGATGGGGCCGGATCGTAGTGAGGTAAAGGTGGCGGAGACCTGTGAGGTGGAGGCGGTGGAGGAGGTGGAGTGGGTAGGGGAGGCGGTGGTGGGGAGGGCACTCTGAGGGGAGAAGTAGCAGAGTCCTTCCTTTTGGGTGGAGGAGGAGGAGCCGGAGCATCAAGGCGTCTTTTCTTGGTAGTTAAAGTCAAAAGCCCAGTCTTTGGATCTTTGGACAAAGTCTTTTGTAAAGGGTCTGGTGTAAACAGAGCCAACGGTGTCGAGTCGTCTGTCGGCACCGGTGATTTCGGAACCGGGGGTTTCGATGGTCTGTGTGCGCCATGCTTTTTTGAGGTCTCCGGGTGTTTCGGCGTCGAATGATGTTTCGGCGCCGGAGCGTCGGTGCCGACAGATTTGTGTTTGGTCGGCGCCGAGTGTCCAGGCTTCGGCACCGGTGGTTTCGGAGTCGAGCTGGATTTTGTAGTCTTCGGTGCCGGATGCTGTTTTTCGGCACCGGGTGTCGGCTGGCTCGATCCCGAGCTGCCATGAGACTTTGGGTGCTTCGACACCGGGCCCGAAGGTGGGGTGATCGAAGTTTTGGTTTTGGTTTTGCCCAGGCCGGCAGGCGAGGGAGTAACCCGAGTCTCTTTGGTTTTCGGCGCGGGGGTGGGAGGGGGCATAGTACTCACGGCCCGC
This sequence comes from Triturus cristatus, assembly GCF_964204655.1. NCBI lineage: Eukaryota > Metazoa > Chordata > Amphibia > Caudata > Salamandridae > Triturus > Triturus cristatus. The sequence continues at coordinate 108,010,037 of NC_140579.1, read as the reverse complement.
TGCGCTGGTGTAACGTCCTCCACGTCGGAGTCGTCGGCCTCGGAAGCGCTGACGACGTCTTCCTCCTGCTCGGTGTGTGTTTGCCCCGAAGCTTCGGCGTCGTCTCCGAAGATGTCCGGTGGAGCTGCCGAGGAGGAGTGCGCCATGGTGCGTCGAGCTCTTCGATCTCGGATGGTCTTCTTCGATCGAAAAGACTTGCAGGCGGGGCAGTCTCTAGCCTCGTGTTCCGGAGAGAGGCAAAGGTTACACACCTGATGGAGGTCGGTGTGGGGAAATTTAGACCCACATTTTGGGCACTTTTTGAACGGAGTCCTTTCCATCGGCCGGGACCGGAGTCGCGGAGGGCCCGAAGGCCGGTGTCGATGTACGGGATGGAGAAAAGTGCCGCTTCGAGAGATGAAGATGATGAAGGAACTCGAAGAATCGAGGATTTTCCGTCGAGGCTGGAACCGTAGAAGTTCGAAGCCGGAGCACGAAGTATCACATCCGAGCCCGATGGCGGAAAAAAACAATCTGAGGATGGAGCCGAAGCCCATGCGCAGTACGGACCGAAGGAGGAGTCACCAAACTCGTGACTTCCAAAGACTGTCCAAGAAGAAAAACAAACTGCAAACATCCGGGCCCAACACCAGATGGCGACCTATGCTAAGTGTACAATCTGCAGCTCATATGCCTCGAACATATATATATATATATATATATATATATATATATATATATATATATATATATATATATATATATATATATATATATATATATATATAATACATATTTAAATAACGAACCAAACCACATTCACTGGATGATGTCATCAGTGATGTCACTGACCATGTCATGAATGATGTAATATGTGACATCATTAGCAGTGATTGCGGGCGCGCGAGATGTAGTTAGTACAACTAACTATATCGGAGGAATTTCAATGGTTTTGTTCGAGTGAAGTGTCCAGCTGACTATAACACCCCTAAAACCTAGTGTTTTTTCAGTGAATTTCTAAGGTTTTTTAAATGCTAATTCCTACCTATATCAGGCCTGAAACCGATAGATAGATAGATAGGATAGAGAGAAAGAAAGGAAGAAAGAAAAAGAAAAAATAAACAAGCATCAGCATACAAATAGAACATGGTGACCAGTACGGGGTGGTTTGCTCTCCCCCACGCCCCAGTGACACACTCAGGAGTGACACCCTCAGTAATGACACCCAGTAGTGATAAATCCAGGAGTGATAACCTCAGGAGAGACACACAGGACTGACAAATTTAAGAGTGACACGACCAGGAGTGACACACTCTGGAGTGTTAGTACAGGGGCCCCTGTCCCTGCAGGCTGTACTCATTAAGATGTGGCCTAACGATTAAAGCGTATGACCTCGAAGCAGGGTAACCAGGTTAGAGTCTCTGCGGCTCAACCTCATGTGATTCTGGGCAAATCACTTCATCTCCCCGCGCCTAACAAAACATGGATGTGCCAGTCTGCAACAGCCGGTGCTCGTGTAAAGCGCCATGATACCTCCGGGTTGAGTTTGAGCTATATAAAACTGCAAGACAAAGAACACTGCTCTGTGGATTTTACATGCCCTCACACGTGCACTCACTGTCACGTGCCTCAGAGGTACTCTCGTGCTCGTGGGGGATACACTCTCTCCCCTCCGTAAGTGCCCCTCACTCCCAGAAGATTCACGCATTTCCTGCTGGTTGGCGAAGAGTGAGACAAGCTCTCACGTGACAAGGTCGGGGTATAGCGCCCACCAAGGGCATCTCGGGCTTAAACAAGCATCGGCATACAAATAGAACATGGTGACCAGTACGGGATTGTTTGCTCTCCCCCACGCCCCAGTGACACACTCAGGAGTGAGACCCTCAGTAATGACACACCCGGTAGTGATACAATCGATGAGTGATAACCTCAGGAGAGACACACAGGACTGACAAATTTAAGAGTGACACGACCAGGAGTGACACACTCTGGAGTGTAAGTACATGGGCCCCTGTCCCTGCAGGCTGGACTCATTAAGATGTGGCCTAACGATTAAAGCGTATGACCTCGAAGCAGGGTAACCAGGTTCAAGTCTCTGCGGCTCAACCTCTTGTGATTCTGGGCAAATCACTTCATCTCCCCGCGCCTAACAAAACATGGATGTGCCCGTCTGGAACAGCTGGTGCTCCTGTAAAGCGCCCAGATACCTCCAGATTGAATTCGAGCTATATAAAACTGCGAGAAAAAACACGGCTCTGCGGATCTTACACGCCCGGAAATTGCTTGTACTGTCTCCACGCAAGGAAGCTAGAGATGTTTAGAAACGACTGCTGTGGCACAAAATGCCATGAAGGTGCTTGTGTGTCGCATAGAAGGACTCCCTGCAGATAAATCACGGATTACAGTGACATAGCGCATGACAGTAAGAAAACAAGCGCTCGCCATGACGTTTGTCGCCTTTTTCTGCCGTCCCACTTGGACGGCCTCGCCTGCTAAAAGGTTTCTTGTCTTTATCGGGCCATGTGTTTGGCCCCATAAAGATGATAAGAAACCTTTTACACCAGCAGGAAGTCAAGACGAGCCAGTCCAACTGGGACGGCTCTAAGAGAGAAAAGTGTACGTCACTGGAAGCTCTTTCCCAATGGCTGGCCACCGTTTAGCATAAACGGTGACGCCAGCCAATGGAAAAGAGACCTAACTAGCTCTCATGCCAAACTGATTGGTTTCGTTGAAGGTTGTTCCTGGCGCTAACCAACTTCTTTACTAGCACAGCCCAAAGACCGAAGCCACAGGTATATATGAAGCTCAATAAGAACTTCAAGAGGAGTCAACCACAGCAAAAAAAAAAAAAAAAAAAAAAAAAAAACACTTGAGTTACATGCTGTTGGCTACAGGAACCATTACCAAACTGGATTCAGAAGTGTGTCCAGGAGAACTTATTCCCACTTAATGCCAACCATGGAAAGACAGTATTCCCTGTATCGTTGGCTTTGACTTTACTTTTAACATAAGCAGCTCATATTCATTTTTTGGATGCAGCAGTGCACTTGTATCGCAACTTAGGTTAACAGACCATTTAAACATTCCCAAAATTATTAAAATCTCATCTCAAAAGAGCCGTCACAATCATACATACACTTGTTCCTCAACCATGTAGCTAGGTAAATAGCTGGCCAATACCCTATCAATCACTTCAAATAATATTAGAGTTCGAATCAGTCGTTGGAAACAAGAATGCAAAAAGGTAGAGAATTTGTAATAGGAAATTTAAAAATAATAAATACATGCTCAACAAATCAACTACATGTGATGCAAGCCTCCATTAGGTGTTATGCCTAAGAATTGAACAGTTTTCAGCATTGCATACAACATCTGCGCCGATCATGCTCTGTAACTAGTAAACCCTTGTCTCTTCTACTTGCAGTGCGGGTCAATCCTGGTCATCTCACTATTGTAAGCACCAACTTCATTTTCAGGACTCACATTCCATCAGTTGTGACATACAAGTGTTAAATATAATCTTGTGAAGGGCACAGAGCTTCGCGTTGATCACAATCATAGTTTTAGACAGTTAAATGACCGGCCCATGGCACCACGACTCAAGTGAAGTTAGGAAGCAGACACGCCAAGGCAGGTACAAAATATCGGGTGCCAGGATGAGCAAAGACTATGATCAAAGGGAGCACAAAACTTTGGGCTAGGGATGGATGGTGAATGAGTAACCATACTTACCCTTCTTTATCTGTAAATTATTCTTGCTGTTTATAGCCAAGGATCCTTCCCGGAACTGAATACCCATAGCAAACCTGTGAAGGCATAGACCGATATAGTGAGAGACCTTTTTACACAAAGACCACCCTAGAACTTGTGAAACCGATAATTTAGTATACAATCTCGACAATGTAGCAATGGCAGAGAAAAGCTCAAAAAGGATTAAAAATATTTTCATTCTCCAAAAGTGGCATTCTTTGTAACTTGTTCATGAAGTGAAGGACCACCCAGGTAAAACGGATTTAGAGAACAACCAGCTGAGCAGCTTTATGGTTTCTAATAACCATACTGATGACCTACTCCACCGAGCGGTGCATACTCATCCCAGACACAGAGGTCAGCATCCGCAGCACCTAATCTGTGTGCTCACACACACAGGAACAAAATAAGGTGCTGAGCAGTAAGTTTGGTGTGGCATTCCTGTTACTCCGCAGGAGCTACATAAACATTCACGCAGGCATGACTTAACGTTTTTATTCTGGCAAATAGTGTTTGGATTTCATTTCAAGAGTGTAAGAAAGTGCCCACTTTTTGCATGGTTGCCCCCACTTTTTGCTGAATTGCTGATGTACTTTGAGTGTGCTCTGGGCTCCTGCCAACCAGGTACGGAGGGCCTACGTTCTTTCCCTAAAACTGCATTGAAAATAAAATCCAATTGGCACCCTCTGGCCACAGTTCAGCCCCTGGTAGGTGGTACGTACCACAGGTACCCAGGGAACTGTTACCAGAGACGGCCTCAAAGGGCTGCAGCACTTATTATGCCACCGTTAGAGTGTCTGTACCTTTACAGAGCCTTTGCAGGCTGCGTGTTTTGGTGCAGAACAAAGTGAAGAGTAGACATGGCACACATACCTCTTATGAAGAAGAGGTACACAACATTGCGCACCCATCCGTCGCACTGCGGAATTCAGGAATTTTTCCTCACGATCAGTCATTCTTAATGGGTAATCTGATTTTATTCAAAAGTAAACCAATAATGATATTCATGCTTCATTCCAAAATTAATCCGTGTTTTATAATCACTCCAGAGACAGCGTAGTTCCACAGTTATGTTATTTTTGACATTTTCAAATGCCTCCTGTCGTCCATCCAGACTTTCAACAGCGGCACATGTATACAAAACATTCATAAAGAGGAGATTCATGGCATTCCACCCAATGCATTTCGAGCCATAAGGCTCTTTGTCAGGGGTTCCGTAAACAGATAAAAAGATAACTAAACAGACTAAACAAGACTAGTTTCACTTGATACTCTAAACAAAGCTTAATCACGTGACCCTCATCAACCCCACCTTCCCCTCAATCACAAATTTACTCAAACCCCCCCCCCTACTAAGAAGCAAGACAATAATAAATCCCTTCCAACAATACCATAACCCACCCTCTTTCGAAAATAACGTAACCCACTGCATCTTTGCCAGTCGAACCAAACTTATGAAGAGAACTCATAAGCAAACTGACGTGCAATGCCCCTACAACCTCTAGCGATGTTCCCCGAGTGCTTTTGAAATACTGGCCCCTTTAGTTATTGAAGTTAACATTCCCAACTACCATTAAACAAATCCCTCGGCAAACGACCTTAGAAGCCATAATCCTCTGCCTTCTCACTTCATGCTCGTTCGCTCACTGCTGTCTCAAGCGGGTAATGTTTCTACTTAGCAGGCCTTTCTAGGTATAGATTTGCCCACGTGTGTACAATCAGTTAAAGGTAGGCTCTAACCCCGTGGCCTCCCCTTTCAGCGCTCCAAGACTTTAAAATGTTTTTTCAAACCTAAAGAAGCAGTTCCCCACTACAATATGCATAACTGAATAAATACATGAATTGACTGAACAAATACGAATTAGTCCACCCATAAACCAAGACCACTCATTAACTCACCACCACCCTTGGCGTGATCTGAATATTAAATATAAGAAATATGAAAATCTAAAACAGCGTGTCTAAAACGAATCCATGCAACTGATGTTCATGAATAATTCACAGCAAAGCATGCTACTCCAATAAGAAAAGTCCGCACAAGAAATGCATCATATTTAACAAACGCTAGGAAAACAAAATCAACATAATTTCTCCATCCGATGAAAGCAGAGATATTATTGCATTCAGTGACGTTAACTCAGAATCCACTCTCGATCTTCCGTGTTTTTCTATTGCCTCTGAAATGATGATTAGTTAGCTGTCCATGCTTGATTTAAGTTCCACCCAGTCATCTATGGGGTGCGAACAAACGAGGGACAATAGAATTGCGTGGCAAGAAACAATTTAAGAATGCACTCCTTCCCTTAAATACATTCATGAATAATAATAATAGAGCAGCCATCTTAATGAGTGCAAACAGATTCTGTGAAATGTCCCCAGTCTCAGCACTCGGGGAACATCGCTAGAGGTTGTAGGGGCGTTGCACGTCAGTTTGCTTACGAGTTCTCTTCATAAGTTTGGTTTGACTGGCAAAGATGCAGTGGGTTACGTTATTTTCGAAATAGGGTGGGTTATGGTATTGTTAGAAGGGATTTATTGTCTTGCTTCTTAGTAGGGGGGGGGGGGGGTTTGAGTAAATTTGTGATTGAGGGGTAGGTGGGGTTGATGAGGGTCACGTGATTAAGCTTTGTTTAGAGTATCAAGTGAAACTAGTTTTGTATAGTCAGTTTCGTTATCTTTTGATCTGTTTCAGTAACCCCTGACGAAGAGCCTTATGGCTCGAAATGCATTGGGTGGAATGCTATGAATCACCTCTTAATGAATTTTTGTATACACGTGCCGCTGTTGAGTCTGGATGGACGACAGGAGGCATTTGAAAATGTCAAATAAAACACAAATGTGGAACTATGCTGTCTCTGGAGTGATCATAAAACACGAATTAATTTTTGAATGAAGCATGAATATCATCATTGGTTTACTTTTGAATAAAATCAGATTACCCATTAAGAACGACTGATCGTGAGGAAAAAATCCTGAATTCCACAGTGCGACGGATGGGTGCGCAATGTTACGTACTTCTTCATACTTCGGTATTGAACTGTGACTGGGGACAATTCACAGAATCTGTTCGCACGCAATAAGATGGTTGCTCTATTATTATTCATGAACATAATTAAGGGAAGGAGTGTATTCTTACATTTCTTGCTACACATACCTGTGTGCCATATCAACAACACACTGCCCAGGCATAGATCAGCCACCCCTCTAGGTGGGTGCACTATACCAGTGGTGAGGGTACAGGTGCATGATGTGATAAAGTGCCATCTTTCTTGCATGGTATGCCCCCACCTTGTGCTGAATGTACTTTGACTGAGTGTGCCCTGGGCTCCTGCCAATCAGATGCCCAGGGCCTATGTTCCTTCCCTAAAAACTGTGCTGAAACCTAAACCCAAATTGGCAAACCCTGGCCACATGTCAGTCCCTGGTAAATGGTACACTAGGTACCCAGGGCCTTGTGACCAGGGAAAGCCCCCCCAAGAGCTGCAGCACTTATTGTGCCACCCTTAGAGGCCCTGTACCCTGACACCAACACTGCCCTTGCATGCTGAGTGTTTGGGTATAGAACAAAGCAGTCGACTTGGCACACATCCCTGTGTGAAATGCCCACAACATACACTTCCCTGGCATACATCAGCCACCCCTCTAGTTGGGTGCCCTATGCCAGTGGTGTGGGTACAGGAGCATGAGCCCTGTGCCCCTAGAGTACCCAGGTCCATTCCTCGGCACTGTAAGCGCACTGCTGCCATTTAAGAGGATATGGTGCTGGGAGATAGTCAACACGAACTCCACAGCACCATGATGGCTCCACTGAAGACTGAGAAGTTTGGTATCAAACTTCTCAGCACATTAAACCCGCACTGATGACAGTGCAGGATTTAATGTACAATGCACGACAGAGGGCATCTTAGAGATGCTCCCTGAACCCAACCTACAATCCACGTCTTTTCTGAGGGGCTGCCTAGGCTGCCACACAGCAGACATGTTGATGGACCACTGGGCAGAGAGCCATCCGCTCTCCTGGGCCTGCAACAATGCACATCCTGGGCGAGGTGCTAGGTCTCCTTCCCCCGGGATGTGCAGGGGAAGCTTCAAAGGAACGCCGCCTTTGTGAGCTTCTCCAGTCCACTTGCTGTACTCAGCAACTGGCCCCTACCGGTTCTAAACCTCCACTCTGGTGGGAAGACTGGCCAGAAACCCCAAGGAAGGACTGAGGGTGTGCCAGCCTCTGCCAATCCCACCCCTCAGGTGGTGGAGGCGAGGTGAAGCACATCTCCGGGCTCTCGCCATCTTGAAGATGGGGAGCCCTGCCCAATCAGGACTAGGCCACTGCCCCCCTCCCACAGGTGAGTGGCAGGATAGGGGGGTGTACCCACCCCAGGGCAGGGACCCAGTGGTCCCTGCCCTTTACCTACCTGTAACGCCCCTGAATTTAGTATTTAGGGGCACCCTGAACCTTCCTTCCTTAGATCCAGATTCCGAAACAGCAAAGAAGATCAAGAAGCAAGAAGACCTGCCGTGCAGCTGCTAACAAGAGGAAGACACCAACTGCTTTGGCCACAGCCCTACCGGCCTGTCGACCCTTGAACCTGCTCCTGCTAAAACCCAGCATCTCCCGTGGCCAGCAACCTCACAAACCCCGGAGGACCTGGCTACCTTGTGACTAAGCATCTGGGACTCCCACGAGCAGTGGTACTGCTCAAAGCAAGTAACTGACCCCCGACAACAGCCAGGAACCCCGAACCCTACACACTGCACCCGCCAAGCCTGGCCTGTGCTGGAGTGGACAAAGACCACAAGGACGCCCCCTGGCGACTGGGACCCCGAATCCAGCACCCAAGGACCTCGACGCTCCCGACTACGCCTGCAGCCTCAGAACCAGGGACCCCCCCCCAACCGCGATCAACAGAGGGTAATATTTCCCGACACCAAAAGGCACCCCGGCTGTGCCCAACGCCTGGGTACCTACCTATCCTCCAACTACCCAACTTACCTCTCGAAGTGGTGGTCGCACCTGAAGAATCTTTGTCCCCAAGCTTGCAGCCTTTGTTCGTTCTTGAGCTTCTCCATTGCAATCCATCGATCGCCCCCTGCACCCAGCCGCCCAAGTGCCCCTGGCAGTGCAACCTCTACTCCAATCTACTTACCCATTTCCCCTGAGCAAGTGACCAGGAGCCCAGCTCCCACAGTCGCATGGCCTGCTACCCAGCAGCCACCAAACAAGGACCCCTGCCTTCCATAGGATAACATTGGGCCTAACTCACTCAGCACCCGGCTGACCATGTGCCGCTGAGGGTGTAACAACTGTACTTACCTGACCCTGGGAGACCCCCAGAACCTTAACTCTGCCAGTCTAGTACTTACCCAAAAGCCGATAACTCACTTTTCTTCCATAGAGTAACATTGACTGGTTTCACCTGAAAATTCTTCTAAGTGTGGAGTTTCTAAACTTTAAAATATTCACCTAAAATCAACAGAGTAACGAAAATGAAAATACTCACCTGCTATTAGGAGAGATCCCAGTGCTGGATCTTGGTGCCCAGCACTGACCCTGAAAAGTAATTACAACCATACTTACCGCTAACTCAATTTTCTTCCATAGGAAACCATTGACAGTTTTTCTGTGAAATTTCTTCTGAGTGTCGATTTTTGCAAACTACAAATATTCTTTAAAAATCGTACCAACTGTGAAAATGTAAATACTTACCTATTTTAGATAGATGTCCCAGTACTGAGCCTAGGAGCCCAGCACTGGATTACAAAAGTAACGAGAACATACTTTACCTGCAACTTGAATTTCCTTCCATAGGATAACATTGCCTAAGTTTTGCTAAAAAGTTTCTAAGTGTCGATTTTGCAAACTTACAAATATTCGTAAAAAATTGCCTGTATAACCTAAAAGCATTCTCGCAACTGCTTACAGGTGGTACACTAGTGCTGGATCCAGGATCCAACACTAAGCTAGAAAAAGCGACAATAACCTCACTTACCTGCTAAGTGAATTTCCTCCCATAGAATAACATTGGTGATTTTATTAGAGAAAAGTTTGTAAGTGTCAACTTTTAAAACACCCAAATATTTCATAAAAATCACAACAGTAGGGGAGGCGTGGCTAGCGGCCGGAGCAGTGGGGGCATCGGAGCAGCGGCGACATCCAGCAGGCGTCTCCCCCGTGGTGGTGCTGCGACTCCGTGGGGGCTGCCGCGACACATCGGGGTGACAGAGGCGAGAGGCGGCTACAGGGGCGTCCCGACGGTCTCGTAGACCCACCATAGCGCGTTGGGAGCGCATTGAGGAGAAGAGACGCCCCAATAACCGAGGTGAGACCGCCTCGGTGATAAGAGCTATTATAACACAATAGCCATAATAGCAACAGAGACTGCCTCAGTAAACCGTACACTGGCCTGGTCTGGCAAACAGCAGTGGTGGGTGGGTGGGTGGTGGTGGTGGTGGTGGTGGTGGGGTGGCCGCAGTGAACCACGTAGACGGTGCGAATCCTAGGGGTGCCCCGAATACTGGATTGTAAAGGAGACGGGGTGAGAAACCAGACATGCCGCTCGGGCTGCAATAAGCCCGCTGGCAGGCGGCGGTGATTACCACCCCCTACCTTCAACGCTTAATCGGGCTCCCCCATCCCCAACAGGATCACAATGAGCGGCAGGAATGCTAAAGTGCCGAACCTGGCGAAGTTAGAAAAATACGCCTACACGAAGTCACAGCCAGACCTTGCGGATCCCACTCCGGCACCGGTGCCGGGCTCGAAAGCCACAGACGCTCCAGAAGTGACTTTACAAGACATTATGGCCACCTTGAATAAAGTGCACACGTCCCTCGATTCCCACATCGGGACTCTCTCTTTATATATAAAAAAAATATGCTTGTTTTATTTTAGAACCAACACTTGGAGTTAAAATATACTTTCTCAACAGTAGATGTTTCATATAAATACTTTTGCAATATGCAATAGATTTTAGTAAACAGTTACAAGAGGTTGCAGTAGGCAACTATTTTTAAACACAACAATACATTGAGCTCAATGGTAAATTCAAGTTATTTGCAACAGATTACTTTTTAGATTACTTTTGGAATTCCAGGACTGGATCCTAGATTCAGTCCTGGGTCAGTTCTCAGAATCAAGTGATGAAAGTCGACTTAAGTACTGTAATGATTTTTAACTAATATTTAGCTATTTTAAAAGTTGACACTTAGAAAATATTTCAGAGAAAACAATCAATGATTCCCTATGGAAGAAAATGCAGGTTACAGGCACAATATGTTCTCGTTACTTTTGTAATCCAGTACTGGGTGCCTAGACTCAGTACTGGGACCTTTATCCAAAACAGGTAAGCAATTACGTTTTCAGATATTATGCGAATTTTGAAGACTATTTAAAGATTGCAGAAATCGACACAGAACAAATTTCACAGAAAAACAGTCAATGGTTTCCTATGGAAGAAAATTGAGTTAAGGGTAAGTACAGTTGTAGAGATTTTTCCAGAGTTAGTGCTGGGCATCAGGATCCAGCACTGGGAGTTCACCTAGGAACAGGTGAGTAAATTAGTTTGTGTCACTCGGCTGATTTTTGGTGAATATTTGAAGATTTGAAAAGTCCACACTTAGAAGAAATTTCAGGAAAAAGCCAGTCAATGTTACCCTATGAGGAAAATAGAGTTTGCGGTTTAAGGGTAAGTACTCGACTGGCAGAGTTGAGGTTCTGGGCACAGACTCATGGGTCTCCCAGGGTCAGGTAGGTACAGTTGGTTCACCCTCAGCGGCTCTAGGGCGGCCGGGTGCAGAGAGAGTTAGGCCCAATGTTTTCCTATGAGGGATAGGGGGGGCCTTGGTTGGTGGCTGCTGACTGGCAAGCCACGCGGCTGTGAGAGCTGGGCTCCTGGTCACTTACTCAGGGCAAGTGGGGAAGTAGGAAGGAGTAGAGTTTTCACTGCCAGGGCCACTCGGGCGGCTGGGTGCAGAGTGCTTTTGAGCCTTTGGGCGCTCAATGGATGTCAATGGGAAATCTCCGGTTAGGAAAAAGACTGCAAGCTCGGGGACGAGGACTCTTCAGGTGCCACCACCACTTCGAGAGGTAAGTTGGGTAGTTGGAGGATAGGTAGGTACCCCGGGGTTGGACACAGGGGGCCGTGGGGCGCCGCGTGCAGGGGTGCCTTTAGGTGTCGGGAAATCTTACCCTCAGTTGATCGCGGTTGGGGGGGCACCAGGTTCTGAGGCTGCAGGCTTCTTCAGGAGGGTCGAGGGAGCTCCTTGGGTGCCGGACTCGGGGACACAGTCGCCTTGGGGTCGTCCTCAGGGTCTTTAAATTTCTTTTCTAAACTTTTCTTTTTCTTTCCTTTTTCTTTTCTTTAGGTTACTTCTAGTAACATCATTTATGTTTTCTTGCACTATTAAATTCGAACCACCTCTTTCACTATACGATCTCTTTGAATATTGGTGTGGCTCTGTAATACGCTTGGATTATTGTGCATGGAATATTTTCATTACTATGTTGCAGTTTATACATTTTGTTATTACTTAGAGTATTTTTATATTTCAGGTGGATTTAGTTTATAGATTTTGTTTTTTTGGATTTAGAGCTTGTGTTTGCATGATGCTCCTAGTAACGAACATGATGGCAGTGTTTTAGGACATGGTGATACGAGTTGTTTCCTCTGCTGTGCGCTTCTCCTTTTTATTTGGCCATTGTTTTGATTAAGATTAGGACGCTACGTCACTCACCCGTGACGTTTTTGACGTCGAGAACGCTTTTGCGAGTTGGCTCGGTCTAGTTGTTTTTCGTTGACGGAAGTATAATTGTACTTCCGTGACGCTGGGATCTTGCACGAGTATTGTATTGGGACCGCCGGAAAGTAAGTTTGCAGTTTGAATAATGGTCAAGTGTTGACATTTTGATAGATGTTGCTGTGTATTTCCTGTGAGGGAGTTTTTGGATGAGAAATTTTAACTTTTTACTTTGGTCTCTGTGTTCTTTTCTTTTCTCTTGTGCAGTTTGACTGGCGGTGTGTTTGACAACACACGTGTCTTACCCCCTTAGTCCAGATGATTTGAACTTACTTCTGTGAGTATACCCGTGGGTATATATGATTGGGACTTTGGTCTTGTTATTTATTGTTCTGGCTATTTTTCACTTATTACGGCCCATGTTCCCCCCTCTTTTTGTTTTCCCACTTTATCCTGTTTTCTTCAGGTGGCATTCCCTTTCGTAATAAGGATTGCGGTATGCAACTCACCCTATGTGGGTTTTATTTTCAGTGGCGTGATTCTGTCCTGGTACCTTGAAATACTAGAGGTGAGGTGTGATTAATCGCGGAACAATGTAATTGGTGGAGTATGTGTTGATCTGATGAGATTTTTTGTGTTTTGTATCATGCAGCTTGAATTATGTTTTTTTCATTTTGATTGGATATGTTGTGTCACATTACATTGTATTTTCTTGTATTTATTCTAGCTGTTTACATCAAAGATTTGCACTGATTGAGATTCCCGCTCGTGACTGAGCTTCGTCCCTTAGATTTTCTGTTTTGGATAATATTTACAGGTATTCAATGGACCCGTTCATGCTCCTACTTCTCTCATTTTCTTACCTGATTAGCGTTATGGTGGTGCAACTATTGTTTTTCTTATTGCACAGTGGCTTTGGGTTATCTCACTTCGGGTGTTTTCTTGGGCGCATATCTTTCTTCTCTCTTTTTTTCAAATTTTGGTGCGATATGTTGGTGGCTCTTTTCACGTGGTGAATGGAGGTGATTATACTGGGATGTATTTTCCGCTATTATGTCTTTGCAAACAATGTTTTTTAAAGTTTTGTAATATGATGAACGTATTCGGATTAGTATGATTCTGTCCTTAATCATGATTATGTCCTTGCTTGGTCTTCTCCTTTTGTGAGGGTTTTGCATTAGATTAGAGTTTTTGATTCTGATTTATGAATATTTATGTTGTGACTAATGACTTTGATTTTAGTCAAGATTTTGTATCTTTCCAGCCCTGAAGATTCAGAAACTCTTTTTCTCTGATGAAACACGTGTCGGCTGGCCGTTTATGCACAACTTATTAAAGAAGAACTGATACCTTCGTTGGATTCATCTTGTTTTTGTTTCCAAATGTGGATTTTACCATTTGTGACGTGAATTGTGTGTGTGAGAAAGTGCCATCTTTCTTGCATGGTATGCCCCCACTTTTTGCTAAATTGCTGAATGTACTTCGATTGAGTGTACCCTGGGTTCCTGCCAATCAGGTGCCCAGGGCCTATGTTCCTTCCTTAAACCACACAAACTCCAAATTGGCAAACCCTAGCCACATGTCAGCCCCTAGTAAATGGTACCCTAGGTACCCAGGGCCTTGTGACCAGGGAAGGCCTCTAAGGGCTGCAGCACTCATTGTGCCACCCTCAGAGGCCCTGTACCCTTACACACACACACTGCCCTTGCAGGCTGAGTGTCTGGGTGCAGGACAAAACAAAGAGTCGACATGGCACACATCACTGTGTACCATGCCCATCACCTACACTGCCAAGGCATATGTCAGCCACCCCTCTAGCTGGGTACACTACGCCTATGGTGTGGGCACAGGAGCAGGAGCCCTGTGCCCCTACAGTACCCGGGTCCATTCCTGGGCACTGTAAGTGCAGTGCTGTCATTTAAGAATACATGGTGCTGAGAGCTTGTCAAACACGAGCTCCACAGCACCATATTGGCAACACTGAAGCCTGGGAAGTTTGGTATCAAACTTCTCAACACATTAAATCCTACACTGGCATCAGTGTGGGTTCAATGTACTAAGCACCCCAGAGGGCATCTTAGAAGATGCCCCCTTACAGCTAACTTGCAATCCACGTCTGCTCTGAGGCTGCCCAGGCTGCCACACAGCAGACACGTTGCTGGACCCCTGGGTGGGAGAGCCCCTGCTCTCCCGGGCCTGCAACAATGCACATCCTGGGTGAGGTGAGAAATCTCCTCCCCCAGGATGAGCAAAGGGAAGCTTCAAAGGCATGCCGCCAGTTGGAGTTTCCCCAGGCCACTGCAACCCCCCACTCTGGCGGGAAGCTTTGGCCGGAAACCCCATACAAGGACAGGGGATGTGCCAGCCTGCCCACCCCACCCCTCAGGTGGGGGAGGCGAGGTGAAGCACATCTCCGGGCTCTCGCCATCTTGAAGATGGGAGGCCCTACCCTATCAGGATTAGGCTACTGCCCCCCTCCCACAGGAGAGAGGCAGGATAGGGGGTGTACCCACCCCAGGACAAGGACCCATTGGTCCCTGGCCTTCACCTACCTGTAACGCCCCTAAATCTAGTATTTAGGGGCCCCCTGAACCTTCCTTCCTCAGATTCCAGATAGAAAAACGACAAGAAGAGCAAGAAGAACAAAGACCTGCCCTGCAGCTGCTAAAAAGAGAAGAAGACACCAACTGCTTTGGCCCCAGCCCTACCGGCCTGTCGACTCTCGAACCTGCACCAGCGCGGCATCCCACGTGGCCAGCAACCTCACCAACCCCGGAGGACCTGGCTACCTTTTAGCTCTAAGCCCCTGGGACTCCCACGAGTAGAGGCTCTACTCAAGAAACCTACTTGCTATCCCTGGCACCAGCCCGGGACCGCGGACCCAACACACTCTGCACCAGCCAAGCCTGGCCAGTGCCGGAGTGGACAAAGACCCAGAGGACGACCCCACGGCGACTGTGACCCAGAGTCCGGCACCCAAGGACCCCCCTCGACATCCCGGAAGAAGCCTGCAGCCTCAGAACCAAGTGCCACCCCAGCCGCGATCAACCAGAGGGTAAGATTCCCGACGTCAAAAGGCACCCCTGCACCCGGCGCCCTGCGACCCCCTGTGCCCAATCCCGGGGTACCCACTTAACCTACAACTACCCAACTTACCTCTCGAAGTGGTGGTGGCACCTGAAACATCCTCGTCCCCGAGCCTGCAGCCTCTTTCCAAACCGGAACATTCCCATTGATTTCCATTGAGCGCCCTAAGGCTCAAAAGCACCCTGCACCCAGCCGCCCGAGTGGCCCTGGCAGTGCCCTCTACACTAACCTACTTCCCCACTTGCCCTGAGTAAGTGACCAGGAGCCCAGCTCCCACAGCCGCGTGGCTTGCCAGACAGCAGCCACCAACCAAGGCCCCCCTATCCCTCATAGGATAACATTGGGCCCAACTCTCTCTGCACCCGGCCGTCCTGAAACCGCTGAGGGTGAACCAACTGTACCTACCTGACACTGGGGGACCCCTGAGTCCATGCCCGGAATTTCAACACTACCAGTCGAGTACTTACCCTTAAACCGCTAACTTCATTTTCCTCATAGGGTAACATTGACTGGCTTTTTCTTCAAAAATCTTCTAAGTGTGAACTTTTCAAAACTGCAAAAATTCACCAAAAATCAGCCAAGTGACAAAAACGAATTTACTCACCTGCTCCTAGGTGAGCTCCCAGTGCTGGATCTTGGTGCCCAGCCCTGACTCTGAAAAGTGTTCACAACTATACTTACTTCTAACTCATTTTTCTCCCATAGGAAACCATTGTCTGCTTTTCTGTGAAATTTCTTCTAAGTGTCTACTTTTGCAAATTTGAAATATTCTTTTAAAATCGTACCATTTCTGAAAACGAAATTACTTACCTGCTTTTGATAAGGACCCCAGTCCTGGGTCTAGGCACCCAGTCCTGGATTACTAAAGTAACGATAAAGTACTCTACCTGCAATTTGAATTTCTTGCCATAGAGATCCATTGAATGTTTTCTGTGAAATATTTTCTAAGTGCTAACTTTTGAAATAGTTAAATATTATTTAAAAATCATTACAGTTATTAAGTCGACTTTCATCACTTGAATCTGAATACTGACCCCAGGCTGGTTCTAGGATCCAGACCTGGAATTCCAAAAGTAATCTGAAAAGTAATTTATTACAAATAACCTGAATTTACCATTGAGCTCAATGCATTGTTATGTTTAGGAAATAGGATTGTTTATTGCAACCAACTGTGACTGTTTACACAAATTTATTGCTTGAAACAAAAGTATTTATATTCAACCTCTCATTCTGAGAAAGTATATTTTTACCCCCTTTGTGGTTCTAAAAATAAAACAAGCATATATTTTATATATACAAATCATTGGCCTAGAGTTCAGTTATTGAGTGTGTGAAACCATTTGCTGACTGAGTGTGTACAATAAATGCTTTACACTGTCCTCTGGTACTGCCTTACTGCTCGACCAAGCTACCACTTTTGAGAGTAAGGTCATACCTAACTTTGACCTCTATCAGCCTCTGGGGGACTGTGGACTCTGTACACCCTGTACCTATTAGGGAACAGTATATACAGAGCCACTTTCTCACAGTGTGCACTGGTTTGCGTTAAGTCCTCAGGGTCTTTGTTCACTCCGTCACTGGCCAGGCTCGGCTGGTGCAGAGTGTGCTGGGTTCGCGGTTCCGGGCTGCTGCTAGGGGTTAGAGATAGGTTTCGAGTAGAGCCTCTACTCATGGGAGTCCCAGGGGCTTAGACCCAAAAGGTAGCCAGGTCCTCCGGGGTTGGTGAGGTTGCTGGCCACGAGAGATGCCGCGCTGGAGCAGGTTCGAGGGTCGACAGGCCGGTAGGGCTGGGGCCAAAGCAGTTGGTGTCTTCCTCTTTTTAGCAGCTGCAGGGCAGGTCTTTGTTCTTCTTGCTCTTCTTGTAGTTTCAAATCTGGAATCTGGGGAAGGAAGGTTCAGGGTGCCCCTAAATACTAGATTTAGGGGCATTACAGATAGGTGAAGGCCAGGTCCCTGTCCTGGGGTGGGTACACCCCCTATCCTGCCTCTCTCCTGTGGGAGGGGGGCAGTAGCCTAGTCCTGATAGGGTAGGGCTCCCCATCTTCAAGATGGCGAGAGCCCGGAGATGTGCTTCACCTCGCCTCCCCCACCTGAGGGGTGGGGTGGGCAGACTGGTACATCCCCTGTCCTTGTTTGGGGTTTCCGGCCAAGCTTCCCGCCAGAGTGGGGGGTTGCAGTGGCCTGGGGAAGCTCACAGAGGTGGCATGCCTTTGAAGCTTCCCTTTGCTCATCCTGGGGAGGAGATTTATCACCTCGCCCAGGATGTGCATTGTTGCAGGCCCAGGAGAGCAGGGGCTCTCCCACCCAGGGGTCCAGCAACGTGTCTGCTGTGTGGCAGCCTGGGCAGCCTCAGAGAAGACGTGGATTGTAGGTTAGTTGTAAGGGGGCATCTCTAAGATGCCCTCTGGGGTGCTTGGTACATTAAATTCCACACTGGCATCAGTGTGGGTTTAATGTGCTGAGAAGTTTGATACCAAACTTCCCTGTCTTCAGTGTTGCCATTATGGTGCTGTGGAGTTCGTGTTTGACGAGCTCTCTGCACCATGTACTCTTAAATGGCAGCACTGCACTTACAGTGCCCAGAAATGGACCTGGTTACTGTAGGGGCACAGGGCTCCTGCTCCTGTGCCCACACCATTGGCATAAGGCACCCAGCCAGAGGGGTGGCTGATAAATGCCTTGGCAGTGTAGGTGATGGGCATGATACACAGATGTGTGCCATGTCGACTTTGTTTTGTCCTGCACCCAGACACCCAGCCTGCAAAGTGTGTGTGTGTGTGTGTGTAAGGGTACAGGGCCTCTAAGGGTGGCACAATGAGTGCTGCAGCCCTTAGAGGCCTTTCCTGGTCACAAGGCCCTGGGTATCATTTACCAGGGGCTGACATGTGGCCAGGGTTTGCCAATTGGGAGTTTGTGTGTTTTAGGGAAGGAACATAGGCCCTGGGCATCTGATTGGCAGGAGTCCAGGGTACATTCAGTCAAAGTACATTCAGCAATTCAGCAAAAAGTGGGGGCATACCAGGCAAGAAAGATGGCACTTTCTCACAGGCCGCTATTGGTGAAAGGGGAACGGAGGGTTTCTATGGACAACGGACGTTTGCTCTCACCCCGCTAGTTATGGTAAAGGGGACGAATATTAAGCGCTCTGCACTGTTGGGGTGGCGGGTAGTTATATGTCCGTCAAACAGGGAGGCAGGGAGGAGGATGGGAGGGATTGGGCTGTTCTTACACGGTTTAGTGTTTTTGGTTGTTATTGTTCTAAGGGCACAGATCTTAACCAGGCCAACAAGTATTGGTTTCAAGAAGCACTCCCGATACACATCCTTGACTACATGTTTCAACTATGACAGGAATAATCAGGCAGGACTTACCGCAACCTAACCCACCAACATCCCCTCTGTCCCCGGTTACCCCACTGTCACTAATTACATGGAATGTCCGTGGATTAGGAGACAAGATTAAGAGGTCTAGTTCTCCAGCATGTAAAACGGTGTGCACCTGCGATAGCCCTCAGACAGGAATCACACCTAACGGGTTCGTCCTGTAAAGCGATGGACCGATGGGGCTTTAAAATGATTGTACACTCTGAGTTTTCCTCCGGATCGCGGGGTGTAGGTATCTTGGTGAGAAACAATTCCCACTGATAACCAAACATGGACAGATGACCAGGGCCGCTTTGCCGCTATGTCCTGTCAATGGGAGAGGAGGTCCCTTAATGTGGTGTTGGTATATATTCCTCCAGCGCTCCACGCAGAGGCCCTCCCGGCATTCAGTAGGTTTCTACTCAACCTCCCAGAGGGGGTAAGATTATAGGGGGGGTGGGGGCAATTAATGGGGTTCTTGATAGTCATCCCCGTAAACCTCAGACAACTGGAATATCCCGCATCGAGAGTTTTCTAGAAGCCCTTGGTCTCATGGATGCCTGGAGGTGTCGTCATCTCACAGCACGCCAGTTTACTTATCAATCGGGAGAACATAATAGCCTCTCAAGGAAAGATTATTTTCTGACGTCAGCGGACAGCTTACAGAACGTGGCGGCCGTAGAGATTAGACCTAGGGGAATCACAGACCACTCCCCAGTGTTACTGACGTACACATGTCATCACAAGCTTAGACAACGAATCTACCCTATCTATCCCAATTACTTGCACAAACCCAAGATCCTCAAAGACCTCCGCACTGCAACACACTGCTACTTTGTAGAAAATACAACATCGGTCACATCAGCAGCCACCCTTTGGGAGGCCTACAAAACGGTTATGCGGGTGCAAGCCATTGCATCTAGAGTGGGTCACAAACGCGATGCACAAGAGTTGCTTAACATAGAGTCGATATTGCACCAGACTGAGGAGAAGCATGCACAAAAAAAGACATCGGAGTTGTCCCACTTGCTGCGTGTCCTGCAGCAAGAATACAGGGAACACCTACAAGCAATTGCGACAGCTAGGCTAAAGGCAACACAACATAAAATATATGAAATAGGGGATAAAGTGGGTAAACTCCTGGCCTAGCTCGACAAAAAAAGAGAGCCCGGAGTTGGATAGCGCAGATAAAAACCCAAGAAGGACTACTGGTATCTGACCCCAAAGAAATAGTAAATACTCTGACCGGATATTTTACCCAGGTTTACAAGTCCTCGTCTGCCACTACGGAGGACGAGGCGCTGGATTACCTTAAAGACATACACATGCCCAGATTAACACCCGAGGCAATCCAACAGCTTGAGGCTGATCTTACTGCGGAAGGTCTGCAGTTAGCAATCGGGTGTGAGAAAGAGGCTCTGTATATACTGTTCCCAAAGAGGTACAGGGTGTACAGAGTCCCCAGAGGTTTGGCAGAGGCTAAAGTTAGATATAACCTTACTCTCTAAAGTGGTAGCTTGGTCGAGCAGTAAGGTAACATCAGAGGACAGTGTAAAGCATTTGTTGCACACACTCAGCCAGCAAATGGTCTCACACACTCAATAACTGAACTCTAGGCCAATGGTTTATATATAAAAATATAAAGCTGGTTTAATTTTAGAACCAACAATAGGTATTAAAATATACTTTCTCAGAATGAGATGCTTTATATAAATACTTTTGCAATATGAAATTGACTTTTGTAGAAAGTTACATGTGGTTGCAATAGGCAACACAATTCTAAACACAATGCATTGAGTTCAATGCAAGTTTCAAGTTATTTGCCACAGATTACTTTTAGGATTACTTTTGGAATTCCAGGACTGGATCCTAGATTCAGTCCTGGGTCAGTACTTGGAATCAAGTGATGAAAGTCGACTTAATTACTGTGATGATTTTTAGACAATATTTTGCTATTTTAAAAGTTGACACTTAGAAAATATTTCATAGAAAACAGTCAATGATTCCTATGGCAGAAAATTTAAGTTGCAGGTCTAGTATGTTTTCGTTACTTTTGTAAACCAGTACTGGGTGCCTAGACTCAGTACTGGGACCTTTATCCAAAACAGGTAAGTATTTACGTTTTCAGATATTATACGATTTTTAAAGAATATTTAGAAAGTGACAGAAGAAATTACACAGAAAAACAATCAATGATCTCCTATGGGAGACAATTGGGTTACTGGTAAGTACAGTTGTAAGTATTTTTCAGAGTCAGTGCTGGGCACCAAGATCCAGCACTGGGAGCTCACCTAAGAGGAGGCGAGTATTTTCGTTTTCGTTACTCGGCTGATTTTTGGTGAATATTTTACGTTTTGAAAAGTCCACACTTAGAAGAAATTTCAGGAAAAGCCAGTCAATGATACCCTAAGGAGAAAATTGAGCTATCGGTTTAAAAGTAAGTACTCGACTGGCAGAGTTAAGGTTCCGGGCATAAACTCAGGGATCTCCCAGGGTCAGGTAGGTACAGTTGGTTCACCCTCAGCGGCACAAGGGCGGCCGGGTGCAGAGAGAGTTAGGCCCAATGTTATCCTATGAGAGGTACGAGGGCCTTGGTTGGTGGCTGCTGACTAGCAGGCCACGCGGCTGTGGGAGCTGGGCCCCTGGTCACTTACTCGGGGCAAGTGGGGAAGTAGATAGGTGTAGAGGTTGCACTGCCAGGGCCACTCGGGCGGCTGGGTGCATGTTTTCTTTTAGCCTTCGGGCGCTCGATTGATTTCAATGGGAAATCTCCGGTTTAGAAAAAGACTGCATGCTCGGGGACGAGGATTCTTCAGGTGCCACCACCACTTCGAGAGGTAAGTTGCTGGGTTCGCGGTTCCGGGCTGCTGCCAGGGATTACAAGTAGTTTTTGAGTAGAGCCTCTACTCATGGGAGTTCCAGGGGGCTTAGAGTCAAAAGGTAGCCAGGTCCTCCGGGGTTGGTGAGGTTGCTGGCCACAAGAGATGCCGGGTTGGAGCAGGAGCAGGTTCGAGGGTCGACAGGCCGGTAGGGCTGGGGCCAAAGCAGTTGGTGTCTTCCTCTTCTTAGCAGCTGCACGGCAGGTCTTCTTTCTTCTAGCTCTTCTTCGGATTTTGGAATCTGGAGAAGGAAGGTTCAGGGTGCCCCTAAATACTAGATTTAGGGGCGTTACAGGTAGGTGAAGGGCAGGGACCAATGGGTCCCTGTCCTGGGGTGGGTACACCCCCTATCCTGCCTCTCTCCTGTGGGAGGGGGGCAGTAGCCTAGTCCTCATTGGTCAGGGCTTCCCATCTTCAAGATGGCGAGAGCCCGGTGATGTGCTTCATCTCGCCTCCCCCACATGAGGGGTGGGGTTGGCAGGCTGGTACATCCCCTGTCCTTATTTGGGGTTTCCGGACAAGCTTCCCGCCAGAGTGGGGGGTTGCAGTGGCCTGGGTATGCTCACAGAGGCAGCATGCCTTTAAAGCTTCCCCCAGCCCATCCTGGGGGGGGGGAGGAGATTTAGCACCTCGCCCAGGATGTGCATTGTTGCAGATCCAGGAGAGCAGGGGCTCTCCTACCCAGGGGTCCAGCAACATGTCTGCTGTGTGGCAATCTAGGCAGCCTCAGAACAGACGTGGATTGTAGGTTAGGTTTCAGGGGGCATCTCTAAGATGCCCTCTGTGGTGCTTAGTACATTAAATCCCACACTGGCATCAGTGTGGGTTAAATGTGCTGAGAAGTTTGATACCAAACTTCCCAGTGTTGCCATTATGGTGCTGTGGAGTTGGTGTTTGATGAGCTCTCAGCACCATGTACTCTTAAATGGCAGCACTGCATTTACAGTGCCCAGGAATGGACCTGGGTACTGTAGGGGAACAGGACTCCTGCTCCTGTGCCCACACCATTGGCATAGGGGACCCAGCTAGAGGGGTGGCTGATGTATGCCGTGGCAGTGTAGGTGGTGGGCATGGCACACGGAGATGTGTGCCATGTCAACTCTTTGTTTTGTCTTGTACCCAGACACTCAGCCTGCAAGGGCAGTGTGTGTGTGTAAGGGTACAGGGCCTCTAAGGGTGGCACAATGAGTGATGCAGCTCTTAGAGGCCTCCACTGGTCACAAGTCCCTGGGTACCTAGACCAGGGGCTGACATGTGGCCAGGGTTTGCCAATTTGGGTTTTGTTTGTTTTAGGGAAGGAACAAAGGCCCTGGGCACCTGATTGGCAGGAGTCCAGGGCACACTCAGTCAAAGTACATTCAGCAATTCAGCAAAAAGTGGGGGCATACCATGCAAGAAAGATGGCACTTTCTCACATCGGGTCACTGCGCTCTGGGAGGGCGGTTGGACCCAACGGCATTCCCATCGAATACTATAAAAAGATGGCAAATACACTCTCACCCCATTTGTTGAATATGTATCTCAAGGGTTTGGCGGTGGGTGAACTCCCGAATGACCAACGAATGGCCACCATAGTGGCGTTTCCCAAACCGGGAAAACCGCCCGAAGATTGCACCTCATACCGACCAATATCGCTGCTTAATGCGGAGGCGAAAATTCTCGCTAAACTCCTGGCAACAAGATTGACCCCACACTTGGCAACCCTAATACACCCGGATCAGTCGGGATTTATGCCAGGTCGCAACACGGCTCTTAACAGGAGGCGCCTCAAAGGAGTGATGGCCCGTATACCGTATATACAAGAACCGGCGGTCATTCTTTCGCTAGACGTCCGTATGGCGTTTGATATGGTGGAGTGGCCGTTTCTTTTCGCGGTTCTTAAGCACCTAGGCTTTGGCCCCAAATTTTGTGCGCGGGTGCGCCTGTTGTACTCAAAACCCATAGCACATGTTACGGTAAATGGTCACATGTCTGAGGGCTTCTCGCTGGGACGGGGTACCTGCCAGGGGTGTCCCCACTGTTGTTCGCCCTGGTGCTTGAACAATTAGCAGCGCTGATTAGATGGGAGCCGACCATCCGGGGACTCAAAAGGGCGGCGGGATGGGAGGACCGTATCTCCTTATATGCGGATGACATCTTGTTATACCTGGCCACCCCCAGACATTCCATCTTAGTGTTACTAAATGTTTTAGAGATTTATGGGCGAGTATCGGGCTATACTATTAACTGGACCAAATCGGTCCTATTCGTACTTGTAGGCCCGCGATCTCTTAGTCACCGAGGAGGGCTTCAAATACTTAGGTATCTATGTGACGCCGAGGCCCGATGAATTCTGCGCCAGGAACCTTATACCCCCTTGGAATGTTTAAAACGTGATATAACACACTGGCCCACTTTACCTTTAATACTGCTTGGAAAAGCAGAGCTTTTTTAAATGATGGCGCTCCTGCGGTTTCTTTATGCCCTAGAAAAAACTCCGGTACCACGGCGCTATTTTAAAACTATAGCGGCTGCGGTCTCTAATTTACTGTGGGGGAATAAACCGGCGCAGATTGCGATGGAAAAATTGGTTAAAGGCTTGTACGATGGGGGTATAGCACTTCCAAACATACAATTATACTATTGGGCAGCACAGTTAAAAATAATTAATCAATGGATCCACGCCCCACAAGCAGACCCAGCGTTCCGAGCAGACAGATATGGGCTGGGGGATGGTGGCGTCATGGCGGCCCTGTACAATCGAAAGAGAACTTACCCCCTGTGAGAAAGTGCCATCTTTCTTGCATGGTATGCCCCCACTTTTTGCTGAATTGCTGAATGTACTTTGACTGAGTGTGCCCTGGACTCCTGCCAATCAGGTGCCCAGGGCACTTTGATTGTTTTCTTTGAAATATTTTCTAAGTGTCACAGTTTAAAACAGCTAAATATTGTTTAAAAATCATTACAGTAATTAAGTCGACTTTCATCACTTGATTCGGAGTACTGACCAAGGACTGAATCTAGGATCCAGTCCTGGAATTCCAAAAGTAATCTAAAAAGTAATCTGTTGCAACTAACTTGAATTTACCATTGAGCTCAATGCATGGTTGTGTTTAAAAATAGAGTTGCCTACTGCAACCACTTGTAACTGTTTACTAAAGTCTATTGCCTATTGCAAAAGTATTTATATGAAACATCTCTTGCTGAGAAAGTATATTTTAAATCCAAGTATTGATTCTAAAATAAAACAAGCATATATTTTTTATATATAAACCATTGGCCTAGAGTTCAGTTATTGAGTGTGTGAGACCATTTGCTGACTGTGTGTGTACAACAAATGCTTTACACTGTCCTCTGGTACTGCCTTACTGCTCGACCAAGCTACCACTTTAGAGAGTAAGGTTATATCTAACATTAACCTCTGTCAAACCCTGGGGGACTGTGGACTCTGTACACCCTGTACCCATTAAGGAACAGTATATACAGAGCCACTTTCTCACACTGGTGGATCAGCGGTGGGATACAAACTTGCATTTGTTGGACTACTTGGTTACCATCTGATCACACGACAGAACTCTTAAAAATTGCCTTTAGAATTCTGATTGGTCTTTTCCAAAATTACTAGAAGTCTTGCTAGGGCCTTGCTTAAGTCCCATTATAAATTTAGAAAAATAAAAGTCACTATAGTCAGGGTAGAGGATTAGAACTGCCAGGTTAGAATGTCTCAAACAAACCCAGCTGTTAGTGACCATAATAACATGGACCTGGTGGAGGAGCTCGACCTCGCACTTTACTTACACTTGTCTTTCAAGGAATTGAGGTCCTTATGCAAACTTAAAAATTTACCAATGGGCCTGCATCCAACCAAACTAGGGCTCCAGGAGCTCTTGGCTGAGTATGCTAAGGACCACCCATCTGAACATGATGGCCAGTCAGATGAGGAAAGGGAAGCAGAGGAGGTTGACAATAACACCCCCATACTATTCCCTAGGGAGGAGAGGGCACCCATACCCTCCAATCCAAGGATTAGCATCTGGGCACCAAGAGACTACACAGGTGGCTCTGGTACCAGAGAGAACACTGGGGGACCCACCAGTGAGGAGGACAGCCTTGTGAGGCTGGCCAAAAGACTAGAGCTAGAGTCCAGGCTCCTGGCTCTAGAAAAAAGAAAGGAGAGAGATGGGTTTAGCACCCATCAATGGTGGCAGCAATAATAAAAATAAGGATAGGGAGGAAACTTCTGACCTTAAAATCCCCAAAGGGATTGTCCCTAAATTTGAGGAGGGTGATATCACATCACCAAATGGTTCACAGCCTTTGAGAGGGCTTGTGATATCAGAAAAGTAAGGAAACCTCTCTGGGGGGCACTCCTGTGGGAACTGTTCTCTGGTAACTGCAGAGACAGGCTTCTGACACTCTCTGGGCCAGAAGCAGGATCCTATGACCTCATGAAGAAACCTCTGACTGAGGGATTTGGATTCACCACTGAGGAGTATAGAATTAGATTCAGGGGGACTCACAAAACCCAGACCCAGTCCTGGATTGATTTTGTAGACTTCTTGGTGAAGACACTGGATGGTTGGTTAGCTGGACATGGTGTGCAGGATTTTACTGGATTGTATAATTTATTCATGAAGGAACATATATTGAGTAACTGCACAAATTAAAAGTTGCATCAGCTTTTGGTAGAGCTAGGTCTAATTTCTCCTCAAGAATTGGGAAATAAGGCAGACCACTGGGTCAAGACTAGGGTGACCAAGTCAGCCACTGGGGGTGACCAAAAGAAAGTGGTCCTAAAACCTCCCCAGGGGAAAGGTGGTGAGAATCCCCAAGATAAAAAGTTTGAGTCTTCCAAAGGGCCCCAAAAACCTGTTCAGGTGGGTGGGACCCAAAATACTCCCTATGTGCCCCAACCATATAGGGGGAAGAACTTTGATCCCTTAAAGGCCTGGTGTAATACCTGCAAGAAGCAAGGACACTTAACTGTAGCTTGCCCCCAAAACAAAGCCCCTAAGGCACCCAGTACAGCTACTCCTGGGGCAGCAAGCATACAAATGGGATCAGAGGTGTACCCTGAGCAAATCTGGGAACACACTGAAGCAAGTCTAGTCTCCTTGGGAGAAGTGGAGTTTGCCACTGTAGCTGTGTGCTCCCCCAACTTAAAGAAATACTTACAGCACCCCTGGGTGAATGGAACTAGGGTAGGAGCTCTGAGGGATACAGGTGCCAGTGTCACTATGGTGAAAGACACACTGGTTTCCCCTGAGCAATACTTGATTGGGAAGTCTTACCCAGTCACCAACGCTGACAGTGTCACCACTAGTCATCCCATGGCCATGGTAACATTAGGCTGGGGGGGGGGGGGGGGGGTTACTGGCCTGAAACAGGTAGAGGTCTCTCCAAAGTTGCCAGCTGCCTGTCTGCTTGGAAATGATCTGGAAACCTCAGCCTGGGCTGAGGTTGAGCTAAAGGCCCATGCAGCCATGCTGGGCATCCTTGAATTGGTGTGCGTGCAAACCAGAGCACAGAGCAAGAGGAAGGGTGAAAAAGTAGGTCTGGAGCCTGAAATAATGGCCCAGCCAACCAAGAGAAAAGGAAAGACTGGGGAACCAGCTTCTACACAGCAAAACATTTAGGACCCCTCTCCCCAGGGAGAGGATTTGGATACCCCTGAGGGAACTGAGTCCATAGAGCTTGATCCTTACCAGGTTGAACTCTTGGGCCCAGGGGGACCCTCTAGGGAAGAGCTGTGCCAGGGTCAGCGAGACTGTCCCACTCTTGAAAGCCTGAGGCAGCAAGCTGTTTCAGAAGCAAGGGGAGATGTCAGTGGTACTCACAGAGCTAATTGGGAAGAGGGATTACTGTATGCCGAGGCAAGAAACCCCACTCCTGGAGCCACCAGGAGGGTGGTAGTGCCACAGAAGTACAGGGAGTTCCTCCTAACTTTGGCTCATGACATCCCCCTAGCTAGACATCTGGGGCAATCCAAAACTTGGGAAAGGTTAGTGAGTCACTTTTACTGGCCCCAGATGCACCAAAAGGTGAAGGAGTTTGTCAGCTCCTGTGTTACCTGTCAAGCCAGTGGCAAGACAGGTGGCCACCCAAAGGCCCCCCTCATCCCACTACCAGTGGTGGGGGTCCCCTTTGAAAGGGTAGGAGTGGACATTGTGGGTCCACTTGAACCTCCCACAGCCTCAGGGAACACATTTATTCTAGTGGTAGTGGATCATGCCACTAGGTACCCTGAAGCAATTCCACTTAGGACTACTACAGCTCCTGCAGTAGTCAATGCCCTCCTGGGTGTCTTCACCAGAGTGGGGTTTCCTAAGGAGGTGGTTTCAGACAGGGGTTCCAACTTCATGTCTGCTTACCTAACACACATGTGGAAGGAGTGTGGGGTGCAGTATAAGTTTACTACCCCCTACCACCCACAAGCCAATGGCCTTGTTGAGAGATTCAACAAGACATTGAAAGGCATGATCATGGGGCTCCCTGAAAAACTCAAAAGGAGATGGGAAGTCCTGTTACCATGCCTGCTTTTCGCTTACAGGGAGGTACCACAGAAGGGGGTAGGTTTCTCACCCTTTGAACTTCTGTTTGGTCATCCTGTAAGGGGACCACTTTGTCTTGTAAAAGAGGGCTGGGAGAGGCCACTTCAAGAGCCCAAACAAGACATAGTGGACTATGTGGTTGGCCAAAGGTCCAGAATGGCTGAGTACATGGGAAAAGCATCCTAGAACCTTGAGGCCAGCCAGGAGCTCCAGAAGCACTGGTATGACCAAAAAGCTGCACTGGTTGAATTTCAACCTGGGCAACAGGTGTGGGTTTTGGAGCCAGTGGCACCAAGGGCTCTCCAAGATAAATGGAGTGGCCCTTACCCTAGCCTAGAAAGAAAGAGTGAGGTCACCTATCTAGTTGACCTGGGCACTAGCAGGACACCCAAGAGGGTCATCCATGTGAACCGCCTCAAGCTTTACAATGACAGGGCTGACATCACCATGCTGATGGTGACTGATGAGGAGCAGGAAGCAGAAAGTGAACCTCTCCCTGACCTCCTCTCCTACAGCCCAAAAGATGGATCAGTAGATGGTGTGATCTTCGCAGACACCCTCTCTGCCCAACAGCAGACTGACTGCACGCAAGTCTTGCAGCAGTATGCTAGCCTCTTCTCCCTGACCCCTGGTCTGACAAACTGGTGTACCCATGATGTGGACACTGGTGACAGTGCACCTGTCAAAAACAAAATCTATCGACAGTCAGACCAAGTCAAGGAGAGCATCAAAGCTGAGGTCAACAAGATGCTGGAGTTAGGTGTCATTGAACCCTCTGAGAGCCCCTAGGCTAGCCCGGTGGTTCTAGTCCCCAAACCTCATCAACAAGGTGAAAAGAGAGAGATGAGGTTCTGTGTGGACTATAGAGGGCTCAACTCTGTCACTAAGACAGATGCTCACCCTATCCCAAGAGCAGATTGGCATGGCCCCAGGAGCAAAAGAAAAGACAGCATTCTCCACCCCTGATGGGCATTACCAGTTTACTGTGATGCCCTTTGGGTTAAAGAATGCCCCTGCCACTTTCCAGAGGCTGGTGAACCATGTCCTGGCTGGGCTGGAGTCCTTTAGTGCAGCTTATCTTGATGATATTGCTGTCTTTAGCTCCACCTGGCAGGATCACCTGATCCACCTTGGGAAAGTTTTAGAGGCTCTGCACAATGCAGGTCTCACTATCAAGGCATCCAAATGCAAGATAGGGCAGGGCACTGTGGTGTACTTGGGCCACCTTGTAGGTGGAGGCCAGGTACAGCCCTTACAACCCAAGATCCAGGCCATCATGGACTGGATAGCTCCAACAACCCAGACCCAAGTCAGGGCATTCTTTGGCTTGACTGGATACTACAGGAGGTTTGTGAAGGGGTATGGGTCCACTGTGACCCCCCTCACAGAACTCACCTCCAAGAAGATGCCCAAGAAGGTTAACTGGACAGTTAGTTGCCAAAAGGCTTTTGACACCCTAAAAGAAGCAATGTGCTCATCACCAATTCTAAAAGCTCCAGATTATGCCAAGCAGTTCATAGTGCAGACTGATGCCTCTGAGCTAGGGATAGGAGCGGTCCTATCCCAGACCAATGATGAAGGCCAAGACCAACCTGTTGCTTTTATAAGCAGGGGGCTACTCCCCAGAGAGCAGCGTTGGAGTGCCATTGAGAGGGAGGCATTTGCTGCGATTTGGTCCCTGAAGAAGTTGAGGCCATACCTATTTGGTACTCACTTCCTGGTTCAAACTGATCACAGACCTCACAGATATCTAATGCAGATGAAAGGGGAAAATCCAAAACTACTAAGGTGGTCCATCTCCCTACAGGGAATGGACTTTGAAGTGGAACACAGACCAGGCACTGCCTATGCCAATGCAGATGGACTTTCCAGGTTCTTCCACTTAGACAATGAACCCTCCATAGGGCAAGGTTAGTCTCATCACCTTTTGTTTGGGGGGAGGGGGTTGGGTGAGAAAGTGCCATCTTTCTTGCATGGTATGCCCCCACTTTTTGCTGAATTGCTGAATGTACTCTGACTGAGTGTGCCCTGGACTCCTGCCAGTCAGGTGCCCAGGGCCTATGTTCCTTCCCTAAAACAAAACTAACCCAAATTGGCAAACCCTGGCCACATGTCAGCCCCTGGTAAATGGTACCCTAGGTACCCAGGGCCTTGTGACCAGGGAAGGCCTCTAAGGGCTGCAGCACTCCTTGTGCCACCCTTAGAGGCCCTGTACCCTTGCACACACACACTGCCTTTGCAGGGTGAGTGTTTGAGTGCAAGACAAAAACAAAGTCGACATGGCACACATCCCTGTGTGCCATGCCCATCACCTACACTGCCATGGCATACATCAGTCACCCCTCTACCTGGGTGCCTTATGCCAATGTTGTGGGCACAGGAGCAGGAGCCCTGTGCCCCTACAGTACCCAGGTCCATTCCTGAGCACTGTAAGTACAGTGCTGCCATTTAAGAGTACATGGTGCTGAGAGCTCGTCAAATACGAGCTCCACAGCACCATAATGGCAACACTGAAGACTGAGAAGTTTGGTATCAAACTTCTCAGCACATTAAACCCACACTGATGCCAGTGTGGGATTTAATGTACCCAGCACCCCAGAGGGCATCTTAGAGGTGCCCCCTTTAACCTAACCTACAATCCACATCTGCTCTGAGGCTGCCTAGGCTGCCACCAAGCAGACATGTTGCTGGACCCCTGGGTAGGAGAGCCCCTGCTCTCCTGGGCCTGCAACAATGCACATCCTGGGCGAGGTGCTAAATCTTCTCCCCCAGGATGGGCAGGGGGAAGCTTCAAAGGCATGCCGCCTCTCTGAGCTTCCCCAGGCCCCTGCACCCCCCCACTCTGGCGGGAAGCTTTGGCCGGAAACCCCAAATAAGGACAGGGGATGTGCCAGCCTGCCAACCACACCCCTTAGGTGGGGGAGGCGAGGTGAAGCACATCTCCGGGCTCTCACCATCTTGAAGATGGGGAGCCCTACCCTATCAGGACTAGGCTACTGCCCCCCTCCCACAGGAGAGAGGCAGTATAGGGGGTGTACCCACCCCAGGACAGGGACCCATTCGTCCCTGCCCTTCACCTACCTGTAACGCCCCTAAATCTAGTATTTAGGGGCACCTTGAACCTTCCTTCCCCAGATTCCAGATTCAAAACTACGAAGATCAAGAAGAAAGAAGACCTGCCCTGCAGCTGCTGAAAAGAGGAAGACACCAACTGCTTTGGCCCCATCCCTACCGGCCTGTCGACCCTCGAACCTGCTCCTGCTCCAATCCGGCATCTCTTGTGGCCAGCAACCTCACAAACCCCGGAGGACCTGGCTACCTTTTGGCTCTAAGCACCGGGGACTCCCATGAGTAGAGGCTCTACTCAAAACCTATCCCTAATCCCTGGCAGCAGCCCGGAACCGCAAACCCAGCACACTCTGCACCAGCCAAGCCTGGCCAGTGCCGGAGTGAACAAAGACCCTGAGGACGACCCCACGGCGACTGTGACCCCAGAGTCCGGCACCCAAGGACCTCCCTCGACCCTCCTGAAGAAGCCTGCAGCCTCAGAACACGGTGTCCCCACAACCGCGATCAACAGAGGGTAAGATTTCCCGACACCAAAAGGCACCCCTGCACGCGGCGCCCCACGGCCCCCTGTGCCCAATCCCGGGGTACCTACCTATCCTCCAACTACCCAACTTACCTCTCGAAGTGGTGGTGGCACCTGAAGAGTCCTCGTCCCCCAGCTTGCAGTCTTTTTCCAAACCGGAGATTTCCCATTGAAATCAATTGAGCGCCAGACTGCTCACAAGCACTCTCACCCAGCCGCCCGAGTGGCCCTGGCAGTGAAAACTCTACACCTACCTACTTCCCGACTTGCCCTGAGTAAGTGACCAGGAGCCCAGCTCCCACAGCCGCGTGGCTTGCCAGTCAGCAGCCACCAACCAAGGCCCCCCTATCCCTCATAGGAAAACATTGGGCCTAACTCTCTCTACACCCGGCCGTTCTGAAACCGCTGAGGGTGAACCAACTGTACCTACCTGACCCTGGGGGACCCCTGAGTCTATGCCCAGAACCTCGACTCTGCCAGTCGAGTACTTACCCTTTAACCGCAAACTCTATTTTCCTCATAGGGTAACATTGACTGGCTTTTTCCTGAAAGTTCTTCTAAGTGTGGACTTTTCAAATCTTCAAATATTCACCAAAAATCAGCCGAGTAACGAAAACGAAACTACTCACCTGCTCTTAGGTGAGCTCGCAGTGCCGGATCTTGGTGCCCAGCACGGACTCTGAAAAATACTTACAACTGTACTTACCCTTAACTCAATTTTCTTCCATAGGAAACCATTGACTTTTTCTGTGAAATTTCTTCTAAGTGTCGATTTCTGCAATCTTTAAATATTCTTCAAAAATCGTATAATATCTGAAAACGTAATTACTTGCCTGTTTTGGATAAAGATCCCAGTACTGAGTCTAGGCACCCAGTACTGGATTACAAAAGTAACGAGAACATACTGTACCTGTACCCTCAATTTTCCTCCATAGGGAATCATTGATTGTTTTCTTTGAAATATTTTCTAAGTGTCAACGTTTAAAATAGCTAAATATTGTTTAAAAATCATTACAGTAATTAAGTTGACTTTCATCACATGATTCGGAGTACTGACCCAGGACTGAATCTAGGATCCAGTCCTGGAATTCCAAAAGTAATCTAAAAAGTAACCTGTTGCAACGAACTTGAATTTACCATTGAGCTCAATGCATTGTTGTGTTTAAAAATAGAGTTGCCTACTGCAACCACTTGAAACTGTTTACAAAAGTCTATTGCCTATTGCAAAAGTATTTATATGAAACATCTCTTGCTGAGAAAGTATATTTTAAATCCAAGTGTTGGTTCTAAAATAAAACAAGCATATATTTTTTATATATAAACCATTGGCCTAGAGTTCAGTTATTGAGTGTGTGAGACCATTTGCTGACTGAGCGTGTACAACAAATGCTTTACACTGTCCTCTGATCCTGCCTTACTGCTCGAACAAGCTACCACTTTAGAGAGTAAGGTTATATCTAACTTTAACCTCTGTCAAACCCTGGGGGACTGTGGACTCTGTACACCCTGTACCTATTAAGGAACAGTATATACATAGCCACTTTCTCACACCCCCTTATTGGACCAACGGCACAAAGTAAAAATATGGTAAGCGGAACGAAAAAAACTGGGTTGGCAGGACGTTCTCACTCAACTCACTCCACTTTGGGACGCGCGACGGTTGGGGAGACTTAGATATAGTAAGGGATTCAGCAGTTGGGACGCAATCAGCATCTCCACAGTGGGGGACCTGTGGGTTAAAGGTGGGGTGATCCCGTTTGAACGACTGCAGGAGAAATACGAACTGGCACCCACTGAAAAATTTCGGTACCTGCAGATTAAGCATGCACTACAGGGGGCTATACCACCAGACACCACGCTGTCGGAGGCCTCTCCCCTGGAGGATAGGCTACTGACTGATTATATGCCACAGAGGGCACCTCATTTACATACCGTAAACTAATTAACAACCTGCCGGACCCTACACAGATATTAAAAGACAAATGGTCCTCAGACCTTGGAGATCTCGACGAGACGGACTGGCAGATGGCGCTCTCGTCACCAAGGGAAGTTGCGATACCCTCGAGGTTAAGATTAATACAATTAAAGATACTTCACCACACGCACTTTACTAGATTCACCCTGCACAAAATAAGAATGGCAGCTGTGAGAAAGTGCCCTCTTTCTTGCATGGTATGCCCCCACTTTTTGCTAAATTGCTGAATGTACTTTGACTGAGTGTACCCTGGACTCCTGCCAATCAGGTGCCCAGGGCCTACGTTCCTTCCTTAAAACACACAAACTCCAAATTAGCAAACCCTGGCCACATGTCAGCCCCTAGTAAATGGAACCCTAGGTACCCAGGGCCTTGTGACCAGGGAAGACCCCTAAGGGCTGCAGCACTCATTGTGACACCCTTAGGGGCCCTGTACCCTTACACACACACACACACACACACACTGCCTTTGCAGGCTGAGTGTCTGGGTGCAGGACAAAATGAAGAGTCGACATGGCACACATCTCTGTGTGCCATGCCCAACACCCACACTGCCAAGGCATATGTCAGTCACCCCTCTGGCTGGGTGCCTTATGCCCATGGTGTGGGCACAGGCGCAGGAGCCCTGTGCCCCTACAGTACCCAGGTCCATTCCCGGGCACTAAGTGCAGTGCTGCCATTTAAGAGTACATGGTGCTGAGAGCTCGTCAAACACGAGCTCCACAGCACCATAATGGCAACACTAAAGACTGGGAAGTTTGGTATCAAACTTCTCAGCACATTAAACCCACACTGATGCCAGTGTGAGATTTAATGTACCAAGCACCCCAGAGGGCATCTTAGAGATGCCCCCTTACAACTAACCTACAATCCACGTCTGCTCTGAGGCTGCCCAGGCTGCCACACAGCAGACACGTTGCTGGACCCCTGGGTGGGAGAGCCCCTGCTCTCCCAGGCCTGCAACAATGCACATCCTGGGTGAGGTGATAAATCTCCTCCCCCAGGATGAGCAAAGGGAAGCTTCAAAGGCCTGCCGCCTCTAGGAGTTTCCCCAAGCCACTGCAACTCCCCACTCTGGCGGGAAGCTTGGCCGGAAACCCCATACAAGGACAGGGGATGTGCCAGCCTGCCCACCCCACCCCTCAGGTGGGGGAGGCGAGGTGAAGCACATCTCCGGGCTCTCGCCATCTTGAAGATGGGGGGCCCTACCCTATCAGGATTAGGCTACTGCCTCCCTCCCACAGGAGAGGGGCAGGATAGGGGGTGTACCCACCCCAGGACAAGGACCCATTGGTCCCTGGCCTTCACCTACCTGTAACGCCCCTAAATCTAGTATTTAGGGGCACCCTGAACCTTCCTTCCCCAGATTCCAGATTCCGAAACTACAAGAAGAGCGAGAAGAAAAGACCTGCCCTGCAGCTGCAAAGGAGAGGGAGACACCAACTGCTTTGGCCCCAGCCCTACCGGCCTGTCGACCTCAGACTTGCTCCTGCTCCAAACCCGGCATCTCTTGTGGCCAGCAACCTCAGAAACCCCGGAGGACCTGGCTACCTTTGAACTCTGATCCCCTGGGACTCCCATGAGCAGAGGCTCTACTCAGAACCTACCTTTCACCCCTGGCAGCAGCCCGGAACCGCGATCCCAGCCCACTCTGCACCCGCCAAGCCTGGCCGGTGCCGGAGTGAACTAAACCCACGAGGACGACCCCACGGCGACTGTGACCCCGAGTCCGGCACCCAAGGACCCCCCTCGACTATCCTGAAGAAGCCTGCAGCCTCAGAACAGAGTGCCACCCCAACCGCGATCAACAAGAGGGTAAGATTTCCGACATCAAAAGGCACCCCTGCACCCGGCGCCCCACGGCCCTCTTTGCCCAATGCCGGGGTACCTACCTATCCTCCAACTACCCAACTTCCCCTCGAAGTGGTGGTGGCACCTGAAGAGTCCTCGTCCCAGAGCCTGCAGTCTTTTTCCAAACCGGAGATTTCCCATAGAAATCAATTGAGCTCCCGACGGCTCAAAAGCACCCTGCACCCAGCAGCCCGAATGGCCCTGTGTGAGAAAGTGCCATCTTTCTTGCATGGTATGCCCCCACTTTTTGCTAAATTGCTGAATGTACTTCGATTGAGTGTACCCTGGGTTCCTGCCAATCAGGTGCCCAGGGCCTATGTTCCTTCCTTAAACCACACAAACTCCAAATTGGCAAACCCTAGCCACATGTCAGCCCCTAGTAAATGGTACCCTAGGTACCCAGGGCCTTGTGACCAGGGAAGGCCTCTAAGGGCTGCAGCACTCATTGTGCCACCCTCAGAGGCCCTGTACCCTTACACACACACACTGCCCTTGCAGGCTGAGTGTCTGGGTGCAGGACCAAACAAAGAGTCGACATGGCACACATCACTGTGTACCATGCCCATCACCTACACTGCCAAGGCATATGTCAGCCACCCCTCTAGCTGGGTGCATTACGCCTATGGTGTGGGCACAGGAGCAGGAGCCCTGTGCCCCTACAGTACCCGGGTCCATTCCTGGGCACTGTAAGTGCAGTGCTGTCATTTAAGAATACATGGTGCTGAGAGCTTGTCAAACACGAGCTCCACAGCACCATATTGGCAACACTGAAGCCTGGGAAGTTTGGTATCAAACTTCTCAGCACATTGAACCCACACTGATGCCAGTGTAGGATTTAATGTACTAAGCACCCCAGAGGGCATCTTAGAAGATGCCCCCTTACAGCTAACTTGCAATCCACGTCTGCTCTGAGGCTGCCCAGGCTGCCACACAGCAGACACGTTGCTGGACCCCTGGGTGGGAGAGCCCCTGCTCTCCCGGGCCTGCAACAATGCACATCCTGGGTGAGGTGAGAAATCTCCTCCCCCAGGATGAGCAAAGGGAAGCTTCAAAGGCATGCCGCCAGTTGGAGTTTCCCCAGGCCACTGCAACCCCCCACTCTGGCGGGAAGCTTGGCCGGAAACCCCATACAAGGACAGGGGATGTGCCAGCCTGCCCACCCCACCCCTCAGGTGGGGGAGGCGAGGTGAAGCACATCTCCGGGCTCTCGCCATCTTGAAGATGGGAGGTCCTACCCTAACAGGATTAGGCTACTGCCCCCCTCCCACAGGAGAGAGGCAGGATAGGGGGTGTACCCACCCCAGGACAAGGACCCATTGGTCCCTGGCCTTCACCTACCTGTAACGCCCCTAAATCTAGTATTTAGGGGCCCCCTGAACCTTCCTTCCTGAGATTCCAGATAGAAAAACGACAAGAAGAGCAAGAAGAACAAAGACCTGCCCTGCAGCTGCTAAAAAGAGAAGAAGACACCAACTGCTTTGGCCCCAGCCCTACCGGCCTGTCGACTCTCGAACCTGCACCAGCGCGGCCTCCCACGTGGCCAGCAACCTCACCAACCCCGGAGGACCTGGCTACCTTTTAGCTCTAAGCCCCTGGGACTCCCACGAGTAGAGGCTCTACTCAAGAAACCTACTTGCTATCCCTGGCACCAGCCCGGGACCGCGGACCCAACACACTCTGCACCAGCCAAGCCTGGCCAGTGCCGGAGTGGACAAAGACCCAGAGGACGACCCCACGGCGACTGTGACCCAGAGTCCGGCACCCAAGGACCCCCCTCGACATCCCGGAAGAAGCCTGCAGCCTCAGAACCAAGTGCCACCCCAGCCGCGATCAACCAGAGGGTAAGATTCCCGACGTCAAAAGGCACCCCTGCACCCGGCGCCCTGCGACCCCCTGTGCCCAATCCTGGGGTACCCACCTAACCTACAACTACCCAACTTACCTCTCGAAGTGGTGGTGGCACCTGAAACCTCCTCGTCCCCGAGCCTGCAGCCTTTTTCCAAACCGGAACATTCCCATTGATTTCCATTGAGCGCCCTAAGGCTCAAAAGCACCCTGCACCCAGCCGCCCGAGTGGCCCTGGCAGTGCCCTCTCTACTCTAACCTACTTCCCCACTTGCCCTGAGTAAGTGACCAGGAGCCCAGCTCCCACAGCCGCGTGGCTTGCCAGACAGCAGCCACCAACCAAGGCCCCCCTATCCCTCATAGGATAACATTGGGCCCAACTCTCTCTGCACCCGGCCGTCCTGAAACCGCTGAGGGTGAACCAACTGTACCTACCTGACACTGGGGGACCCCTGAGTCCATGCCCGGAATTTCAACACTACCAGTCGAGCACTTACCCTTAAACCGCTAACTTCATTTTCCTCATAGGGTAACATTGACTGGCTTTTTCTTCAAAAATCTTCTAAGTGTGAACTTTTCAAAACTGCAAAAATTCACCAAAAATCAGCCAAGTGACAAAAACGAATTTACTCACCTGCTCCTAGGTGAGCTCCCAGTGCTGGATCTTGGTGCCCAGCCCTGACTCTGAAAAGTGTTCACAACTATACTTACTTCTAACTCATTTTTCTCCCATAGGAAACCATTGCCTGCTTTTCTGTGAAATTTCTTCTAAGTGTCTACTTTTGCAAATTTGAAATATTCTTTTAAAATCGTACCATTTCTGCAAACGAAATTACTTACCTGCTTTTGATAAGGACCCCAGTCCTGGGTCTAGGCACCCAGTCCTGGATTACTAAAGTAACGATAAAGTACTCTACCTGCAATTTGAATTTCTTGCCATAGAGATCCATTGAATGTTTTCTGTGAAATATTTTCTAAGTGCTAACTTTTGAAATAGCTAAATATTATCTAAAAATCATTACAGTTATTAAGTCGACTTTCTTCACTTGATTCTGAATACTGACCCCAGGCTGGTTCTAGGATCCAGACCTGGAATTCCAAAAGTAATCTGAAAAGTAATTTATTACAAATAACCTGAACTTACCATTGAGCTCAATGCATTGTTATGTTTAGGAAATAGGATTGTTTATTGCAACCAACTGTGACTGTTTACACAAATTTATTGCTTGAAACAAAAGTATTTATATTCAACCTCTCATTCTGAGAAAGTATATTTTTACCCCCTTGTGGTTCTAAAAATAAAACAAGCATATATT
Source organism: Triturus cristatus (assembly GCF_964204655.1). Lineage (NCBI taxonomy): Eukaryota > Metazoa > Chordata > Amphibia > Caudata > Salamandridae > Triturus > Triturus cristatus. The sequence continues at coordinate 107,971,138 of NC_140579.1, read as the reverse complement.
TTATATATACAAATCATTGGCCTAGAGTTCAGTTATTGAGTGTGTGAAACCATTTGCTGACTGAGTGTGTACAATAAATGCTTTACACTGTCCTCTGGTACTGCCTTACTGCTCGACCAAGCTACCACTTTTGAGAGTAAGGTCATACCTAACTTTGACCTCTATCAGCCTCTGGGGGACTGTGGACTCTGTACACCCTGTACCTATTAGGGAACAGTATATACAGAGCCACTTTCTCACATTGGTGGATCAGCGGTGGGATACAAACTTGCATTTGTTGGACTACTTGGTTACCATCTGATCACACGACAGAACTCTTAAAAATTGCCTTTAGAATTCTGATTGGTTTTTCCAAAATTACTAAAAGTCTTGCTAGGGCCTTGCTTAAGTCCCATTAGAATTTTAGAAAAATAAAAGTCACTATAGTCAGGGTAGAGGGTTAGAACTGTCAGGTTAGAATGTCTCAAACAAACCCAGCTATTAGTGATAATAATAACATGGACCTGGTGGAGGAGCTCGACCTCACACCTTACTTACACTTGTCTTTCAAGGAATTGAGGTCCTTATGTAAACTCAAAAATTTACAAATGGGTCAGCATCCATCCAAACAAGGGCTCCAGGAGCTCCTGGCTGAGTATGCTAAAGACCACCCATCTGAACATGGTGATGGCCAGTCAGATGAGGAAAGGGAAACAGGGGAGGAGGACAGCAACCTCCCCATACTATTCCCTAGGGAGGAGATGGCACCCATACCCTCCAACTCAAGACATAGCATCTGGGCACCTAGAGACCACACAGGTGGCTCTGGTCCCAGAGACAACACTGGGGGACCCCCCAGTGAAGAGGACAGCCTTGTGAGGCTGGCCAAAAGAATAGATCTAGAGTCCAGGCTCCTGGCTCTAGAAAAGGAAAGGAGAGAGATGGGTTTAGCACCCATCAATGGTGGCAGCAATAATAAAAACAAGGATAGGGAGGAAACTTCTGACCTTAAAATCCCCAAAGGGATTGTCCCTAAATTTGAGGAAGGTGATGATATCACCAAATGGTTCACAGCCTTTGAGAGGGCTTGTGATATCAGGAAAGTAAAGAAACCTCTCTGGGGGGCACTCCTGTGGGAACTGTTCTCTGGTAACTGCAGGGACAGGCTTCTGACTCTCTCTGGGCCAGAAGCAGGATCCTATGACCTCATGAAGAAAGCTCTGATTGAGGGATTTGGATTCACCACTGAGGAGTATAGAATTAGATTCAGGGGGGCTCACAAAACCCAGACCCAGTCCTGGATTGATTTTGTAGATTTCTCAGTGAAGACACTGGATGGTTGGTTAGCTGGACATGGTGTGCAGGATTTTACTGGATTGTACAATTTATTCATGAAGGAACATATTTTGAGTAACTGCACAAATGAAAAGTTGCATCAGCATTTGGTAGACCTAGGTCTAATTTCTCCCCAAGAATTGGGAAAGAAGGCGGACCACTGGGTCAAGACTAGGGTGACCAAGACAACCACTGGGGGTGACCAAAAGAAGGTGGTCACAAAACCTCCCCAGGGGAAAGGTGGTGAGAATCCCCAAGATAAAAAGTCTGAGTCTTCCAAAGGGCCCCAAAAACCTGTTCAGGTGGGTGGGACCCAAACTACTCCCTATGTGCCCCAACCATATAGGGGGAAGAACTTTGATCCCTTAAAGGCCTTTTGTAATACCTGTAAGAAGCAGGGACACCTAACTGTATCTTGCCCCCAAAACAAAGCCCCTAAGGCACCCAGTACAGCCACTCCTGGGACAGCAAGTATACAAATGGGATCAGAGGTGTACCCTGAGCAAATCTGGGAACACACTGAAGCAAGTTTAGTCTCCTTGGGAGAAGTGGAGTTTGCCACTGTGGCTGTGTGGCCCCCCAACTTGAAGAAATACTTACAGTACCCCTGGGTGAATGGAACTAGGGTAGAAGCTCTGAGGGATACAGGTGCCAGTGTCACTATGGTGAAAGACACACTGGTTTCCCCTGAGCAATACTTGATTGGGAAGTCTTACCCAGTCACCAACGCTGACAGTGTCACCACTAGTCATCCCATGGCCATGGTAACATTAGGCTGGGGGGGGGTTACTGGCCTGAAACAGGTAGTGGTCTCTCCAAAGTTGCCAGCTGCATGTCTGCTTGGAAATGATCTGGAAACCTCAGCCTGGGCTGAGGTTGAGTTAAAGGCCCATGCAGCCATGCTGGGCATCCCTGAATTGGTGTGTGTGCAAACCAGAGCACAGAGCAAGAGGAAGGGTGAAAAAGTAGGTTTGGAGCCTGGAATAATGGCCCAACCAACCAAGAGGAAGGGCAAGAAGACTGGGGGACCAGCTTCTGTACAGCCAAACACTCAGAACCCCTCTCCCCCTGGAGAGGATGTAGATACCTCTGAGGGAACTGAGTCCATGGAGCTTGACCCTTACCAGGTTGAACTCTTGGGCCCAGGGGGACCCTCTAGGGAAGAGCTGTGCCAGGGTCAGCAAGACTGTCCCACTCTTGAAAGCCTGAGACAACAAGCTGCTTCAGAAGCCAGGGGAGATGTCAGTGGTACCCATAGAGCTTATTGGGAAGAGGGATTACTGTATGCTGAGGCAAGAGACCCCACTCCTGGAGCCACCAGGAGGGTGGTAGTGCCACAGAAGTACAGGGAGTTCCTCCTAACTTTGGCTCATGACATCCCCCTAGCTGGACATCTGGGGCAATCCAAAACTTGGGAAAGGTTAGTGAGTCACTTTTACTGGCCCCAGATGCACCAAAAGGTGAAGGAGTTTGTCAGCTCCTGTGTTACCTGTCAGGCCAGTGGCAAGACAGGTGGCCACCCAAAGGCCCCCCTCATTCCACTACCAGTGGTGGGGGTCCCCTTTGAAAGGGTAGGTGTGGACATTGTGGGTCCACTCGAACCTCCCACAGCCTCAGGGAACAAATTCATTCTAGTAGTAGTGGATCATGCTACTAGGTACCCTGAAGCAATTCCACTTAGGACTACTACAGCTCCTGCAGTAGCCAAGGCCCTCCTGGGTGTCTTCACCAGGGTGGGTTTTCCTAAGGAGGTGGTTTCAGACAGAGGTTCCAACTTCATGTCTGCTTACCTAACACACATGTGGAAAGAGTGTGGAGTGCAGTACAAGTTTACTACACCCTACCACCCACAAACCAATGGCCTTGTTGAGAGGTTCAACAAGACATTGAAAGGTATGATCATGGGACTCCCTGAGAAACTCAAAAGGAGGTGGGATGTCCTATTACCATGCTTGCTTTTCGCCTACAGGGAAGTGCCACAGAAGGGAGTAGGTTTCTCACCCTTTGAACTTCTGTTTGGTCATCCTGTAAGGGGACCACTGTGTCTTGTAAAGGAGGGCTGGGAGAGGCCTCTTCAAGAACCCAAACAGGACATAGTGGACTATGTGCTTGGCCTAAGGTCCAGAATGGCTGAGTATATGGAAAAAGCATCCAAGAACCTTGAGGCCAGCCAGGAGCTCCAGAAGCACTGGTATGACCAAAAAGCTGCACTGGTTGAATTTCAACCAGGGCAACAGGTGTGGGTTTTGGAGCCAGTGGCACCAAGGGCTCTCCAAGACAAATGGAGTGGCCCTTACCCTATCCTAGAGAGAAAGAGTGAGGTCACCTATCTAGTTGACCTGGGCACTAGCAGGACACCCAAAAGGGTCATCCATGTGAACCGCCTTAAACTCTACAATGATAGGGCTGACATCACCATGCTGATGGTGACTGATGAAGAACAGGAAGCAGAGAGTGAGCCACTCCCTGACCTCCTATCCTACAGCCCAAAAGATGGGTCAGTAGATGGTGTGATTTTCTCAGACACCCTCTCTGCCCAACAACAGACTGACTGCAAGCAAGTCTTGCAACAATATGCTAGCCTCTTTTCCCTGACCCCTGGTCTGACAAGCTGGTGTACCCATGATGTGGACACTGGTGACAGTGCACCTGTCAAGAACAAAATCTATCGACAGTCAGATCAAGTCAAGGAAAGCATCAAAGCTGAGGTCAGCAAGATGCTGGAGTTAGGGGTCATTGAGCCTTCAGAGAGCCCCTGGGCTAGCCCAGTAGTACTGGTCCCCAAACCTCATCAACAGGGTGAAAAGAGAGAGATGAGGTTCTGTGTGGACTATAGAGGGCTCAACTCTGTCACCAAGACAGATGCTCACCCTATCCCAAGAGCAGATGAACTGATAGACAAATTGGGGGCTGCCAAATTTCTCAGTACCTTTGACTTAACTGCAGGGTACTGGCAGATTGGCATGGCCCCAGGAGCAAAAGAAAAGACAGCATTCTCCACCCCTGATGGGCATTATCAGTTTACTGTGATGCCCTTTGGGTTAAAGAATGCCCCTGCCACCTTCCAGAGGTTGGTGAACCATGTCCTGGCTGGGTTGGAGTCCTTTAGTGCAGCTTATCTTGATGATATTGCTGTCTTTAGCTCCACCTGGCAGGATCACCTGATCCACCTTGGGAAGGTTTTAGAGGCTCTGCAGAGTGCAGGTCTCACTATCAAAGCATCCAAATGCCAGATAGGGCAGGGCACTGTGGTGTACTTGGGCCACCTTGTAGGTGGAGGCCAGGTACAGCCCTTACAACCCAAAATCCAGGCCATCATGGACTGGATAGCTCCAACAACCCAGACCCAAGTCAGGGCATTCCTTGGCTTGACTGGGTACTACAGGAGGTTTGTGAAGGGGTATGGGTCCATTGTGACCCCCCTCACAGAACTCACCTCCAAGAAAATGCCCAAGAAAGTTAACTGGACAGTTAGTTGTCAAAAGGCTTTTGACACCCTAAAAGAAGCAATGTGCTCAGCACCAATTCTAAAAGCTCCAGATTATGCCAAGCAGTTCATAGTGCAGACTGATGCCTCTGAGCTAGGGATAGGAGCGGTCCTATCCCAGACCAATGATGAAGGCCAAGACCAACCTGTTGCTTTTATAAGCAGAAGACTACTCCCTAGAGAGCAGCGTTGGAGTGCCATTGAGAGGGAGGCCTTTGCTGTGGTTTGGTCCCTGAAGAAGCTGAGGCCATACTTGTTTGGCACTCACTTCCTAGTTCAAACTGACCACAGACCTCTCAGATGGCTAATGCAGATGAAAGGGGAAAATCCAAAACTACTGAGGTGGTCCATCTCCCTACAGGGAATGGACTTTGAAGTGGAACACAGACCAGGGACTGCCCATGCCAATGCAGATGGACTTTCCAGGTTCTTCCACTTAGACAATGAAGACTCCATAGGACAAGGTTAGTCTCATCACCTTTCGTTTGGGGGGGGGTTGTGTGAGAAAGTGCCATCTTTCTTGCATGGTATGCCCCCACTTTTTGCTAAATTGCTGAATGTACTTCGATTGAGTGTACCCTGGGTTCCTGCCAATCAGGTGCCCAGGGCCTATGTTCCTTCCTTAAACCACACAAACTCCAAATTGGCAAACCCTAGCCACATGTCAGCCCCTAGTAAATGGTACCCTAGGTACCCAGGGCCTTGTGACCAGGGAAGGCCTCTAAGGGCTGCAGCACTCATTGTGCCACCCTCAGAGGCCCTGTACCCTTACACACACACACTGCCCTTGCAGGCTGAGTGTCTGGGTGCAGGACCAAACAAAGAGTCGACATGGCACACATCACTGTGTACCATGCCCATCACCTACACTGCCAAGGCATATGTCAGCCACCCCTCTAGCTGGGTGCATTACGCCTATGGTGTGGGCACAGGAGCAGGAGCCCTGTGCCCCTACAGTACCCGGGTCCATTCCTGGGCACTGTAAGTGCAGTGCTGTCATTTAAGAATACATGGTGCTGAGAGCTTGTCAAACACGAGCTCCACAGCACCATATTGGCAACACTGAAGCCTGGGAAGTTTGGTATCAAACTTCTCAGCACATTGAACCCACACTGATGCCAGTGTAGGATTTAATGTACTAAGCACCCCAGAGGGCATCTTAGAAGATGCCCCCTTACAGCTAACTTGCAATCCACGTCTGCTCTGAGGCTGCCCAGGCTGCCACACAGCAGACACGTTGCTGGACCCCTGGGTGGGAGAGCCCCTGCTCTCCCGGGCCTGCAACAATGCACATCCTGGGTGAGGTGAGAAATCTCCTCCCCCAGGATGAGCAAAGGGAAGCTTCAAAGGCATGCCGCCAGTTGGAGTTTCCCCAGGCCACTGCAACCCCCCACTCTGGCGGGAAGCTTGGCCGGAAACCCCATACAAGGACAGGGGATGTGCCAGCCTGCCCACCCCACCCCTCAGGTGGGGGAGGCGAGGTGAAGCACATCTCCGGGCTCTCGCCATCTTGAAGATGGGAGGTCCTACCCTAACAGGATTAGGCTACTGCCCCCCTCCCACAGGAGAGAGGCAGGATAGGGGGTGTACCCACCCCAGGACAAGGACCCATTGGTCCCTGGCCTTCACCTACCTGTAACGCCCCTAAATCTAGTATTTAGGGGCCCCCTGAACCTTCCTTCCTGAGATTCCAGATAGAAAAACGACAAGAAGAGCAAGAAGAACAAAGACCTGCCCTGCAGCTGCTAAAAAGAGAAGAAGACACCAACTGCTTTGGCCCCAGCCCTACCGGCCTGTCGACTCTCGAACCTGCACCAGCGCGGCCTCCCACGTGGCCAGCAACCTCACCAACCCCGGAGGACCTGGCTACCTTTTAGCTCTAAGCCCCTGGGACTCCCACGAGTAGAGGCTCTACTCAAGAAACCTACTTGCTATCCCTGGCACCAGCCCGGGACCGCGGACCCAACACACTCTGCACCAGCCAAGCCTGGCCAGTGCCGGAGTGGACAAAGACCCAGAGGACGACCCCACGGCGACTGTGACCCAGAGTCCGGCACCCAAGGACCCCCCTCGACATCCCGGAAGAAGCCTGCAGCCTCAGAACCAAGTGCCACCCCAGCCGCGATCAACCAGAGGGTAAGATTCCCGACGTCAAAAGGCACCCCTGCACCCGGCGCCCTGCGACCCCCTGTGCCCAATCCTGGGGTACCCACCTAACCTACAACTACCCAACTTACCTCTCGAAGTGGTGGTGGCACCTGAAACCTCCTCGTCCCCGAGCCTGCAGCCTTTTTCCAAACCGGAACATTCCCATTGATTTCCATTGAGCGCCCTAAGGCTCAAAAGCACCCTGCACCCAGCCGCCCGAGTGGCCCTGGCAGTGCCCTCTCTACTCTAACCTACTTCCCCACTTGCCCTGAGTAAGTGACCAGGAGCCCAGCTCCCACAGCCGCGTGGCTTGCCAGACAGCAGCCACCAACCAAGGCCCCCCTATCCCTCATAGGATAACATTGGGCCCAACTCTCTCTGCACCCGGCCGTCCTGAAACCGCTGAGGGTGAACCAACTGTACCTACCTGACACTGGGGGACCCCTGAGTCCATGCCCGGAATTTCAACACTACCAGTCGAGCACTTACCCTTAAACCGCTAACTTCATTTTCCTCATAGGGTAACATTGACTGGCTTTTTCTTCAAAAATCTTCTAAGTGTGAACTTTTCAAAACTGCAAAAATTCACCAAAAATCAGCCAAGTGACAAAAACGAATTTACTCACCTGCTCCTAGGTGAGCTCCCAGTGCTGGATCTTGGTGCCCAGCCCTGACTCTGAAAAGTGTTCACAACTATACTTACTTCTAACTCATTTTTCTCCCATAGGAAACCATTGCCTGCTTTTCTGTGAAATTTCTTCTAAGTGTCTACTTTTGCAAATTTGAAATATTCTTTTAAAATCGTACCATTTCTGCAAACGAAATTACTTACCTGCTTTTGATAAGGACCCCAGTCCTGGGTCTAGGCACCCAGTCCTGGATTACTAAAGTAACGATAAAGTACTCTACCTGCAATTTGAATTTCTTGCCATAGAGATCCATTGAATGTTTTCTGTGAAATATTTTCTAAGTGCTAACTTTTGAAATAGCTAAATATTATCTAAAAATCATTACAGTTATTAAGTCGACTTTCTTCACTTGATTCTGAATACTGACCCCAGGCTGGTTCTAGGATCCAGACCTGGAATTCCAAAAGTAATCTGAAAAGTAATTTATTACAAATAACCTGAACTTACCATTGAGCTCAATGCATTGTTATGTTTAGGAAATAGGATTGTTTATTGCAACCAACTGTGACTGTTTACACAAATTTATTGCTTGAAACAAAAGTATTTATATTCAACCTCTCATTCTGAGAAAGTATATTTTTACCCCCTTGTGGTTCTAAAAATAAAACAAGCATATATTTTATATATACAAATCATTGGCCTAGAGTTCAGTTATTGAGTGTGTGAAACCATTTGCTGACTGATGAGTGTGTACAATAAATGCTTTACACTGTCCTCTGGTACTGCCTTACTGCTCGACCAAGCTACCACTTTTGAGAGTAAGGTCATACCTAACTTTGACCTCTATCAGCCTCTGGGGGACTGTGGACTCTGTACACCCTGTACCTATTAGGGAACAGTATATACAGAGCCACTTTCTCACACCCTGGCAGTGAAAACTCTACTCTAATCTACTTCCCCACTTGCCCTGAGTAAGTGATCAGGAGCCCAGCTCCCACAGCCGCGTGGCTTGCCCAACATCAGCCACCAACCCAGGCCCCCCTATCCCTCATAGTCTAACATTGGGCCTAACTCTCTCTGCACCCGGCCGTCCTGAAACCGCTGAGGGTGAACTGACTGTACCTACCTGACACTGGGGGACCCCCGAGTCTATGCCCAGAATTTCAACTCTGCCAGTAGAGTACTTACCCTTAAACCGCTAACTTCATTTTCCTCATAGGGTAACATTGACTGGCTTTTTCTTGGAAATTCTTCTAATTTAGGGCTTTTCAAAACTCAAAATATTCACCAAAAATCAGCCGAGTACCGAAAACAAATTTACTCACCTGCTCTTAGGTGAGCTCCCAGTGCTGGATCTTGGTGCCCAGCACTGACTCTGAAAAGTACCCACAACTATACTTACCTTTAACTCATTTTTCTTCCATAGGAAACCATTGACTGTTTTTCTGTGAAATTTCTTCTAAGTGTTGATTTCTGCAATTTCTAAATATTCATCAAAAATCATATAACATCTGAAAACGTAATTACTTACCTGTTTTGGATAAAGGTCCCAGTACAGAGTCCAGACACCCAGTACTGGATTACAAAAGTAACGATAACCTACTGTACCTGTAACCTACATTTCCTTCCATAGGGAATCATTGATTGTTTGCTCTGAAATATTTTCTAAGTGCTAACTTTTGAAATAGCTAAATACTAGTTAAAAATCATTACAGTACCAAAGTCGACTTTCAACAGCTGATTCTGAGAACTGACCCAGGACTGGATCTAGGATCCAAGCCTGGAATTACAAAAGTAATCTAAAAAGTAATCTGTTGCATATAACTTGAATTTATCATTGAGCTCAATGTATTGTGTTTAGAAATAGAGTTGCCTACTGCAACTACTTGTAACTGTTTACTCAAAAGTCTATTGCATATACAAAAGTATTTTTATGAAACATCTCCTGTCGAGAAAGTATATTTTAATTCCAAGTGTTGGTTCTAAAATAAAACAAGCATATATTTTTTTATATACAAACCATTGGCCTAGAGTTCAGTTATTGAGTGTGTGGAACTATTTGCTGACTGAGTGTGTACAACAAATGCTTTACACGGTCCTCTGATCCTGCCTTACTGCTCGACAAGGCTACCACTTTGGAGAGTAAGGTTATATCCAACTTTAATCTCTGTTTGAGAGTCACTTGTGTGTTTTTAAATCACTTACCCCTCTCCCCCTCCTGGCACCACATCAGGGCACCAGCTTGCTCCTGGCCAGGCCGCGCAGCTGATCTCAGCGCTGCCGCGGTAAAACCACTACAACATCTTGCCGCCTTTTCACGCCCTTTCAGTGGCCACACCCCCTTACTGCCGGCTATTTCCCTATAAAAAAATGTGCATCTTCCGGACGCGCAGCGGACGAGCGCAGCGGGCGCGACGATTGAGCGCCGAAGGCACGCCTAAGGCAAGCCCGTCTGCACCAAGTTAGCGCCATGGGCCAGTTATGCTGCCTGTCTTGGCCCTTCACATCTTGATCAGCCTCCTTCTGGGCCCCCCCTACTCTAGAGAGGCGCTCAACCAAATAGGTAAGCACCATGCGGATAAAGGAATATTCTCCCTGTTACATACGGCACACCCACAAGCAGACTTCCTGATCGACGATCTTTTAAAATGTGGGCTTCTGAATGTTAGGTCCCTGCCTAAACACAGTACAGAGATCCAACTCTTGATTGATGCTCACGAACTAGACATTCTTTTCATGACGGAAACTTGGACTCGTCCTGACTGTTTGGTTGACCCTGGATTTGCGTGTCATCCTGGGTTCAAATTTCTTCATTCCCCTAGGCCTACTGGAAGAGGCGGGGGGTGGGAGCTATTTTTAGAGCGTCCTGCAGCATTAAGGTCCTCACTTTAGACCCTACTCTGGGCACTGAGCTTTTAGGGCTATCTATTCAGACCCACTCCGGGACTACTGTCACTGGGATAGTGTGCTACCGCCCGCCAGGGTCGTTCAGCCTTCAGCAGCAACAAGCATTATTAACTACCCTGACTAATATCGCCTTCTGTCACCATAAGCTACTTATCCTTGGCGACTTTAATCTCTGGCGCAACGGTACCCTTGACTCGGGTCTCGGGAACCTACTTCAAGCCTGTGAAAGTTTTGTCTTTCTCAACTGGCCACTAAAGTCACCCACAAAGCTGGTCATCTCCTAGATTTGGTCTTCGCGGCACCTGACCTGGTGGCGATGGGGGAAACCTTACCTATGGATTGGACAGACCACTCACTCGTAAAATTCTTTATTCACACGAATGGTGGCCCTCACAAGGCTCCTGTGTTGACTAGGGAAGTTAAGTGCAGAGATTGGAGGGCCCTCACACGTCTGCACCCTATCGGTGATGTGTTCCATTTGGAAGAGCTCTTCAATAAGAATATAGACGAAAATTACGCCTCTCTCTGTACTAGAATCTCAACGGTCCTCGATGCCCATGCCTCTCTAAAAACACGCAGCTGTAAGGGTAAAGACTCTGCCCCCTGGTTTAATGACGACCTAAAAAACCTAAAACAGGGATGCAAACAAGCTGAGAGAAGGTGGAGACGCGACTATAATGACACCTTTAAAGAGGTGTGGAAAACTAAGGTCCTTGCCTACAAGAATCTGATTAAAAAATCTAAAGCAGAATACTATTCCTCTCTGATCTGCAACACCACCAACAATTCCAGGAGTATTTTTAATATACTAAATAGTGTCACCAATCCGGAGTGTTCCAAGAATGCGATCGTCCCGTCCCAAGACCTTTGTGACAACCTTGCTGTATTTTTCCAAGGAAAAAATTGAACTCATCCTTAAAGACCTGGACACTCCTTTGGATCTCGTCCCTCCCTCCGACCTGAGACCTGGTTCTCCGGTGGACCGATTGGCTGGCCCTGCCACAGCTACGAAGGAAACGTTACTCAAGTTCCCACCACTTACTTATAAGGCCTTCACTAAGTTAGCTAGAGGAATCGCCTCCGGGTCTCCCATGGATCCGGTGCCTCCCAAAATCTGGAAGGAATTTGAGGATGAACTATTCCCCACACTCCACCAAATTTGTAACCAATCCCTGGTGACTGGCACCGTCCCAGCTCATTGGAAACGGGAGTTAGTCTCTCCTTTGTTAAAAAAAACCCTCCCTAGACCCTGATTGTTCAAAAAACTATAGGCCCATCTCCCTGCTGCCTTTCCCTGCCAAAGTAGTTGAGCGTCTAGTTAGCAAGACTCTCTCCGACCATCTGGAACGTCATCTATTACTAGATGGGGACCAATTTGGTTTTCGGCCTGCCCATGGTACCGAAACAGCCCTCATCACCGCTATGGATGAGCTTCAAAGGCGTGCAGACAGAAGACAGGCAGCGTTCCTGATCCTGCTCGATATGTCTGCCGCCTTTGACACGGTGAATCACAAGATCCTACTGAGGCGGCTGTTTGAGGCGGGAGTGAGAGACACTGCGCTACAATGGTTTAATTCATTTTTTCAGGATAGGCAGCAGGCAGTATCCATGCCACCTTTCCAGTCAGCCTTTTCCCTGGTAACGCATGGGGTCCCTCAGGGCTCAGCAATCAGCCCAATACTCTTTAATGTATACCTCAGACCTTTGATTTTACTCATCAAAAGCTTCAACATCAGGATTATCAACTACGCCGACGACACGCAGATGATACTCTCCTTGGAAGGAGAGGACTCAACCTCTGTGGAGGTCCTACACAATTGTCTGCGTGACACGTCCCGGTGGCTAAAGGACAACTCCCTTCAGTTCAACGCAGGGAAGACGGAGGTGCTCTTCAGTGCCGGAACTAGAATTCCCCGACCGTTTCCAAACAACTTTTGGCCCCCGGAATCAGGGTCCAATGTACGGCCGGTGGAATCAGTTCGTAACCTAGGGGTCATGTTGGATCATAGGCTCAGCATGGAGACGCATGTTCAAAAAACGTCTGCCTGTTTTGCCATCCTCCGTTCCCTAAGGAAAGTTCTGCCCCTCTTACCTACCCATGCCCGCGCCCAAGTGGTTAGATGTACCATCCTTAGCAGGTTGGACTATTGTAATGCCCTCCTGCTTGGGTCCCCTGAGTTCCTGCTGGACAGGCTCCAGAGGGTCCAATCAGCAGCTGCTAAGCTGGCTCTGGGGCTTCCGAGAAGATCTTATGGACCATCCGCCCTGGCAAAACTGCACTGGCTTCCTATAAGACAGAGGATTCAATTTAAGGCCCTTTGTATAGTCTTTAGGGCTCTCCATGGCACTGGCCCAGCCCCCTTACAATCCAAATTTGTCTGGTACACTCCAACCAGACAGCTTCGATCCTCTGACGCCAAACTGGTAGTTGTACCCAGATTCAGGAAAGTCAGAGCCGGAGGTAGATCCTTCGAGGTGGCAGCTGCCAGACTATGGAACACTCTTCCTATCGAGATTAGGCACCTCAACGAACTCCTCCCGTTCAGAAGAAGGATTAAAACTTGGTTATTCCCCTGTTAGTCTGCCTGTAAGCTCTCACTCCCTGTGTTTTTTTCACTTCCGTCTCCTCTGATCTTTCAGCGCCAGGATGCCTGCAATGGTGACAGCCGCGCTTTACAAATTCTCAAAATAATAATAATAATAATTAAACCCTTGGGGTCTGTGGACTCTGTACACCCTGTACCTATTAAGGAACAGTATATACAGAGGAGCCACTTTCTCACAGCAGCTCATCCCTATTGCTTGCGGGAATGTGAGGAGGAGGGTACGTTTTTTCACCCTATATGGCAGTGCCCGAGAATCATGCCTTACTGGGTAGCAGTGTTAAGAACTCTATCGCAGGCAGAGAGGGTGTCATTGGTACCGGAACCAAAAAGATGTTTGCTGAATATATGGGAACCCAATGACTTGAATCATCAGGCGCAGGACTGGGCGACCTTGGGGATAATGTTAGCTAAGCGTAATATCACTCGACTGTGGGGCTCCAGCCACTCGCCAAAGCTTTGGGACTGGTGTAATGATATGGATGCAGCAATGGTGGCAGAAAAAGCTGCGTAAATTAACCAAGGTTGTCCCAGGAAATGGGGAAATGTTTGGGGAGCTTGGAATAAATACAGCGGCCATATCTGTGAGCCCCCTGCACTCACAGGAGAAGAGGATCTGGAATGAAGTTGGGGGAGGGGAGGTGAGACTCTTTGGATTTGTAATTCTGTCCAAACATGTTCTGCTGGTGGCGTTGGTATGTGTAATATGGAGGGAGGCTGGGACAACTAACAATTTACGGTTATGTATTTTGAGATGTTATTATGCCCAAAATTTAATAAAAATATATTTTTTTAAAACAAAATCACAACAGTAACTAAAACGTATTTACTCACCTGTTTCGAGGAACTGTCCAAGGACTGAATCTAGGATCCAGTCCTGGAATTCCAATAGTAATCCTAAAAGTAATCAATTGCATTTATTTAGAATTTCTCATTGAGCTCAATGTATAATTGTTTTTGAATTGTGTTGCCAATTGCAACAAACTAACTATTGCATTCAAAAGACTATTGCCTATTGTAAAGTATTTAACTAAAGCATCTCATTCTGAGAAAGTATATTTTGATACCTATTGTTGGTTCTAAAATAAAACAAGCATATATTTTTTATATATAAACCATTGGCCTAGAGTTCAGTTATTGAGTGTGTGAGACCATTTGCTGACTGAGGGTGTACAGCAAATGCTTTACACTGTCCTCTGATACTGCCTTACTGCTCGACCAAGCTACCACTTTAGAGAGTAAGGTTATATCTAACTTTAGCCTCCGCCAAACCTCTGTGGACTGTGGACTCTGTACACACTGTACCTTTTTGGGAACAGTATATACAGAGCCACTTTCCTACAGTAAGACAGTCTAAAGAGCTGTGCTCAGAGTGCACCAAGGGCCTGTTGGGCCAGGGGTGCGCTGCTGCCGCACAGTGTGTCCAATAAACCTTAGTGTGCTGTGTCGGAACGACCCCTTTTCAAATCCGTTCAAGAAATAATGGTTTGTGTCGCACGTTAATAATGCCCCATTATCTCTCGCGGCCTCGTTGATTCTACATGGCTGACCTTGGCTCCCAGTGTGTGTGAAAAGCAAACAGATTCACACAGGCACCATAAATAGACCCGGCTCGGCAGCTCAAAAGAAAATTGGGTGACAAGGGATAGAGGCACATGAATGCTAATCAAATGGGGCTTTATTCACAAACAAAAATGGGAATCTTTCGACGGCTTGCAATTAAATGTGGAATATCAATGGCGGCCCTGGGATCAGCCAGCAGATGAAATCTAATATAGCCACCGCCACGATTAAAGAACTAAGTGGAAAGTGTTGTATGCATTTCTCCAAAGACGGGGGAGACCACATTCTGCCACGAGTTTGGTGGTGACGGACAGCTGACGTAGAACAAACAAAGCTCCTTTTCATAAATCCAGGCGCAGTTCTGAAATTCAAGTTTGAGCCAGGGGAGGCAACCACTTGCTGCGACTGCTTTAGTCAGGGGATGTAAGTGGACTTAAAAAAGGAGCTCCATGGACGCCTCTGAAACGGCCATTCAGCGGCCAGGCTTGGTCTGACCTTCCGGCTGAGCCCACATCCCCCGCACACTGCCCACTTGTCGCAGCTAATGAAGAGGCTTTCACCCCAACACTTGCTAGTCTGAGCACTGCGCCGTGCCCCCTCCCCATTGTGAAGGGATGAGGCAGGGTAGCGATGGAGTGGCGCTTGCCAACAGCCTTTGAACCCTCGACTGAAGGGGGGAGGAGGGCGACGTGCGGACGTAAAACGTGAGAGCCATTTTCAGCGTGTTGTCACTAAGCGGAACCTCTTTTCACTTACCCAGACACCTGTGTGAGTGTGTGCTGGTAAAAATCGCACACTCGACTACTATATAGTTTACATTTCTACTCCTTTTGGCCTTCGGAGGAAAGTTTAGGGAGACTTTATTCTTTTTCCACTCACTAGTACCGAGTAAATTAGAACTAGCATCAAGGTTATTTAAAAAAAGACTTTTGCTAAGGCATAATTTGCTCCCAAGCGTAGTTGTGTTCAAGAGCCGGTGTGCCTGGTCCTTAAACTGCGGTGCTTAAGTAAGGCGATGTAGGGTCGGTTATAAATACTCTATTGTTCGGGTGCTCGAATGGACATGGGTGTGACACAAATGGACCTTGTGTATAGTGCTACGTAGACATGAGAGGAGGTATGTAGTAGCTATCGGACCCGGGGTCATTTTTTGCCGGGGCAAAACCCGGTTTGGTAAAGTGGCTCATACTTTGCAGTCTCCCCACTACATTCCTGTGCAAACGTACAAAACGGAGCAATGATACTGTTTCCCAAAACTCTATCCAACAGGTTTTTTGGGTTAGGGTGTCTCTTTCAATAAGGTCTGCGTGCCATAGCCACAGTTCGTGCACCAGTTCTTGTGGCAAGTAGTGTGATGCATAAAACCCAAGTGTGTTGACATATGCGCGTCTCTCCCACGAATAGTGGTGACACTCCAAAAGGGCTGGGGTGACTCCGGGAGAGGCTCGGGGTAGGAACCGATCCAGGGGATGGCACATTTAGCAGCCGCTGTCCCCTGACTGGCACGCGTTTCCAAACCGTCACCGGACACTGTGCGCGTGACCGTAACATCAATAGAAGAAGGAAAAAAAAATGAATCTTTTACACAACACCTCACACTGTCAGATGATGTGATCCCGGTATATCTGTTGAATGAGCGCAGCACAGACATTGCGGGGACTCCAGTACGCCATGTTGGAGCAAGCTTTATTTTCAGCATCGCCGTAAATATTAAAGGGAGTGATTGAATGTGTGAGTGAGACTTTGGTTGCCTCTAGCCATGCCCTTGCGAGCCTAAACCAGGCGAGCATTTTGAAAAACGGAGGCACATCCCTGGAGAGGTAATGTGATTTTCGTGAAATGTGTAGAGGTAAACGGATACTCCGAGATCGGTGAACGGAACAGGCACCTGCTGTGCCAATCCCTCACTGCTCGAATATCTGTTAAATGATGGAGCCGCCGCAGCCCAATAAGCCTGATCCCAGGTAGAGGCGCTCAGGCATTCAAAGAGGGGACTGTAAATATTCTGCAAACACTACCGCCGCCGGGGAGGGGCAGCGGGGCAGAGGAGCATGTACTGTCTGCGCTCTGCACCCGGTGCAGAGGAACAGCCTCCAAGGCAGCAGGGGCAGCAGGGGCCGGGCTGTCATTGCTTGAAAGGTGCTGTGGGTTGGGGATATTTGGGGGGCGAGAGAGCCCATCACCAAGTGAAAACATGGGGTAGGGTAAAATAGCCATCCACGGAAACTGTTAAAGGAGATATTGGAGGCAAATACACATGTAAATCTTTGAGAGAAATACACTGAACAGCAAGTGCCTCAAACTTTTAACATTCAACACCACCTCCAAACTGCACAAAAAAAAAGCACACACCTATAGCATGACACCCCTGCACTCATGAACGCGTCAACACGGCATGTTCTCATTCTGAGAGGGAAATCTATGGATGAGTAACGCTGGCGCCAGCATCTGTGTAAACTCTCTCGTTTCTTTCTCGAGAGCCCACCTTTGAGACCTGTAGCCACCTCGAGCACACATCCGCACCGACGCGCTGCTCTCTTCCCTGGTGCACATTCCAGTTGACCAGTTACAATGGTGGGTTTTTTCTTCGTTCAGCTGGTGAAATGTGGCTCTTTAACAGAATGACTGCTATATAAAAGCCTTCAATTTGCACAGAGCAGGTAATTTTCTCATTGTAGGTACTTGCTTCACATGTACACCTCTTGTTTTCTGATGGGCACTTGTAGCTCAAGGGGGAAAAAAAAAAACTTGTGCCTTGCAACTGTGTGCAACCTTATAAAAAAAAAGCAAAAGAGCAGGACGCCGGGTGTCGAGGAAAACAATCCACTGGTACACGGGATGACGACAAATCAAATGCATACCCTCCAGGAAGTGGATTCATTCTGGAAACGCGGTCAGAACCACAACGCTCCCAGTTCTTAGGAAAGCATCGCGGACCCTCTGGCCGGTCGGTGCCCGCCTGGCCGGCGCACGCTCCCTAATGTCCACCAATGTTGTATTTTTCCAGCAGGTCTCGGAGGACTTCAGAGCATATTAACCAAAGATTGGAGAGACGCAGGAAAACACTGGTCCTACAGTCACCAAGTATGAATTAAAACTGACACACCTGCGAAAAGGAAACCGAGGGAAAGGAGAGGTGATGAGACGATTTGGTGAAGGGCACAGCAGAGAAGAAATCCACACATTTCTTGTCAGGTTGTAGACTAAGTCTCAGACTGGTACCTACACCAGCCCCCCTACGCTCTACAAGCATGCCCCAAAGACGTCCACGAATCAAGGAATACACAATGCCTCCAGTTTATACCCAGTCAGAAATATTGGAGCTCTGCTTAAAAGGCATCAGACAGCAATCCCACACCGAAGAAGAAAAGTTCAAGCTACAGCCATCGAATTCGGGATAATTCAGCTTTTTTCTTCATGTTTTTGCTTGATCCGTCCCAATTATGCAGCCATCGGAAAATGTAAAAGGGGTCCTCACGTTCAGCAAGAAGAAACACAAGCGCGGTCCCGAAAGTGAAAGAGGACAGCTCTGCAGCCGATCTCTTGTCTTTATGGGGCCATGTGTTTAAACACATGGCCTTATAAAGATAAGAAAACGTTTACGACGAACGGAAAGCAGGCGATCCCGTCCGAGTGGGACACCAGAAAAAGCCAAAGGGAGGTAACACAGCTCTTTTCCAATGGCTGCCCACCGTTTAGCATAAACGGTGACGCCAGCCAATGGAAATGAGGGGCAGGGCTTACATCCCTTTAACTAAAACTCCTCCAAAACATTCAATCTCGCCAAGCGAGCTGCGCATGTGCGCAGCCACGCTAGCCGAGACCTAAAAAGGTGGGTACTCTTTTGGGAAGAATTGAGGCGGACCCATAGGTGGGTACATGGGAGGCCATCCAAACCCGTTCTGAGGCCCTGGATGGTACGGACGTGAGTAACGCCTAGACCAGCCTCTACCTCTGTATCTGGGTCTGTAGTCCGCATCACTACTGTCACTCCCTGAGCTGGATGTGTCTGTGTGGGTTCTTGTCGGTTTCTTTTGAGTGTTCTGGGTTTCCTTCATCTTGGCATAATCATTCACATAAGGGTACACCTTTTCCCTCGCGAATTTCTTTTAATCCTTTTGTAGTTTATTCACTTTAGAATTCATTAGGTACTCCTTATATTCATTGACTGTTTTGTCTCCTCAAGTTTCTTTTTAAACACAAATTTGTATCTGTGTTCTCAAATTATCCTCACTGGTCTGAATTTTAATCAATAGGTCAGCTGAAATTTTCTTAGCCGTGTCTATGATTAAAATGAAAAAACCAAAGGAAATGGACGGAGTGTTGAACATTGCAAGCACTCACCCCCAGTCAACTGATCTGGGTTTAATCCATCACCGTTCTTTAGCCCACTCTGCCACCCCAGTTCAGACATGGCCATATGCAAATCAGTCTGACCCTGTGCCTCATGGGAACAGTCCAGCCCAAACTGCCAAGCCATGTCTTCCCTGGACCGGAATCAAGCTTCCTAGGACCGGTTTCTGGCATTTCAGCCGTCTTCAGCCAGGCTTGCTTGAATCCAGTGGCAAAGTGAGCAAGGGACTCACGTCTGAGCATACCCTGCCAACTTATGGCGAACAAAGCAAAAACCAAAGGAAATGATGGACGGAGTGTTGAACATTGCAAGCACTCACCCCCAGTCAACTGATCTGGGTTTAATCCATCACCGTTCTTTAGCCCACTCTGCCACCCCAGTTCAGACATGGCCATATGCAAATCAGTCTGACCCTGTGCCTCATGGGAACAGTCCAGCCCAAACTGCCAAGCCATGTCTTCCCTGGACCGGAATCAAGATTCCTAGGACCGGTTTCTGGCATTTCAGCCGTCTTCAGCCAGGCTTGCTTGAATCCAGTGGCAAAGTGAGCAAGGGACTCACGTCTGAGCATACCCTGCCAACTTATGGCGAACAAAGCAAAAACCAAAGGAAATGATGGACGGAGTGTTGAACATTGCAAGCACTCACCCCCAGTCAACTGATCTGGGTTTAATCCATCACCGTTCTTTAGCCCACTCTGCCACCCCAGTTCAGACATGGCCATATGCAAATCAGTCTGACCCTGTGCCTCATGGGAACAGTCCAGCCCAAACTGCCAAGCCATGTCTTCCCTGGACCGGAATCAAGCTTCCTAGGACCGGTTTCTGGCATTTCAGCCGTCTTCAGCCAGGCTTGCTTGAATCCAGTGGCAAAGTGAGCAAGGGACTCACGTCTGAGCATACCCTGCCAACTTATGGCGAACAAAGCAAAAACCAAAGGAAATGATGGACGGAGTGTTGAACATTGCAAGCACTCACCCCCAGTCAACTGATCTGGGTTTAATCCATCACCGTTCTTTAGCCCACTCTGCCACCCCAGTTCAGACATGGCCATATGCAAATCAGTCTGACCCTGTGCCTCATGGGAACAGTCCAGCCCGAACTGCCAAGCCAGGTCTTCCCTGGACCGGAATCAAGCTTCCTAGGACCGGTTTCTGGCATTTCAGCCGTCTTCAGCCAGGCTTGCTTGAATCCAGTGGCAAAGTGAGCAAGGGACTCACGTCTGAGCATACCCTGCCAACTTATGGCGAACAAAGCAAAAACCAAAGGAAATGATGGACGGAGTGTTGAACATTGCAAGCACTCACCCCCAGTCAACTGATCTGGGTTTAATCCATCACCGTTCTTTAGCCCACTCTGCCACCCCAGTTCAGACATGGCCATATGCAAATCAGTCTGACCCTGTGCCTCATGGGAACAGTCCAGCCCGAACTGCCAAGCCATGCCTTCCCTGGACAGGAAACAAGCTTCCTAGGACCGGTTTCTGGCATTTCAGCCGTCTTCAGCCAGGCTTGCTTGAATCCAGTGGCAAAGTGAGCAAGGGACTCACGTCTGAGCATACCCTGCCAACTTATGGCGAACAAAGCAAAAACCAAAGGAAATGATGGACGGAGTGTTGAACATTGCAAGCACTCACCCCCAGTCAACTGATCTGGGTTTAATCCATCACCGTTCTTTAGCCCACTCTGCCACCCCAGTTCAGACATGGCCATATGCAAATCAGTCTGACCCTGTGCCTCATGGGAACAGTCCAGCCCGAACTGCCAAGCCAGGTCTTCCCTGGACCGGAATCAAGATTCCTAGGACCGGTTTCTGGCATTCCAGCCGTCTTCAGCCAGGCTTGCTTGAATCTGTTCGCCATAAGTTGGCAGGGTATGCTCAGACGTGAGTCCCTTGCTCACTTTGCCACTGGATTCAAGCAAGCCTGGCTGAAGACGGCTGAAATGCCAGAAACCGGTCCTAGGAAGCTTGTTTCCGGTCCAGGGAAGACATGGCTTGGCAGTTCGGGCTGGACTGTTCCCATGAGGCACAGGGTCAGACTGATTTGCATATGGCCATGTCTGAACTGGGGTGGCAGAGTGGGCTAAAGAACGGTGATGGATTAAACCCAGATCAGTTGACTGGGGATGAGTGCTTGCAATGTTCAACACTCCGTCCATCATTTCCTTTGGTTTTGCTATGATTAAAATGAGCCAATCTCTAGAGCATCTCCAGGCGATCGATGACCAGTTCTTTCGAAGGATGCATCCTCTAGAAAGATGAGGTTTATCGACCACCAGGAGACCCCCTGGGGCTGCATTAGCTCTTAAATATTCAGTGAGACTGGCTCCATGCAAAATAGTTTTTACTTGTGTCCTTTTTAATTCGGTTAGAGTCCCAGCCTTCATCCTGTGAGTGTGGTGTGCCCTAAAAGGGAGGGGCATGCTAAAATCCTGGCAGCAGCCTTGTCTCCATAGGCAAGGCCTTGTTCCTCCATAAGTAGTACCAAATCGGACCACCTTACGTTAAATCAACTGGAGGATCACGGGTAATGCCAGCTCACGTCTCTGCAGCTCCGCGGCCGTGCTAACTCACAGTATCACAAAAAAGAGAGACTAGGGAAAAAGCCTTCTCTGACTCCCCTATCAATGAAAACTCACTCAACAGAGAAGTGCCAAAACCAATAAGACTCCTTGTTCTAAAAAAAAAAAAAGGGCAAAGAGGTTGAGCTATGCTACACCTTCAACAATACAGAGCAGTTAGATGAGGATAGTGCAGAGGAAAAGACAACACTTGTCTTAATACTGCCCTCACACACTTTGCAGTGTCAGGCTTCATCATAGGGTCGCATCTGACGTCCGGGTGCAGACCAACACCCTGGACGGAGCGCAGGGTTTCTGTATGTATGAAGGTTAGTGGTGAGGGTACAGAAAATGTGGAGGAACAAACAAACCACCAAAAAAAAGGTGTCAAGGAAGGGAAATGCTACTTACCAGTATGCATCTGTTCTTGGCATGCAGAGCTGCAGATCCACACACTAGCATAGTAGATCGCCATCTGGTGTTGGGCTCGGATGCTTGCACCTTGTTGTTGTCTTGGAAGAAGTCTTTGTAGTCACGAGATAGGCGACTCCTCCCTTGGACGATAGTGCGCATGGGCATCGACTCCATCCTTACATTGTTTTTCGAAATGGAGTTAGTAGAAGAAAAAGATGTCCATGTGTGTGTTTATCTAAGTAAGATAGAACTGGAACAGATACAGGTCCCGGGGAGGTGGGTGGGCGTGTGTGGATCTCAGTGGCGGCTGGTGACATTTGAAAGTTGTGGGGCGTAAAACCTCTGTATGGTTGCCCGGTGGCGAGCGAGCGTAGCGAGCACCCCCGACCACCATAAGAGGTTTTTTTAAATAAAAGAGTGGGCAAATGGTGCATTCCAAGTAAATTTGAGAAAGCAAGAAATTGATTAAGCAATTGTGAAAGAGTAGTTATGACATCTAATCAATAAAGAGATTTCATATTATAATAACATAGGTAGCTGCTTACGTAATGAGCAGGTATTACGGGCAATTTTAAAGGGACATTCTTTGTTAAAAAAGTGCACATCTTTAATTCCAGCTACGTGCACATGGTGTTATTCCACTTAAACAAGCATGTTTTGCTTTCAGGATGCTCGCATGATCCCTTGTGTGTGGAAGGAATGGCTGCTTCTTTCCCGCCTATACAATATAGATGACATACGTCTTGTAAGAACATCTTTTTGCAGAACCAATGTATGTGTCCCTTCCTTTGAAAGTAATCCCTGTGCTAAGAATATTCTGCCATGTGTTTTATCTCGTACCAGGGGAGAGTTTCTGCAAGAGAAGCCCATCAGACTCTTGTTGAGACAAGCAGAATCCAAATGTTTGCCTTTCTTTTGGTGTGCTGCTTCCCCTTGCACCAAATCTACTCCCACCCCCTTCTCAGCTACTCGGCACCTTCACAGCGACCTTGTCTGACCTCTTTCCAAACAAGGTACCGAAAATGCTTTTTTTATGGTCCTTTTCAACATTACTATGTGAATATTCAAAAGTATTGACGTAGGGTGAAAGAACATGCAAGAACATTCTTTCACGATTTCACACATCCAATCCCTCTCATACAAAAACACATACAAGTATTTGAATAAGACAAAGGTAAATACGGTGCTCATGTACAGCGCTCCAATACCTTCGGGTCGAGTTCGCGCTATAGAACATATGCAAAAAAAAAAAAAAGTTTCCATTCCTGCCAAGAGCTTCAACGCGGGAGCGGTGCAGCCGAGGGACGAAGCAGAGGCTACGCTCACTTTGGCTGCACGAAACGTGGTTTGATGCATACCATGCATGAGAGTACGTTTCTAAATATAGCCATGTGTGTGAGTATTGTATGCTTCAGAGTGCAGTGGTTCCTTGTACCCCTGCACACATCTTTTGTGGGCTGAACGGTAATGTTCCCAGGACGGATTTTATCCTGAGCCCTTTCTTTACACAAGATGGCAGTTCCCAAAATAACTAGAACCCCTGAGACAGGAACTTGTCTGCTCTTTTGCAACTCTTTGTTCTCTGAGGATGTGGCCGAAAATCCATGATCTTAACCCCCCCCCCACTCATGTCCATGCCTTTTTTACCCATCCCCTCCCGTTGACTGTGCCTTCTTTGCCCCGCCCCCTCCCCCAGCCGTCCCTTCACTTGCCCGTGGTACCTTCTGTTTTTTGACAAATGTTGCTGTGGGGTATATAATTATTTCCATGTATTTATGGACGGCTAACTAATAGCAGCTGGGTGTTTTGGAAGCAAAATAAGAAAGTAATCCAGCACTCGGTTCATACATATGCGAACTGCAAATAGACTGCACACACCCAGTCACGGCCGGAATTTCGGGGGGGGGGGGGGGGGGGGGGTGGAAATGGGGTTGTCGCGGGGGAATGGTGGGAAGCGGGAGGGGTTTAATTAAATACAATTATCAAATAAAAAAGTACTTACTCAGCTTATGGATGGGTCCGGGTCCGACACCCGCCGTCCTACGCCAATTCCTGCAGCTCTCCTGAGTCTCCTTGTGACCTCATCACTAGGAAAGGAAGCCTCCCTCCCTCTGCCTCCGCCAATCACGACGCTACAGAGGCGCCGGGGAGAGCGCCCCAGCCGCGCCATTTTCTCCCGCATAGAGAACAAGGGAGTGGGCAGTCGCGCGGGAGGGCGGGGGGGGGGGGGGGTCAGTGGCTTACCCAGTGTTGTGGGTACTGGCTGATTGGTCGGCTCCGGGGGCCGACCAACCAGTCAGTACCCACAACACTGGGTAAGCCACTCCCCCCCCCTGCCCTCGAGCACGACCGCCCACCCTTCTGTCCCCAACCAGGCACTTCTGCTTTCTCGCAGTGCGAGAAGCAGAAACATAAAACTAGTTTTTACCATTTTATGTTTCTGCCTTCTCGCACTGCGAGAAAGCAGGGGGGCGACGCCCAAACGCCCCTATGAAGGAGCCGCCACTGGTGGATCTGCAGCTCTACATGCCAAGAACAGATGCATACTGGTAAGTAGCATTTTCCGTTCGAGGCATATGAGCTGCAGATCACACACTAGCATAGACTATACAGCAGTATCTCCCCTAGCGGTGGTCACCTGTATCGGTAGCAGTAGTTTGAAATAAAGTTTTAAGGACAGCTTGGCCAATAGAAGCTTGTTGCTTTGCTTGTACGTCAACACAATAGTGTTTAGTGAATGTGTGTGTTGTAGACCATGTGGCTGCCTTACAAGTGTCCTCTAAGGGAATGTTCCCTAAGAATGCCATGGAAGCTCCTACTTTGCGTGTGGAATGCGCTCTAGGGGGAACTGTTAATGTGCGTTTAGCTTTTTGGTAGCATATTTGGATACATTTAACTTTCCACCTTGCAATCCCAGATTTGGAGATGGGGTAAACCCTTATGTGGTGGAGAGAAGGCTACAAACAATTGTTTTGTTTTGCAGAAAGATTTAGTTCTGTCAATGTAATAAAGAAGGGCTCTTAACATCCAAGGTGCAATTGCAACTTAGTACAACTTATGCCTCCAACCAGTTCACCAGCCTTCAATGACACTGCCAAGTGCTCCACAACCAGGAATTCAGGAGCCCCACCAGCTAATGTGCAGACTTACCTTGGAATACTTGCAATATTTGTGAATTTGGGAAACCACTGTTATAATTTAATGGTGTATTTTTGGGTTACTGATTTTTCAGAACTATTTTAAAGGGAACTCAGCCATACTGAAAACACACAGAAGCTATTTACTAAGACTAACAAGAAGTTAGAGCAGACAGGGCGTGGCTTGGCACGCTGCAAGATGGCTGCGCTGTAGAGCAGCTCTGCCGGCCAACGCCAAATATCCTTTATCATCCTGACCCTCTAGCCGCCATCGGAGGTCACGCTGTGGCGGTTCTTAGTCTCAGCAACGTGGGGAGCGTCTCACTGGCGGAAGGAGGCATTTGTGGTGGCCGGACGCCTGTGCTGAACGGGAGGCCGTCTAAGCGGCGTAACCAGAAAATGACGGCGATAATGGAGGCCCTCCGTCGCTGAGCCCGGGGACCAGCTGCAGAAACATCCCTGCTTGCATGTACACACTCGATTGGGAAACAAGGAAACCCTACCCACAAGGAGCCTGGGTATTGTGTGCTGTAAGGAAACAATAGCTCATGCGGATTAATACTTATCAATATAGTATGTAATCTAAAATAATAATCAAAAAAGAAGCGGGGATTGTGAAAGATGTCAGAAGAAAAGGCAAAGCCATACACGTTTATTCTTTTTTGTGAAGAATGATCTTCGTTTATATTACTAGAATATTTACACAAAAAGTGCACATAGATTTACAATACAATTTCGACATTAAACAAACAAATTACAAATTAGTGTCCCAATGAAGAAAAACCTTAAACAGACAATTAACATAACATACGACATACAAACAAGGTTTCCATTTCACTTTACAAAGGCAATCACAAACACTTAATAATTCAAATTGACAACACTTAATTAATATAGGTGTTGAATAGTGATTTGCCTATCGCGTCAACGGCGTTTCGACCCTGTTCCAACTTAAAGGGTCTCGTCAGGACTGTCTAATATAGGGACACCTTAAGGTCCAGGACTGGTGTAGCGTGTAAATATACAGTGACACCGTGTTCAAAGACAAAGGATAAAATATACTCACAGGTACCCAGCCGGGTGCCCTGTGAGAGGAGACTCACACGGAGGCAGTGGCCCACTGTAAATCGATGCGATCGTAATTGTACGTGATGTAAGGGTCCTTCAATATACCACACCAACTGAAGTTCCAAACTTTTAGTATAGCTGTCACCTCGTATTAGCGAGTCCGATCAACTCTCTCCCTTCTTACGGGTTTCCGAATATCCCGCGGAGTGCTGCAGCAGGCAAACAAGGTCCTGTCTGTGCATGTACACACTGGCTGGAGAGACCGCAGCAACGGACCGCTGTCTATGTGGATGCATGGCTGCTGGGCAACTGACAGCAGAGATACACAGCGTATGTCAGAGGCGGCCATTACATGCAGTGGGCGAGTGGCTGACACTGCGGTGTTCCCCTGTGAGCGCTGCCGGTGGCAGCGTGTGGGGCGTTCGGCCCCAGGGGGTGGGGTGGGGGGCGGGAGGGGGAGGGGGAAGCTGGCAGCAGGGGCTCGATCGGGCAATGTCTCTGGGTGACGACAGGTGCAGAGGTCCCATGTGCTTGGGAAGGAGCCCGCGAGGGTGAAGACATTGGCGTGCAGCAGGACAGTTTCACTGGGCACTGTGAGAGTGCCCGACATCTACCGGCGCTGGCAGGCGACGGACACATGGTGAGCCTGTCTGTACCCCTGGTGGCTGCGCACGGTAGGTGGGCCACTGGATAGACCCCACCACCCCCGTTGGGGTCCCCCCCTGGGTGACGCCGCTTGAGAAGAGGCACGGACTTGCCTTTATGGAGTCTGCTGGAGAGGGTAGAGGGTGCCCACGGATTTAGAGCACCGCAGTTTGCCTCTTAACTAAGTGGTGTTGGCGAGTTGGATAGGTGAGACCGGGGACATTGGTCACTCCGCTATCGCTGCACGTTCATGCTACACATCCCAATGTTGGATTGAGGGCATGCCTTGGACTTTGGTTCTCTAGCCTCCTCCCCAGCCCACTCCTCCATCGGCGCGTTGTCTGACCACCAGGGCAACCCCATCGCATTGCCCAGGCGCCCCCTGCAGGTCCTGAAACGTGGTGCGGCTCATGGTGGAGGAGCTTCTAGGGCTATTTTCAGAACTCTGTGGCCATTGGGCATGTGCAAACTTCAACTTTTCTGCTGGTAAGTGAGCCTTCGTTGAACTCTGGCGCCCGTCACACAGTCCTTTGGTATATGCCCCATCACACCTCCACGGGGTTTGAGGTTGGCGACGTCCCCCTGAGGTGTGCGGTGCGCGTGCTGGTCATCACGGGGGACGCCCTCTGAGCGCGGGCCCGGTCGTGTTCAACATGGGGAAACCGGATAAATCATAGCCTCGTCTCAACTTCGAGCAGAAGAAACCTGGCAGATCTGGCCGAGGAGCTACTTCAGATTCGGAACTGGATGCTCCTGCAGAACCCACCTCCGCTATGGAAAAGACACTGTTAGAAATACAGGCTAGTCTTCAATCGATAGATGGAAAAATTGAAGCCCTTAATACCCGCATGGATCATATGTCCGCCAAGTTGGATAACCAAGCCATCAGAATAGGCGAAGCAGAACAGAGCATATTAACTACAGAGGATTGTCTCCAGCAGGTGTCGTCTAAGGTGATGCACATGGACAAGGTTCTTGCAGTGATCGAGGCCAAGAACGAGGACCTTGAAGCCCGTTCTCGGCGTAATAACCTGCGCATTACGGGCCTACCTGTATCAATCAACGTAGGCCGCCTGGAAACCTACGTAGAGAACATGCTCCGAGACATCTGTGGCCCTGAGAATCTATCTCAACTCCCGATTGTTGAGAGGGCGCATCGGTTCTTATCGAACAGACTGCCACCCGGGGCTCCACCCCAGCCGATCATTGCGCGACTGCTCAATTTCAGGGACCGTCACTCGGTCCTTCATATTTACCGGCAGAAGGGCACCATCACCTACCAGGGTAACACATTGGCCTTTTACCCTGACTTTACGGCTGCTGTTCAAGCTGCTAGAAAAGAATACTCAGTAAAACCGATGTTGATTGCGGAGAAAGTCCCATATGCCATGTTGTACACTGCACGCCTACGCATTGGGACAGATAAGGCCAAGATATTTACCAATCCTAAGCAGGCTCTGGACTTTGCTAAATCTCTCCATCGCAAAAAAACACCGGTCCAAGACAACTCTGAAGACGACAGCTGAGATTAACTGTTCACTATACTGTGTGTTACATGATTGCCTTCCTTGAAAGCGATTGTGTGTTTTTTTTTTTTCTCTGTTAGACATGATATTTACAGAGACTTCCTACTTGGCCTCTGGCTGCTACTAAGACCAAGAGTTAGACAGCTCCTCACTTGCATGGTGTACACTGAATGCCTCCTTTTCTCTTGGTTGGTTAAGTACTGCCACTTTGCTTATGCAAGGTTAATCACCGATGGTTGGTGTGGGGGGTGGACTGTTTTTGTTGTCGGCCACCTCCCTTATCATCTAGGGAGTTAGTAGCGCCACAGCGTTCCCCCACTGGGTACCCCGCTTCACACTTGAGTTATGTTTTATTTACTTGGGGTATGTGTTTTGTTATGGGATGGCTTTAGCACGTTGGGTATGCTGAAGTGGGTGGTGAGAACGGACAGCTGGAACGATAGGTTTAATATGCTGGCTCGAATTTGCGGATGGACTTGCTTTTACTCTCACTGTTGTGGTTGGGTAGAGGATATGCATGTTTTTTCTCACTCTAAATGGCGGTAGTAGGTGAGAAGTTTACATTTTTAACATGGAATGTTCGAGGGCTTAACTCTTCTAAGAAAATTAGACAGTTTTTGCTTATCTAGATAGGCATAACATTCAAATTGCTCTCCTACAGGAGACGCATCTCACAAGAACGACGGAAGTCAAGATTGCGGCTAAAGGGGCGTGGTATAAAAATTTCCACCGTCTTGTTCTTCCTATGCAAGGGGGGTACTCATATTGGTCAAACGTGGTTTACGATTCACCCCAATCAAAACATATGTAGACGACTAGGGACGTTGTGCTATGGTACATGGCACATTGGGTATGACCTTGTTGACGGTTGTGACCTTGTTGACGGTTGTGAACATGTACGATCCCATCGCAGACGAACTTGAATGTTTCACCAGAATGTTTAACGTGTTAAGAGTGTGGCCGGAGGCGGAGTTGTTATGGGGTGGACACCTCAATATTCATTTGGATCCAGGGAAGGATATACCTGGGCAGCAGGGTGGGCGGAGCGGGTATAAATAACGCAATGTTTGAATTTGGGTTGGTAGATGTGTGGCGGGTTAGGGATTGGGAGGCACGGAAGGGCCCACATGTCACACACGCATGGCAGCTGGTCCAGATTGGACTATTGGTTGCTGAGTGAAGGGGCTACGGCCTGGCTTGCACAGATCGACTTTCTCCCCCGTACCCTGTCCAATCATAACCCAGTTTGTTTAGTTGTCTCCATTCCCACGAACATCCATCGCCCGTTTACCTGGAGGTTTAGGTCGGAGGCCCTGCTGGATCCTGTATATGCCGACACCATCAGGAAAGAAATCGTGCACTATTTCGATGCTAATGTGGGCATTGTGGACAGCGCAGCCACCTTGTGGGAGGCCTTCAAAGTTACTATTAGGGGAGTTTGTATAGGCACTGCGGCGGGTATTTTGAAAGATATTCGAGGGCAACTTACAAACACTGAGTTATCGCGCCTTGAACGAGAGTATGCCGCAGCCCCTTGCACAACTACACTAACAAATCAATGAGCTCATCCTGAAATATAATGACTTGGCGGAAACTGAAACGAGGTATCTTGCTAGGCGTCCCATTGCAAGGGCATATGGAGGGGGGTTGTCGTAACCTTGCAGCTAAGCTCAGGTTCCACACAGAACACCAACACATTGCGAAAATAATAGAGGAGCAAGGTGAGGAGCACTATACAACCCAGGCCATAGCTGAACAATTTCAGGCCCGTTACGCTGATCCGAATACCTCACGTGGGACCAGCGGAGTTTGCGGACTACCTGTCAGATATCGCCTGCGCTTGGCTCGCAGATGGCCACCACGATTACCTTAGTCAGCCGATAGAAGCATCAGACAATCAGGCCGCAATTCGCGCTCTGCCGAATAAAAAGGCTCCAGGGCCGGATAGCCTCACGGCTGAATTCTATAACGAATATGCGAAACTCCCGACTCCTCACCTATTAGAGGTGTATGGTGAGGCACACGAGTCTGGTCGCTTGCCCCCGTCACTTCGACAAGCCATGATCATTACCCTGCTTAAAAAAGATAAACCACCCACTGCGTGCGATTCCTATCGGCCACTTTTCCTGATCAACCGGGATACAAAAATACTAGCTCTCTGATGACTTGTCTGGTGTTACCAGATCAATTTGATTTCATACCGGAGCGCTCTATGTCCCATAATTTGCGCACTCTTTGATGTTTCACGTGCTGGATCCCAAATTGCATGCGGCGGCTGTGCTGTTGGATGCTGCTAAAGCGTTACTCGATTCCATCGAGTGGTGCTACATGTTTAGGATCTTGCAGCATATGGGGTTTCCTGCTATGTTTATAAATTAGATACGACTCCTATATACACTGACCCATCGGCGAGAGTGCGCATCAGTGGCCACACTTCGGAACCGTTTACGATAGAACGAGGCACCAGGGAGGGCTGCCCTCTGTCGCTGTTGCTGTTCGCCCTGGTGCTAGACCCCCCTAGTATGTATTATACGTCAACGGCATAGGGAAACAACTCTAAACTTTATACACCGCCTGTGAAAAAGTACCATCTTTCTTGCATGGTATGCCCCCACGTTTTCCTGAATTGATGAATGTACTTTGACTGAGTGTGCCCTGGACTCCTGCCAATGTTCCTTCCCTAAAACACAAACACAAAACCCAAATTGTCAAACCCTGGCCACATGTCAGCCCCTGGTAAATGGTACCCTAGGTACCCAGAGCCTTGTGACCAGGGAAGGCCTCTCAGGGCTGCAGCACTCATGGTGCCACCCTTAGAGGCCCTGTACCCTTGCACACACACATTGCCCGTGCAGGCTGAGTGTCTGGGTACAAGACAAAACAAAGTCGACATGGCACACATCCCTGTGTGCCAAGCCCACCACCTACACTGCCATGGCATACATCAGCCACCCCTCTAGCTGGGTGCCCTATGCCAATGGTGTGGGCACAGGAGCAGGAGCCCTGTGCCCCTACAGTACCTAGGTCCATTCCTGGGCACTGTAAGTGCAGTGCTGCCATTTAAGAGTATATGGTGCTGGGAGCTCGTCAAAACCAACTCCACAGCACCATAATGGCAACACTGAAGACTGAGAAGTTTGGTATCAAACTTCTCAGCACATTAAACCCACACTGATGCCAGTGTGGGATTTAATGTACCAAGCATCCCAGAGGGCATCTTAGAGATGCCCCCTGAAACCTAACCTACAATCCACGTCTGCTCTGAGGCTGCCTAGGCTGCCACAGAGCAGACATGTTCCTGGACCCCTGGGTAGGAGAGCCCCTGCTCTCCTGGGTCTGCAACAATGCACATCCTGGGCGAGGTGCTAAATCTCCCCCAGGATGGGCAGGGGGAAGCTTCAAAGGCATGCCGCCTGTGAGCTTCCCCAGGCCACTGCAACCCCCCCACTATGGCAGGAAGCTTGGCCGGAAACCCCAAATAAGGACAGGGGATGTGCCAGCCTGCCAACCCCACCCCTCAGGTGGGGGTGGAGAGGTGAAGCACATCTCCGGGCTCTCGCCATCTTGAAGATGGGAAGCCCTGCCCAATCAGGACTAGGCTACTGCCCCCCTCCCACAGGAGAGAGGCAGGATAGGGGGTGTACCCACCCCAGGACAGGGACCCATTGGTCCCTGCCCTTCACCTACCTGTAACGCCCCTAAATCCAGTATTTAGGGGCACCCTGAACCTTCCTTTCCCAGATTCCAGATTCCAAAATCCGAAGAAGAGCTAGAAGAAAGAAGACCTGCCCTGCAGCTGCTAAGAAGAGGAAGACACCAACTGCTTTGGCCCCAGCCCTACCGGCCTGTCGACCCTCGAACCTGCTCCTGCTCCAACCCAGCATCTCTTGTGGCCAGCAACCTCACAAACCCCAGAGGACCTGGCTACCTTTTGACTCTACACCCCTGGGACTCCCATGAGTAGAGGCTCTACTCAAAAACTACTTCTAATCCCCGGCAGCAGCCCGGACCCACGAACCCAGCACACTCTGCACCCGCCAAGCCTGGCCTGTGCCGGCGTGAACAAAGACCACGAGGACGACCGCACGGCGACTGTGACCCCGAGTCCGGCACCCAAGGACCTCCCTCGACACTCCTGAAGAAGTCTGCAGCCTCAGAACCAGGTGCCCCCCCCCCCCCCCTTCAACCGCTATCAATAGAGGGTAAGATTTCCAGATACCACGCGCGAGAAGAGGCACACTGTGAGAAGTTGGCCTGGCATATGCTGGTCACCTTGCACCAGTCCAAATCGACTCTTATGGTAGATAGGTTAAAGACAACTTTTTAAAGTAAGCTATCCTAGTGGTAGCTGTGGAGAGCAGCCTTCAGGCTAAGTCTCTGAGGAATGTAAAGCAGCTTGTTTTACCTTATAATCTCTTGAATTACCAAATGAAAGGACACCACACAGGTATATATATCAAATATATATGTATTTATTTCTAGGCACACTCTACTAATCTCTTTGAGATTAGAAGCCAGGTACACATTCAAATGTCAACGTTTCACAATAAATTAAGCACAAATATGGCTGGAGCCCTTGGGGCGTGCCAGACCATATACTAAAAAAAATGGGTTAACAATGTCGACTTGCAAAATGACAAGGCCTAGGGCCTGGGGAATCGCTGGGGCTTCACTACTGCAGTGTTAGCAGGTAAGTAACAAGCCCACGGGAGACGCGTGCAGTGTGTGAACACAGCCGCGGGTTCCATACTGGTTTCAATGGAGCAAGTCGCGGTTTGAATTTTAAAGTTCTAGGGCACTTCGAGGAAGTCAACAAGCAAGCCACTTACAAGGCAAGTACTTCAAGGGCCAACACACACTAGGGCACCGGAGTGCACGAGTTACCTCACCCAGGGAAGCCGGGTGCATAGGTGTCGGGTCGAGTCGCTGTTTTCAATGGAGACCAAAGAAGACTTGCTGCTCGAGTTGCTGTTTTCAATGGAGACCAAAGAAGCCTTGCTGCTTGCGTCGACTGGAGAAGCGTCCGCTGGAATCCGAAGATGGATTGAAGATGTGGAAGACCTGAAAATTGAAGGGACAGTGGCCTGCAAGATGGATGACCACAGATGTCGCGTTGATTCAGGTCGTCGATAGTGTTTTGACTCTTCGCTCACGAGGTCTAGGAAGGATCAACGATGACCAGCAGCTGGATTCGGAGTGTCCCACAACGTCTGCAGCTGATGACGGTGTCGGCAACCGGATTGGAGCCAACAAGCCTTGGCAACTACGAGTCTCGTGTGAACTGAAGAAAGTCGATGGTGCAGACCAGCAAGGTCTGATGGACTCACCCAGCAAGGGTAAGTGAGGGCAGGCCAGGAGCAACCAGGAGAGCCCTTTGAGTCGATGAGAAAGTCTTCGGGGGACCCACTAACCAACAGGCAAGTGATCGCGAAGACGGCGCCTCAGGAAATGCTTCACAGGAGCCGACGGTCACTCGGGACGGGGTATGCAGCTGATTTTTAGTGCAAGACCTGCTGGAGGCTTGGGCCACAGATGGTCCAATGCACAAGTTCGTAGAACGTTGTTTAGGGTTTGCACTCTACAATAGTGCACAGTCACCGGGTATTGCTGTTCCTAGTCACTCGTGGGGTCCACTCGCCACAGCTCTGCTGGGGACTCACAATGGCCGCCGAGAAGTCAGAAAACCACTTCCGGGGCAGCAGGGACTTCGAACCCTAGCGGGAGCGGGAAAGTTTGCAACCGTTGATTAAGGTTTTTGGTGCCTGCCAAGCAGGGAAGTCACTCCTTGACTCCAAGGGAGATTCTTCGGTCTTCCAAAGGTAGTGGAACGTCGAAGGACCAGGATTCTTCTTTGTAGAGCGTCGTCCAGGGTTATCTGTTTTGCAATGGCAATGCTTGCGATCTTATAGTGAAGATAGGGGAGGGACTAGCTCTATGACCACTCCTCTAGGAGGGTGAGGGTAGGGGGTGGTTACACCCACTTCCCTTTGTCCAGTTTCGCGCCAGAGAAGGGGCAGGTAGCCCCTGAACTGGTTTGAGCTGGCATATACACAGAGGAGCCTACTGCTCCCCCAGTGCGGGACTTCAAAGCACTCTAGGAGTGCACCCACCCAGCTCCAATACACTAAATCCTGTCTGGAAGGTGGTGACACATCCCTGCGACAGGATGCCTTTTGTTGGGCCTCCTCCACTGCGAGTTTGTCAGCAGCAGGAGGAGGGCAGCCCAGTGTCTGTGCTGGTGGCATCCATTTTGTGATGCCAGGGCTCTTTCAGATTTCTGTCGTTTAGTACAGTGGTACATGTCATCCCCTCTAGAAGGGTGGGATCATAATCCCACACCAGTTATTGGTGTGGGGGTATGATTCCAAGTTGTTTGACACCAAACACGACATGTTTTGATGCAGTCATTCCAAAGTTAGCATTTACCGCGAGGTTATAATGCACTTAAGAGTATATGGTTTAACCGCATCCACAAACAGCAGCGGAGAATAGACTGCCAGCTGCACAGGGGTCCTGCTCATGCAGAAGCACCCCCTCACATAGTAAACCAAGCACCATGCCCTCAGGATTGATAGGGCCTGCCATAGGGGTGACTGATAGGTTTATATGTGTGTGTATGGTGAGATATAGGAACCTATACCTCAGTGAGGAGTGCTAACACTACCTCACACGGGCTGCAGTAGCAGGCCTGTGGTGTCAGATTGAGAATGCTTCCCAGAGGTGGCATAATACATGCTGCAGCCCCTGGCAGACCTGTGAAGTACCAATGCCCTAGGTACCTATGGTACCATATACTAGGGGCTCATAAGGTACCACAGTATCCAATCACTAGTGCATCTAATAGGCACACCAATCATTTAAGGGAGTAAGCAGATAGGCTGGGATCCTGGATAGCAGGATCCCAGCCAGACTAGTCAAAAACCATTCAAACACCAGGAAAAAAAGTGGGGGCAACCATGTAGTCAGATTCCATCTTCCTACACACACCACGACCCGAAATTAATACACTTTATGCCACTATTGCTGCGTGGCTGGCCATTGGGAAACTGAGGGCCAAACTCCTACTCTATGCGACAGCGCTGGCGCGTCATGCGGCGCTTTCGGTGATGGAGGAAGAAGGTCCGATGCGGTTCTTGAGGGAGGTTGGCATGGATGTCATGCACAACAGCTACCCGGAGGGGAGTTTTATCACACAATAAGAGCTTCAGTACATCTCCAATTCAAATATGCTTTTTAAATTCACGCTCCATAGACTGAAACTTGCTGTGAAAGCACATTATCCCACGTTTCCCGCTGAGCCTCCTTCTCTGCAGTGTCTGCAAATGCTTTTAGTTGCATCCACACGCCGCAAATTAGTGACTAAGCTATATAGAGCAGTGCGGGAAAAGAAAATCACCGCTAGTGACAAAAGTCTAGCTCGTTGGAATGACAAACTTCTACCCCGGCTCACACTGCCTGAATGGGAGAATATATGCAAGCTGACTGGATCCCTCACCCCCAAAGGCAACTTAAGGATCATTCACTTCAAATATATCCACTAAGTTTATCACACACCTCTAAAATTCCACAGACTGGGCCTACGTGACACTAGTCAATGTAAGCGATGCGGTCAACAGGATGCCGACTTTCGGCATTTGGCGTGGGACTGCGTTCTAGTGTCAACATTTTGGAGTTCTGTTATCAAACATATTCACACCATGATTGGGGTGCCCCTACAATGCTCACCGCAGATATGCCTATTGTGTTACATACCTCAGCTGAAAGGGGTTATTGGTAAGTTTGCACGTATTGCACTGTTTGATGGCAAAACGCCGCGTAGCCCTGACCTGGGAAAGCACGTTGGTCCCTCTAATTGGGTCAAAGATTTGGTGTCTTGCAGGGAAAACCTGGAACTATTTGAGGAGTGTAGGAGAGTAGGGTCTGCTATCCTATGGTCACCCCAAATTTTTGCTTTTTGCTTCACTGGTTTTTGACATATTGAGGCTGTGGGCCTGCTAATCAGACCCCCAGCCTGCTGTTCTCTCTACTAAATTGACACAATGTACTTTAAGTGCATAACCAATTGGAATTGGATCACCCTGTGAGCCCCTGTACCAGTGTACACTAGGTACCCAGGGCATTGGTGTATCTAAGGCCTACCAAGGGCTGAAGCATGTATTGTGCCACCCCTGGCCTGGCCTAACAATTTGACACAACTGGCTGATCACTCAGCTGGGGTAAGTTGGTGTATCCACCTCTTACTTAGGTGTAGTATACCTATACCTAACCTTAAATGGGACACATGTTAACTTATAAGTCACTCCTATGGCAGGCCTTATCAATCCTGAAGGCAGAGTGCTTGGTTCCATGTGAGATGGTGCTCTGGCATGAGCTGAGCCTGTCTGCAGTGGTCGGAACCACTTCCTTCCACCGTTTCCAGATATCGCCATACCATATACTCTTAAGTGCATTATGAACCTCGCGGTTAAATGCTATCTTTGGTTTGGCTTTATCAAAACATGTCGAGTAAGGTGTCATACGAATTGGAATACTATCCCCTCGCCAGTTCTGGCGTAGGGGTTAGCATTCCACCCTTCTAGAGGGACACGACATGTACAGTACCTGAAACCCGGGTAAAATCAGACATAGCCTCAGCTCCACAAAATGGACGCTGCCACCACAGACACAAGTCTGCCCTGCTGCTGCTGGGAGTCCTTCCAACGTGGGAGACGTGGACAAAGGGTTTCCTGCCAGGGGAGGTGCGAGCACCACCCCAGACAGGATTTTGTGTATTGGTCAGGTAGGGCTTGAATGGAATCAGACATGCCTGAGGCTCACAAGGAGCCTCGGTGCATATGCCAGTTCAAACCGGTCCTGGGGCACACCAGCCCCGGACCTGGGGCGAGCTGGACAAAGGATTGGGGGTGTAACCACCCCCCTTCCTGGTCCCACCCATAGGGAGGGACCTAGCAGGTAGTCCAGCCCCTAGAATCTGCTTAAAGGTAGGAGCTGTGTCCTAAGACTTCAGACATCCTGGAATCAACTTACTACAAAGAAGAAGACGGGAACTTCGACGCTCTGCTGCACAGAGGACAGAAGGAAATCTCCCCTATGGTCAGGGAGTGACCATCTTGCTAACGCAAGCACCAACCAGCAACTCTACATCTGCTTTGCCGCCGCCTCCCGCCGGAGCCCGAGACCAGAGACCGACAAGAACTGGACCCCCAGACCTCTCACCGCCCGATCCACAGTCCCTGCAAAGAAGGAACCCGTGGAGGCACCGAGACACGTGGAGCCAGCCATCTTGAAAAGACACTCGACAAGCTGCAAGCGCGACAACAGAGGCTCCCTCCAAGTTGTGCTTTGGGTCCTGAGAAGCCCAACATCCGAGCAGCATCTGCACCAAAGGTGAGCCCTCCAGCATCTCCACGATCTGCGTGGGGCCCCTCTGCACTTTGCATCTCGACGCGCCTGCCCGGTCCCTGGCCCGTTGGCTGGTGGCCATTTTGGCGACTTAACTTGAAAACTACGACGCTGGTCTGGTTGCCCCAGACTGGTCCCTGCTTCCCTCCAAAGGAGCAGCCCCTCTGACCTTGCTGGTCAGAGTAATCAGCTTTCTTCAATTCCTGCGACTCCTGCTTTTGCCAAGGCTTGTTTGCTTCTTTTGAGTCGCCGACATCGCGAGCCTGCGTGGGACAGCTCGTGAACCGACTCCTGGACGTCGTCGACCTTCAGGGACCACGTGGCTGCAGAGACAAGCTACACCTCATCACCTGTTTGCACCCGACATCGCCTGGTACCTACCTGGTGCCACGCTGGTCACTGGCTAGTGACTGTGAACACTGTCCCCTCTGCTTACAGGTCTTCTACAACTCCGATCCACCCTTGGATCCACCGCATCTCTTCTGGACCGACCGCCTGCAGCATCTTTGTCATCAGGCTCCATTGAACAGATAGACGAAACCCGACGCACTTCGAGACCTATGCACCCGCTTCCTGTGGGTGAGGTAAAGCTGGCACTCCGGTGCCCAAGTGTAGAGAAACATCTCTAGGGTCTGTGTTTTAAGTCTTAAGTTCGTAGTCCATCCAGAAGACCCTTCTAGCAGTCACTTTTGAACTTTTACGCACCCATTGAAAACCTATGGGAGCCCGCGTGTAACTTTCCTCACTGCACACGCGACCCGTGGACCTCCTGGTCACTAACTGAAGTTAGCTCCTTGTAGGCCCAGCGATTCTAGAGGCCCTAGGCCTTTTCCCTTTCCTGTTCGTGGTACTTATACCACTATTTTAGTATATGGTTTGAGCGGCCACCAGGGCCTATCCATATAAAGTGCAACTTCTGTATATTGTAATACTTTCTTGTTTAACGATTTGTGCTCCTGTGCTCATAAAGAGTCTAGGGGATACTTTGAGTAATAAATACATATATATTTTGAATATACATCTGTGTGGTGTCCTTTCATTGGTATAAAGGGGGGTTGCATGTGGTAAAACAGCCTGCTTAACACGTTTAACAAGTTTAGCCTCAAAGACTGCTTAGCCTACGCTACCACTAGGGCAGCTAGTCCGAAAAGGTTGACTTACAACCACACCATAAGGGTTGCTTGGCATGGTACAAGGTGGTCACT
Source organism: Triturus cristatus (assembly GCF_964204655.1). Taxonomy (NCBI): domain Eukaryota; kingdom Metazoa; phylum Chordata; class Amphibia; order Caudata; family Salamandridae; genus Triturus; species Triturus cristatus. The sequence goes on along the minus strand of NC_140579.1, from coordinate 107,932,176 downwards.
TTAATTAGTGAACATCATATACCAGGCCAACTTCTCACAAGGAGGAACTCCCTACCTCCTCAAGAACCAAGGACATATGGGAACTTCTACGCCAATACCTTAGATCGCAAACTCAGGACACTAACTACTGAGCCGGAGTGATGTTACTGTATAATTTTATATATTACAGTCAACCACAGATGAAGCTGTATCTCATGTGACGCCAGACTATTATTCATGTTCAAATTGCACAATTATATGATGTTTGTTGTTCTACTATGGTGTCATCTTCACGTTGGAGATGACGTATTGTTTTTGTATTCTTGGAAATACAAAAGAGATTTAAAAAAAAAAAAAAGTTAGAGCAGACATTCACAGCAAAACTGACACTACAGCATTCCACCTAGCAGATATGCCTTATCAAATAAGAGTAAAGAAACTTAGGAAAACATTTAGTGTTTTTCAAAAACACCTGACCTATACCCGCATAGGTTTACATTGATCCAACGGTCGTTATGTTCTAAAACTCATTCAAACCCCATATAAAAGGGCACTCACCCAAGGTTCTTTGTGATCTTACTCATCAGGTCAGGCTTCTGCTTCTTGGCCACATTCATGACACGATTGTAAACATCTGAGAGCTTGGCACCTGTAAAGGCCACAAGGGCAAAGAATGTGACCAATATGAAATCAGAAAACATCTCCCATCAATATACAGCTCAACCTTGCTGGCAATACTACTTTTTCCTTTTTGCTCTATTTCTCAACCAAGCTCACGATTTTCAGCCCTGCCCCACGCCATATTTTCGCTCCACCTCTTATATTGCTCTCCTGATACCACCGCCAAAATTTTGCATACCTTTAATGTACAAAACCTCCACATTTGCTTCTCTGTGCAGACACATGGGCTTGATCTTTTGACAATTAAGCTCAAGCACCCCAAATGAGACTGGTGTCAAACCTGCAGGTCCCCTGTTCAAAAACTAGCACGGTCTACCTAGTTTTACTCTTTGGAGGGCATAAAACATCACGTGTCATGCCATACCTTGCCATAAGCGGGCTCATATACACAAATATATATCTTTGATTTTGGGTTTACTAATTACTCAAGTGTGTCGTGCCAAACAATCAGAAACAGCGTCTGCGTGTTATGTAATGTAATGACAATTTAGAACAATTTGTGGGGATTAAGGCAACTGTGACTGCACCTATCTAGTAATGGGATAATGTGCTTTGTCTGTGGTGCACAGGATCTGAGGCTCAATACCCCTAAGCCTCCTGGGATGGAATTCCACAATAGCAAAATACAACAATTTGATCCAGCACTCCCTTATTTTCAACTATCACATTAAAGCATTCTTATTTAAATTGCATGAATAACGCTTCCTTTATATATAAAAAAAATGAAATCTGTTCATCAGGTGTGTTTGTTTCTTTATTCCTGAATTCTCCTTCACATTAGATAAAACCGTAGCAAACGCATTGCGTCCATTCGGACTTCTTCAGGGCAAAAGGAGTGTAGCTGTACTCCGGTCTTTAATATTCAGTGTGTTATTATTAATCGGTTTCCTAAGCGCGTTTCGTAGGAATGACAGCAGTGATCTCACACGTTGATACTCTTCCTCAAATTAGCATCTATTTCTGATCAGCCTTGTGTTTAAACTTTTGAGCCAGGGCGTGACACTATAGTTGGTGTTTCCCCATCCACCAACTTTTGATATACGGTCGCTGGTGGCAAACATGGTCCAGGTATGCGGCGTATTTCTAAAGTTGGTGGATGGGGCGACACCGACTAAAGTGTCACGCCCTGGCTCAAAGATTAAACACAAGGCTGGTCACATTAATATCGATCATAAATAGATGCTAATTTGAGGAAGAGTATCACCGTGTGAGATCATTGGGCTTATTCCTACGAAACGCGCTCAGGAAACAGATTAATAATAACACACCGAATATTCAAGACAGGAGTACAGCTACACTCCTTTTTACCTGAAGAAGTCCGAATGGACGAAACGCGTTGGCTACGGTTTTAACTAATGTGAAGAAGAATTCATGAATAAAGAGAAAGAAACTCACCTGCTGAACAGATGTCATTTATATATAAAGGAAGCGGTATTCATGCAATTTAAAAATGAATGCTTTAATGTGATATTTTAAAAAAAGGGAGTGCTGGATCAAATTGTTGTATTATGTAATGTAATGAAAAAGCAACTTATACAGTGATCTGATACCAACAAGGTGTCCTGGAGTTGTCCAAGCGTTAAAGAACTGGAGTTATTTGGGAAACAGCTATGTGGTCAGTGCTTCCAAAAAATAGACAAGGACTCAAACATTCTAAGATGCAAGAGATAAAAAATACACAATTTTTTCTGAAGCCACTGAGAAGGCACAAACTCTCATCTGGATCCTACAGCTTTGAGAGAACCACCAAAAAGCGAGCAGGGAATGATCTGAAACAGCAAGTAGGAAGGCACTGAAGAAACTTGTATAGCACGTATTGCGAGACCATATAGCAAAACACCTTAAACACAAGCATTTGCAATGCAATCGGTCTCGCCTTTGGGACCTTATATGTATTTAGCTATGCAGCACATTAGGCTGGTGCTGAAACATCTACTGTTCCTTAACATGGAGGGAATGTAAGCACCAAACTGCGTGACACGGCAGGTATGGTATGAGAGAAATACTGCATTTCAGCTGGAAATTGCATAGTCCAAAGCTCTGTTTTTAATATAAAATCAGAGCCTTGGGTGGTCATATCACTGAAAATACAAGTTTTGAAAAAAATATCGGGTGCTCGTGGAAGACAATTTCTATGGACTGGAATCTAGAGATTGCTAAAGTGATTCTGGTATTTTATCGACCTCTGCCGGTTGTTTTCGATCAAGAAAGTTAAATAGTGGCAGGTGCCAGAAAAATAAAAAAGTCCCTCAGCAGAAAGCAATTCTAGTATTTTACTGACCTCTACAGGTTGTTTTCTATCAAGACAGTTAAATAGCGGCAGTAGAGCAGAAAATAAAGTCCCTAAGGGGAAGTAGACATGTCCTAGGGCTGATCTCGAGAGCCCACAAAGTACATACACTTATAGGTATATACAAGAGGTCTCAAATGCTCGACCTAAAAAGTATAGTTTTGAATGCGTGTTTTCTAAGGCCTATACTTCCCATTCAATGGTCAGACAGGGCTCTTAAGTACTTCCTTGAATGAATGGAAACTTGTAATCGCGCTACTTAGCCCGAAGGCATCAAGGCGCCTAAACAAAACAGTTCGAAAAAGAGGCAGATCGTATCTAAGCGTAGGCCTTGGCAAAAAGCCAGGTCTTAAGGGCCTTCCTAAAAGCCAGAGCCGATGGAAGAGATCTTATCTCCAAAGGCAGGGAATTCCACTGCCTGGGAGCAAGAGTTGAAAAAGCTCTACCTCCCCACCTAGCCTTACGTATCCTGGGCACTGAAAGCAGAAGTTTATTTGAAGACCGGAGAGTTCTGGGGGGAATGTAGGGGACCAGCAAATCCTTCATACCCCCGGACCGATTGGTTGCCAAGGCTCTATAAATCAAAGTCAGGGACTTAAAGGATATCCTGGACTCAATAGGGAGCCAATGCAAGGTCCTTCTTGCCTGATGAGTCTTGGCCCGTTTAGGCAGGTCCAGAACCAGTCTAGCGGCAGCATTCTGCACCATCTGTAGACGGGGCACCAAGCCCTTATTGATGCCCAAATAAAGAGCATTGCAATAATCAAGTCTGGACCCAATCAATGCCAGGACAGTTTGTTTCCTGGCCTGGAAAGACAGATAGTGCCTGATCCTCCGTAAGATGTTTATCAGTCCCCAGCAGGTGGAGATGGTCCTGCTTACCTGTTGATCCATCCTCAAAAGGGGATCGATCAAAACGCCCAGATTTTTGGCCAGGGTCGACGGTGTAGGGCACACCCCCATAGAGGGCGGCCACCAATCAGCTGACCAGAAATCCTCCTTTCCCCCGAACACCAGAAACTCTGTCTTATCCCCATTGAATTTCAATGAATTACCCACCATCCATTGAGCGACTGCCTTCAAACAGTTTTTAAAATTGGAGGCAGCCAGGATAGTGGGTTGGGTAAAAGACAGCAGAATCTGTGTGTCGTCAGCATAGGAGATAACCTCCATCCCAAAAGATCTAATAAGCCTGGCCAGTGGGGTAACATAGATGTTAAAAAGGGTCGGACTTAAAGCCGACCCCTGAGGGACCCCACAAAGCACAGGAAGGGATGGAGACAGAAAATACCCCAGCTTTACCCTCTGTTCCCTCTGATTAAGAAAGGATGTCAGCAGACTAAGTGCTGTGCCCTTGACCCCGATCTCCCTCAGCCTTGATGTTAATACTGAGGGAGACAGGGTATCAAAAGCAGCCGAGAGATCCAAGAGGATGAGGAGAGTAGTCAGTCCCTTATCAACCCTAGTGCGAATGGTGTCGAGCACGATAGTAAGGGCAGACTCGGTACTGTGTTCTCTCCTGAAGCCGTGCTGCGAGTGGTCCAGCTTATCATGGGCTTCCAGAAAATCAACAAGATGCTTATTTAGATGGATTTCCAGCATCTTGGCAGGAGCTGGAAGCAACGAGATAGGGCGGAAGTTCTTAAGCACACCCGGGTCAAGAGAGGGTTTTTTTAAAAGAGGCTTGACCACCGCTTTCTTCCACTGAAGGGGGAAGGTCCCTTCCTTAATTGCCCCATTCATCACACCCAATAATGGTGGAAGAAGACAGTCTTTACACTGTTTGAGGAGTTTAAGGGGGCAGGGGTCTAATGGGGAACCCGACCTAACCTTGGTCAAGAGGCCATCGAGATCCAGTAGGGAAAGAGGGAAAACTAGACAAACTTCCAGAGGGCACCTCCTCAGATAAAGATGGCGGAACACAGTCTAAGGGGATAGATAGAGTCACCCTTTGAAGCTCCAGAGCTGAATAAATATCCACAATCTTGGTGTTGAAGAATTGTGCAATATCATTGCACAGCTGTTGTGAGCTCACCACCGGGTCTGGCATCTTTAGTGAGGTAAGCGTGTCCACGATTTTAAAAAGATCTTTAGGTGAGGAAAGTGAGGCAGTAAGAGAGGTAAAATATTCTTGTTTGGTTTTTATTACCTCCTTCTTATATAGCCTCAACATAGTTTTATGTCTGTCCCTCTCACACACATACCCACTGGACCGCCAACAACGCTCCTGTCGCCGTAATCCCTGCCTAAGTAATCTGAGTGGTTCCGAGAACCAAGGGGCAGATGGAATTCTTCTGGCCGAATAGCACAAGATGGCCGGTGCAAGTTCGTCCAGGGCTAAAGTAACCCCGTTCTCCAGCCTTTCGACCGCCGATGTAACCTCCTCCCCCGGGGCGATCAGAAGCCCTGCAATCTTGGGAACGAGTAGATTATTGGATAACTTTTTTAAGTTACGTCTTCGTTCAAACTTGGAAGGCATATTACCCCTATTACTGGACAGAGAGGTTGTAAGGACCAGAGGAATTGCATAATGGTCTGACCATGAAAGGGGGATAGGCAGTTCAGTGACCAACCGCATGTCGTTGGAGAAAACCCCATCCAGCGTATGGCCGGCCAAATGTGTGGGGCCTCTGACTAACTGTGTCAAACCGCACCCCGAGAAGGTATCCAAAAGAGACTGGGTTTCGGGCAACTCCACCTTCTCTAGATGAAAATTTACATCCCCCAGAACGGTGAGATGGTCACAACCGAAGTGTGGTTCTAGGACCTCCAGCATTTGACTACAGAAGTCTACTTTGCTCCCTGGGGGTCTGTAGATCAGGAGGCCCTTAAACGGCACTCCATAATCCCCATTAATAGAAAATTGGAGAGCCTGAAAGGACTCCTGATGATCATCTAGGGGAATGATGTGACAGGTCAGATGGTCCCTGTGCAGGATGCCAATCCCTCCCCCCATCCGGCCCGTTCTGTCCATTCTGACTAAAATATAGCCATCTGGAACCGCCTCCACGAGATCAGGACCTGAGGAATCCTTTGCCCAGGTCTCAGTTATGAAAACCCAGTCCGGGACTCTGGACAACACGAAATCCTTAAAAGCTAGATTATTTTTAACCAAGGACCTCGCATTCAAAAGGAAACCCGTATGAGTCCTAGCCCTAGAGTCGAATTTGGGCCTCTGGGCCTCAGCTAATGGGGATACTCGCAGAACAGGGGGACCAAAACAGGGACAGGTTGGGGATATCAAGAATCCCTCAGGAGCATACCTATGATGGCAAGGGAGTGTGGACGGTTTTAATAATGCAAGATCTTGCCACGTATATACTAACCTAGATTTCCCCCGCACGCAGTCATCTACTCCTCCGCCATCCAGCCCGTCCTCAGCGCGGACGGGCGCAGACGGGCTGGACTCTGGCGTGACTCCGGCGGGATTACGGCGAACACGCTGCGCGATCACGCTGCGCGTCAGCATGGCGGGAATATATAGGGCTGTGCTCAGGAACCACCTGCAAACAGGAGCGCTGGGACGCCTAGAAAACTAGCAGCCTTCCCTATCCAAGATGGCGCCTGTTAAAAGAGCACAATTCCGGGCGCCTAACGCGCTGGGGATAACCCGCTAAGCAGCGGTGAGGGGACCAATTTATAGTGCAAGAGAGAGGGTAAATAAAAACAGGGAAAAGCGGCGCAAATTAGCTTTAAAGACAATAAAAAACAGGAAATGTTAAAAATACAGTCTGACACTACCCTTACACACGAGCAGCCTTAGGATCGGATTAGGATTAGGATTAGGATTCCTTGACTGATGGGAGTAGGTTTTTTCAGACCTGATTTTAGTCTTCCAATTCTAGTTCATGTAGTTTGGATTTTACGATTATGATGCAAAACCACAAGTTCCACAAACTAACAAAAAAAAAAAAAAAAAGAGGACAGAATGGGATATACTAATTTATGGCTTGGGACACCTTGAGATTTCTGCTAACTGCTGGTCTCGTATTTTGAAGGTCAAATGTTTCTTCACCTAAGCATTTGCAGAGTTAGGAGCATGTTTAATGCTGTTGACTGGAAAAAAAGGTGAGACGAATGTCACTCATTTCATTTGGGGATATCAGACAATTTCAAATGCAATAGTGAGGACAGATTGAACAATCTCACCTTCACCTGGGTGGACTTCTCAATGAACATTCGGGGAGGTATTTTGTCACGCACCCCAAACTGCTCCGAAACTGTTCCTACAAACAGTTCCACGAAACATCGTTGGCAGCCTGAACTGCTGTTCATAAGTGCAAGCTGCGCGCAAACAACTTCTGGCGACGGAAGTGGCGCGAGGTTGAGTAAGCAAACCCCTACCGAACGTTAATCATAGTGCTAATTTCTCCAGATGAGGCTAATGAATTAAAATATTGCCTCTCTCAATGAATCCACCATGGATCAAAAAACGAGACTTGCAATACGTGCCACATCAATCGAAAGAATAAACTGGCGCAACACCACTTTTTCGCATGTAAAGTAATTTTAACTCGAACAGTATTCATCCAAAAGTACTCAGGTAAGATAAAAGAATACATGTAGCAATTGGTTGTTTTCCCTCAGGGGAATGAGTACGGCTGAGGCAGGCCTACGTCAAAGGAGCCATCTTTGGGTGAGACTGTGGAAGACCATGAAACCCTGGTTTGGTGAGACCAGAGATGCCAGAAGGGAATTTACTGATTCACAAAAAAGACTACCCACAGGCCATTGCACATCCCCGCTTTGTTTGGAATGGAAAACGTGAACAGCTTGCCCACACCTCTATGCTCGGACATTAAATCAACATGGCTCTATTAGTGGCCCTGTGATGCCAGCTCTGAGCCGGTCACTGTGATGTCTTCATCTGTAACAAGAGCAGACGTGTGCTCCTGGCAGCCTCGAGAGGTGACAACAAATCCAATTAGCTCCTCTCCATGGCTCCATGATACTACTTTGAAATGGCCTGACAGGGAAGGTGGCTGCAACACCCAGCACAGTGGGGTACATCCTTAAAAACACAAGCATTTGCAATGCAATAGGTCTCGCATTTACGTGAGTTTGAGCTATTGGCATGGTGTAGGAAAGTGGCTCTGTATATACTGTTCCCAAATAGGTACAGTGTGTACAGAGTTCACAGTCCTCAGAGGTTTGGCAGAGGCTAAAGTTTGATATAACCTTACTCTCTAAAGTAGTAGCTTGGTCAAGCAGTAAGGCAGAATCAGAGGACAGTGTAAAGCATTTGTTGCACACACTCAGTCAGCAAATGGTCTCACACACAAGAACTGAACTCTAGGTGTGAGAAAGTGGCTCTGTATATACTGTTCCCTAATGGGTACAGGGTGTACAGAGTCCACAGTCCCCCAGAGGCTGATAGAGGTCAAAGTTAGGTATGACCTTACTCTCAAAAGTGGTAGCTTGGTCGAGCAGTAAGGCAGTACCTGAGGACAGTGTAAAGCATTTATTGTACACACTCAGTCAGCAAATGGTTTCACACACTCAATAACTGAACTCTAGGCCAATGGTTTATATATATAAAATATATGCTTGTTTTATTTTTAGAACCACAAAGGGAATAAAAATATACTTTTCTCAGAATGAGAGATTGAATATAAATACTTTTGCAATAAGCAATGGATTTTTGTAAACAGTCACAGTTGGTTGCAATAAACAATCCTATTTCCTAAACATAACAATGCATTGAGCTCAATGGTAAATTCAGGTTATCTTGTAATAAATTACTTTTCAGATTACTTTTGGAATTCCAGGTCTGGCTCCTAGAACCAGCCTGGGGTCAGTATTCAGAATCAAGTGATGAAAGTCGACTTAACTAATGATTTTTAAATAATATTTAGCTATTTCAAAAGTTAGCACTTAGAAAATATTTCACAGAAAACATTCAATGGATCTCTATGGCAAGAAATTCAAATTGCAGGTAGAGTACTTTATCGTTACTTTAATAATCCAGGACTGGGTGCCTAGACCCAGGACTGGGGTCCTTATCAAAAGCAGGTAAGTAATTTCGTTTGCAGAAATGGTACGATTTTAAAAGAATATTTCAAATTTGCAAAAGTAGACACTTAGAAGAAATTTCACAGAAAAGCAGACAATGGTTTCCTATGGGAGAAAAATGAGTTAGAGGTAAGTATAGTTGTGAACACTTTTCAGAGTCAGGGCTGGGCACCAAGATCCAGCACTGGGAGCTCACCTAGGAGCAGGTGAGTAAATTCGTTTTTGTCACTTGGCTGATTTTTGGTGAATTTTTGCAGTTTTGAAAAGTTCACACTTAGAAGATTTTTGAAGAAAAAGTCAGTCAATGTTACCCTATGAGGAAAACGAAGTTAGCGGTTTAAGGGTAAGTACTCGACTGGTAGTGTTGAAATTCCGGGCATGGACTCAGGGGTCCCCCAGTATCAGGTAGGTACAGTTGGTTCACCCTCAGCGGTTTCAGGACGGCCGGGTGCAGAGAGAGTTGGGCCCAATGTTATCCTATGAGGGATAGGGGGGCCTTGGTTGGTGGCTGCTGTCTGGCAAGCCACGCGGCTGTGGGAGCTGGGCTCCTGGTCACTTACTCAGGGCAAGTGGGGAAGTAGGTTAGTGTAGAGAGGGCACTGCCAGGGCCACTCGGGCGGCTGGGTGCAGGGTGCTTTTGAGCCTTAGGGCGCTCAATGGAAATCAATGGGAATGTTCCGGTTTGGAAAGAGGCTGCAGGCTCGGGGACGAGGACGTTTCAGGTGCCACCACCACTTCGAGAGGTAAGTTGGGTAGTTGTAGGTTAGGTGGGTGCCCCGGGATTGGGCACAGGGGGTTGCAGGGCGCCGGGTGCAGGGGTGCCTTTTGACGTCGGGAATCTTACCCTCTGGTTGATCGCGGCTGGGGTGGCACTTGGTTCTGAGGCTGCAGGCTTCTTCCGGGATGTCGAGGGGGGTCCTTGGGTGCCGGACTCTGGGTCACAGTCGCCGTGGGGTCGTCCTCTGGGTCTTTGTCCACTCCGGCACTGGCCAGGCTTGGCTGGTGCAGAGTGTGTTGGGTCCGCGGTCCCGGGCTGGTGCCAGGGATAGCAAATAGGTTTCTTGAGTAGAGCCTCTACTCGTGGGAGTCCCAGGGGCTTTAGAGTTCAAAGGTAGCCAGGTCCTCCGGGGTTTTTGAGGTTGCTGGCCACAAGAGATGCCGTGCTGAAGCAGGAGCAGGTTCGAGGGTCGACAGGCCGGTAGGGCTGGGGCCAAAGCAGTTGGTGTCTTCCTCTTTTTAGCAGCTGCAGGGCAGGTCTTTGTTCTTCTTGCTCTTCTTGTAGTTTCGAATCTGGGATCTGGGGAAGGAAGGTTCAGGGGGCCCCTAAATACTAGATTTAGGGGCGTTACAGGTAGGTGAAGGCCAGGGACCAATGGGTCCTTGTCCTGGGGTGGGTACACCCCCTATCCTGCCTCTCTCCTGTGGGAGGGGGGCAGTAGCCTAATCCTGATAGGGTAGGGCCTCCCATCTTCAAGATGGCGAGAGCCCGGAGATGTGCTTCACCTCGCCTCCCCCACCTGAGGGGTGGGGTGGGCAGGCTGGCACATCCCCTGTCCTTGTATGGGGTTTCCGGCCAAGCTTCCTGGCAGAGTGGGGGGTTGCAGTGGCCTGGGGAAACTCCAACTGGCGGCATGCCTTTGAAGCTTCCCTTTGCTCATCCTGGGGGAGGAGATTTCTCACCTCACCCAGGATGTGCATTGTTGCAGGCCCGGGAGAGCAGGGGCTCTCCCACCCAGGGGTCCAGCAACGTGTCTGCTGTGTGGCAGCCTGGGCAGCCTCAGAGCAGACGTGGATTGTAGGTTAGCTGTAAGGGGGCATCTCTAAGATGCCCTCTGGGTGCTTAGTACATTAAATCCCACACTGGCATCAGTGTGGGTTTAATGTGCTGAGAAGTTTGATACCAAACTTCCCAGTCTTCAGTGTTGCCATTATGGTGCTGTGGAGTTCGTGTTTGACGAGCTCTCAGCACCATGTACTTGTAAAAGGCAGCACTGTACTTACAGTGCCCAGGAATGGACCTGGGTACTGTAGGGGCACAGGGCTCCTGCTCCTGTGCCCACACCATAGGCATAAGGCACCCAGCCAGAGGGGTGGCTGACATATGCCTTGGCAGTGTAGGTGATGGGCATGGCACACAGAGATGTGTGCCATGTCGACTCTCTGTTTTGTTCTGCACCCAGACACTCAGCCTGCAAGGGCAGTGTGTGTGTGTTAGGGTACAGGGCCTCTAAGGGTGGCACAATGAGTGCTGCAGCCCTTAGAGGCCTTCCCTGGTCACAAGGCCCTGGGTACCTAGGGTACCATTTACCAGGGGCTGACATGTGGCCAGGGTTTGCCAATTGGGAGTTTGTGTGTTTTAAGGAAGGAACATAGGCCCTGGGCACCTGATTGGCAGCAGCCCAGGGCACAACAAGGAAAAGTGCATCAGCTATTAGGCAAAAAAAGGGGGGGTTACTGCAACAGAAACCCACTTTCTCACACTAGGCCAATGGTCTGTATATAAAAATATACGGTTCTTTTATTTTAGAACCAACAATAGGTATCAAAATATACTTTCTCAGAATGAGATGCTTTGGTTAAATACTTTGCAATAGGCAATTGACTTGAATGCAGTTTGTTGCAATAGGCAACACAATTTCAAACACAATAATACATTGAGCTCAATGGGAATTTTAAGTTAAATGCAATTGATTACTTTCAGGATTACTTTTCTAACTCCAGGACTAGATCCTAGATTCAGTCCTGGGACAGTTCTTGGAAATACGTTTTAGTTACTGTTGTGATTTTTAAGCAATATTTTGGTATTTTAAAAGTTGACACTTAGGATAACATTGGTAATTTGATTAGAAAAAGTTTCTATGGGAGTAAATTCACTTAGCAGGTAAGTGGGGATATGGTTACTTTTTCGGGTTCAGTGTTGGATCCTGGATCCAGCACTAGTATACCACCTGTAAGCAGTTGATAGAATTCGTTTAGGTTATACAGGCGATATTTAACGAATATTTGTAAGTTTGCAAAATCGACACTTAAGAGAAATTTCACAGAAAAACAGTCAATGGTTTCCTATGGAAGAAAATTGAGTTCGCGTTAAGTATGGTTTGTAATTACTTTTCAGGGTCAGTGTTGGGCACCAAGATCCAGCACTGGGATCTCTCCTAATAGCAGGTGAGTATTTCCGTTACTCGGTTGATTTTAGGTGAATATTTTAAAGTTTAGAAACTCCACACTTAGAAGAAATTTCAGAAGAAGCCAGTCAATGTTACCCTATGGAAGAAAAGTGAGTTTTTGGGTAAGTACTCGACTGGCAGAGTTAAGGTTCTGGGCATAGACTCCCGGGTCTCCCAGGATCAGGTAAGTACAGTTGTTACACCCTCAGTGGCACAGGGACAGCCGGGTGCAGAGTGAGTTAGGCCCAATGTTATCCTATGGAAGGCAGGGGGCCCTTGGTTGGTGGCTGCTGGCTAGCAGGCCACGCGCCTGTGGGAGCTGGGCTCCTTGTCACTTGCTCAGGGCAAATGGGGAAGTAGGTAGGAGTACAGGTTGCACAGCCAGGGGCACTAGGGCGGCTGGGTGCAGGGTGCTTTTGAGCCGTCGGGCGCTCAATGGATTGCAATGGAGAAGCTCAAGAACGAACAAAGGCTGCAAGCTCGGGGACAAAGATTCTTCAGGTGCGACCACCACTTCGACAGATAAGTTGGGTAGTTGGAGGATAGGTAGGTACCCAGGAGTTGGGCACAGGGGGCCGCAGGGCTGTCGGTGCGGGGGTGCCTTTTGGTGTTGGGAAATCTTACCCTCTGTTGATCGCGGTTGGGGGGAGGGGGGGTCCCTGGCTCTGAGGCTGCAGGCGACGTCAGGAGCGTCGAGGTGGGTCCTTGGGTGCCGGATTCGGGGTCACAGTCGCCGGGGGTACGTCCTCATGGTCTTGGTCCACTCCAGCAAAGGCCAGGCTTGGTGGGTGCAGGGTTCGCGGTTCCTGGCTGATGCCAGGTGTCAGTTACTTGCTTTGAGCAGTGCCACTGCTCCTGGGAGTCCCAGATGCTCAGAGTCACAAGGTAGCGAGGTCCTCCGGGGTTTGTGAGGTTGCTGGTGACGGGAGATGCCAGGATTTAGCAGGAGTAGGTTCGAGGGTCGACAGGCCGGTAGGGCTGGAGCCAAAGCAGTTGGGGTCTTCCTCTTGTTAGCAGCTGCACAGCAGGTTCTTTCTTCTTGATCTTCTTTGCGGTTTCGGAATCTGGATCTAAGGAAGGAAGGTTCAGGGTGCCCCTAAATACTAAATTTAAGGGCGTTACAGGTAGGTAAAGGGCAGGGACCACTGGGTCCCTGGGGTGGGTACACCCCTTATCCTGCCACTCACCTGTTGGAGGGGGGCAGTGGCCTAGTCCTGATTGGGCAGGGCTCACCATCTTAAAGATGGCGAGAGCCCGGAGATGCGCTTCACCTCACCTGAGGGGTGGGGCTGGCAGAGGCTGGCACACCCCCTGTCCTACCTTGGGTTTCCGGCCAGTCTTCCCGCAAGAGTGGGGGTTTAGAACCGGTAGGGGCCAGTTGCTGAGTACAGCAAGTGGCCTGGAGAAGCTCACAGATGGCATGTCTTTGAAGCTTCCCCTGCCCATCCTGGGGTAGGAGACTTAGCACCTTGCCCAGGATGTGCATTGTTGCAGGCCCAGGAGAGCGGATGGCTCTCTACCCAGGGGTCCAGCAACATGTCTGCTGTGTGGCAGCCTAGGCAGCCCCTCAGACCAGACGTGGATTGTAGGTAAGGTTCAGGGGGCATCTCTAAGATGCCCTCTGTCGTGCATCGTACATTAAATCCTGCCCTGGCATCAGTGCGAGTTTAATGTGCCGAGAGGTTTGATACCAAACTTCTTAGTCTTCAGTGAAGCCATCATGGTGCTGTGGAGTTCATGTGGACGATCACCCAGCACCATATACTCTTAAATGGCAGCACTGCACTTACAGTGCCCAGGAATGGACCTGGGCACTGTAGTGGCACAGGGCTCATGCTCCTGTACCCACACCACTGGCATAGGGCACCCAGCTAGAGTGGTGGCTCTTGTATGCCAGGGCAGTGCGTGTTGTGGGCATGGCACACAGGGATGTGTGCCATGTCGACTGTTTTGTTCTATACCCAGACACTCAGTCTGCAAGGGCAGTGTGTTTGTGTCAGGGTACAGGGCCTCTAAGGGTGGCACAATAAGTGCTGCAGCCCTTAGGGAACTTCACTGGTCACAAGGCCCTGGGTACCCAGTGTACCATTTACCAGGGGCTGACATGTGGCCAGGGTTTGCCAAATTGGGTTTTAGGTTTCAGCACAGCTTTTAGGGAAGGAACATAGGCTCTGGGCACCTGATTGGCAGGAGCCCAGGGCACACTCAGTCAAAGTACATTCAGCAAAAAGTGGGGGCATACCATGCAAGAAAGATGGCACTTTCACACACATTGTAAATGATAATGCCTTTTATTTAAGTTTTAGATTTTATAATAAAAAGCGTTTATTTACAATGCCAATAGCTTAGTGTAAATGCGAGACCTATTGCATTGCAAATGCTTGTTATAGGTTTACTTCCCTGCATGTAGAAAGCTCTAATCCATCCAGTCTTCTATACCTTGGAAAATCATATGTACTGCGTGCCTTTACGAGTTCAAACCTGCAACAATTTGGAAACTTGGGTCGCTTTTTTTATTTATATAATTCACAAATGGGGGCTGCATTTATTTTGATGATCGGGGCCGTAATCTTTCCTAGTCCGACACTGCCTACTAACTAGCGGACAGAGCTCTGAGGAACTTTGTGCTGGCCAATAACCAAGTGAGTGCAATATGCTTGGATGTTTGTGTGTCCTGCTCCGGAACTCAACTTGCAGATAAATCACACCAGGCGAACTCCAAGGCAGTGGAGGAGACAAGAAAGCAAGCGGCCACACTCTCCTCCTCTCAAGACGTTATAAACATCAACTGAACATAAGTGGAAATTATATAAAACCCAGGAACCGGTTAGCCTGAAACAAGAGCTCCAGCTGAGTCAGAATCACGTGGATTATACAAAGAAGGACGGGCTGCTCTAAAAGGCACAAAGGGAAGTACTAGGTGTTACCATGGACTCGCACGTGGAAAAGAGCAAATGGCAGAGACATGCTGACAACTGCCATGTCCCGAGGCACGCGCTGTCCCTGCACAGCTTATAGCTGGGCCGATGCACTCCATATCACTGAGCTGGGGAGTTTGGAGGAACGCAATGTAAAGGCACTGAATGCGCCCTAGTGGAGGCCATGGCGGGCTGCAAAAGACACAGGGATATAGCGCCAAAACATACTACCGCTGTAAACCCACCGCTGCGCGATCAATCAATGTGTAGAAATTGTTCATGTTTTACCAGCTAGGATGGATTCTAAATGGCGAAGTAGGGAAGCATAAATCATATCTATTTTGAAGGAAGTTTAAACAAGCTCTCGGCTTTGGCAAAGGCAGACGCTTGTTTATAATTGCATCGCGCTTTCACTTTAAGTGAAAGCGGGATGCAAAAATAAACATGCGGCTGCCTTAGCCAAAGGCGAATGCTAACAAAAAAGTGCCTAGCGGCTAATTAGGAGACACTGTCTCCCGCTGCCAGTAAGAGATCCAATCCCGCTGGGCGTGGAACAAAGGAGACAGGGGCGATCGACATGCCTTCAGTGCAATCATTGCACTGCCTTTGGCATAATTCGTGACGCCAAATAACGCGCACAAATTAAAGCTGAAGGCAGAGCTGGGACGAGGCTTCTGGAATCGTATCGATTCCAAGAAGCCTCGTATAACGTGGCAGTGCATGCGCTGCTTACGTCAGTCCGAGACCTAACAATGTACATTGCCTTGAATGTGATGCGCTTGCGTTACTGAAAGCCCTTAAAGCTTGTAGGGCCAAAGAACGCACGAGTAAATTCATTGCCAAACAGGCTGTAGCGTTTTGAATCTGTTGTAACTAATAAATCAAACTCATATGACAAAAAAAAAAAAATAGTAATCAAAACGGTTCAAAATGGTTGCTCAAACCACCACCAGCCTATTCTGGACTGGTAAGAATTTTCGTAATACTCTTATAAGATTTAAACAACCTGCGGATATCTTATTGACCGGAGAATAGAGGATTAGATTCTGATGAATCTGAAAATCCAAATATTGTGTTCTGGCCAGCAATAGGGGATAAAGTTCTTCCCAAGTTATTTCTGGTTATTTTCAACAGGATATCAATTTTGTCAACATTCTAATTTAGTAAATTGGAGCTATGGTGTCACAGATATTTTTAGACCACTTTGGCATTGTGGTTTTAGGCAGCATGGAAGCTATCTTGCTCTCAATTTTTACCAATAATGATTTAGAATACAACCTACAGTGGTGTATTAGACGATTCGCAAACAAATAGACTTACACAACCTGGCCCAGAATACACAGTTTTTTCCTCCACCTTAATTATTCCAGGTAGCCCTCAAGACCGAAAGGTTTTTGGCAGCTTTCAATTTCTTAATTGTGGGTCAAGTGCACTTCAGAACACTATATTTTACCTTGCCCAAATGACTCAAACTCACCCTAACCCCTCAAAATCAAAGCCTGGAAGGCTACATTTTGCATTGTCCTTAGTTGTAAAGACATTCTTGCTTGCTACAACTGCACAAACAATGTTGTAGATTACAGGAGTGGTGGCACTCTTCCCGGTCTCAATAGATACTAATGTTCTTGGCTTCCGTTTTGGCCCCAATGTTGTTTACTTTCAGAGATGGGGATAGGGCCTGCTCCCGTGACTAAAACTACATTGTTTATCATTCAATAAAGGCACAAATCGAACGGTTAAGGTATATTATTGTCGTACACTGTATAGTTCCTAAAATACAAATACTCACTCCCACGACCAACCGCCCAAGATGCCCCAAAGACAACAAACGTGGGAGGAGCATTAGTTAACAGACCCCCAAAGCAAAATCAGTCACATTGAATTCAATCACATTAGGTGCAATACCCACAACAAGTCAGAAATCAGACTAAATAATATGCATTAGTCATACAAATCAAAAGCATCATGGACCATGTATGTTCTTAGCATTCACCATTTCTCATTTCCATAGAAAAAACACCAACCTGGACAAAGCCAACGCGTTTCGTCCCTTAACATAGGGACTTCTTTAGGGCGCATAATTTGACAGTAACATGAGAGCCCATTATTCAAAAGTTTGTCCTTGGCACTGTTCACAATAAATCTCAAACAGTTAATTCGTATCTATGGCCAAAAGACCAGTTAGTCACCATGCACACAAGAACCAAACATTCAGAGAGCATTCAAAGTGCCATATTTCTGGAGGCACTCAAGATCACATCTCCGTATATTTTGACAGGATAAGCAACAAGCAGCTCCACTTGTGTATCGCAAGGTTGCTATACTAAGAACGAGAGCAGTAACAAAACAGGGTGTTATGGTACTTTGCATGTAGTTTGTTAATTGGAGGGCTTGGTGGGTTATTACAATAATATAAAAAAAATGTGTACCTATCTGCAAGCCAACCAAGTAAAATAACCCTGCTCAGATTTCCATCCAGTCAATGAGCATTTTGTAGTTAACCGGATAATAAATAGCACATGAACCAAGTGGTATCTGAACTATGCAATGGAACACAAAAAAAATAGAATCAGTTTCTGTATTTCTGGGATGTAATCCACACCCTGATCTATTTCATTGACATCACATGAGGTGCACCACACAAACCCCAGAAAAGCAGAATTTGCTCTCACCATGTTTGAACTCCTTCAGGATCTCCTCCTGAAGCTGTAGTAAAAAGCTGTAGTTGTCCTGCACTTCCTGGGGAGGGTCTACCATCAGCGTGCGCACAAGGTTGGAGCAATAGGACTTAAAGCGGATTCCCATGGCACAGGTTATGGCCCCAAAGTGCATGTGGTTTTTGTCACTGCAGTGGAAAAAAGGAGGAGACTGGCAATTAACAAATCACATACCAAACCCAAGCAAGAAACTGCAGCATATTATAACCTTTGGACATGTGCCTGCAGGGGCTTCTAGCACTTTACAGAGGAATTCATATTTCACATCCCTTTCCAAACACATGACAGAGTGCTTTAAAGACGTGGCTGAGGTTTTCCTGGAGTGAAAGAGACTGAGTGAGACAAATTGTATCACTGCATGCATCACTTCCTCACCTCACCACACTGAACTTGAGATTGTAGTGGCCGCCACTTTGAATAATAGGAGGGTAGCACATTTCCACGGTAGAGGGGTCGGTTCCTCCCAAGTATTTCTTGTCTTCAATAGCCTTCTCCACAGACTCTGCCAGCTTACTGTGACGCACTTTCTGCAAGGACAGTGAAAAATTATTTTAAAAAGAAAAGTAAATCAGGTGGCAAAGTTAACTGCGCTCAACAATGTTGTGAATTCCAAAATACTCTTTAACACTCGATGGACATTGATTGCATAGTCGTTCACATATAGAAACACATACACACATTGATAGCTAGAATGGAAAGGAGTGAACCAAACCCTTAAGACATGTTATTAAACAGTAATACACTAAAGAAAATGAGGTAAATGGCAAATTGAAGAGACCCATTCAAATATCGAAGAACAAAATAGTTCAATAGGCAAAAGTACACATGGTGACTATACTTTTTAAAAGCAGGCACACTGAATGGACCCAGGGCCTGCATTTGACATCAGTGTTTCTATTTCAATAAGTGGAGTCTTGAGCCTAACCTCATCAGCATCTACAATTTCCATCACTCGCTCCTTGAAGAACTTGTTAAAGAGATCCGAAGTAATGCTGGCAGCCTTCTTCATGAGGGTAAGCTCCCCTTCCTCCTTCACAGCGATTGTGTATCCCACCACTGCACTAATATCAACCTGCCAAGTGAGAAACAGAAAAAAGAAACAAGATGAAGAGACGGGGCAAGATTTCAAGCACTGACAAATGCAAAAAGCACCTAAAATCAAATTTCTGCATACGGAAGTCTAATGTTTACTATGACAAGTCTTTAGAAACAGAGAATTTTCCACACACTGAAACGTTGGATGGTTTTGGGGGGGTGGGGCAGGGGATCTGGACTAACAAAATGTCAGGCCACCCTGTGACATGCAACTTACGAGCTTAAGACTCACCTTTTCAAAGAAAACTGAATTCTGATCCAGTAATAGTACACAAATCAACCATTCCTTCCATCTCACACTGACAGTCTTTGCCTTTCACCCAGTACAGTGCTCCGCTGCATTTTGGTTAGGTTTATACTACATATATACCACATATATGCATCCATACAACTGGCTGTGCAACAGCCATGCCCCTTGTAGGAAGCTGACTCTGGATATGATATTGCCACTAGGTGGTTATACAGTGAACAGATTCCAGGGGTTCCCCAAAAGTGTACAGGGCTCTATGTAAAGCCCAAAGTGCTCTATTAGCGGTAGTGTGGATGAACAGCTGTAGGCCCAACACAGAGAAGTGCAAGACATATGTTATACACACTGTAAATAAATGACAACTCCAAAAGGAGATCCACACCAATTTTGGATAAATATCCTTTGTTTGTATTTAATTTTAAGACCAAGATCTTCGCAATAAGGTACGTTTTTAAATTAAAATACTTTTCACTTTCAAAAGTTGACACTTGGAATATTTACTGAAAACATTCAATGTTACCCTATGAGAAAAACAATATTGCAGTCAAACAAGTAAGTATCACACTTACAGTTCCAGTGCTTGGGACCAAAGGGTGGAGTACCAAAACCACAACCAGTGGCACAGGGGCAGCCGGGTGCATGGTTCAAAACTGGAGTTCGGCCCAATGAGTTTCAAATGAGACTGGGAGTGCTTGGAGCCACAATGCTTGCAGGTAAGTGGACCAGGTTGCAGGGGCCAAGCTTTAGGGGTTGGGACCAGCACGTAGGGCAAGAAGCTGCACCCAAAACATACACCAGTGACTGCCCGGTGCAGGTTGCACAGTAAGCGTTCGGCACCCAATGCTTTACAATGGAGATTCTTCTTTTGACAAACAAGCTACAGGCATACCACAGGCAGTTGCAAGAGGGAGACCAAGGACAGCAGAGGTAAGTAGAGATATAGGGTGTCGTAGGGCCAACGTCTGTTCAGCTCACCAAGGTCCAGGGGCTTTGAGTGCAGGGGTGCTTCAAGAAAGTGCCCTCTTTTTGCATGGTTGCTATCACTTTTTGCTAAACTGCATAAGTACTTTGAGTGTGCCCTGGCCTCCTGCCAAACAGGTACCCAGGGTCTACGTTCTTTCCCTAAAAATGCATTGAAAACAAAACCCAATTGGCACTCTCTGGCCACAGGTCAGCCCCTTGTAAATGGTACCACAGGCACGGTGGCCAGGGAAGGCCTCTAAGGGCTGCAGCACTTACTGTGCCACCCTTAGAGGCTCTGTACACACACACACACACACATACACACACACACACACACACACACACACACACACACACACACACACACACACACATAAATATACATACACATATACAAATACATGCACATATATACACATACATAAATACATGCACATATATACCTACATAAATACATGCACATATGTACACAGAATAAACAAATTGGACAAGTCCTTCGTAGGTGTAAAGGTCGTGGTTCGTGACCTGTACCTACGCAGGAGGAGCGAAAACAACTGTTTTTTGTTTTAAGAAACCCCTCACCCACCTACCTGGTAGGTGGCATGCTTCATCATCGGGGTGCAGCTGGATTACAGAGTGTAATCCAGCTGTGCTTCCACGCCTGAACTACAGCGGAGCGGGTTTTTGGTGTGTGAAGTGTACAGTGCTATGTGCAGTGGAATTATATGCTAAAAATGTCTCTAGGAGGTTCCCTTGTGAAAGTTTTATTAGAAGGGTCCTAGGACAGGAGTTAAAAATTATATTCACGATATATTGAAGGTTTTTAATTTGAACCTCTATATCTTAATTATTTTAAAAAAAGGGGGGTGTAGGTCTACTAGTTTCAGCCTTCAAAAAATGTTCAAGAGGCTTTCGTCAGGACCATAGGTGCGTGACCCAAAAAGAGGGCACGTAAGTGTGAGTATCAACGCACGCCCTACAGTGCGCTGTGAGTGTAGTGGGATCTTGTTACTTACAGATCCTATGCAGCGTATACTTTAGTTCAGTAAGTTAACTGCATCATGGATCCGGTTTACAAAGGTACGCCCGGTATTCAGACCATTTGTCTCCGAGCTGTGGGACCGCTACACCTACGTTGTGGTCCGGATCCCGCCATTGTGACACATACATGAATACATGCACATATATACTCATACATAAACATATATAAATACACACACCTACACATACCTACACACACCCTATATACATACACACACTCACATACTATATCAACACTCACATACTATATACATACACATACTATATACATACACATACTATATACATACACACATATACACACACATAAACCTATATAAATATACATACACCTACATATACACATACACACACCCTATATACATACATACACACACATCCACTCCACTTCTCCCAAGTGCTTCCTTGCACAAACAGGAACACGGACACTTCGATAAGCTGATGCCAGAATTATTATTTATTTTTATGCTGTGAACAAACGGTGCTGCCTCAGACGCGTTTCGGACACTGGGCTGTTTCCTTGATCACATACACATACATACACACACACATATACACACATACACACATACACATATATACACACACACATATATATACACACACAAACACACACACACACACATACAAAACACATGCATACACACACATACAAATGGAAAATGATACTTACCAGTATGCATCTGTTCTTGGCATGTAGAGCTGCAGATCTGTACACTGCGTAGATCGCCATCTGGTGTTGGGCTCGGATGCTTGCACCTCGTTGTCTTGGAAGAAGTCTTAGTCACGAGGCAGGTGACTCCTCCTTTGGATGATAATGCGCATGGGCATCAACTCCATCCTCAGATTGTTTTTCGCCATGATGGGAAATGGAGTCAGTAAGAAATAGAACAGATGTCCATGTGAATGTATCTAAGATAATACTGGAACAGATCTAGGTTCCGGGGAGGTGGATGGGCGTGCACAGATCTGCAACTCTACATGCCAAGAACAGATGCATACTGGTAAGTCGCATTTTCCATTCGAGGCATATGAGCTGCAGATCGTACGCTGTGCATAGACTGTACAGCAGTGCCTCCCTTAGCGGTGGTCACCTGCATGCGTTGCAGTAGTTTGAAAAAGTGTTTTAAGAACAGCTTGGCCTACAGTACGTCAACACAATAGTGTTTGGTGAAGGTGTGTGGTGTAGACCATGTTGCTGCTTTACAGATGTCATCTAAGGGGGATGTTCCCTAAGAATGCCATGGAAGTCCCTAGTTTGCGTGTTGAATGCACTCTAGGGGGAATTGTTAATGTGCGTTGAGCCTTTTGGTAGCATATTTGAATGCAGTTTACTATCCACCTCGCATCCCAGCTTTGGAGATAGGGTTACCTTTATGAGGTGGGGAGAAGGCTACAAACAGTTGTTTTGTTTTTCTAAAGGGTTTAGTCCTGTTAATGTAATAAAGTAGTGCTCTTGACGTCTAGTGTGTGAAGAGCTCCCTCTGCTACGGAGTCTGGGTTTTGAAAAAACACCGGTAACTCAACGGATTGGTTAAGATGAAAAGCAGAGATGACTTTGGGATGGAATTTTGGATTTGTTCCGAGAACCACTTTGTTACGGTGTAGTTGTAAGAATGGTTCTTGTATGGTTAAAGCCTGGATCTCACTTACTCTTCTGAGAGAGGTGATTGCGACAAGGAGAGCCACTTTCCATGTGAGGAACTGAAGTTCTCATTCATGTAGAGGTTCAAATGGGGGACCCATGAGCCTGGTAAGAACAATGTTAAAATTCCACACTGGAGAGGGTGGCAATCTGGGAGGAATAATTCTTTTAAGACCCTCTGTTAGACCTGGCACCATTGGCGTGAGTCTCCCTTCCATTTTTCGCTGTGTCTCCTCTGTTTTTGCTGGTTATAGATGCTCTGGGCGCTGTGCCACTGCCATTCAGTGCCACAGGGCGAATGCTCCCTGTGTAAAGATGACATGTGAATTGGTATATCCATGATTGGCTTATTTGGTTTACCTGCTAGTCCCTAGTAGCGTGGCCTGTGTGTGCCCAGGGCTGGTAAACCAAATGCTGCTGGTGGGCCTGCCGCGCTGGTTTGCGCCACCCACAGAAGCAGCTTGCAAAGTGTGTCTCAGACCTGCCACTGCAGTGTTTGCGTGCAGTCCAGAACTGCCATCTTGGCTGTGAAGTGCACCCACTTCCCAGCCCCTGAACCTTCCCTTGGCATCATGTAAGCCACCCTTATGGTAGGGTGCATTGTATGTGTAAGGTAGGACATGCTCTGATGTGTGTAGCAAGTCCTGGTAGTGAATTACACCCAATTTCGTTTTTCACTACTGTGAGACTACCTGTTCTTCATAGGCCAGAATGGGAGGTTTGGCCATTACACTCTATAGTCCTAACTGACCCACAGAACATGGTAGAAAAACGAATTTAGTATGTCTGAGCTCAGAATATTAAAATACACTTTTAGCAAATTTTATTTTTATATTCTGTGTTTGAAAATACCACTTTTAGAAAGTAGGTATTTTCTTGCCTAAGCCTTCGTGTGCTCTGCTGTCATGTGTACTGGCTGTCTAGTTTTGGAGGGACAGGGCAGGCTGAGTCAGACCTGGGTTGAATAGAGAGATCTGCATTGGAGTATGGGGAGGGGTAGCTCCTGGACCTGAATAGGGCTGTGCCTGGCAAGGTGAATGCTGGCCCCACCTCCCACTGTGCGTCTGATGGCAGAGCCCCTCTTTCTGAAAGGAAGGATGCAGCCTGGTAAACAAAGTGCTCCAGGGCTGGGCAGAACTGGTTCTGGCTGGGTTCAGGGAGTTGTAGCTTCTGAGAACAAAGACTTTTGGGGTATAAATATCTGTGCCCCAACCACTACAATTTGTATTGCTCCTGGACAACAAGAACCTCTGTCTGTGTAACTGAAGGAATCTGCAGGAGAAGGACTGTCCTTGTGCTTGTGTGTTGTTTCTTGGACTGGCCTACAGTGGTTACTACTGGACTTGGATGAAGAGGGAAAGGACTTAGAAGGAACTTTTATTTTTGCTACAGCAATCACCCAAGGGCTAGAAGAGAGCTAGCATCCAGCAGGAGTCTCAGGCACATCAGACTCCACCACCAGCCTCCTGTTTCCTCCCAGCGAGGATTTCTATCTGCAGGTGAGGCTCATGTGAGTTCCAGGGCCTCTAGTTCTACTGTGGAGAAGAGAGTGCTGAAAATCGTCGCTAACCCCAGTTAGCAAGCCGCTGCAGCTGGAGAGCGTAAGGAAAATCGTCGCTCTGCTGCCGCCGAGTGCTCGCTACCGGAGATCATCGCATGGCCTGTCTGCGGGCCTGAAAACTCTTGCTAACCCGAAGATTATCGCATTGCATATTAGCAGGCCCCAAAACGCTCGCTAACCCATGTTCATCGCATCACCTGTCTGTGGGCCAGAAAACACTCGCTAACCCGAAGATTATCGCATTGCATATTAGCAGGCCTCAAAACGCTCGCTAACCAAAGATCATCGCATCGAGTTCATCGCTTCACGACATCGCAGAGCGGACGCCGAGCGTTCGCCATTTTCATCGCATCAGGAGTGTCGCTCCCTCGCGGAGCGCCATTTTCTTTCATTGCAAAAAGATTGCACAGGCAACAGGCTCGCGCATCATCCTCCCTTGGCGGGAAGGATTTTATCGCATAGCCGGCTTAGCGTGCAGAAGTTTGTCGCTTTGTCGTGCACACAAACCAGCGCATCATCCTCCCTTGCGGTAAGGATTCAACGCATCGCTAGTTAACGTGAGGAAATTCATCGCTACAACTCTTAGCGACATTTTTGTTGCTTTGCTACAGAATCCAGGTACCTTGTGAGTAAAAGGGTCGCAGAGATCGCTGCCTTGAACTGAACACCTCTTTGTGCACCTTGAACTATTTTTGCAGCATTTTAAAAGTAACCCTATTTTTCTAGTATTGTGGATTTTTACTGTTATTGGTCTTGTGTTAAGCCTATATATAAAGATACTTATTTTTATAACTACTTGAGTGGTGTCCCTTTGTAGTGTTCTTCACTGTTAGTGTGTATGGTCATAAATGCTTCACACACTGCCTCGGAGATCAGCCTAGCTGCTCGTGCTACGTTACCACAGGGTTGAGCAGGGGTTATCAAAGGGTGTAGTCTGCTTACTCTGACTTAGGAAGAAGGGTCCCTACTTGGGCAGTGGCCAGCCATTGCCAACTTGAGACCCCTATTTCTAACACCCTCCATAAAGGCTTTAATTGCAGGTACTCTAAATAGTGACAGGTGTTGTCTATTTTGTAAATAAGTAGCAAGTGCTGCTAGATGTAATCGTATGGATGAATATGCCAAACTACATCATTGCAAGTGTAGCAAATAGCAAATGATATCCTGGATGGAAGCATCCAGCAGATCAATATGATTGTTACTGCAGAAGCTGACAAATCTTTTCCATTTTGCAGCATAGCAAGCTCTAGTAGTAGGGCGTCTGGCTTCTTTAATGATGTTGATACAGTCTGGCAGAAGGTTAAGAAAACCGAACTCTAGGACTTCAGGAGCCAGATTGCTAGATTCAATTGACCTGGATCAGGGTGCCTTATCTCTCCATGGTTCTGAGTTAGCAATGTTGGGGAGAGGCGTAGTTTTTGGTGTGGAACTACTGAGAGTTCCAGCAGTGTTGTGAACCACGGTTGGCATGCCCATGTGGGAGCCACTAGGATCATCTTGAGAAACTGTTGCCTGAGCTTTCATACTACTAGGGGAATCAGTGGGAGAGGCGGAGAAGCGTACGCAAATCTGCCTGACCAGTTTATCCACGTCGCATTGCCTTTGGACAACAGGTATGGAAACCTGGCGGCAAAGGTTGGGCATTTTGCATTTTCGTGTGTGGCGAACAGATCTATGTCTGGTTGACCCCACAGTTGGAAGAATGGGTGAAGAACTTGGGGATGAAGTTCCCATTCGTGTATCTGCTGTGTCTGCCGACTTAGCAGATCTGCAATCTGATTGTGAACTCCTGGAAGATGTTCTGCAAGTAGGTATATGTTTTGGGGAATGGCCCATCTCCAAATGTTTTGTGCAAGCTGGGACAGCTGCAAAGAATGTGTGCCTCCTTGTCTCTGTATGTAATACATGGCTGTCATGTTGTGTGTCCGGACTAGGATAGTCTTGTGCTGTAGATGTACTTGGAATGATTTTAATGCTAGAAATATTGCATAGTAATTCTAGGTGATTGATATGGAGCACTCTGTTGAGTGGTCCATTTTCCTTGAATTGTATGTTTTAGAAGATGGGCTCCCCAACTTGAGTGAGTGAGTGATGCGTCTGCTGTTAGCACTACCTGTGGAACTGGTTCGAGGAACGGCCACCCTTTGGACAGGTTTTGTGTGTTCCACCACTGCAGAGAGCGATGTTTGCGGCTGTCCACCAACACCAGATCTGTAAGTTGTCCCTGAGCCTGGTTCCACTGATGTGCTAGACATTCCTGTAAGGGGCGCATCTGAAGTCTTGCATGAGGTACGATAAAGATGCAAGAGGCCATCATTCCTATGAGTTGCATGAATACCCTTGCTGGAAGGGAGTGCTGTGGTTGAAATTTGGTGATTAGGGCTTGTATACTGGCTATCCCGGCTGGATTGGGATATGCCAGAACTCTGGAGGTGTCTACTGTGGCCCCTAGATACGGATGTATATGAGAGGGCTGAAGATGTGACTTGGTATAGTTTACTGTGAATCCCAAGTCGTGTAGCAGCTGGATGGTTCGACGAGTGTGATGAACACACTGGTTGAAGGAATTGGCTTTTATTAGCCAGTCGTCGAGATATGGAAAGACATGGATTTGTTGACTTCTTATGTGTGCTGCTACCACCGCAAGGCATTTTGTGAACACTCTTGGTGCGGTGGCCACCCTGAATGGAAGGACTTTGAACTGATAGTGTTGTCCGTCCAGTATGAACCTTAGATACTACCTGTCAGCAGGATGTATGGGAATGTGGAAGTAGGCACCCTTGAGATCTGATGTGGCAAGGAAGTCACCTTGTTGCAGCAGTGGGAGGACCTGTTGGAGAATGATCTGACTGTATATAAAGATTGAGGGGTCTGAGGTCGAGTATTGGTCTTAAGAGTCCCGTTCTTCTTGGGGATTCGGAAATATAGTGAGTAAACCCCTGTTCATTGATGCTGTAAGGGAACTGGCTCTATTGCGTGCTTCTGAAGCAGTGAGAGCACCTCTTGTTTTAAGAGTGTAAGGTGTTCCGTGGACATTGGACGCTGTTTGGGTGGTATGGTGGGTGGGGTTGCTGTAAGTGCCAGGCAGTAACCATACTGGATAATTTGTCTTACCCACTTGTCTGTTGTGATGGAGTCCCAGACAGGTAGCAACTGTGAAAGTCTTCTCCCGTCTGGAGTGGAATGGTCTGGAGGGAAGTCACTGTTTAATAGTGGGAGAGGCACGTGTGTTGTTACCTCGGCCTCTCTCCTGGTTATTTCCCCTGTATCCACCTCTAAAATATTCTCGTTTGGGGGATGTTTGCGTGGTGTTTTTGTAGGAAGAGGAGGCGGTCTCTATTGCGATGTTTTTGGATGCCCCTGTATAAAAAAGGAACGCCGAACACACTCACAGCGCTCAGAATTGGGCTCTTTTTCCATGGATATTCAACAACGAATCCAAGACCTGGGCTTGTTAGACTCCTGGCGTACTCTTTACCCACACACCCGAGATTTTACCTTCTATTCCCATGTTCACCGTACATATTCCAGGCTGGACTATATTCTTTATAAGTCAGTCTCTGTTGGGTTCCCTCCAGGAAGCCAAAATATTCTCCCTCTCAGTGTCCGATCATAGCTTATTCTCTATCTGCATGTCTTGGTATGGGGATGCACAGACAGCGCCCAAGTGGTACTTTCCGGCCTCGCTGGCGTGAGAACGAATCTTGTGCTAAGCTCAGAGATACCATTACGGACTTTTCTGCCGTTAACAAGCCAGAGGATACGTCGGAGTTTACCACTTGGGACGCATTAGTCTTCCGGGGAAGGTGTATTGCCCTTAGCGCTAAACGCGCAGCGAGCTAGAGAAAGGGAGCAACTAGAGCAGGAGCTGACCTCTGTTGAAAATGCCCACAAACTGAATCCCACTCGGCAACCCCTTCGCAATTTGACAGCACTTCGTGGCAAGCTTCGTGCCATTTATAATAACAGAGCTGAGTTAACCCTTCTTAAACTCCGCCATTTATCTTACTTGCAAGGCAATAAAATCGGTAAACACCTAGCCAGGTAGCTAAGAGATAAACGAGAGAGGGAGTACATAGGTGGCATTATGGGTCCCAACGGGGAAGTTACACACAGGGAGGAGGACTAAGCCGATCTCTTTGGCTCATTTTATGACACCCTTTACTCTGGGGATGACCTGGATTGGGACGCCCAACAGGACTACCTCCGGGCACTGCCCCTACCTCAGGTTTCCAATGAATGGAATGAGTTACTTTCCGCTCCCATTACACATGGTCACTCTTGCAATTAAAGCCCTTAAACCCCATAAAGCCCTGGGCCCGGATGGCTATACCGCCCTTTTCTACAAAACCTTTGCTCCTGACATCTGCCCCTACCACACGCGGCTCAACAACAAGATGGCCGAAGAAGGTGAATCCACTACCTCCATGACTGAGGCCGTGATTTCAGTGATCCCGAAACCCGGGAAAGATCCTCAACACTGTGCCTCTTATCACCCTATTGCACTTCTGAATCTAGACACTAAATTGTACTCCTATATCATAGCTAAACGATTAAATGATCTCATGCCCGACCTCATACACCCCGATCAGTTGAGATTCATTAAAGGGCGTCAAACTCACGATGACACCCGTAGAATTATTCATCTCGTTGAGAAGGCCAACAGACATCCGATACCTGCCATCTTAGTGGGTCTCGACGCTGAGAAAGCCTTTAATCGGGTTAACTGGGCATTTCTGTTCCATACCCTTAAGGCATTCGGCTTTTCATCCAAATTTCTAACCATGATCCGTGCTAATTATCGACAACCTCACTCTAGGGTAGTAGTCCACGGGGTATGCTCATCCTCCTCCTTCCATTCTAGAGACACCAGACAGGGCTGTCCCCTCTCACCCCTACTTTTCGCTCTCAGCATTGAAGCAATGGCAATCAGAGATAATTCCAGTATTCGGGGAATACCATTCACTGAGGAATCCCATAAAATCTCCCTATTCGCAGACGATGTACTCTTGTCACTTTCCAAACCGGCCACATCTCTTCCAGCCCTACAGACACAACTTGAACGCTACAAATTAGTTGCAAGCTTTAAAATACATTTTAGTAAATCTTATATCCTCAACCTCACATTGCCACTACCGGAGGTCCACAGGCTCCAACCTCTTAACCCCCTCACATGGGCTTCCTCCTCCATACAATACCTAGGGGTCTGCCTGACAGCGAGGATAGAAAGGCTCTATGCGGCAAATTTTCCACCAATTCTCACTCGCATCCAAGCTGATCTTACAAAGTGGAAACCCCTCTTCTGGTCTTGGCTAGGCCGGATACATGCAGTGAAAATGACACTCCTTCCTAAGCTTCTTTATTTATTCCAGGCTCTGCTAATAGACTTGGAGAGAGACTTCTTCTGCCGGGTTAAAACTATGATCCTACATTTCATCTGGCAAGGGAGACATGCCCGTTTTTCCTTTTCCCTTCTGCGTCGCCCCCGCACGGAGGGGGGGTGGGCCTCCCAGTCATCCAGTTATATTACAAAGCAGCTCAGTTATGAGTCCTGGTTGAGTGGTCAAAAGGGGAATCTGACAAACATTGGCTACACATGGACCGTAGTGTGACTGGGAGAACTATCTGGGACTTGGTCTGGCGCCCTAAAAAAGATAGACCCAAAAACACTTACATTGCTACACCTACGCGCACCACACTGAAGGTATGGGACACGGTGGCGGGAGACGATCGATGGACCTCCTTCCCCTCACCATTTACACCACTCCACTTTACCCCAGAGTTTCCACCGGGCATTCACGAGGGACCATTTAATGCTTGGAGGGATGGAGGATGCCTTGCTCCGACTCACCTTCGACCCACTTACCTTCGACAATTGCCAGTGAGACTATGGCCTAGGAGAGACAGAGCGATACCATTACACCCAATTGATGCACTGGGCCCTTACACCGCAAATGCGTACAGCAGCTACCCGCCCTCTCATGCAGTTTGAATCCTTCCTCACTAAGACCACAACTATGAAGGGGGCTATTTCATTTATATACACATTTCTTCTCACCACTACACTTTCCCACAGACCACAATATATGGGCATGTGGGAAGATATTCTACACCATGATATTTCGGATGTTGCGGACACCTCTGGACAGACATCACACGATTCAATAATTCCTCTGAACTACGGGAAGCCCACCTCAAGACTATGATGGACTGGTATCTCCACCCCTCTAGGCTCAAGCAAATCTTATTTTTATTTTTTGTTTCCGCTATCCACAGGTTGGGGATAGCTTTTCCAAAGATATAAGCTATCCGGCTGACTCCCTCTGTACGAGGGGTTACGTATGCTCTCCATCGCAAAAGAAAGATGGGACGCGCGCTGACATGTTGGCTATCCTTGAGTGTTGTTAAGAGTTCTTGCCCATACTCCATCCATCCATGCAAGAAACTGTAACCTTTTTGTTAGCTACCCAATGAAATCTGAGTTGGGATGATACTGTATGTTATAGGTTATTAGCCACGCACAGTCTCAACCGACCCAGCACCCCCCTGCGAGGGTTGACTTGATAGCTTTGTTGTAAGATGTACCTCGCAAAAAAACAATAAAAATATGTTTGACAAAAAGGAACGACGAAAGGAACCACGTGTGGATGGAGACTAATGCTCCCATGGATTTAGCAGTCTCCGGGCCCTTTTTCATCTTCCCTAGAGTGGCGTATACAGCCGGTCCAAAAAGTAGTTCCTGATTGAACGGCTGGTTGAGGATGGTTGTCTGTACCTCCTGTTTAAAGCCTGAAATACGTAGCGAGGCATGTCGTCTGAGTAGCACACTAGTGTTAATGGACCTTAGAGGCTGTGTCAGCTGCATCAAGGGCACACTTGATTGAGGCGTTGGTTATTAATTTGCCCTCTTGAATTAAGTCATTTGCCTGGGTTTTCTACTGATCAGGTAAGTGTTGTGATAGGGTTTCTAGTCGGTCATAGTGAGCCCTATCATACCTAGCAAGTAATGCTTGGGTGTTGGCTATGCGACAGTGATTGGCTGCTTGGGCAGCAACTCTCTTGCCAGAGGCATCTAACAACTTAGATTCCTTATCCGGAGGTGGTGCGTCACCGGAGGTTTGAGGGTTGGCACGTTTCCTAGCGTTAGTTACCAATGGTGAGTCTAAGGGTAGCTGCCCTTTGATGTAGATGGGATCATCTGGGGCAGGCTATTTGTCAATCCTGGGATTGAGAATTCCAGCTCTCACTGTGTCTTTGAATATGTCAGGGGCATGTTTAATGACCCCTTTTAGCATTGGCAGTATTTGGACATTCTTCTGTGACTGTTCGAAGGTGTCTAGAAGGAAATCCTCGTCTGCAGGGTCTGAATGCATGTGACCATGTTAGACAGCAGCTCTATTAACCAGCTGACCAAAACCAATATTGTCATTTGGGGGAGATGGGTTTGTTGGATATGGCTGTGGTTCAGGGAGGACTGGGGGATCTATTGGGTCATCATAATCGTCCCAATCGTCCTGTGGTGTGTCCTTATCATCCGGGTCAGTGAAAGGGTCATTGTTGCCTCCCCATCCCCTAAATCATAATTATCATCCTGTGGTGGTGAATGTGGTGGAAGTTGGAGGAGAGACAGATTTAGGAGGAAGAACAGGCTCAGGAGGAAGAACAGGAGAAGAGGGTCTTATAGGTGAAGTGGCACCATCTTTTTTCTTTACAGGCACTGCAGGAGTGTCTGATGTGTCCAGCTTCCTCCTCTTGTGTGGAACAGCAGCTACATGTCCTGTTTTGGGGTCTATATGGAGATTTGTCTGCTTGGGATCAACAGGATCAGATCGAAAAAGTTCTTCCTCTTCGGTAACTGCTTACGGCGCCGACTTTTTCGGGTCCGAGCGGGGTTTGGATTTCTGCTCCGAGGCCTTAGGAGGTGGTTTGGAGTCCTTTGGCTTGGCTATGGAGGCGGAAATCTTTTCCAGTTCCAAGGGCTTTGGCTTCAGATCCGACGGTTTGTTTTTGGGCGTCGAGGTGGTCGGTGTAGACTTCTTTTTGGGAGTAGGTTGCTCTCCCGTCTTCGGTGCCAAAGGTGCCTGCGGGACACTGATATGCAGATTACTCGGTCCTGAGCTACCAGAAAGCTTGTCCTTTATCTTTGGAGCCAGACCCGTGGGCAGGGCTTCTGAAGCTGGTTTTCGGTCGCGACTGGGGCCTGCATGCGAAGTCTTGACCAGGGCCTTCTTTTTTTCGGGTGGGGTAGGGGCAGTTGTACTCATTCGTTGACCAGGAGTGATGTGGTCGTCAGAGTCATCTGCTTCGGACACTGCTTCCAAATCCTCGGAATCTTCCTCTGGGACATTGGGGCCTTCGAAGATGTCAATTGGTGCCGGAGCTGCTCTCTGCGCCATGATGTGTCGTCGGGCCCGGCAATCACGGATGTTTTTCTTGGATCGAAATGAGGCGCAGGCCTGGCAATTTTTCTTGTTGTGGTCGGGCGAAAAACACAGGTTAGACCTTGTGATGGTCACTGTGTGGAAATTACGCTCCACACTCAGGGGCATTTTTTGAATGGAGTCCTTTCCATGAGCTGTAGGCCCAGCTTTCTCTTTGGCTTTTAAAAGAACCCAGTTAGGGTAGCCCCTTTCTCTGAACCTCTCAAGCATGGCGGTGCTCTCTTGTTTGAATGATTCTTCAGTGTTACTTCTATTGGCCCTCAGTAGTTCCCCATACGGATTACTCCATTTGAGTGTTTCTGGGTGACTACTGAGGGCATGTTGAATGCTATTGCCTGCTGTCGCTTTGCGGACCAGTGTGGTGTTCTTTTAAAAGCCAAAGAGTAAGCGGATTGTATCAATAGAACTGATACTCTAACTGACAAAACTCCCCCAGACGGAATGATTGAAGAGAATGACACCAGGATCATACTCTATCACACCGAAACCAACGAGATTAGACACATCATTGCCAGAAATTGGAACTCACTCAGGAATGATAACACCATAGGTGAGACGATTCAGAGAAAACCCAGCATTACACTCAGAAGCAGAAACATGAGACATGCTGGTGCATAGGGACGTCACCAGATACACTGCGAACAGTGAACACATCCTGCAGGTATTTTTTCCCTGCGGACATTGCAAAGCGTGCAAACACAGCACTTTTCGCAAAGAAGTCACCATAGGCACACACAGAAAAGTCATCTCAATTCCTGACATGTAGCACCACTTTTGTTATTTATGCAATTAGGTGTCCTTGTAATCAGTGGTATATTGGCAGTACCACGTCAATGGCCAAGAAACGCATACTTGAACACATGCGGGCCATAACCAATAAAGACCCAAAATATCCAGTAGCAAGACACTATCAGTCCAAACATTTCTCCGACTCCTCTGCCCTGAGTTATTGCATTCTGGAACAGATCAAAAACAACCCCAGGGGTGGTGATAGAACTCTCAGATTGAGACAGAAAGAGTCTAAGTACATAGTGGATTTCCAAACTAGAATGCCGGGGGGGGGGGGGGGGGGGGGGGTGTTGAATCAGGATGAGGAACTAGCCATCCATTTAAAAGAACATTAGTAGGCTTACCTGTGCCCTTCTGGCTTTTTCCTCTCTAGAATCTCTATAACAGTTTCCCTGTGCCCATGATGTTGTTTTCATGACTTGTTTTTTCCCTCCATTGTAACATCAGTGCATTAAGTTAAACTATATGTACACTAGATCCCTTTGTCTTTTGGGGTCTAGTTTTTAATGTGAACATTTTTGTTTCTCTTTGCAGGAGGTTAGGAAGGGGCCCATTTCACCTGACATCACTTGACATCAAGAGCACGGGCCGCCTAACCTTTTCTTCGATTATCACTTAAGTTGTCTAATCGCGTCACATGGTTATCACTCCAGAGGTGAGACAGGCAGGGCTCCGCGCCTGGTAGTCAGTGTCATTCCACTGCTGATACTCCGTGACACTCCAAGGACATTTGGTATGCTTTTTGCACCATGTAGTTTCAGTTTGCGGTTCCCTTTATGCACATTGATCTTCATTTGACCACTTTGAGCTCATACCAGGGCACTCGCCCATGAGTTTATTTTATTGTGTATCTGACCTAGGAGCAGCTTACCGTTTCTCCGAGAGGGGTCCGGATCCTGGCGACTTTACTACTCACTTCCCTGACATTAGCTTGGTATTTTGCCCTTGGCCAGGACTTTTCCTTTTGTTTGCATTTGTCCAGGTAGAGTTATACCGTTCAATTTGCAGCGATTTACACATGCAATTTTGGGGCGACATTAAAGCACTATGTACTTACGTTTCCACTTGACCTTTGTTCATACATTATTTGCAGGCATGCACTATACATTGTACAACCACGGTTCACCACTCCAATATGGCCGACAATGTCACCCGACCCACCTCTTGACTCAGAGTGAAACTCACAGTTCAAGTTTCAGTCTCAGAGTTGGTACACTTGTTTATTTTACATTTGGTTTACTAAGACGCATTATTGAGACATTTTTACATATGTCCAGCTCTGTACAGTTGATTTGCAAATTACTGTTTTACTTTTCCATCATGGCTGCCACTGTTGCTTGAGACACCACTTGTGTATTTGTCCCATGTGATGTTCTTTAAGAAAATCATATATGTTTCTTCACTTTTACATGTGACCACAACTACGGATGTAGTCGAAACGAGTTGTGTAATTAAACGCTTTCCGCGAGTTTACTCTGTTTCGGATCTCGATTGTCCTGAGAGCGCACTTAACTGTCTGGGGGGGGGGGGGGGGGGGGGGGGAGTGAGGGGCGATTAAGAGATGGATGGTTATATGTCTATTTCTATATACATGAAGCCAACAAAATGCCCTAAGCATTAGGGAGTCGCTCGACAGTTCCTTACCCTCCGGGTTTCTCCTCAGCATTCCTTCCCACTTCACTTTTAATTAAGGTTGCCGACGCGTTGCTTGATGCGCATGAATTAGAACGGCTCCTTTTATTACAAGCCCCCCAGTGGGCGTAAGCTGAGTGCAGCGCACACTTGATTGCTGGGACTTGAAGTCCTATCATGCGTGAATACATATACTCTCAGTGAGTTCAAGTGTTCATTTTATAATTCGTGTCAGTCTTTATATGCCTTTAGTAGGCTGTGTAGCGGTAGTGAATGCAATAATTTAATTTTTTTTTTTTAAATGAACTGTGCCGACAAAGCCCCAATTCGTTTGGTGCTCCGGCCTCAGACAGCTGGCGCAACGTTTCTCTTCCAGCAGACGATGGTGCCTCCCTCAATGCCGGGCCACCGTGCTCAAAATTATGCACACGGCGGCCTTGCCGTGAACAGGGCACCATCTCATTACGAAGACAGAGAGGCTGTGGTTTGAAACTGGTTAATATACCACGAAGTGCAGCGTTCCAAAGGTAATGGGACTCTCTGTTCATCTCGGAACCTTACAAAAAGACAATAAATGCTTTTAGAGATGCAAAGATGAACAGAAACCCAGTAAGGGAATATTGACGCACTGAAGAGACTACCTGTCCCAGCATCCTCAAAGAGGATACGCTGAATGCAGGAGAAATCCAGGACTCCCAAAGGTGATGCTATTAAGTTTATTTAAGGCACTATAACGCCTCACCAACGCATTTCGCTTACAGCTTGGTCACGGTGATGGCGAAAACTTTATTCCGGACTCATTTTATTCACATGTTTCATTTGAATTTAAGAAACAAAAATAGGACTATTAAAAGCATGAAATTCATCCTTGCGAACAAGCGCCATTTTAGAGTGGTTCTTTGAAAGTGAGTCAATGCAGGTCACAGCTTAATTTACTTAACTTCACAAAAATCAAAATGATTGCAAATATCGTGATTCACAAAAATAGTTTGTCAATTATGCCGGTATATTCCATGGTCATAACACCCAAGTGGGCAATGCACTGCACATCCTGATTAACTCAATTCTTTGTATAAAAAGAACATATCAGTTGTTTACATCATACTGAGTTAACACAATTTATATATGTTTTTAGGAAGTGAAACCAAATAATCAAAAAGATCTCGCCCAAGTGGAGTGGGCAAACGTTATCTTACAGTCACATTGCAAATCGTTGAAGGAACATGCCACCATTTAAAACCTCTAGGCGTCTTGTATTCGTAGTCCTGGAAATCCTCTTTGACTATTTCATTAAACAAAATCAAATAAGGCCGGAAAAAATAAAAAATAAAAAGACATCTTATATACTATACAGTCTTCAATATATAATCCATTATTATACAGTAATCCCTAACTTATCCACTATTTCATCATACAAGAAACATCTACAAATTGAAAATCAAACAGAATAGTCATTCTATAAATGCACAGCAATTTCCTCGCTTGAATACAATCCTGCAGGTACCATGGAATCAAAATCAATTATAAATCTAGATTCCATGCGTCTCAATTGGCGCTGCCTGTCACCTCCCCTTTCCTGATGTGCGATAGCATAAATCACTACAAAAGATACGTTTTTCATCTGGATTATGTGCCATAAAGAAATGACGTGCCACTGGATATTGCTTATTACGTTTGATGGCACGTAAATGTTCCAGGACTCTTTTTTTGCACGATGGATTGTGCTGCCTATATAGAATTTTCCACAAGGACAAATCTAACAGTAGACACAGTATTCTGTTTCGCATGTAAAATTTCCCCTAACAAACTCTTTTCTAGTGTGAGGTACCACTAAGGTTTTACAGTCATTGCTATTAGCGCATGCTTTGCAATGTTTGCATGTCCTAAATCCAGTATAGTTTTGATCATACCTCTATCACTGGAGGATATAGCATTGTTACATAACTCATCTTTCAATGATATACCTCTACGGAATGTTATTTGTGGTGTATTACTCATATACTTTCGTAGAGTAGCATTACTGCGAAGGATATGCCAATTACGATCAAATAGTTTCCTCATCTTAAAGGCACCATTTGAAAAAGTAGTGATAAACCTTACACTGTCTGTTTCTCACTTGTTAGTTTGGATCTGAATAGATCCGATCTCTGAAGTGCATCCACTTTGGATATCGCATGTTTGATATTTTTGTGGCTGTAACCCCTTTCTCTGAAGCGATCACTCAGTTATTTTTTCTCTCTCATATTCATCTTGAGTACTGCAATTCCGTTTTGCTCGTAACAGCTCTCCATATGGAATACTCTATTAAGCTAGATGGATGTGCACTTTGTGCGTTCAAGAGACTGTTGCCAGCAGTTTTCTTTCTATGTAATTTGGTGACTAATGTTCTATTGTGAACTTGTACCTCAACATCCAGGAACACTGTGTCCTACTGGTATGTGCGGTACATTTTTGTCATTAGTATTGAGCCCCTTAATGAATAGATTGACTGAGGATTCATCCCCTTTCCAAATTAGGAATATATAATCTATAATTCGTGCCCATGTCACAATCTTGTCACCTTGCATATCCCAGTTTTGGGACACCTGCTCCTCCCACCAGCCCATGAATAGATTGGCATAACTGGGGGCGAAGCAGGGGCCCATTGCTCTCCCTTGTATCTGTTTGAAGATGCTGTTGCTGAAGAGAAGAAAATTGTTGGTTAAACCGTATCTGATCACATCTAACAGCATTTCTGTGTGCATCAGTAATGAAATGGGTCTTGCTCTTAAAAAAAAAGTCTCATGGCCTGGAGCCCCAGGTCATGTGGGATACTGGTATAAAGACTGGTTACGTCAAGCGTGACCAGTGAAAAAATCCTCCTCCCAGACCACACCATCTATAAGTGTCAAAAAGTGAGTTGTTTCTTTGAGGTAAGCTGGTAATGCATAAACAAAAAGGTCTCAAATAATGATCAATACATTTTGAA
The DNA here is from genome assembly GCF_964204655.1 of Triturus cristatus. Classification (NCBI taxonomy): domain Eukaryota; kingdom Metazoa; phylum Chordata; class Amphibia; order Caudata; family Salamandridae; genus Triturus; species Triturus cristatus. The sequence goes on along the minus strand of NC_140579.1, from coordinate 107,894,027 downwards.
GTCATTTCTAATTGAGAGCCCATTGAAGACACAATGGGTCTCCCAGGTGGTTTTACCTTGTTTTTATGCAGCTTGGGAAGTACATACATAATAGGTAATTTCGGATGTTTGCAATACAGACTTTGAAATTCCTCCCATTCAAGTAGACCCTGATCTTGCCAATCTACTAGCATTTCTTTGTATCGTGAATAAGATGCCAGAACATCTGATTTATTACTCAATATGTAACACTATGGGACACTTAGTTGACGTGTACCTTCTTTTAAATACTCATTTTTACTCCAAACAACCACATTTCCACCATTATCAGAACATCTGATAATGATAGAATTGATCATTTTTAAGATCTTGAATAGATTTAAATTTTGCATCATGTAGATTTGTTTTTGCTCTTCCTGCCATCTAATTTCTCATTTTTTTAAGATCACATAACACTTTTTTCAAACACCTCTATTGCATCACAGTGAATATTTGGTGTAAATACAGATTTGGGCTTAAATTTACTTGACTCCATTGAGTCCACTTGTAATTGCAGTACATCCAAGTTAATGAGTGGGTCTTCATGGTGGACAATGTTCTTATTAAGTTGAGCCATAGTGTGTAACATGTCGATATCCGAAATGCAAAGTGTTTCTGCCTCTTGCTGAGGTACCACTGTCCTATCAATTAAAGCCTTTATGGAAAACCATTTCTTCAATTTAAGTTTTCGTAAAAAAACAAAATGCATCGATGCGGGTCTGTACATAATCAAGGTGTCTAGAAGGACAAAATTAAAGTCCTAAAGACAGTAATTCAATGTCTACGGAAGATAACTTACGATCTGATAAGTTGACTACCGCCATCTTGCACCTCTCTTGGCTCTGGTAGACCAAGCCACCGGCTTGTCGATCTCTCCTTTTTCGTCTCCTTGTCCTTGCTTCCTTATTTCTGCGGTTCCTCCTCGCCCTCTCGTTTTTCCTCGTATGCCGCGTCCTCGGCCACGACAAAAATCCTGTTCTCCTTGTGCTTGATTTTGTTTTGCTCTAGTAATCATCTGAAATTGTTTAAGAAAGTTACTCTTCCCTGCAGCACTAGTTGGTACATTCTGAGCCAATGTCTCCACGGATACATCCAATGTGTTGCTCTCCGAAACATCACTTTCTTCAGTAATCTCTCCCCTAGATGTCATGTTAAATGGCTCACTTGTTTTGGGCATTGCATTCTCCGAAAATAAATGATCATATTTTATGAAATGTAAGTGTTCTTCCAGCCTGATGGTTTTTAAAGTCTCGAATACATTTTCTTTGTTTCTTACTAGTAATCTCTTCCTCCAATTTATCCAACTTTAGCTGAATCTTCACATTAAATTCTTCAAATGCCTCTTTTGAGATCAATTTCTGTAACTCCTCGCAGATTTTATCAATTTCTTCAAAGATCTTGGCACGATCTTTAAGGGCATATTTGATGAGGATCCGCATCATGATCACAGAGCATTCCTTTGAATTACCCACCCACTCCTCCAGCATTTCTGGGTCTGGGTTTTCATAGGTTGGAACTGTGTAAATACGTAGCCCCCTTGGCACACTGCCCGCATCAATATATTTTTGGAGGGATTCAGCCTCCCACCATTTTGCCAGTTCTTTCTTATGTAGCTTCTTAAGTTTATCATAGAAGGCCAGTATTTGCACTTCTTAGTTTATCTGTACTAACTCATTGCCAGGTATACTTGCTCCTTCCAGCCCATTCGTTACTTGGGTGAAAAACAATCTGTTAGAAGTTTCTTTTCTTTTTGCTTCAACTGAAGAGGCCATTCTCGTAATCTCTTCTTGCCACCGAACATAAATCTTATGTCATCACCTTTGTGCCAGCTAACCGGTTTTCAGTACTTCCAGTTCAAGTGCTCCATTCCGTGTTATCCCCACTGCAGGGTTACCTAGAGTTCCCGCTCCCCGGTCGGTTCAGCTCACCTCCTCTTCAGTTGAAGGAAAAAGAAAAGAAACTTCTAACAGATTGTTTTTCACCCAAGTAACGGACAGCAACACATCAGATGTATCCGTGGAGATATTGGCTCAGAATGTACCAACTAGTGCTATAGGGAAGAGTAACTTTCTTAAACAATTTCAGATTATTACTAGAGCAAAACAAAATCACGCACAAGGAGAACAGGATTTTCGACGGGGACGCGGCATACGAGGAAAAACGAGAGGGCAAGGAGGAACCACAGAAATAAGGAAGCAAGGACAAGGAGACGAAAAAGGAGAGATCGACAAGTCGGTGGCTTGGTCTACCAGAGCCAAGAGAGGTGCAAGATGACGGTAGTCAACTTATCAGATCGTAAGTTATCTTCCGTAGACATTGAATTCCTGTCTTTAGGACTTTCATTTTGTCCTTCTAGACACCTTGATTATGTGCAGACCCGCATCGATGTATTTTGTTTTTTACGAAAACTTAAATTGAAGAAATGGTTTTCCCCAAAGGCTTTAATTGATAGGACAGTGGTACCTCAGCAAGAGGCAGAAACACTTTGCATTTCGGATATCGACATGTTACACACTATGGCTGAACTTAATGAGAACATTGTCCACCATGAAGACCCACTTATTAACTTAGATGTACTGCAATTACAAGTGGACTCAATGGAGCCAAGTAAATGTAAGCCCAAATCTGTATTTACACCAAATATTCACTGTGATGCAATAGAGGTGTTTGAAAAAAGTGTTATATGTGATCTTAAAAAAATGGGAAATGAGATGGCAGGAAGAGCAAAAACATCTAAATGATGCAAAATTTAAAGCTATTCAAGATCATAAAAATGATCAATCTATCGTTATCAGATGTTCTGATAAAGGTGGAAATGTGGTTGTTTGGAGTAAAAATTAGTATATAAAAGAAGGAACACGTCAACTTGGTGACCCATTGTGTTACATATTGAGTAATAAATCAGATGTTCTGGAATCTTATTCACAATGCAAAGAAATGCTAGTAGACTGGCAAGATCAGGTTCTACTTGAATGGGAGGAATTTCAAAGTCTGTATTGCAAACATCTGAAATTACCTATTATGTATTTACTTCCCAAGCTGCATAAAAACAAGGTAAAACCACCTGGGAGACCCATTGTGTCTTCAATGGGCTCTCAATTAGAAAGGACTTCAAAATGTATTGATCATTATTTGAGACCTTTTGTTTGTGCATTACCAGCTTACCTCAAAGATAGAACTCACTTTGACACTTATAGATGGTGTGGTCTGGGAGGAAGATTTTTTTACTGAACACGCTTGACGTAACCAGTTTGTATACCAGTATCCCACATGACCTGGGGCACCAGGCCATGAGACATTTTTTAAGAGCAAGACCTATTTCATTACTGATGCACACAGAAATGCTGTTAGATAAGATTAGATACTGTTTAACCAACAATTATTTTCTCTTTAACTACAGCATCTTCAAACCGATACAAGGGACAGCAATGGGCACCTGCTTCGCCCCCAGTTATGCCAATCTATTCATGGGCTGGTGGGAGGAGCAGGTGTTCCATACCTGGACGATGCAAGGTGACAAGATTGTGACATGGGCTTGATTTATAGAGGATATATTCCTAATTTGGAAAGGGGATGAATCCTCAGTCAATCTATTCATAAAGGGGCTCAATACTAATGACAAAAAATTGACATTTACCTCACATACCAGTAGGACACAGTGTTCTTGGATGTTGAGCTACAAGTTCACAATAGAACATTAGTCACCAAATTACATAGAAAGAAAACTGCTGGCAACAGTCTCTTGAACACACAAAGCGCACATCCATCTAGCTTAATACAGAGTATTCCATATGGAGAGCTGTAAAGAGCAAAACGGAATTGCAGTACTCAAGATGAATATGAGAAAGAAAAAATGAGTGATCGCTTCAAAGAAAGGGGTTACAGCCACAAAAATATCAAACAAGCAATATCCAAAGTGGATGCACTTCAGAGATCGGATCTATTCAGATCCAAACTAACAAGTGAGAAACAGACAGTATAATGTTTATCACTACTTTTTCAAATAGTGCCTTTAAGATAAGGAAACTATTTGATCGTAATTGGCATATCCTTCACAGTGATGCTACTCTTCAAAAGTATTTGAGTAATACACCACAAATAACATTCCGTAGAGGTATATCATTGAAAGATGAGTTATGTAACAATGCTATATCCTCCAGTGATAGAGGTATGATCAAAAACTATACTGGATTTAGGACATGCAAACATTGCAAAGCATGAGCTAATAGCAATGACTGTAAAACCTTAGTGGTACCTCACACTAGAAAAGAGTTTGTTATTAGGGGAAATTTTACATGCGAAACAGAATACGGTGTCGGTTTGATTTGTCCTTGAGGAAAATTCTATATAGGCAGCACAATCCATCGTGCAAAAAAACGAGTTCTGGAACATTTACGTACCATCAAAGGTAATGATAAGCAATATCCAGTGGCACATAATTTCTTTATGGCGCATAATCCAGATGAAAAACTTATCTTTAGTAGTGATTTATGTTATCACACATCAGGAAAGGGGAGGTGACAGGCAGCGCCAATTGAGAAGCATGGAATCTAGATTTATAATTGATTTTGATTCCATGGTACCTGCAGGATTGAATTCAAGCAAGGAGATGGCTGTGCATAGAATGACTATTCTGTTTGATTTTCAATTTGTAGAAGTTTCTTGTATGATCTTAATGAAATAGTGGATAAGTTAGAGATTACTGTATAATAATGGATTTTATATTGAAGAATATATAGTATATAAGATGTCTTACTTTTTTGTCTTTTTTTTTAGTTTTTCCGGCCTGATTTGATTTTGTTTAATGAAATAGTCAAAGATGATTTCCAGGACTACGAATACAAGACGCCTAGAGGTTTTAAATGGTGGCATGTTCCTTAAACGATTTGCAATGTGACTGTAAGATAATGTTTGGCCACTTGGGCGAGATCTTATTGATTATTTGGTTTCACTTCCTAAAAACATATATAAATTGTGTTAACTCAGTATGATGTAAACAACTGATCTGTTCTTTTTATACAAAGAATTGGAGTTAATCAGGATGTGCAGTGCATTGCCCACTTGGGTGTTACGACCATGGAATATACATCCATAATTGACAAATGATTTTTGTGAATCATGATATTTGCAATAATTTTCATTTTTGTGAAGTTGTTAAGTAAATCAAGCTGTGAGCTGCATTGACTCACTTTCAAAGAACCACTCTAAAATGGCGCTTGTTCGCAAGGATGAATTTCATGCTTTTAATAGTCTTATTTTTGTTTCTTAAATTCAAATGAAACATGTGAATAAAATGAGTCCGGAATAAAGTTTGCCATCACCGCACCAAGCTGTAAGCGAAACGCTTTGGTGAGGCGTTATAGTGCCTTACATAAACTTAATAGCATCACCTTTGGGAGTCCTGGATTTCTTTCACTGGAAACGTGGAAGTATTTTGTTGATAGATGGGACAGCCGGAGCCCGTCCAGGACAACTGTGTTGAAGCTCCGTACTTCTGGGTTTTGGATGGATGACTGACACACACACACACACACACACACTCACACACTTTGCAAGCTGCATGTTTTAGTGCAGAACAAGGTGAAGAGTCAACATGCCACACATCCCTTTGTGCCATGCCTACAACTCACTGTCCTGGCATAGATCAGCCACCCCTCTAGCTGGGTGCACTATACCAGTGGTGAGGGTACAGTTGCATGAGCCCTGTACCCCTACAGTGTCTAAGCCAATTCTTAGACATTGTAAGTGCAGTAATGCCATTAAGAGTATACAGTGCTGGGAGTTTTTCATTACGATCTCCACAGTACCATAATAGTTTTTACTGAAAACTGGGAAGTTAGGGATCAAACTACTTAGCACTTTAAACCCACTCTGAGGTCACTGTGGGATTTAATGAAAAATGCACACAGAGGGCATCGTAGAGATGTCCCCTGAAAACTAATCCTCCACTAGTGTCCAGGCTGAGTGGCTGCTTTCAGCTGCCACCACCATACAGGTTTGTGGACCTCTGGGTCGAGAGCCTGTTGCTCTTGTGGGTCTGAAACAATACTCATCCTGGGACGAGGTGCCAAGCCTCCTCCCCCAGGATGGGCAGGGTCCACGAAGGGGAAGCTTCAAAGGCTTGCCGCCTTTGTGAGCTTCCCCAGGCCTTTTGCGGCTTCCAGCAACTGGCCCCCACCGGTTCTGACCCCCACTTTGGGCAAGAGAATCGGCGGGAAAACCAAGTGAGGGAGGGGGGTGTGCCCACCTTTGCCAACCCCACCCATCAGGTGGGGGAGGCGAGGTGATGCACAACTCTCAGTCCGTGCCATCTTGCAGAAGGGGGGTGGGGGGAGACCCGGCCAACCAGAGTGAGGCATATGCCCCCCCTACCACTATAGGGTGGCATAATAGGGGTGTACCCAACCCAAGGAAGGGACCCACTGGTCCCAACCTTTACTTACCTGTAACACCCCTAAATCTAGTATTTAGGGGCACTCCTGAACGTTGCCTCCTCAGACAAGAACTGACAGAAGAAAATAAGGACCGAAGAGCCTTGCTGAAGCTAAGAAGAGGACGACGCCCACTGACTTGGCCCAAGCCCTAACAGCCTGTCCCCACCTCGAACCTGCAGAAGCAAAATCTTGGTGTGTTCTGCAGCCAGCAACCTCAAGAACCCCGAGGACCTGCCCTGCCTTCCACAGAAAAGAATCTGTCTCCCATGAGCACCGGATTTACTCACCCACAGACTCGGGCTCCGGCCAAATCCGGGAGTCTCCACCGGACCACATTGGACCACTTACATTCCCATTTATACTTCATGATGATGACTAATTAAAATTCAATCGTAAACTGTATCAGGAAAGAACATTTGGACGGAGCAAACATCTGTAGTAGAACAAACAAATCATACACTGGACAATAAGGTTCAATACAGAAATATATCCATGTACTTACTGTGATCGAAATATCATTTAAATGGACTTGAACAGTCCTTATTTAAAATCCTAGCAAACACAAAGACACTACAATGTGAGGTTCTCTAACAATTCATCAAATGTGCCTTTAAAACATTAAATGTGACTACCACGAGTGCAGGAAATCCGACTGTTATCACACATTTCTAGCTTCTTGCTGGTTTTACGTCTTGGTGAATGATATTTTCTTTCAACATGACAAAATTGGAATCCTCATAATGGGAATATTTAACTTCAATATTAGTTCCTAGGACATGGTACACATCTACCCAAGGAATTAATATTTTAATGTCACTAGTGGGCTGTAGCGCCTGTTGTGCATTCCACTACAGTAAAGGTGTAAAATATGGTTTCAGGCATACCAGAGTAGCCTGACTGTAGCATTGTAAACACTGCAATTCGACCGGTCAAAATAAACCCTTTTGGCCGGACACAAAATCCCCTTTAAATATTGATAAGACACCCCTATGCAGACCTTGTAGTCCACAAGGCAGGGTGTCCACAAGGCAGGGTGCTTGGAATCTACAAATTAGGACATGTAGAAATGTAATCACAACATGTCCTTACAGTGACAAGTAACCAAAAGCTATTTTTCACTGTGGTAGGCCCATCTGTATTATGTAGGAAACCAGAGGACACATTAAAATCCTAATACTGCAGCTAGAAAATTAGTTAAGCAACTACTGTTAATAGATATCAAAAATTCTATTAAATGATCAAGGGTTTATAAGCATTCCCTTTGACATTAAAGTGCCAAATACTTCTTGAATGTCAAATCCTACTCTACCTGGGGTTTTAAATAGGCACACTTTAAAGGAAGGCAAAGAGTATGCCAAAACACTGTGTGCCTTCACTATCTGGTTGCTCAAGGATCTGCTTTGTCCCAATAGACCTTTGTTTCTGGGTAGTTAAGTCTAGCAGGCATGGCTTATTCTATAAGTGGCATTGGTTGAAGGACAACATAAAATGTTAAAGGTAACAATGGATTTAACCTAAATCTATTGACTGGGGGTGAATGTTCGATGATGGACGGAATGCAGAGCAAATCAGTGTCTCTTGCCTTCTAGTCTGTAGTGGTAGATTGAGAGCCATGGGGTGACCTAATTTACAGACCCTGGATACCATATCCTAGGGACTTAAAAGTAAGTGGACTCATGCCACTTGGATATAAGCCAATGAAACATTCAGTTTCATGGCCCGTGCACCGGCACGGAGGTCTTGTTAACAGGCCTTTGTGCACTGTGAGTCGGGAAACCAGCAGCATCAGCCCAGAACTTTGAGGGTGACCAAACGAATAGGGGCGTTTAAAGTAACTTAACATTCTTTTGCTCACCATGCCACCCCAGTTTAGACCCAGCCATATGCAAATCAGTCTTGACCCTGTGCCTCATAGGAACAGTCTAGCCCGAACTGCCAAGCTAGGTACTCCCTGGATCGGAAACCAGCATCCTGGGACCGGTTTCGGGGCATCACCCCTCAGGCAGGCTTGCTTGAATCCAGTGGCACAGTGAGCCAGGGACCCAAGACTGGCATACCCGGCACACTTAGGGCGAGAAAGCAAAAAAGACAGATGATGGACGGAACACTCACCATGCTCCAATGGAGTCAAGCGATCCTGGCTGATAAGGGGTGAAACTCTGAAACCGGTCCTAGGATGCTAGTTTCCAGTCTAGGGAGGTCCTGGCCTGGAAGTTCGAGCTAGACTTTTCCCTTTGGGCGCAGGGTCAAGACTGATTTGCATATGGCTCTGAGCAAACTGGAATGGCATGGGGAGCAACAAAAAAAACAATGGATGTATGCCCAGATCTCTGTACTGGGGTGAACGTACGACATTGTTCTGCATTCTGACCATCAATTGTTCTTTTTGCACTGCAGACTAGCAGGGCACTTGTAAACTGGCAGCTCAGCTTTGCCAATTAAAGCCATAGCAAAGCTCAATCTTCCCTGTAGGAAGCGGTCTCTCTATATAGTGTACCAAAGATTAGGGCCACTGTGTAGAAAGTCCAGGCAACTCCTATTTGTTTACTGAGGCACAAGTTACAAATCCAAATGCTCTTTCGTGGTAGTGTGAACGAGCAGTTTAGGCTTATCAGGGGGCATTTTTTTTTACTCAGAGGCAATAAATGAGACACACCCAAGAATAATTCCAAGACCAATTTAGAAAAACAACATTTTCATATAAATTTTGTAGGAAGCTAGCTCTTTATGCGATATATATTACTAAGTTGATATACCGTGTAAAGAGTCCAAGGGTTCCCTCATGAGTGGACAGTGGCGTGCTATGCAATCCTAATGTGGCCTATTAGGGGGTAGTGCGGTCGAGCAGCCTTAGGCTTAACACAGAGGAGTGCAAGACATTTGTAAAATACACACAATGATTAATAAATGACAACACGACTCAAGAAGAAGAGCCACACAAATTCATAACATATATTCGGTACCTTATAAGTGTTTAGCCAGAGATATTGGCTTTGCCAATGTCTTTAAGCTATGTTGTAAAGCAGTGTAGCTGCTGTGCAGCACGTTGAAAGTTTATAATAATAAAGTTAACAAGCATTTGTTACCTTGTATATAACCAAGAAGACATTATGTACAACTGAACAACCCTATTAAAAAAAAGAATTAAACAATTATCTTCTAGTTTTCTCGCCCCTGCAATACTGGCAACTTCTTCCTGCCTGTTCAAATGGTGGTTTGTTATAGTTTTTTTATTGGGGGTGGGGGTGTGTGTGTGGGGGGGGGGGGGGGGGGGGGGGGGACACAAACTCCAGGAGGGTGCAGGTTGTGAAACAATACCTGAATTACAACAATAGCAGTAGACAAACTAGGGGAGAACCAACAGATGCCCGGTTCTAAAGTCAGACTGAGGGGGTGCTGAGTGATGCTGAAGTGGTGGTGTGCTGGTGCAGAGGTGCTGCGCTGATGATGAAGTGGTGCTGAACTGATGCTGAGGTGGGGCTGCGGTGGTGAAGGTGCACTGACAGATGGTGCTGAGGCCGAGGGGGTGCGCCACTGGCGCGGAGGGGGTGCGCCACTGGCGCGGAGGGGGCACCAAATGATGCAGAGTTGGTGCCATGTGATGCTGAGGTGGTGCAGAGGGGTGCTGCTGTACTGGTGCTCAGGTGGTGCTGTGGTGATGCTGCGTTGATGCTGTGTTGCGCTGAGTTGCTGATGAGGTGGAGTTATGCTGGTGCTGAGGTGGGACTGCGCTGCTGGTGGTGCTGTGCTGATGTTGAGGTGGTACGGATGTTGAGGTGGTGCTGGGCTAGTGTTGAGTGATATTGAATTGGTGCTGACCTGGTGCTTAGGTCGTGTTGTGCTAATGCTGAATTGGTGCTGCGCTGGTGGTGGTGCACTGATGCAGAGGTGGTGCATTGTAATTGCATTTATATAGCGCTTACTACATCTGACGAGGCGTTGTAGTGCTTTTTCGGCGAGCAGCACGCTACTCAGGAACCCATAAAGGATTAGTGTTTAATTAGTATAGTGATATTTGAAAGTAATTGGAGTGGTGGATATGTTAGTCAGTTATTTGGATTGAAAAGGGTAGCGGAGGGATAGAAGAGGGAAATATATATATATATATATATATATATATATATATATATATATATATATATATATATATATATATATATATATATATATATATATATATATATATATATAAAATTCACTTAAAAAAACCATAGGTTTCACACATGTTATAGTTAGCTGGACATTTCCCTCGTAAAAAACCATTGAAATTCCCCCGTTATAGTGACCGCAATCCTCTGCTGATGACGTCGGATATTACATCACTGTATTTAGACACTTATTTACCCATGTCTTCTTCCATTAATCTTTAGCTATACATATATTACAAATATTTATTTTTCAGAAAGACACATGTCATCAGTGATGTAATATCCGACGTCATCAGCAGAGGATTGCGGTCGCGTGAGTTATAGTTGCCTGCGCTAACTATAACGGGGGAATTTCAATGGTTTTTTACGAGGGAAATGTCCAGCTAACTATAACATGTGTGAAACCTATGGTTTAAGTGAATTTGCAAGGTTTTTTAAATGCTAATTCCTAACTATAACGTGTGTGAAACCTATGTTTTTTTAAGTGAATTTGTACGGTTTTTTAAGTGCTAATTTATTTATGTATTATTTTTTTTATATATTTATTTTACAATAAACAACGTATTAAATTTTTTTGGGGGGGTTTTCACCGTGCGCGCACCCTGCGATTTTTTGCCTTCGGGGTCCTTCAGGGACCCCCTGACAAAGGCTAGGGGGTCAGGAACTCCCTACCCTGCCCCCTTTTCACGTTCGCCACCTTCCTTTTTCACTCTCGCACTGAAAACAAACAAAATGGCGGCCGACACTTCCTGATTTCGACCGATTCGAACGTTGACTAACATGTAACCACCAATCAGAATTACGCTCGAGCACGTTAGGGTGCTCGCACGGTGCGCGCATATAGAGATTTATATGCTTTTAAATGCTATTTTCTGAGTTACTACTGAACAGATTGACACCAGACCTGCAAAAGGCACATCACGGACCTGAGGACTAGCTCTCTGCCAAATTTCAAGTAATTCTGTTCAGCCGTTCGGGCTATACCTTCGACTAAAGGTCCTATGGAAAAATGCATGGGGATAACGCGTTTTAGGACCCCCCCTTTTTTCTCGGCCCCCGCTTGACGAATCTCTCAAAATTCTATTTTGAATAACTTTGGCGCCGGTTGACGAATCTTAGCGAAATTTTCAAAACTAATGGGGCGCTCCGCTCAGCTACTACCCTGAAAGTCTTGGGGTGATTCGTCAAGCGGGGGCCGAGAAAAAAGGGGGGTCCCAAAACGCATTTTCCCCATGCATTTTTCCATAGGACCTTTAGTCGAAGGTACAGCCCGAACGGCTGAACAGAATTACTTGAAATTTGGCAGAGAGGTAGTCCTCAGGTCAGGGATGTGCCTTTTGCATATATGGAGTCAATCTGTTCAGTAGTTCCTGAGAAAATTGCATTTAAAAGCACATACATATCTATAGCCGCGCACCGTTCGCGCACGGTGCCGTGTGCGAGCGTAATTCTGATTGGTGGATTCATGACAGTCAACATTCGAATCGGTCGAAATCAGGAAGTGTCGGCCGCCATTTTGTTTATCATCAGTGCGAGAGTGGAACAGGAAGGTGGCGAACGTGAAAAAGGGGGCAGGGTAGAGAGTTCCTGTCCCCCCTAGCCTTTGTCAGGGGGTCCCTGAAGGACCCCGAAGGCAGAAAAAAAAAAATTACTTTTTTTTTTAAATCACGTGGGTGCGCGCACCGTGCGCGCACGGTGAAAAACCATAACAAAACAAAAAAAATTTAATACGTAGTTTATTGTAAAATAAATATATAAAAAAAATATTAATACATACATAACTTAGCATTTTAAAAAACGTACAAATTCACTGAAAAAACCATAGGTTTCACACATGTTATAGTTAGGTGGATATTTCACCCGTAAAAAAACAATGAAATTCCCCCGTTATAGTTACTTCAGATAACTATAACTCGCGCGACAGCCACTCTATCACAAGGGTGATGTCAAGAGTGATGCCACTGACCATGTCATGAGTGATGTAATATGTCACGTCATGAGCACAGGATTGCGGGCGCGCAAGTTATAGTTATCTGAAGTAACTATAACCGGGGAATTTCATTGGTTTTTTACGAGTGAAATATCCACCCAACTATAACATGTGTGAAACCTACGGTTTTTTAAGTGAATTTTCAAGATTTTTAAATGCTAATTCCTAGCTATAACGTATGTGAAACCTATGGTTTTTCAGTGGACATTATATATATATATATATATATATATATATATATATATATATATATATATACACACATACATATATACATACATATATACATATATACTAGGTTAAAAACATTGACATTCAACAGAGCCCACTGGAGGGTGAAAACGAAACTCTGATCCTTACTACAAGGTCCAGCCTGCATTGCAAACAAAGACGCCATGAGCGACGCCTACTAAAGGTATTTAAACGAGCACGCTGAATCGGAGCCATCTGTCGAATGCCAATTATCCATGACTAGGAGGCATGAGCCTCGAAACGCGTCGGAGAACAATGCACATGAATCCTGCAGTTCGTGTTCCTGAAAAATAAACCGGATGGTTGCTCCTGAAGTCGAGTGCGTTCTTAAGCTGAGGGCAATTGGAGTTATAATTAAACCACGGCAGCCCTGCCGTGAAGGACTGCACCATCTCCAAACCACAAGTGAGAGGCTGTGAGCGGGAAACTTTGCCTGTTTAATTTCAGCACTTCAGGAGCAGAACGAACAACAACGGACGCAGTGAATATGGCCCACTCAGGGTAATAATAGGTTAAAAACATTGACATTCAACAGAGCCCACTGGAGGGTGAAAACGAAACTCTGATCCTTACTACAAGGTCCAGCCTGCATTGCAAACAAAGACGCCATGAGCGACGCCTACTAAAGGTATTTAAACGAGCACGCTGAATCGGAGCCATCTGTCGAATGCCAATTATCCATGACTAGGAGGCATGAGCCTCGAAACGCGTCGGAGAACAATGCACATGAATCCTGCAGTTCGTGTTCCTGAAAAATAAACCGGATGGTTGCTCCTGAAGTCGAGTGCGTTCTTAAGCTGAGGGCAATTTGAGTTATAATATACATATATACATACACATATATATACATATGCACACACAAAAACAAGATTCCAGATTTTGGAGAGGCACACACCTTGTTTCATCCTTTATTTCTACAAGGCAGTTCCGCTTACAACCAGCAAACACACAGAGTTCTGTTCCAAAATCTGGTATCTTGTTTTTGAATTGAATTGTGGCCCAACCAGGGTCGCGGAGAGGTCCCCCACGCATGAAGTGGTGTCCAGCATGTTATCGAACATTGCAGTATGGAGCTTTGTTGTTTCTGCACTAAAAGGAGCAAAACAGTCCTGCCGTAACCAGTCACCAACACGGAAACCTATTGAGGTATTGAATATTAGCTATGTGGGATTGGCAGCCGCAGTGATTATGTACTCTAAATACTAGGCTGCACTTTGCGGGCACGCCCAGTGGGCTCTAACGAACTGCTAATTAAGAGCGGCGGCATGCTGCCTTCCCGCATTTTGCCAAACACCTGTGATCAAGGGCGTATGACGCCCGAAACGCGTAAGGATACCAATATTGGCAAAAGAACTCTGTGTGTTTGAGATAGATTGAATATATATATATATATATATATATATATATATATATTCAAACAAGGCTCCTGGTTCAGGAAAAATCCACACGCACTCCCTGGTATGGTGCAGTTCCAATTCAATTTAATAACATCCCAAGCATGGCAAGCAGGTTTACAAAACCCAACGCGTTTCAGTCAACTTTGACCTTGTTCACGGGTAACAGTTATTTTTCACTCTTCTGTTTTTATACTAGTCACATGATGTTACATTTTGCTTAGCCTTATGGTCCTTGTAGTTTAGCGACCATCGTAGGATTGTTATTAAGCATTTTATCAGGTGTCAATTCATATATTTTGAACAAATTTGTATCTCCAGTAATACCAATCAAATTATAGGTGCATGTACCAATAAAACATTTGGTAATTTAATCGTCCTATTGACTAATTTTTATAATTAACTACTACTTTGCTCCATTGCCCTCTAGTGGGCCATGATTGAATATATTCGCACATTTTATCTCTCTGGTGAGTGAGATGCTTTTAAACAATATACCTAAGATTTAAAACACCTGATTTATGTGAAAATCAAATATATAACCATTTTTTCAGTTACTTCGAAGAACGAAAGAAGAAAGTGATTTCAGATGAAAAAAAGGGGGGGGGGGAGAGAGGCACGGAAATCATAATGAGGCATTTTAGACTGTGTCCAGATCATTTCATTCTACTCATAAATGTGAGTGCATCTCCTCGTCTTTGTTCAAACCATACGGGGTCAGAGTCCTGAACCCTAGGATGTGGCGTGATTCTTTCTGTCTAAGTGTCTTTTCGCGGTTGCCACCTCTCACATGACAACCCACCGTTTCGACAGCATAGAACTTAAATTGTTTCCAGTCACTTGAATGGTATTTTTCCATGTGTTCCGCTACTGCATAACTGCGGTCTTTATTGATCGTTGCTCTTACGTGTTCTAATATACGTTTTTTCAGTTCGCAGACTGTGCTTCCTATGTATTTCAGCTTGCATGGACATTCGATAATATATACCACGTATTGGCTTTTGCAGTTGATCATTTGGTTGATCGTCCATTTCTTTTTATTTGCCATTTTGATTACTTTGGTGTTTTGCGCAATTTGACATACTTTACACGTCGAGCATTTATAAAACCCTTTTAGTTATAGCCAAGTTGGTTGTTTTGCTGTTGTTACAAAGTGACTGTGTACCAGTTCATCCTTTAGATTTTTGGCTCGTCTGTATGTTATTTTTGGGTGATTTCCCACTATTTTTGCCATCGTAGGGTCCAGTGTCAATATGTTCCAGTGTTTCCGTAGAATGTTCGATTTGTTTTGATTGGGTCGATAATGTAGTGATCAGGCGAATGGGATTCTCTTCCTGTTTCTCACAGGACTTTTGGTCTTTGATGATATCTTCTGTTTTGTTTTTCAGTTCTTTTGAGACAGTCTGATAGGACTTTGTTGTTGTAATTACGTTTTTTAAATCTCCTGATGCATTGTTGACTGTGTTTTTTCCATTCATTATCATCTGAACAGATTCGACGAATTCTTAGTAGTTCTCCATAGGGAATGTTCCTTATTAGAGATGGTTGATGAAAACTCTCCGCATGTAGGGTAGCATTGCTGGCTGTACTTTTGCGATGTAATGTTGTTTGTATCTTTCCCTCTTTGACATAGATCTCTGTGTCCAGAAACACAATTCTGTTGTCGCTGATGTTATATGTGAAGTGCAAATCCGTATCTGTGTTGTTTAAGATGTTAAAGTATGATTCAAATTCTTGTTCAGATCCATTCCAGATTATAAGGAGATCATCAATGTATCTCATCCAAGATACTATTCGCTCCACATAATGTTCATTTTGACTGTCCCAGGCTACCTTCTGCTCCCACCAGCCCATTGTGAGGCATGCGTAGCTTGGGCTAAAAGAAAAACCCATTGCGGTTCCGTTCTTTTGTAAGTATATTTCTTCCCCAAACAGGAAAACGTTCTTTGTTAGGCATAGTTCAATCATATCTGTTATCATCGTGTTATGATTTGTGTAGTGGATATTTCTTTCTTTGAGGAAATATTTACATGCCATTAATCCAATTTTGTTGTTGATATTGGTATACAACGAGATGACGTCCATGGATATCAATTTGTATGTTGGTTCCCATACCACTTCTGCGAGAATTCTTAGTAGGTCTTTTGTATCTCTTAAGTATGACGTTAATTCTTTGACATATGGAAAGAGAAATTTATCCACAAAATTCGCAATTGGCTCAAGTAACGAACCCTTAGCAGATACAATTGGTCTCCCTGGTGGTTTCGTGGGGTTTTTATGAATCTTGGGGAGAAAATAAATTGTTGCCATTATCGGATTGTCCGTGGAGAGATATTTGAATTCATCTTGATCAATTAGCTGTTTGTCTCTCCATTCCTTTAATTTCATGTCCACTTCATTTTTGATCTGTGTGGTTGGGTTCTCTTTGAGTCTTTCATAAAATTGTGTGTTGTTTAATTGTGAATGAGCTTCTTCCGCATAGAGATTTTTGTCTTGTATGATGATATTTCCGCCTTTATCGGCCATTTTGATCACAATGTCATCGTCTAATTTTAATTTTTGTATCGCTTTGCGTTCTTCCAGTGTTATGTTGTACTTGTGTTTTTTGTTGTTCAGTTGGTATAGATCTTTTACCACAGCCTCATGAAATATTTCTATTTTGTTTCCTGCTGGAAATTGTGGATTATATTTGGATTTGGGTTTCTTGCCACTACTGCCCTCTCCCAATTGTGGGCAGTATGTCTCCAGTTCATTCACCGGGTCCCCAGTGTCCATATCTAGTTCCATCAGGGTGATGAAGTGATGCGCATCTCCTGTTTTCAAATCCATTGTTGGTAGTTCAACTTGGTTTTTCGGTGTCTTCGGATTTTCTTTAAAGATTTTAGCCAGTTTTAGTTTTCTGATATATTTGTATATATCAATTCTTGTTTGTGGCACATTGATTTCATTGGTAGGGCAGAAGGAAAGACCTCTTTTTAGGATTTGGCATTCTATTTCTGTTATTGTTTTTTTGGAGAGGTTGCTAACTTCAAGTTCTTGAGATTCTTCTTGTTCTTGATCCATTATTAGTTCTTTTTCTGCCTCATGCTTCTGGTCCACGTACCTGATTTTTTGGGGTCTGTTGAGGCGTTTGCCTCTTCTGGTTTGTTTGTTTTTGGACGACCTCTTCCTCTTCCCCTTCCTCTGCCCATTGTTGGTTGTGCCCCCATATTTTTCTCCCAATTTCGTTGTTGAAGCGCAAGTCTCATTTCCCCTAAAAAATTGCATTTGGGGCGTGTTCCAGATGTTTCTCCTTCATTTTCACTCAGATCGGTTGATGTTAGGGACGATGCGCTGCCTGATGTGTTGGTCGCTAAATCCAATTTGTCCTGTTGTTTTAGGACATCATATTTTCTCGCGTAGGTGAAGATACGCCCTTCCGCGTAATCTTCTTTATCCCGTTGAAATTTGCTTTGTTTGCGCAATTGTACGGCTTCTAAATGTTTTTCAATTTGATGTTCAAGATCTTGTTTAAATTTGAGTAAGTCTGCGTTTAGTTCCACTTTATCCAGCTCTATTTCCAATTCCTTCAACTGTTTTGTAGTTTGTTCCAGTGCTAACGTTATATGCTTGACAAGGATTTCCATCAACCCCATCGATGAGCCGAGGATATGCTCCCCCCCACTCATGAAGTAGATCGTTGCTTGTGTCCTGGTGGTTTGGCATTAGATTAATCCTGAGTCCCCTAGGGACTCTTTTTACTTCCAGATATTTTTTTAAAGACGTTACCTCCCACCATTTGTTGATTTCTTTTTTGGACAGTCTTTCCCACAGTCTTATTTTTGCTTTAATGTCAATATTTCTTGGTATACCCGGGGCTCCCTCGCCACCACTTGTAATTGTTTGTTCTTCAAAGAAAGACCCCATCATTTCATTACGTTTTGCCTCTCTTTTTTCCATCATTAAACCTGCTGTAGTTGCCATTTAAATCAATTGCTTTTTTGGAAATATTGCTTTTTTGGATTTTTGGACAGACCAGGTCCTTCGTCGTAACCACGTTTATCGAATTCGTAACAGAAAGTCTGCAGCATGAAATTCGTGCCTTTTTCTATTATTGTCGTGCGTTACTTGTGAGGAACTCAACCGGCTAACATGTTGTTTCACTTATACTAGCAAAAAGCTTCTGTATTACACGTACTCACCTAATCAGAGGTTTTCGCCTTCCCTGTCCAAAAAAGAAATCAACAAATGGTGGGAGGTAACGTCTTTAAAAAAATATCTGGAAGTAAAAAGAGTCCCTAGGGGACTCAGGATTAATCTAATGCCAAACCACCAGGACACAAGCAACGATCTACTTCATGAGTGGGGGGGAGCATATCCTCGGCTCATCGATGGGGTTGATGGAAATCCTTGTCAAGCATATAACGTTAGCACTGGAACAAACTACAAAACAGTTGAAGGAATTGGAAATAGAGCTGGATAAAGTGGAACTAAACGCAGACTTACTCAAATTTAAACAAGATCTTGAACATCAAATTGAAAAACATTTAGAAGCCGTACAATTGCGCAAACAAAGCAAATTTCAACGGGATAAAGAAGATTACGCGGAAGGGCGTATCTTCACCTACGCGAGAAAATATGATGTCCTAAAACAACAGGACAAATTGGATTTAGCGACCAACACATCAGGCAGCGCATCGTCCCTAACATCAACCGATCTGAGTGAAAATGAAGGAGAAACATCTGGAACACGCCCCAAATGCAATTTTTTAGGGGAAATGAGACTTGCGCTTCAACAACGAAATTGGGAGAAAAATATGGGGGCACAACCAACAATGGGCAGAGGAAGGGGAAGAGGAAGAGGTCGTCCAAAAACAAACAAACCAGAAGAGGCAAACGCCTCAACAGACCCCAAAAAATCAGGTACGTGGACCAGAAGCATGAGGCAGAAAAAGAACTAATAATGGATCAAGAACAAGAAGAATCTCAAGAACTTGAAGTTAGCAACCTCTCCAAAAAAACAATAACAGAAATAGAATGCCAAATCCTAAAAAGAGGTCTTTCCTTCTGCCCTACCAATGAAATCAATGTGCCACAAACAAGAATTGATATATACAAATATATCAGAAAACTAAAACTGGCTAAAATCTTTAAAGAAAATCCGAAGACACCGAAAAACCAAGTTGAACTACCAACAATGGATTTGAAAACAGGAGATGCGCATCACTTCATCACCCTGATGGAACTAGATATGGACACTGGGGACCCGGTGAATGAACTGGAGACATACTGCCCACAATTGGGAGAGGGCAGTAGTGGCAAGAAACCCAAATCCAAATATAATCCACAATTTCCAGCAGGAAACAAAATAGAAATATTTCATGAGGCTGTGGTAAAAGATCTATACCAACTGAACAACAAAAAACACAAGTACAACATAACACTGGAAGAACGCAAAGCGATACAAAAATTAAAATTAGACGATGACATTGTGATCAAAATGGCCGATAAAGGCGGAAATATCATCATACAAGACAAAAATCTCTATGCGGAAGAAGCTCATTCACAATTAAACAACACACAATTTTATGAAAGACTCAAAGAGAACCCAACCACACAGATCAAAAATGAAGTGGACATGAAATTAAAGGAATGGAGAGACAAACAGCTAATTGATCAAGATGAATTCAAATATCTCTCCACGGACAATCCGATAATGGCAACAATTTATTTTCTCCCCAAGATTCATAAAAACCCCACGAAACCACCAGGGAGACCAATTGTATCTGCTAAGGGTTCGTTACTTGAGCCAATTGCGAATTTTGTGGATAAATTTCTCTTTCCATATGTCAAAGAATTAACGTCATACTTAAGAGATACAAAAGACCTACTAAGAATTCTCGCAGAAGTGGTATGGGAACCAACATACAAATTGATATCCATGGACGTCATCTCGTTGTATACCAATATCAACAACAAAATTGGATTAATGGCATGTAAATATTTCCTCAAAGAAAGAAATATCCACTACACAAATCATAACACGATGATAACAGATATGATTGAACTATGCCTAACAAAGAACGTTTTCCTGTTTGGGGAAGAAATATACTTACAAAAGAACGGAACCGCAATGGGTTTTTCTTTTAGCCCAAGCTACGCATGCCTCACAATGGGCTGGTGGGAGCAGAAGGTAGCCTGGGACAGTCAAAATGAACATTATGTGGAGCGAATAGTATCTTGGATGAGATACATTGATGATCTCCTTATAATCTGGAATGGATCTGAACAAGAATTTGAATCATACTTTAACATCTTAAACAACACAGATACGGATTTGCACTTCACATATAACATCAGCGACAACAGAATTGTGTTTCTGGACACAGAGATCTATGTCAAAGAGGGAAAGATACAAACAACATTACATCGCAAAAGTACAGCCAGCAATGCTACCCTACATGCGGAGAGTTTTCATCAACCATCTCTAATAAGGAACATTCCCTATGGAGAACTACTAAGAATTCGTCGAATCTGTTCAGATGATAATGAATGGAAAAAACACAGTCAACAATGCATCAGGAGATTTAAAAAACGTAATTACAACAACAAAGTCCTATCAGACTGTCTCAAAAGAACTGAAAAACAAAACCGAAGATATCATCAAAGACCAAAAGTCCTGTGAGAAACAGGAAGAGAATCCCATTCGCCTGATCACTACATTATCGACCCAATCAAAACAAATCGAACATTCTACGGAAACACTGGAACATATTGACACTGGACCCTACGATGGCAAAAATAGTGGGAAATCACCCAAAAATAACATACAGACGAGCCAAAAATCTAAAGGATGAACTGGTACACAGTCACTTTGTAACAACAGCAAAACAACCAACTTGGCTATAACTAAAAGGGTTTTATAAATGCTCGACGTGTAAAGTATGTCAAATTGCGCAAAACACCAAAGTAATCAAAATGGCAAATAAAAAGAAATGGACGATCAACCAAATGATCAACTGCAAAAGCCAATACGTGGTATATATTATCGAATGTCCATGCAAGATGAAATACATAGGAAGCACAGTCTGCGAACTGAAAAAACGTATATTAGAACACGTAAGAGCAACGATCAATAAAGACCGCAGTTATGCAGTAGCGGAACACATGGAAAAATACCATTCAAGTGACTGGAAACAATTGAAGTTCTATGCTGTCGAAACGGTGGGTTGTCATGTGAGAGGTGGCAACCGCGAAAAGACACTTAGACAGAAAGAATCACGCCACATCCTAGGGTTCAGGACTCTGACCCCGTATGGTTTGAACAAAGACGAGGAGATGCACTCACATTTATGAGTAGAATGAAATGATCTGGACACAGTCTAAAATGCCTCATTATGATTTCCGTGCCTCTCTCCCCCCCCCCCCTTTTTTTCATCTGAAATCACTTTCTTCTTTCGTTCTTCGAAGTAACTGAAAAAATGGTTATATATTTGATTTTCACATAAATCAGGTGTTTTAAATCTTAGGTATATTGTTTAAAAGCATCTCACTCACCAGAGAGATAAAATGTGCGAATATATTCAATCATGGCCCACTAGAGGGCAATGGAGCAAAGTAGTAGTTAATTATAAAAATTAGTCAATAGGACGATTAAATTACCAAATGTTTTATTGGTACATGCACCTATAATTTGATTGGTATTACTGGAGATACAAATTTGTTCAAAATATATGAATTGACACCTGATAAAATGGTTAATAACAATCCTACGATGGTCGCTAAACTACAAGGACCATAAGGCTAAGCAAAATGTAACATCATGTGACTAGTATAAAAACAGAAGAGTGAAAAATAACTGTTACCCGTGAACAAGGTCAAAGTTGACTGAAACGCGTTGGGTTTTGTAAACCTGCTTGCCATGCTTGGGATGTTATTAAATTGAATTGGAACTGCACCATACCAGGGAGTGCGTGTGGATTTTTCCGGTTTTAGCGCTGTTTTGGCGAGTAGCACACTACTCTGGAACCCATGAAGGATTAGTGGTGAATTAGTATAGAGAAATATGAAGTTTGAGAAGTGGACATGTTAGTCTGTTATTTTGATTGAAAAGGATAGTGGAGGGATAGAAGAGGGGATTTAGACTTTTTTGGGGGGACGTCATAGCATTAATAGGAGGTTTGATAGGAGTAAAAAAGTGATGTGGAGGGGAAGAGTCAGAGGGAAGAGTTTAGAAAAGGCTTGTTTTGGGGGATCAGTATAATAAAAGAGGTGTCAGATGGTGCAAGAAGGGGTAGAGATGGGGAAGAGTATATAAAGGGCTATTTTGAGGATCATAGTAGTGCTATGGGATGAATCAGAGTGTATATTTTGATAGTGGTATAGGGCAGTGTATTGGAGAGAGTAGTAGAAAGGTTTGAGATGAGTCAGAGTTGAGGTAGAAGATATATTGAGAGAGGTACAGGGTGAGAAATAAGGTAATGGATTGGATATGCAGAGTTAGAAGAAAGTAATATATAGATCCATAAGTGCATGGAAAGTATATAGATGCATAGAGGAAGTATGTATATGCAGATTAAATATATTGATAGAGGTATCGTATGAGAAATAGGGTAGTGCATTGAATATGCTTTTTTGGGAGAAAAGTAATAAATATATAGATCCAAGTACATGGAAGGTATATAAATGCATAAAGTAGTTTTTTTATATTACTGTTTGGGGACCTATGCTCAACTATGTGGTCGAGATCAGTCCCTTGTGACTGAAGCAGACTCGCCTTTTGTTGTTGTGGCAAACACCATGTGTTGCAAGTACATGCTGTTTTGGTGAAAAGGATGCCGTGTAGCGTCTGAAGATATGTACTTGTATTTCGGGGACTGCAAGTCTTCCTGTGAGAGACTTAATTCCCTGTGCTGGTGCAGAGAGATACTGAGGTGGTGGTGTTTGTACGGAGATGGTGCTGTGCTGGTGCAGAGTGATGCTCAGGTGGTGCAGAGTGATGTCAAATTGGTGCTGTGCTGGTGGTGCACTGATGCAGAGGTGGTGCTGTGGTGGTGTTGAGTGATGGTAAAGAGATGCTGCGCTGGGGCCCGGGTGGCGCCGGGCTGGGGCCCGGATGGTGGTGCACTGATGCGGAGGTGATGCTGTGCTGATGCGGTTCTGTGTTGATGTTGAGGTGGTGCTCCGCTGGTGCTGAAGTGGTATTGGTGCTGTGCTGATGCTGAGGTGGTGCCAAGTCATGCTGTGCTTGAAGTTGTGGCTGTTGGGCCTGTTCTGATGCTGCGCTGATTCGGGGGAAGTGCTGTGCTGATGCTGAAGTTGTGCTGCATTGGTGCTGAATTACTGCTGGAATGGGGCTGCGCTGGTGGTGCACTGATGCGGAGGTGATGCTGTGCTGATTTTGAGGTGGTGCTGTGCTGATTTTGAAGTGGTGCTACATTGGTGCTGCGCCCATGAGGTGGTGCTGCGCTGATGCAGAGTGCACTAAAAGAGTTCTAACGTGCTCAGATAATTATAGCTTTACAAGTGTACTCACATTTACAGGTATTTATAAACATGTAAAATAAGTGGGGAACAGCTACACAGGTCTAAATAGCTATAAAATGTGCTTTTACACTTGCAAACTTTTTTCATTTTTTTTCCAAGGGAAAAAAGAAATCCATTCTCTGGACACTTCAAGTAATTTTGACAGTGTATCTGCCTCACTTCCACCTTAAAAACACATTTGCTCCTGATAAGGATAAATATTAGGTCATATCCATGGTGGAAATGGGTCTTGCAAAGTTGGTTATTGCCACAAACTCGCTTACTTGTTGATGTTCACCAGCCTTCCAAGGTATTCAAGTTTTTGGAGTGGCGCACCACCAATGTATAAACAAAGTTGTTTTGACAATGAGTCGCAGAGTCTTTATAGTTGGTAAACCAATAGTGTCTTTAATTGGAAAATGTTTGACATTTTTAGATGATTGTCAGCCAACGCGTTTCGTTCAAAGATGAACTTCTTCAGGGCATGAGAGAGTGTTGTCTTGTGTGCACTGTAGCGTGTTGCTTGCCAGTCCGGGCCTCCTTGATAAGGGCTTGTGGTTTGGTAGATCAAAGAAAAGCTGCTTCCTGCTCCGTCCACTGGACGGAGCAGGAAGAAGCTTTTCTACAACACGCTACAGTGCACACAAGACAACACTCTCATGCCCTGAAGAAGTTCATCTTTGAACGAAACGCGTTGGCTGACAATCATCTAAAAATGTCAAACATTTTCCAATTAAAGACACTATTGGTTTACCAACTATAAAGACTCTGCGACTCATTGTCAAAACAACTTTGTTTATACATTGGTGGTGCGCCACTCCAAAAACTTGAATTCAGTATTTCTCTGCTCAGCAGCTAGCACCCAACAACGGCAGGTGCTGGAAGTGGCTAACGCACACCTTCTCCATACAAATTACGGACGTTAACACTAAGGGTACACATCGGGATAGTGCGGTCACTGTGTCCGCCGTTGCCTGCGACCATACACCATAGCCTTCCAAGGTATGCAGCTCCTGGAAAGGTCACTTAAGTTCTAGGAATGGATTTGGCTACATGTGATACTGAACTATTGAACACTGGTAGACACGATGTGAGATGAGCACTAGTGGGCAGCGTAAGCTGTTGGCACGGATGCATATGGATAATAGACCTCAGTGACTTTTTTTGCAGTTTTATATAGCGCAAACTTGGTCCAAAGACATCAGAGCGCTTTATAAGGAGGCAGCTTGCATTCAAATTGACAACTGTAGCAAGGACTGGACATGAACATATATGGATGCATTAATTCGATTCAGTACAGACCGCATCAGAATGCCAATTTTGTATAACAGTTTACACCGATCAACCCACACAAAAATACAAGATGTGCATCAGCTATATGGAACAAAAAAAATAATTAATGCATCAATCCATCAGTGCAAGTGTTAGAGCAAAATTGTATTTGACGGTGCAAAGTTATGTGCCAGTCCCTCACTTTTGGAACCTTGTAAGTATTTAGCAATGCAGCACACTATTTAACAGTCCAAGGTGCACAATGTACATATGAAGGGACCCCTTGTACTCAAATATCTGTTCCCGAGTGTTGCAAAGTCATCCTGAGCCCTGGGCACCCCCCCAACTTTTTGCTGACTGATACTGGTGGTAACTAACTGACTGACCTTGGGCTCTGCTTAACCAGGGTCAGTGCTATGCTGAAAGAAACATTAGAATACAGTTAAAACACCTACATACACTAGGGTACACAATGGTGTGGGGTACCCCTGTGATAGGCATGACCTACCCTATAAGCCCGTAGTATATAATAGGGCAGGGGATTGAAACTACCTAGAAGTCCATAGTAACCTAGGGCAGTTTAGAGGCCAGCAGCTCTTTTTGCACTTGCACGTGTGCACTGCTGAAGCCTGAGGTCAGTTTAAAAGCAGCATTGGGTGCCGGGACTGCTTTTAAAAAGTTAATTGTTCCCAAACTCGACTTTGGGGCACTTAAAAATGGATAACCTACAATGTTTTAGCTTATTTGGGACACCCAGGGTCTCCTCTAGGTATCCAAGGGGTGGGGGGTCAGATATGTAAAAGGTACACCCTTATAAAATAAGTTTTTATATGCCAGAGTAAAGTGAACTTTTATATTTCACTCCCCACAACGTGGTAAAGTGCTGCTCAAATTCGACTTTGATGCTAGGAGCACTGTGGAGGGAGGATCTGCAATATTTCTACAGATTCAGAACCCGTAACGACTCCCCTAGTTGCACATGGTGTGTGGTTCCTGTAGATATAAGACAAGTACTTATAAAATATGTTTTTGTAAGTCCTGGTGCTGGAAAAATGGCCCAAGTCATTTTTCCCATTGCAAATCCCGTTACATAGGTTAACATGGTAGTAAGTTATTCATTAATAACTCGATAGGAAAAGGCTAGAAATGCCATTCCATATGGGATTAATAAACCAAACAATATCATATTCTTGAATTTCTCCTAAAGTGTACATACATGAAGTTATAAAACTTTGTTTGTAAGTCCAAATTCAGTCTTCTGCCCAGATTGGTCAGAGTTAAGTGGATTAGCCAGGCTGCCTTGTAGAGGTGATAAAGAGCCCCTGGGGTTGACCAGCTCTGCTGGGAGGGCAGTGTGCTGTTCCATAGGAATCCCAGGCCAGGGGGAGGAGTCGTAAACCATGGTCTTCAAAGAGGAGAGCATAAACCAGTGTAATTTACAGCTCTAAACTTACCACCTCAAGCAGATGGTAGGATTAAGGAAGGTATGAGCAGGGGAGGGGCGTGGCTAGCCAGCCATCATGGCGGACGCGAGTCTCTAGCGCTACGGCCAAAATCCCCTAATTATCCGGCAAAGTGATCCGGAAGAGGTGCCAACCGTGCTAAAACTACACGGGACTGGTGGGACAACGAGGAGAGGCACCCGGGGGGGCCTAACGGAGTGTACATTCAGCGGATGCGGTTGAAGCCGGGGCCCAGGAGAGCGGAGAGACCTAGTAGGAGTGCGCGCGCGGGGAGTGTGAGAAAGTGCCATCTTTCTTGCATGGTATGCCCGCACTTTTTGCTGAATTGCTGAATGTACTTTGACTGAGTGTGCCCTGGGCTCCTGCCAATCAGGAGCCCAGGGCCTATGTTCCTTCCCTAAAAACTGTGCAGAAACCTAAACCCAAATTGGCAAACCCTGGCCACATGTCAGCCCCTGGTAAATGGTACACTAGGTACCCAGGGCCTTGTGACCAGGGAAGGCCCCTAAGTGCTGCAGCACTTATTGTGCCACCCTTAGAGGCCCTGTACCCTGACACACACACACAGCCCTTGCAGGCTGAGTGTTAGGGTATAGAACAAAACAGAGTCAACATGGCACACATCCCTGTGTGCCATGCACACAACACACACTGCCCTGGCATACATCAGCTACCCCTCTAGCTGGGTGCCCTATGCCAGTGGTGTGGGTACAGGAGCATGAGCCCTGTGCCCCTACAGTACCCAGGTCCATTCCTGGGCACCAAGTGCAGTGCTGCCATTTAAGAGTATATGGTGCTGGGAGATCGTCAACACGAACTCCACAGCACCATGATGGCTCCACTGAAGACTGAGAAGTTGGGTATCAAACTTCTCAGCACATTAAACCCGCACTGATGCCAGTGTAGGATTTAATGTACAATGCACGACAGAGAGCATCTTAGAAATGCCCCCTGAACCCAACCTACAATCCACGTCTTGTCTGAGGGGCTGCCTAGGCTGCCACACAGCAGACATGTTGCTGGACCCCTGGGCAGAGAGCCATCCGCTCTCCTGGGCCTGCAACAATGCACATCCTGGGCGAGGTGCTAGGTCTCCTCCCCCAGGATGGGCAGGGGAAGCTTCAAAGGCACGCCGCCTTTGTGAGCTTCTCCAGGCCACTTTCTGTACTCAGCAACTGGCCCCTACAGGTTCTAAACCTCCACTCTGGCGGGAAGACTAGCCGGAAACCCCAAGGAAGGACAGGGGTGTGTCAGCCTCTGCCAACCTCACCCGCTCAGGTGGGGGAGGCGAAGAGAAACACATCTCCAGGCTCTCGCCATCTTGAAAATGGGGTGCCCTGCCCAATCAGGACTAGGCCACTGCCCCCCTCCCACAGGAGAGTGGCAGCATAGGGGGTGTACCCACCCCAGGGCAGGGACCTAGTGGTCCCTGCCCTTTACCTACCTGTAACGCCCCTAAATTTAGTATTTAGGGGCACCCTGAACCTTCCTTAGATCCAGATTCCGAAACAGCAAAGAAGATCAAGAAGACCTCCCGTGCAGCTGCTAACAAGAGGAAGACACCAACTGCTTTGGCCCCAGCCCTACCGGCCTGTCGCCCCTCGAACCTGCTCCTGCTAAATCCCGGCATCTCCCGTGGCCAGCAACCTCACAAACCCCCGAGGACATGGCTACCTTGTGACTCCAAGCATCTGGGACTCCCAGGAGCAGTGGTACTGCTCCAAGCAAGTAAACTGACCCCTGGCAGCAACCAGGAACCGCGAACACTGCACACACTACACCCGCCAAGCCTGACCTGTGCCGGAGTGGACAAAGACACCCCCGGCACCCAAGGACCCACCTCGATGCTCCAGACGCCTACAGCCTCATAACCAGGGACCCCCTCCAACCCCGATCAACAGAGAGTAAGATTTCCCGACACCAAAAGGCACCCCTGCACCCGGCGACCTGCGGCCCCCTGTGCCCAACTCCTGGGTACCTACCTATCCTCCAACTACCCAACTTACCTCTCGAAGTGGTCTCACCTGAAGAATCTTCGTCCCACAGCTTGCAGCCTTTGTT
This sequence comes from Triturus cristatus, assembly GCF_964204655.1. Classification (NCBI taxonomy): domain Eukaryota; kingdom Metazoa; phylum Chordata; class Amphibia; order Caudata; family Salamandridae; genus Triturus; species Triturus cristatus. Next base: position 107,865,491 of record NC_140579.1, on the reverse strand, counting down.
CATTCTTGATCTTCTCCATTGCAATCCATTGAGCGCCAGACTGCTCAAAAGCACCCTTCTAAGTGTCGATTTTGCAAACTTACAAATATTCCTTAAAAATCGCCTGTATAACCTAAACGCATTCTCTCAACTGCTTACAGGTGGTACACTAGTGCTGGATCCAGGATCCAAAACGGAACTAGGAAAAAGTAACAATAACCCCACTTACCTGCTAAGTGAATTCCCTCCCATAGGATAACATTGGTGATTGAATTAGAGAAAAGTTTCGAAGTGTCAACTTTTAAAATAACAAAATATTGCTTAAAAATCACTACTGTAACCAAAACGCTTTTACTCAATTGTTTAAAGGAAATGTCCCAGGACTGAATCCAGGATCCAGTCCTGTGGTTAGAAAAGCAATCCTTAAAGTAACCAATTGTATTTAACTAGAAATTCCCATTGAGCTCAATGTATTATTGTGTTTGCAATTGTGTTGCCTATTGCAATCACTAACTATTATATTCAAAAGTCTATTGCCTATTGAAAAGTATTTAACTAAAGTATCTCAATCTGAGAAAGTATATTTTGATACCTATGGTTGATTCTAAAATAAAACTACTACATATTATTATACAAAAACCATTGGCCTAGAGTTCAGTTCTTTAGTGTGTGAGACCATTGGCTGACTGAGTGTGTGCAACAAATGCTTTACACTGCCCTCTGATAGTGCCTTACTGCTCAACCAAGGTACCACTTTAGAGAGTAAGGTTATATCTAACTTTAGCCTCTGTCAAACCTCGGGGGGGGGGGGGGGGGGGACTGTGGACTCTGTACACACTGTACCTATTTGGGAACAGTATATACAGAGCCACTTTCTTACATTAGGGCAGTGGTGTTATGGCAGTGTAGGGGTCTTGCTGGGGGTTGTGTTTCAGGGTTTAGGGCAGTGCAGTGGTGTTCGGGCAGTGTAGGGGGTGGTGCAGGGTGTGTTTCAGGGTTTAGGTCAGTGCAGTGGTGTTCGGGTGGTGTAGGGGGTCTTGCAGGGGCGGTGGTTTAGGGCAGTGGTGTTCGGGCAGTGTAGGGGGTCTTGCAGGGGCGGTGGTTTAGGGCAGTGTTGTTCGGGCAGTGTAGGGGGTCTTGCTGGGGATGGTGTTTCAGGGTTTAGGGCAGTACAGGGGTGTTCGGGCAGTGTAGGGGGTCTTGCTGGGGGTGGTGTTTCAGGGTTTAGGGCAGTGGTGTTCAGGCAGTGTAGGGGGCCTTGCTGGGGGTGGTGTTTCAGTGTTTAGGGCAGTGCAGTGGTGTTCGGGCAGTGTAGGGGGTGGTGCTGGGGCTGGTGTTTTAGGATTTAGGGCTGTGCAGTGGTGTTCGGGCAGTGTAGGGGGTGGTGCTGGGGCTGGTGTTTTAGGGTAGTGCAGTGGTGTTCGGGCAGTGTAGGGGGTGGTGCTGGGGCTGGTGTTCTAGGGTTTAGGGCTGTGCAGTGGTGTTCGGGCAGTATATGGGTTCGTGCTGGGGCTAGTGATTTAGGGTTTAGGGCAGTGCAGTGGTGTTCGGGCAGTGTAGGGGGTCGTGCTGGGGGTGGTGGTTTAGGGCAGTGCAGTGGTGTTCGGGCAGTGTAGGGGGTCGTGCTGGGGGTGGTGTTTTAGGGTTTAGGGCAGTGGTGTTCGGGCAGTGTAGGGGGTCGTGCTGGGGGTGGTGTTTCAGGGTTTAGGGCAGTGCCGTGCTGGGGGTGGTGTTTCAGGGTTTAGGGCAGTGCCGTGGTGTTCGGGCAGTGTAGGGGGTCGTGCTGGGGCTGGTGTTTCAGGGTTTAGGGCAGTGCAGTGGTGTTCGGGCAGTGCAGGGGCTCGTGCTGGGGTAGTGGTTTAGGGCAGTGCAGTTGTGTTTGTGTAGTGAGCAGCGCATGCGCTGCGTCGCTAGGCGAGACCTAAAAAGCATTGCACCAAGATGGCTGCCAACACTTCCTGGATTGAAGTGTTGGCAGCCAATTAGAGCCAAGGTCTAGCTTGTGTAGTTAGGTCCCACCCAGATATATAAAGATTTTTTCCTTTAGTATCTCGAAAACTACTGAACGGCTTTACACCATTTAAAAAAAAAAGTCGCTTTATGAACCAAGCACTACCTTTTTTGCCAAATTTGGTGTAATTCCGTTCAGCAGTTTCAGCTGTAACCGTGTCTAAAGATTCCTATGGGAAATTGATTTTTTGACCTCTATTTTTTTAATCTCTCAGGAGCTACTGAACGGATTTACACCATTTAAAATAAAGGTCTCTTTCTGAACCAAGGGCTACCTTTTAGCCAAATTTGGTGCAATTAGATACAGCAGTTCGGGCTGTGTCAAGTCTGCGCTATACAAACCTCGATAAATAAATTTTTAATTTAAAGAATCCTTGCAGTTAGTTACAGCAAAGGTGGATGCTGCCCGGTAAGACCTCTTGCCTGAACGCATTCTGTGCCAATGTACTCCGGAAATTAAACTCATGCATTCTGAGGGAATTAAGGGATTCAAAACCTTCTCTCCAGTGTGTTGGATACAACAAATGACAAGTCACAAAAACCAGAAGGCAAGATCATTGTAAAAAAAACTCATATGAAAGCATGCAGAGGATTCCAATGTTAAAACAATTCCAACATATTTAGGTATTTTACACAATGACAATCTCAAACGTGAGGGAGTATTCAACAGAAAGATGTGAAACCAGCTTTAAGGGCCCGATTGTCTTTTGCTAAAAACAATATTGCAGTGAAATGGAAATGTTTTCAAAATAGGTTAAGCCTGATCTGTGGAGGAGTTCTACTGGTGCTTGGAGAGTAAGGCTACTGTAGGGGAGGGAAAATGGTCTCACCTTCTCAAAGCCCTCCCTGTTCAGACTGTCATTCCAGCTCTTCATGAAGTCCCCAGGGAACTTGTCCTTTGTGAACACCCCAATCTTCTTTCCGTTTTTGCTGGATCGGATGGCCTCAACCATTTTGTCAAAGCTGGCCTTGTTGGTGTCACTTTGCTGAATTGTGGGCAAGAAGGAAGAATAATAACTAAGTTACACAACAAACCAAAGACAAACTGGGAATGACTACCATGTGATTGTGAGGAGATCTGCGCAACGCTGGAGCCAGAGGTATAGACTATGAATTCTGTGTATCCTAAAGACTCTTAACCAGAGGAATTTGCTGATTAAATCAAATGTCTGTAACCTGGGGGTTTGTTTGAACCTTCTAAGACCTGACCCAGCACAACAGACGTGACCTAAGGGATTGTCCTACTACTGAGGCCTCAGTCATTGAATATGAAGGATTACACAAACTCTGCTGCCAAAGATTTGAGGCTGTAGGGGTAGCTCAAGCACAGCTATGAGTTACAGGCCATAATGCAGTTTTCCATATATGGTCTGGTTCAAAGTAAATTCAAAAATGTGTTAGTTAACTATAAAGGAATATCAAGGAACAAGAGACAAAATACCAGGAATCCATAGCGTCTCACCTTTTCACGGACCAACAATGTGATGGGAGGAGCACCATTGGCGTTCTCATTGCCCTTGGTGTTGGCGATCTGTTTCAGGAACTCCACCTTCTTCTTGCTGGCCATAAAGATGATCTTGTCTTCACAGAAGACCATAATGGTGTCTGTCAGTTCATAGCCAAATAGCCACGTCTGTAAATGAAATATTGAGATAAAGGAAGCCAGTGCAGCAGTTTGTACAACAAAGAGGGCAGAGAACTGCAGACAAGAACAGGAAAAATCTACAGTGCCACCACTATTTTCTGAAAGTGACAATTTAAGAAGTCCCCCTGCTCTACCCACCTTAACGTGAGGCCGGAGGGCAAAAGACAGCTGCCACTACTGCTACTTTGGCACATTCCGCGGCAAAGGCTGGCAAAAGTTGAGAATAAGGAGGTGCTGCAGGAATGGTTCAGCCTTTATGGAACAAACTTGATAGATGTTTGATTGGTGGCGAGAGGAGAATAATGCCTTGCCATTTTTAGATCTCGCCTGCGTTGCAGCGCATGCGCTGCTCGCTTGCGAGATCTATAGTGGTTTTCTGTCGGGTTTCTTTGGAAGTGGAGTTGGTGACCACCCTGTCTCCCGTTGCAGCACATGTGCGCTGCGTCTCTTCATGTTGTGTTCTTGTCTCCAGTACCCCATAGTATCGTTTAATGCGTTTGTCACACTGCAGGCACGCACAACGTGCATGGCGCGCTTTCACTTTCCTAGCAGATCGTAACCGGCAGTGTTGCAATATTTTGTTGGTTATTCGGCTTTGACGGCCAGCAGACATGAATCCGCATGCACAGACAGGCAGGAAACTGAGCACAAGAGCAGTAGCATCGTGTCAGTGTACAGATGTGGATTCAAATCAATACTAGTTTCAGTTTATAGTGAAGTGTCATTCCCCACATAGCTGGATCGCACATCCTGACACCAGTGTGGTGCTAGATCAGCCTTTGAAATGTGCCCGAGTGAGGATGGGAGTGTGTGAGAGCTCCTCTTAAGCTATTTGGCTGCTAGATGCCAACGATCCTCAACTCAAACCAGTACGCCCACTTCACCACGGCCCTTCGTAAACATTGTGCACCGCAGAACGAGGCAGGCTTTCCTCGCCTGGCTTTGCTTGTTTATTTTTAGTATTCAGCTTGCACTGAGAGACTGCATACCTCTGCATCATATCTCCCCCAGCCCCTCCTGCTCTCCTTTGGACCACACGTCCTCGAGCTCTGTCAGTGACTTGTTATATATACCACAACAGAAAGATAAGAAGCATAAACAGTAACCACCTAAACTACCCCGCTCCGTCTTGTCCCGTATCAGAGTGGGACCAACATCCTGTGATTATGGGCAAATCACTTGAGGTAAAAAGAAAAAAAATGAGTAACATGACTGGTGTTCATATGAAGCGCTCCGAACACCTTCGGATCGATTTTGCGCTATACACAACTGCAAAAACAAAAACCATAGTGGACATCTGTAAATTATGTAATCCGCTTCTTTACAAAAACTCCAGTTTAAGGCAGTAGACCACCTATCTAATTGTTTGATATTTTTTAGAGACATTGCACGCAAACAAATCATTAGCCTCGCACCTAAATGTGTCACGTGGCAGAGTACCTTTATATTTTCAAAAATATTTTTTAGGTCCGTGCAGCAGGAGCAAGGATGGGCTTCTGCAGTAACTATCACTATGTGATCTATATAAACTCTAGTTGCGGGAATAAATGCTCTCCCTGCTCTGTACAGATAAACTGCTTTCATCTCCGGGGAATACAACAGAAAAACACCATCTGCGCAGAGGAGCGGGTCTGCGCCATTGCCTCACAAGTAACCGGTATTCCCGACTGCATGAAACCAGCCTTTAATATCTCACAGAGGTCCAGTCTTTCTGAGGTCACACACTCCTTAACCACCAGAGTCTGGCAAACGTTGTACCTCAGTTTGGGCCCCCCAGGCCTCGCCTTTCACTCCTCCAGATTTTCAGAGGACACATGTTTTTCTTAGAAAGGCACATCTAATGTGAAGGGGTCAACGTGTCCCCTCTATCACCCAGCATACCCAATGTAAAATAAAAAATAAAAAAACTACCTACCCCAGAAACAATGCTAGCTAAAATATTAATTTGGGGGCAGTACACACTATCGCTTTTTTACAAACAATTTACGTAACAAAGTGGCTCTGTATTGAATATGCTACTTACCAGTATGCATCTGTTCTTGGCATGTAGGGCTGCTGACATTCATATCTGTGCATAGATCGCCGCCTAGTGTTGGGTCCGGATGTTTGCACGTTGTTGTCCTGGAAGAGTCTTCGAAGTATCCTGGGATAGGTGACTCCTCCCCTGGACTACAGTGCGCATGGGCATCCTCTCCATCCTTAGATTGTTTTTCGCCATTGTGGCAGTGATGGAGTAGATACAGAAAGTGATGACCATGCTTACAGTAATTCTGAGAGCTGCAGCTGCTACAGGCGCCGGGGAGGAGGGAGGGCGATATGAATGTCAGCAGCCCTACATGCCAAAAACAGATGCATACTGGTAAGTAGCATATTCAGTCCGAGGCATGTGGGCTGCTGAATTCATATCTGTGCATAGAATACATAGCAGTACCTCCTATGAGCGGCGGCTACCAGTGCCAGCTGCAGCGGTCTGAAAAGGAGTTTTGAGAACAGCCTGTCCTACAGCTGCCTGCTGTTTTGATTGCACATCTACACAATAGTGTTTGGTAAATGTGTGTGTAGTGGACCAGGTGGCTGCTCTACATATATCATGCAAAGGGATGTTTCCCAGGAAAGCCATGGAGGCCCCTAACTTGCGTGTTGAGTGGGCTCGTGGGGGAATCGTTAATGTGCGTTTAGCCTTTTGATAGCAAATTTGAATACATTTAACGATCCATCTGGCTATACCTGCTTTGGAGATAGCGTTACCTTTGTGGTGTGGGGCAAAGGCAACGAAAAGTTGTTTAGTCTTCCTAAAGATCTTAGTCCTGTCGATATAGTACATGAGGGCTCTCTTCACATCTAGTGTATGGAGTGCTCTTTCTGCGACAGTTTGTGGGTTTTGAAAGAAAACGGGCAGTTCAATAGTTTGATTCATGTGGAACTGCGATAACACCTTGGGCATGAATTTGGGGTTGGTACGTAGTACGACCCTGTTGGCGTGAACCTGTATAAATGGCTCTTGAACGGTTAGTGCCTGGAGTTCACTAACTCTTCTTAAAGAAGTGATCGCTACTAGGAAAGCTACTTTCCAGGTAAGGAATTGAATCTCGCATGAGTGTAGAGGTTCAAAGGGTGGACCCATCAGGCGTGTGAGGACCAAGTTGAGGTTCCACATCGGAGCCGGTGGGTGGCTTGGAGGAATTACTCGTTTGAGTCCTTCCAAGAATGCTTTGATGGCAGGCACTCTGAATAAAGAGAGGTGCTGCCTGTTCTGGAGATAGGCTGATATTGCGGTCAAATGGACACGTATCGAGGTGTACGCCAGATTGCATCGGTATAGGTGTAAGAGGTAACAAATTATGTTTTGGATGGATGCGTCTAGCGGGTTAATGTCATTATTGTTGACAAATCTTTTCCATTTAGCTGCATAGCAAGCTCTGGTAGTGGGTCTTCTAGCTTCCTTAATGATGTCCATACAGTCAGGTGGCAGGTTTAGGTAGCCAAACTCTAGGACTTCAGGAGCCAGATTGCCAGGTTCAGCTGTTGCGGATCTGGGTGCTGAATCTCTCCATGGTTCTGCGTCAAATGCGCGGGTTTGATCCGCAGCCTTTGATGCGGCACCACGGAAAGTTCGAGAAAAGTGGTGTACCATGGCTGGCGTGCCCACGTTGGAGCAACCAGGACGAGTGTCAGTGAGTGTTGTCTGAGTTTGCGAGCCACCAGCGGTATCAACGGTGCTGGGGGAAAAGCGTACGCAAATCTGCCGGACCAGTTCATCCATATCGCATTGCCCTGCGACTGTGGATGTGGGAACCTGGCGGCAAAGCTTTGGCATTTTGCGTTTTCGCTTGTGGCGAATAGGTCTATCTCTGGATGACCCCATTGCTGGAAGTACGGTTGGAGTACTGATGGGTGTAACTCCCACTCGTGCATCTGGTGGCTGTGTCTGCTGAGCAGATCCGCCATCTGGTTGTCCTTGCCGGGGAGGTGTTCCGCCATGAGGAACATGTTCCTCTGAATGGCCCACTTCCACATGCTCTGAGCCAGATGAGACAACTGTGGAGAGTGTGTTCCTCCCTGCTTCTGTATGTAGTACATGGCGGTCATGTTGTCCGTCCGGATCAACAAGACTTTGTTGCACAAGGGTACTTTGAATGCTTTCATAGCCAGGAAGATTGCCATCAGTTCTAGAAGGTTGATGTGCATCTTCTTTTGTTGTGTTGTCCATAGTCCCTGCACTGTGTAATTGAGTACATGAGCTCCCCATCCCTGGAGAGACGCGTCCGCTGTCAGTATTATCTGTGGAACAGGCTCTTGGAACGGTCGGCCCTTGCAAAGGTTTTGTGGATTCCACCAATGCAGAGAGTTGTATGCCCGACCGCTCACCAACACTAGGTCTTTTAGATGTCCGTGAGCCTGGTTCCATTGACGTGCTAAGCACTCCTGAAGCGGGCGCATATGTAGTCTCGCGTGTGGGACTATGAAAATGCAGGAGGCCATCATGCCTATCAACTGCATGAACACTCGCGCGGGAAGGGAGTGTTGTGGTTTGAACTTGGAAATCAGCATTTGCATGCTGTTGATTCTCACTAAATTTGGCTGAGCTGTGGCCGCCAGAGTGTCTATGGTCGCACCTAGGTACTGTTGTACGTGTGCGGGTTGGAGATGTGATTTTGGGTAATTTAGTGAGAACCCCAGACTGTGAAGGAGGTGAATGGTGCGGGACATGTGGCTGGCACATTGCTGGGCTGACTTTGCTTGAACAAGCCAGTCGTCCAGGTAAGGGTAGACGTGTATGTGCTGCCTCCGTAGATGTGCCGCCACAGTAGCTAGGCACTTTGTGAAAACTCTGGGTGCTGTTGTGACGTCGAAGGGAAGAACCTTGAATTGGTAGTGCTGCCCTTGAATAGTGAACCCGAGATATTTTCTGGGTGAATGGGTATGTGGAAATACGCATCTTTGATGTCTAGTGTGGCCAGGAAGTCTCCCTGTTTGAGCAGTGGAAGGACTTGTTGCAGGGTGAGCATGTGGAAATGCTCCGAAAAAATATAGCGGTTGAGGGGTCTCAGGTCTAGTATAGGTCTGAGTGACCCGTCCTTTTTTGGTATTAAAAAGTACAGGGAGTACACCCCTGTACCTTGCTCGTGGACGGGTACGACCTCTATTGCGCCTTTTTGCATCATGCTTAGCACTTCCTGCTGTAATAGCGCTAAGTGCTCTGAGGACATAGGACGGTGTTTTGGGGGTATTGTGGGTGGAGTAGAGGTTAATTCTAGGCAGTAACCGTGTTTGATAATATCTTTGACCCGCCTGTCCGTGGTGATGGAGTTCCACGTGTCCAGGAACTTTTGCAACCTTCCCCCGACAGGTGTTGTGTGGTCGGGAGGAAGGGAGAGGGCGTCACTGTTTGTTCTTGGGAGAGGATCTGGCATTGCCGTATCCGCGTCCTCTGCCCTTTGTGCTTGAACCACGATATCCACCCCTGGTGTTTTTATCGTAGGTACTTTGGGTGTTGCCCTTGTTGTAGGTTTGCTGTGACCCCTGTCCTCTACCTGCTCCTCTATTACCGGGGCGACGAAAGGAGCCACTCCGAAAGGTCTGCGTTTGGAGAGCCCCCATGGACTTTGCAGTGTCTGTGTCCTTTTTTATTTTTTCTAGTGTGGTGTCAACCTCTGGCCCGAATAAGTAGTCTGGGTTGACCAGCTGGTTGAGGATGTTATTTTGCACCTCAGGTTTGAATCCGGAGATTCGTAACCAGGCGTGTCGTCGTAACATGACGCTAGTGTTTATGGCTCTGGCAGCTGTATCTGCGGCATCCAGTGCACACTTGATGGATGCGTTTGTGAGGAGTTGTCCCTCTCTGATGAGGATCTCTGCTCCCTCTTTGTATTGGTCAGGGAGATGTTGTAGTAATGTTTCTAGTGTGTCATAATGCGCTCGGTCGTAGCGAGCCAGGAGCGCTTGAGTATTGGCAATACGCCATATGTTAGCTGCTTGGGCCGCAACCCGTTTGCCGGAGGTCTCTAACACCTTGGACTCTTTGTCCGGGGGAGGGGCATCCCCAGTCGTCTGCGAGTGCGCCCGTTTACAAGCATTCGCGACTACTATGGAATCTAGAGGCAACTGTCCTCTAATATAGGTAGGATCCCCAGGCGCTGACCTATATTTTTTGTCGATTCTGGGGTTTATTACTCTGGCCCTGGTGGGTTCTTTGAAAATGTCCTTTGCTGGTTTGAGGACACCTTTCAACATGGGTAGAGTTTTAACATGTTTTTCTGAGGATGCGAAAGTGTCCATGAGAAAATCGTCCTCGATGGTGTCAGAGTGGAGTTGAACACCATGATTGGCCGCAGCACGTTCAATGAGGGCGTTGAATGCGGCAGTGTCCTCTGTGGGAGACGTTTTTGCTCCATAGAGTTGCGGGTCCTGTGTATCCATAGGTGCACCCGAGTCTACAGGGTCATCCCAAGCTTGGTCAGGGTCCTGTTGGCCTTGAGGGTCCATATCTCCGGGGTAGGGGACGTGGTCACCCATGTAGTCCTCCAAAACGTCTGTGTCGGAGTGTGTCGGAGAGAAGGACTGTGGATCTTGGTAAGAGGCATGGAGAGGCTCGTAAAGAAGTGGTTCCGAATCCACTGGCAGCTTTTTCTTTAGTGGGATCCGGTAGGGGTCCAAAGCTGGCTCAGAAGTTATCCTCCTCTTGTGAAGCATCATTCTGCCTGTTGCGGCATCGATGATGTGTGAAGGCGACGTCTCCGTAGGAGAGTGTTCTGCAGGTGTGATCCTGGTGTGGGTGACACGTGTTCTGATTTCGAACAGTTTTGGCGCCGTGGATGGTGGCAGGCCAAAAGTGATGTTGGCCGGTGCCGGAGAAGCTTTTTGAGCCTTTTTCGGCTCGGAGCTCGATGTGTCCTGGAGGGCCGCCTTATCTTTGATGCGTTGCAAGGATGCTGAAACTTGCCGCACCTGGAACGCCGACGGTTCTTTGGCGCCGACCGGTTCCGTTGAGGCAGGCGTGGACGTTTTCGGTGCCACAGGGTCATCGAGTCGAGGAGAGGTAGTAGCTGTCGACGGCATTGATGATTGTGCCTTTGGTGCTGTTTTGGAAGTGGTGTGAGATCCATCAGCCATTTTGACCTTTGTGGTCGGAGCCGATTGTTTCGGTGCCGGAAGCCGAGGCGTCTTGGCGGTACCGATGGTCTTTTTCCGTGCGTCGGCGCTGACGTCGGCTGCTGCAAGCTCGGCACCGAAGTCCCTTTTGGTGCGGTCGGTGCCGACGGGTTTGGCTGGCGTCGAAGGCATGGTGGGCTTCGATCCGACCAGTGTGACTTTCAGTTTCTGCTGAACCGAGACGGCTTTCGGTTTCGATGAAGGGAAACCAGCCGTTTTGGGTAGTATAGGCTGCCGCTTAATGTCCGAGGCCGGGCCAGAGGGCGGGGCCGAATGGATGCGGGATAGGTCTTGGGTAAGGCCCGAAGGCGATCCCTCGACCGGAGCCACAGACTGACGCACTGGGATATCCAAAGTCTGTTCGGGTAGGCCTTGCTCGTCACCGGAGCTACTCTCTTCGGCCCCTAAGGCCTCATTGTAGTCTCCTACCTCGGTGTCAGCTTCGTCTCTGTGGAAGAGTTGTTCTTCGACGTCTTCCAATCCGGAGTCGTGTTCGGAAGCGGGGCTGGAGGGTAAGTTCTCCACGTCTTGCACATCTTCGTCCTCGGCGTTGAAGATGTCAGTCGGGGCCGGTGCCGCTTGCTGCGCTTCGAGCCTCGCTGCTCGACGATTCCGGAGAGTCTTCTTGGATCGGAATCGGGCACAGGCCATACATGTGGACTCGTCGTGATCCGGTGAAAGGCATTTGTTGCACACCGGGTGGACGTCGACATGGGGATATTTCGCATTGCATACAGGGCACCGCTTGAAGGGCGTCCTCGATTCCATCGTAGATGTCGGGTCGATGGTCGGGTATGATGCGAAAAAGTTGGTTTCTGGAAGTTAGTAAACTAACAAATAACTATCGATACCGATCGGGAACAGTACCGACGCGAACTAAAGGCCTTTTGGCCTGTAAAACGTTTTTCCTAACTTTAGTCAAGATAAGCACATCCGAACCCAATGGCGGAAAAAAACAATCTGAGGATGGAGAGGATGCCCATGCGCACTGTAGTCCAGGGGAGGAGTCGCCTATCCCAGGATACTTCGAAGACTCTTCCAGGACAACAACGTGCAAACATCCGGACCCAACACTAGGCGGCGATCTATGCACAGATATGAATTCAGCAGCCCACATGCCTCGAACATACTGTTCCCAAATAGGTACAGTGCGCACAGAGTCCACAGTCCCCAGAGGTTTGGCAGAGGCTAAAGTTAGATATAACCTTACTCTCTATAGTGGTAGCTTGGTCGAGCAGTAAGGCAACATCAGAGGACAGTGTAAAGCATTTGTTGTACACAGTCAGCAAATGGTCTCACACACTCAATAACTGAACTCTAGGCCAATGGTTTGTATATAAAAATATATGGTTGTTTTATTTTAGAACCAACAATAGGTATTAAAATATACTTTCTCAGAATGAGATGCTCTATATAAATACTTTTGCAATATGCAATTGACTTTTGTAGGAAGTTACAAGCGGTTGCAATAGGCAACACCATTCTAAACACAATCGTGCATTGAGTTCAATGGAAGTTTCAAGTTATTTGCAACAGATTATTTTTAGGATTACGTTTGGGATTCCAGGACTGGATCCTAGATTCAGTCCTGGGTCAGTACTTAGAATCAAGTGATAAAAGTAGACTTAGTTACTGTTATGATTTTTAGACAATATTTTGCTATTTTAAAAGTTGACACTTGGAAAATATTTCATAGAAAACAGTCAATGATTCCCTATGGAAGAACATTCAAGTTGCAGATATAGTATGTTCTCGTCATTTTTGTAATCCAGTACTGGGTGCCTAGACTCAGTACCGGGACCTTTATCCAAAACAGGTAAGTAATTACGTTTTCACAATTTATACGATTTTTAAAGAATATTTAAAGTTTGCAGAAATCAACAGAAGAAATTTCACAGAATAACAGTCAATGGTTTCCTATGGAAGAAAATTGGGTTACTGGTAAGTACGGTTGTGAATATTTTTCAGAGTCAGTGCTGGGTACCAAGATCCAGCACTGGGAGCTCACCTAATAGCAGGTGAGTGTTTTCGTTACTCGGCTGATTTTTGGTGAATATTTTAAGTTTTGATAAATCCACACTTCAGGAAAAACCAGTCAGTTAATGTTACTCTATGGAAAAAATTGAGTTAATCGGTTTTAAGGTAAGTACTCGACTGGCAGCGTTAAGGTTCTGGGCATAGACTCAGGGGTCTCCCAGGGTCAGGTAGGTACAGTTGTTACACCCTCAGCGGCACAGGGGCAGCCGGGTGCAGAGAGAGTTAGGCCCAATGTTATTCTATGGGAGGCAGGGGGGCCTTGGTTGGTGGCTGCTGACTAGCAGGCCACGCGGCTGTGAGAGCTGGGCTCCTGGTCACTTGCTCAGGGCAAATGGGGCAGTAGATAGGTGTAGAGGTTACACTGCCAGGGCCACTCAGACGGCTGGGGCAGGGTGCTTTTGAGCTTTCGGGCGCTCAATTGATTTCAATGGGAAAGCTCAGGTTTAGAAAAAGACTGCAAGCTCGGGGACGAAGAGTGCCACCACCACTTCGAGAGGTAAGTTGGGTAGTTGGAGGATAGGTAGGTACCCCGGAGTAGGGCACAAGGGGCCACGGGGCGCCGGGTGCAGGGGTGCATTTTGGTGTCGGGAAATCTTACCCTCTGTTGATCGCGGTTGGGGGGGCACCTGGTTCTGAGGCTGCAGGCGTCGTCAGGAGTGTCGAGGGAAGTCCTTGGGTGACGGACTCGGGGTCACAGTCGCCGTGGGGTCGTCCTCGTGGTCTTTGTTCACTCCGGCACAGGCCAGGCTTGGCGGGTGCAGAGTGTGAAGGGTTCGGGGTTCCGGGCTGCTGCCAGGGATTAGAGGTAGGTTTTGAGTAGAGCCTCTACTCATGGGAGTCACAGGTGCTTAGAGCCAAAAGGTAGCCAGGTCCTCCGGGGTTTGTGAGGTTGCTGGCCACAAGAGGTGCCGGGTTGTAGCAGGAGCAGGTTCGAGGGTCGAGAGGCTGGTAGGGCTGGGGCCAAAGCAGTTGGTGTCTTCCTCTTCTTAGCAGCTGCAGGGCAGGTCTTCTGTCTTCTTGCTCTTCTTTGTATTTCAGAATCTGGAATCTGGGGAAGGAAGTTTCAGGGTGCCCCTAAATACTAGATTTAGGGGTGTTACAGGTATGTAAAGGGCAGGGACCAATGAGTCCCTGTCTTGGGGTGGGTACACCCCCTATTCTGCCACTCTCCTGTGGGAGGAGGCAGTAGCCTGGTCCTGATTGGGTAGGGCCTCCCATCTTCAAGATGGCAAGCGCCCGGAGAAGTGCTTCACCTCGCCTCCCCCACCTGAGGGGTGGGGTTGGCAGGCTGGCACATCCCCCCGTCCTTATTTGGGGTTTCCGGCCATGCTCCCCGCCAGAGTGGGGGGTTGCAGTGGCCTGGGGAAGCTCACAGAGGCAGCATGCCTTTGAAGCTTCCCCCTGCCCATCCTGGGGGAGGAGATTTAGCACATCTCCCAGGATGTGCATTGTTGCAGGCCCAGGAGAGCAGGGGCTCTCCTACCCAGGGGTCCAGAAACATGTCTGCTGTGTGGCAGCCTAGGCAGCCTCTCAGACCAGACGTGGATTGTAGGTTAGGTTTCAGGGGGCATCTCTAAGATGCCCTCTGGGGCGCTTGGTCCATTAAATCCCACACTGGCATCAGTGTGGGTTTAATGTGCTGAGCAGTTTGATACCAAACTTCTCAGTCTTCAGTGTTGCCATTATGGTGCTGTGGAGTTCGTGTTTGACAAGCTCCCAGCACCATATACTCTTAGCTGGCAGCACTGTACTAACAGTGCTCAGGAATGGACCTGGGTACTGTAGGGGCACAGGGCTCCTGCTCCTGTGCCCACACCACTGGCATAGGGCACCCAGCTAGTGGTGGCTGATGTATGCCAGAGCAGTGTAGGTGGTGGGCATGGCATGCAGGGATGAGTGCCATGTCAACTCTTTGTTTTGTCTTGTACCCAGACACTCAGCCTGCAAGGGCATTGTGTGTGTGTTAGGGTACAGGGCCTCTAAGGGTGGCACAATGAGTGCTGCAGACCCTAGAGGCCTTCCCTGGTCACAAGGCCCTGGGCACCTAGGGTACCATTTACCAGGGGCTGACATGTGGCCAGGGTTTGCTAATTTGGGTTTTAGGTTTTTAGGGAAGGAAAATAGGCCCTGGCCACCCGATTGGCAGGAGTCCAGGGCACACTCAGTCAAAGTAAATTCAAGCAATTCAGCAAAAAGTGGGGGCATACCATGCAAGAAAGATGGCACTTTCTCACATCAGTGCTCGCAGGTGTTAGTCTAAATGTTTATACCATTCCTGGGTGGGTAGGGTTACCCCACCACTTCCTGGTCTTCTCTCCTGGCCTAAGACGAAGTTCACCTCAAAAGTAATGACTGGGATGAGAACTTGGAACGTTGGATTAATGTGGTGGACTTTACTACCTCCTTGTTGCCAAACAGTGGAATGGAATGCCACAAAGAACAAGATAGTTGAATTAAAGATTTATTCATAAAGAAGTGCCCACGACCTGCGATCAGAGAAGCTTTAAAGCAAATGAGTAACGGTCACTCTAAGCTCCTGCATCACAAGCCACGGTTCCAGGACATGGAACAAAGGATAAACCAATGAAAGAAGTATGCTGCTATACAGAGAAACGTAAGTAACAGCCTGCCCAAATCAAACGTAAACAACACGGTTACAATAAAGTACTTGACGTATTCACAATATCCCCCTATAACAAGGTTACAATAAGGTAACTATTACAGTCACAATACCACACAGACTTTCCAGTTTACCCACTTCCTGCTTGCCAATTCTTCTAAGGTTTCAAAACTGCAGTTACTGATGAGAAGCCAACCACAGACACCAGACGTCTCCTGATCAACTAGCTTTTTCCCATCAGTCCAAGTACAACCGAGTCAGACTCCCTGCAGCTTGCCTTCCAGTCACTACGCGCCAGGGAAAACTGTCCTGTTCATTTGCCAAGTGTATCAACTCCTTCTACCCTTGACTTGGGTATCTTCATTCGACACAGCAACAGTCCCTTTACCCCGATCTCAATCAATGGGCACCATGCTGCCCCGCGCTTACGTCAAACACTCCCGGACCCCGTAATCCAGTTTAGTGTTTTGCTCTGGCTGGAGTGAACGCTATTTCCGTCCAGCTAACCCACAATACTCTATGGTCTGACGTGCCCAAATTGTGTCATCACCAAGAGCCGGCTACAGCGGTGTGTATGTGAAAGTGGCGCATGCGCAGTGAGAAACACCCGGCTGGAACAGCAGAGATGCAGAAATATGAGAAGCTGGAGAAAATCGGGGAGAGTGATAACAGACTGTCTACGAGGGGTGGTGCAATAAGTTGAGATTGTGTAGTTGAATTAATATTGGTCTTCAGAGGTGTAACAATAAAGTATCCTGGGAGAAAGAGCATTCATGGTGATATCGGGGGATGGGGGGGGGGGGGGGAGGGGAGGAGTTGGGCGTTAAACCTGTTCATATACATTTTTTTTTTTGTTGCCAGAGTTTCATATAGCGCGAACTTGACCCAAATCCAATCAGGTATCAGAGCGCTTACATAGTACCAGTTATGTTACATTAAGACACACATTCATTCTTTGTTAGGCACGGGGAGGTTAAGTGATTTGCCCAGAATCACAGGATGTTCATCGTCATTACCGAGACTCAAACCCAGTTACCCAGGTCCGAGGTCGAGCGCCCTAGCCATTAAAAGGCCCTTTGTGCCCCTCTGCTGCTCCCTAGGTCCACTTCCACGTTGATCCCCCCCACTGTCCCCCGTGTTGTTTCTCCACCCTCGCTGTCCTTTAGATACATAAATACAATTTATGGGTGCCGGGCAGTGCTTTAAATGGGCAGGCGTTTGTTGCAATGCAACTTTAGACTACAAAAACTGCTTTTGCGCCAGTAAAAAAAAAAAAAAAAACTCATGTCTTTGAGGATCCAAGTAGTACTAGTCATTTTGGATCTGTAATTTTAAAACAAATGATGCTGCATCATTCGGTAGGCCAACACCTGTGGTTCTAAACATGTGCATAAGTCGACAAGCGTGTGTGCACCTGCGTCATCACGTATGGCGAGATCGTCAGCAGCAGCTTCGTCATCTTGCCTTTTTATTTTGTTGGCACTGCTACCCAGCATCACAAGAAGCATTGGCAAAGCCAATAGGTCAACAAGGTGCAGCCTATCGACTTTGCTAATGCTTTTTTAAATGCTAAAGTGCGAGGTTTGTTTTGATGCCCGAGAGTGGCAGCACACCAGACTTTTCCAACATTGGGGCAGGGGAAGAGTTGGCCAAAGTGCGATGGGTGTAAGAGCATGCGATGCATTTTAAATTTCGAATATAACTGGAAGAAAGCGTCTAAGGGGTACGAGGCAGTGTTGTACATGGCTATCACAGATCCGCTGGAAGGGGAGCGCACACATACCATAAACCGTGCATGGTTAACTGCTGCCAGTAATGTGCAGTTTCCCTTCGCTCAGTTTGAAGTGTTGCGATATACACATTTCAAGCTTTGCTGTTTGTTTCTTTCTAACTGATGTCACTTCGTGAAAAACAAACATTGGCAATCATTTTTTTGTCTCTTGAAGTTTTTGTATTATCAAGCTTTACTAATGCACTGTACAGGTTCAGCAGGTGTAACTGTGTAGAGATATTCGGAAACTCATACTGACCCCGGTTGTTTTAGTATGCAGCTGATCTTGGCCCTTTCATTTGTGTGCACTTTAATGTTAGTCTCACTGTGTAACAGGCGCTCGCCATGACGTATTTGCTCGGCTTTATTTGCCGTCCCACTTGGACGGCCTCGCCTGATAAAAGGTTTCTGGTCTTTATGGGGCCATGTGTTTGGCCCCATAAAGGGAAGAAACCTTTTGCGATGAACGTAATTCAGGCGAGCCAGTCTAAGTGGGACGGCTCAAAAAGCCGAGCAAATACGTCATGCACAGCTCTGTTCCAATGGCTGGCCACCGTTTACCATAAACGGTGACGCCAGCCAATAGAAAAGGGGGCGGGGCTTAAAGCCCCTTTCAGAAAATACCCGTAAACATTAAATCTCGCCAGCAAGACTGCGCATGCGCGCAGCCTACGCCAGGCGAGACCTAAAAACGTTTTGGTTACAGTAGTGATTTTTAAGGAATATTATTGTATTTTAAAAGTTGACACTTAGAAACTTTTTCACATAGAAGCAACAATGTTATCTTATGGGAGGAAATTCACTTAACAGGTTAGGGTTATGGTTACTTTTTCTAACTCAGTGTTGGATCCTGGATCTAGCACTGGGGCATCTCCTGTAAACAATTGAAGGAATGTGTTTTGGTTATACAGGCGATTTCTAACGAATATTTGTAAGTTTGTAAAATCGACACTTCGAAACTTTTTCAGCAAAAACCAGGCAATGTTATCCTATGGAAGGAAATTCAAATTAAGGTAGAGTATGTTCTTGTTACTTTTGTAATCTAGTGCTGGGCTCCTAGGTTCAGCACTGGGACATCTATCTAAAACAGGTAAGCAATTACGTTTTCACAGTTGGTGCGATTTTTAAAGAATATTTGTAGTTTGCAAAAATCGACACTTAGAAGAAATTTCACAGAAAAACAGTCAATGATTTCCTACGGAAGAAAATTGAGTTAGCGGTAACTATGGTTTGTAATTACTTTTCAGGGTCAGTGCTGGGCACCAAGAACCAGCACTGGGATATTGCCTGATAACAGGTGAGTAAATTCGTTTTCGTAATTCGGCTGATTTTAGATTAATATTTTAAAGTTTCAAAACTCGACACTTAGAAGAATTTCCAAGTGAAACCAGTCAATGTTACCCTACAGAAGAAAAGTGAGTTATCGGCTTTTGGGTAAGTACTCGACTGGCAGAGTTAAGGTTCTGGGCATAGACTCAGGGGTCTCCCAGGTTCAGGTAGGTACAGTTGTTACACCCTCAGCGGCACATGGGCAGCCGGGTGCAGAGTGAGTTAGGCCCAATGTTATTCTATGGGAGGCAGGGGGCCCGTGGTTGGTGGCTGCTGGCTAGCAGGCCACGCGGCTGTGGGAGCGGGGCTCCTGGTCACTTACTCAGGGCAAGTGGGGAAGTAGATTAGAGTAGAGGTTGCACTGCCAGGGTGTGAGAAAGTGCCATCTTTCTTGCACGGTATGCCCCCACTTTTTGCTGAATTGCTGAATGTACTTTGACTGGGTGTGCCCTGGACTCCTGCCAATCAGGTGCCCAGGGCCTATGTTCCTTCACTAAAACAAACAAAACCCAAATTGGCAAACTCTGGCCACATGTCAGCCCCTGGTAAATGGTACCCTAGGTACCCCAGGGACTTGTGACCGGGGAAGGCCCCTAAGGGCTCCAGCACTCACTGTGCCACCTTTAGAGGCCCTGTACCCGTACACATACACACTGCCTTTGCAGGCTGAGTGTTTGGGTGCAAGACAAAAACAAGCATTTGCAATGCAATAGGTCTCGCATTTATAAGAGTTTGAGCTATTGGCATTGTAAAATTACAATGCCTTTTATTTATGTTTTGGTTTTAAAACAAATAAAAGGCATTGTCATTTACAATGTCAGTAGCATAAACTCGCATAAAAGCAGTGTGTGGAGTGCAGCAGTGTGCGGCGTGTTGCAGCGGCATGCAGCAGTGTGCGGCGTGCAGCAGTGTGCGGCGTGCAGCAGTGAGTAATGCAGCAGTGAGTAATGCAGCAGTTTGCAGCAGTGTGCGGCGTGCAGCAGTGTGAAGCCTGCAGCAGTGTGAGGCCTGCAGCAGTGCGAGGCCTGCAGCAGTGTGCACCAGTGTGCGGCGTGCACCAGTGTGCGGCATGCAGCAGTGTTTCGTGTAGCAGTGTGAGGCATGCAGTACTGTGTGGCGTGCAGCGGCATGCAGTACTGTGTGGCGTGCAGCAGTGTGCTGCGTGCAGCAGTGTGCGGCGTGCAGCAGTGTCGTGCAGCATGCAGCAGTGTCGTGCAGCATGCAGCAGTGAGTAATGCAGCAGTGAGTAATGCAGCAGTGTGCAGCAGTGTGCCGCAGTGTGCGGCGTGCCGCAGCGTGAGGCGTGCCACGGCGTGCAGCAGTGTGCGGCGTGCAGCAGCGTGCGGCGACGTGCAGCAGCGTGCGGCGGCGTGCAGCATGCAGCAGTGAGTAATGCAGCAGTGTGCAGCAGTGTGCGGCGTGCAGCAGTGTGCGGCGTGCAACAGTGTGCGGCGTGCAACAGTGTGCGGCGTGCAGCAGTGTGCGGCCTGCAGCAGTGTGCGGCCTGCAGCAGTGTGCGGCCTGCAGCAGTGTGCGGCCTGCAGCAGTGTGCGGCCTGCAGCAGTGTGTGGCCTGCAGCAGTGTGTGGCCTGCAGCAGTGTGTGGCCTGCAGCAGTGTGTGGCCTGCAGCAGTGTGTGGCCTGCAGCGGCATGCAGCAGTGTGTGCCGTGCAGCAGTGTTTCGTGTAGCATTGCGCGGCGTGCAGCAGTGTGCGGCGTGCAGCAGTGTGCGGCGTGGCTTGTAAACAACAAGAAAAGCGGACATCAAAGGAAGGGTGGGAGGGAACGAGCATATGGGGTGCGAGTTATAACGATAGTTAATTGTTGTAAGAGGGGATGCAGGAAGTGAGGCCGAGCGCGCGCTGGCGAAAGCAGTCTGCTGCTTTCAAGTCCGATGCCAGCTTCGCACTTGAATGCCTCACATGCACTGGCCATAAACCGCATTCCTAAGGTCTTGTGTCCCTTACTAAATCTCTCTGAATGCGTGAGGCGGCGCACGCGCAGGAAGTAGCTGGTGGCAAATGGAATGCGCGTGGTTGTGCACGTAACCGCCACCCGATCCGCCTGGGAAGCCTTTTGGAGCATTTTCTGAAGCCCCTAGTCTCGCTGAGTGATCGCTTACGCGTTAGCCAGGCGAGACCTAACAAAGTCGACATGACACACATCCCTGTGTGCCATGACCATCACCTACACTGCCATGGCATACATCAGCCACCCCTCTAGCTGGGTGCCTTATGCCAATGGTGTGGGCACAGGAGCAGGAGCACTGTGCCCCTACAGTACCCAGGTCCATTCCTGAGTACTGTAAGTGCAGTGCTGCCATTTAAGAGTACATGGTGCTGAGAGCTCGTCAAACACGAACTCCACAGCACCATAATGGCAACACTGAAGACTGAGAAGTTTGGTATCAAACTTCTCAGCACATTAAACCCACACTGATGCCAGTGTGGGATTTAATGTCCCAAGCACCCCAGAGGGCATCTTAGAGATGCCCCCTTAAACCTAACCTACAATCCATGTCTGCTCTGAGGCTGCCTAGGCTGCCACACAGCAGACATGTTGCTGGACCCCTAGGTGGGAGAGCCCCTGCTCTCCTGGGCCTGCAACAATGCACATCCTGGGCGAGGTGCTAAATCTCCTCCCCCAGGATGGGCAGGGGGAAGCTTCAAAGGCATGCCACCTCTGTGAGCTTCCCCAGGCCACTGCAACCCCCCACTCTGGCGGGAAGCTTTGGCCGGAAACCCCAATTAAGGACAGGGGATGTGCCAGCCTGCCAACCCCACCCCTCAGGTGGGGGAGGCGAGGTGAAGCACATCTCCGGGCTCTCGCCATCTTGAAGATGGGGAGTCCTACCCTATCAGGACCAGGCTACTGTCCCCCTCCCACAGGAGAGAGGCAGGATAGGGGGGTGTACCCACCCCAGGACAGGGACCCATTGGTCCCTGCCCTTCACCTACCTGCCACGCCCCTAAATCTAGTATTTAGGGGCACCCTGAACCTTCCTTCCCCAGATTCCAAGAATACAAAGAAGAGCAAGAAGAAAGAAGACCTGCCCTGCAGCTGCTAAGAAGAGGAAGACACCAACTGCTTTGGCCCCAGCCCTACCGGCCTGTCGACCCTCGAACCTGCTCCTGCTCCAACCCGGCATCTCTTGTGGCCAGCAACCTCTCAAACCACGGAGGACCTGGCTACCTCTTGGCTCTAAGCCCCAGGGACTCCCATGAGTAGAGGCTCTACTCAAAACCTACTTCTAATCCCTGGCAGCAGCCCGGAACCGTGAACCCAGCGCACACTGCACCAGCCAAGCCTGGCCAGTGCCGGAGTGAACAAAGACCACGAGGACGACCCCACGGCGACTGTTACCCCGAGTCTGGCACCCAAAGACCTCCCTCGACACTCCTGAAGAAGCCTGCAGCCTCAGAACAAGGTGCCCCCCACTACCGCGATCATCAGAGGGTAAGATTTCCCGACATCAAAAGGCACCCCTGCACGCGGCGCCCCGCGGCCCCCTGTGCCCAATCCAAGGGTACCTACCTATCCTCCAACTACCCAACTTACCTCTCGAAGTGGTGGTGGCACCTGAAGAATCCTCGTCCCCGTGCTTGCAGTCTTTTTCTAAACCGGAGATTTCCCATTGAAATCAATTGAGCGCCCGAAGACTCTAAAGCACCCTGCACCCAGCCGCCCGAGTGGCCCTGGCAGTGTAACCTCTACACCTATCTACTTCCCCACTTGCCCTGAGTGAACGACCAGGAGCCCAGCTCCCACAGCCGCGTAGCTTACTAATCAGCAGCCAGCAACCAAGGCCCCCCTATCCCTCATAGGATAACATTGGGCCTAACTCTCTGTGCACCCGGCCACCCTAGAGTCGCTGAGGGTGAACTAACTGTACCTACCTGACCCTGGGGGACCCCCGAGTCTATGCCCAGAACCTCAACTCTGCCAGTCGAGTACTTACCTTTAAACCGATAACTATTTTCTTCATAGGGTAACATTGACTGGCTTTTTTCTGAAATTTCTTCTAAGTGTGGACTTTTCAAATCTTAAAAAATTCACCAAAAATCAGCCGAGTAACGAAAACGAAAATACTCACCTGCTCTTAGGTGAGCTCCCAGTGCTGGATCTTGGTGCCCAGCACTGACTCTGAAAAATACTTACAACTGTACTTACCAGTAACCCAATTTTCATCCATAGGAAACCATTGACTGTTTTTCTGTGAAATTTCTCCTAAGTGTCAATTTCTGCAATCTTTAAATATTCCTTAAAAATCGTATAATATCTGAAAACGTAATTACTTACCGGTTTTGGATAACGGTCCCAGTACTGAGTCTAGGTACCCAGTACTGGATTACAAAAGTAACGAGAACATACTGTACCTGCAACTTTAATTTTCTTCCATAGGGAATCATTGACTGTTTTCTCTGAAATATTTTCTAAGTGTCAACTTTTAAAATAGCTAAATATTGTTTAAAAATCATCACAGTAATTAAGTCGACTTTCATCACTTGATTCTAAGTACTGACCCAGGACTGAATCTAGGATCCAGTCCTGGAATTCCAAAAGTAATCCTAAAAGTAATCTGTGGCAAATAACATGAAACTTCAATTGAACTCAATGCATTATTGTGTTTAAAATAGTGTTGCCTATTGCAACCACATGTAACTGTTTACAAAAGTCAATTGCATATTGCAAAAGTATTTATATAAAGAATCTCATTCTGAGAAAGTATATTTTAATTCCAATTGTTGGTTCTAAAATAAAACAAGCATATATGTTTTATATATAAACCATTGGCCTAGAGTTCAGTTATTGAGTGTGTGAGACCATTTGCTGACTGAGTGTGTACAACAAATGCTTTACACTGTCCTCTGATACTGCCTTACTGCTCGACCAAGCTACCACTTTAGAGCGTAAGATTATATCTAACTTTAGCCTCTGCCAAGCCTCTGGGGACTGTGGACTCTGTACACCCTGTACCTATTTGGGAACAGTATATACAGAGCCAATTTCTCACAAGGCCCTGGGTACCTAGGGTACAATTTACCAGGGGCTGACATGTGACCAGAGATGCCAATTGGGTTTTGGCTGTTAGGCAGTTTTTAGGGAAGGAACACATGCCCTGGGTACCTGATTGGCAGGAACCCAGGGCACACCAAGGAAAAGTGCATCAGTTATCAGGCAAAAAGTGTGGGGGGGGGGGTTACTGCAACAGAAACCCACTTCCTTACAATTTATAGGACGGGCGTTGAGCGCATTTTTGAGAGTTTAAGCTATTGGCATTGTAAATTACAATGCCTTTTATTAATCTGTTTTAAAACACAAATAAAAGGCAGTCATTTACAATGCCAATAGCTTAAACTCTTTTAAATGCGAGACCTACTGCATTGCAAATGCTTGTTTTGTGGCCAGAGCCCGAATGAGCTGTCCGTGTTTTTATTAATTGCCTACAAAATCCAGGCGAGTAATGAAAGTAGACAAGTATGCTTGCTATCAATAGCAACATTCAAGGGATGATTTGAAGAGTAGAATTAGAGCAAAACTAGTAGCATGCTTTTAGCCTCCCAAATTAAATTTCACAAACAGGGAGCAGAAAGGTGCATTAGCACATTCACTGAGTGCACACTGCATTACAATGTGCTTTATCTTGTAGCTTACACGATTTCTGAATCATAGACCTGACTAAATAAGGTAGGAAAAAACGGCATTGCTGATAGAATGGCTGTTCTCAAACAGTTACGCTTACGACTATAAACAATGGAGGTTACTATCGTCCAGCTCAGTGACGCTCCTTTTATTCAGCTCTAAAGGATGTAAGCAGGTTCAACCTTCTGGGGTTTAAACATGCCAGCTACATAAAGACTACATACAGTAGCAATACAAAAAAGTCAGCACGTCTTTAAATCTGCAAGAACTACACTTAAATTCCGAGGCCTAAATTCCCTTACCATTATTATGTGAGGAACACACTATTTTTGTTTAAAATGGACACATAAGCCGGGGCAATAATTTATGGAATTTTCCATGCATGCCTGTGCTTTCTCAAAAGGGAAAAAATGGAAATCACCCTTACTTTTTGTCCAACCACTACTAGGAACTTGTCCAGTGTAATATATCCTCCACAAATGTCTGGGTCACGTGATACAACTCAATACTACTTTAAATGATGTGCAAATGGACACTGATGTTTTAGGCAAGCCTGCATACTTTTATAGAGTTTTAATCTGTTACACTGTAGTCTAGACACAATTTAAGTATGTTCTATGTATGTGGTGGATTTATTGAATTAATTCAACTAGATAAGCCTGCACCTTTTAATTCAGACATTAAACGGGATAAAAAAATCCCTTCCCCAAGTGCCGTGGAGAAGGTCAAGTCCTCCTCATATAGGAAGGAACAGGTTTACCTGCAGTGCAGTGGATTGGGCATAAACAATCTCTTCATCCACTCCAACTGACACAACGATGGCATCGATACTCCCATACTCGTCTTCACCTTTCTGCAGGGTTAAGGAACAAAGAAAACGTAAAATTAGAAAAATAATCAAAAACGTTCAATAAGAATCTTGAAGCCCTTGAGTTTCACCAGTGACTATATCAGAATAACCGTTCCATACACAAAAACAACGGACATGCTTTCAAATCCGATTATTATAACCCCATGGGAGTTTCATGTGTATGTATGCCAGATATCCGTCATGCCAACATCCATGTGAACTCACTTGAACGTTAACCATTCCAATGTATCTAATCTGGCTCATCACATTAACACCACCACATAATGCTGGTGGCCTTCTATACAAGTTAGAAAGCAGGTACGTACAAATGAGTCTCTCTCAAGCGGCCATCAACTCATGCTTACGAGTTGTGGCCTACACTGCACTGTATTTGAAGCATTAATTTAAAAACTTTGCCCAACACCTTCACCATAGGAATTCCCAGATCTAAAATCCTTCCAACCAGTGCTTTAAGTGAAATGAAAAAACAGTGAATTTCTAAACGGGGGTGGCCCAAGAAGCTAAGTAGTTAGTAATCCTTTTACAAGAGGTGCGACCTATGTCATTGTGGCATACGTGACATAGAATCCTGTGCTTCACGAAGCTTGCTCTATGACCAACATTTGGGTGACTCGGTGTATTCTATGACTGCACCCAAATAAATTGCACAACAACCAAAATACACCTAAATCAAGTCATGTATTGGCTTTACCAATGCTTAACTATCAATTTGTATTCAATATTAGATAAATGATTTACTTCTATTTTTTCCGCCCGACATCACTTACCTCTGCAAACTCTTTGTTTACTCTTTTACATATTATTATTATTGCGGATTTATAATGCGCATGGCTGCCACAGCAGCCATGCGCATCTCCTTTTCTCAACGACCATAAAGCTCTACTCCCACTTAACCCTACAGTCCAAAAAGGTGCGGAGGAGGATTTCTGCAACACAATACCGGGAAAAGAACCACTATAAGCAAGTATTACTGCTTGCTTCTTAATTGTTGTTAGTATCCTTGTGAAAACATAAGTAGAAAATGGCCAAATACTATGAAAATAAATGGAAACAGTGACAGAACGAAGTAATCACTACTGTCCAGACAATAAGTTCCTTATAATAACTGCATTGGAGGTGGTAGGGTCAGTTCTGTCAACTTTATGTTAATAGCAAAGAATTATCCTTTCCTCGTTCAGGATTCTGAAATTACTCCAAACTGCTCCAGCAACGATTATTCACTCAAAGCCCATTTTAACATAACCTAAGACGGGGCCCTCTGATATAATATAAACCTAATAAGGATATCAGATTAAAATGGGCTCAGGTAAACCCACCAAAATTTGAACAAGATGTTATCCTACGTAATTATAACCTCATAGACGGGTGCCCGAAGCTAGATTCTACCCCGGTTGAAAGAGTATGGGATTTTTAGGTGCGCTGTACCGATATTGCCCAGAGTTTGGTTAAGAACAACCCTCAAAAGCAAACCCCAGGTGCATTGGTTCAACACTGAATGCTCCAAAGCTCACAAAGAAGTAAAAACTACCCTACATGCCACTCCTCGTGATAGAGCGCTAATAAAAATTACAAGGAGCAAACATAAAAGCGTGATCGAATGCAGGAAGATGGAACTGAGGAAGATGGAACTGAGGAAGGAGGCGTGGGAGGATTTGGAAAGAGCAGGTGACCTTGAAGATTCTAAAACGTTTTGGGAAATCATTAATCGCCTAATTTTCACCAAAGATGTGAAACAGTAGATTCATTGATCCTGGGTGAAGTCTGTGAAGCTCATTTTCTCAGCTTTTTTTAACTACTCTCATAGGATGACAGCGGAGAACCATCAGGAAATACCCCATGACTTAACCGCAGCCTCACAGCTCAGTTTGTCCATTACAGTTCAAGAGGTAGAGGTGGCTCTTGCACAGGGCATCTGTATGAAAGCCCCCAGCCCAGATGGGTTGCCCCATAATCTTTTCAAGGGAAACCCTAACTTGTGGGCACCATTACTAACTTATATTTTTATAGCAGCCATTGTTGGTCCACCGCCTGGATTATAGAAAGAGGGGATTGTAGTTCCCGTTTTTAAAAAGGGTAACAGAAGTGATCCGGTGTGTTATAGACCCATATCTTTGATGATCGATGCAACAGCAAAGGTACTGGGCAGGGTCCTTCTTGCATGTTTAGAAGAGTGGGCATCCACTAAAGGGGTCTTGTCCAACACATTATGGTTTTAGGAGTCTGGGCACAAATGAGCAATGTTTTAATTTGTCTCCAATTGTCAGCAAGCACGTGAGGTCCATGAAGAGCTTTATTCATTTGGCCTTCATACACTTGTCTACTGCCATTGACACGGTAAATCGGGACAAATTGTGGGTCATGATGGAAGACATGGGTGTCGAAAAAGCACTAGTAACCCTCTCCATAGGATCTATACGAATACCTCAACCACCTTAAGATACAGTAGTAAGGGGGGGGGAAAACACCCCCAATCAACTACACAGAGGGGGTTAGCCAGGGATTTATTTTAGCCCCGTTTTTATTTTTAAATTTATACAAATGGGCTGGGTGCCTTTTTATTAACAAGCATTGGCATAGCCAATAGGTCTCGCTTTTGGGACCTTATAAGTATTTAGTTATGCAGCACAATATCCTTGGTGCAACAATATCAACTTGTGCATGGCTAAACACTTATAAGGTCCCAAAGGTGAGACCTATTGGCTATGCCAATGCTTGTTTTCATGGTAAATGTGATGGCATTATATTGACATTAACATGTGAACATGCAATTGTTAGTAACTGTGTATTATTTATGTTCAGATCGACGATACCTAATGTAGATCTGTGTTTAAAATGGCTAACGGTTGCCAACTTGTTTCATGACATGAACTTTTTACTTCTAGGCAAGCTGACATCACAGTGTTCTGTTTCTTACTTTGTCATGTTTTCCTTTGTTTTAATCATTGCAGAATACTTTGATTGGTATTGAATATAAAAAAGCATGTGCAGAGTACAGGCTGAGAAATTACTAACTAGCAAAGTTGAAAAATAGAAGCGAACGAGCTATTCACCTGTAGTACCGGTACTACTTCGGTGTCTGTGAGCATAATAGGGAGACGGCCATACTGCTTTCTGGCTAAATTTAAACGTTACAACACAGTCAAAATAAACTGTATATTTCAGGCGTGCATTTGGGGGAGGGGAGGGGCAGACAGCGAGGGAGGGGAGAAGAGGCGAGAGAGGGGAACCAGCCTCTTCTCTCAATAAAAGTAAGTGATCCTTAAAAAAACACCGATTACAGTTCACTTTCCCAAAGGTCTCAATTTCTGGAGGGGGAGGGTGCAAATCTTAGCTAACGTTTTTTCCAGAGGCAGGGTGCAGCCGTGTGCATAGCCAGAAAGTTGCTCTCTTCAACAAAACAAGGGTTTAAGCCTCAGACCCAATGTGGATATAGGCAGACAAAGCTCTTAGTATTTTGTTTAATGCTCGCTGTCTTTGGGGCTGAAATAACAGCGTGCGCAAGCAACCAATTTAGTATTTTGTTTAATGCTCGCTGTCTTTGGGGCTGAAATAACAGCGTGCGCAAGCAACCAATGAAATGAAGTGCGTTTGCTTCCAGAACTAATTCACTAATGTCTTCTCGGGGAGAAAAGAAAAGTAATGTAGCAGGAATATATACACACATTGATCTTCTCGGGGAGAAAGACACTGACAATCCCTCATAGCGATCGCTATCACTGTAAAAGCGAAAGTGATAGCGATGACGCACGCTAGGGATGCGCGCGCAGCAGCGGGGGGAGGGGTATGGTGCTGAAGGCTGGCGCAGGAAAGGCAGATGGCTGGGCGAGGTGGGAGGGGAGATTGCGGGGAGCAGCTGTGCGCGTGCACGCCATCGAGCACTTTAGCTTGTCGCCAGCACAAAAATGTGGGTAGCACTTTCTAAACCCACCTACTAAATGTCTCGCCAGACCAGCGCATGCGCTGGGTCAGGCGAGACCTAAAAAGAGAGCTTGATTTCCTCAAAATTGGTGATAAATTTGTCCCCTGCTTTCATACGCAGATGATAGTGTTATTGACTAGGAAAGCCACGAGTTTGCAGAAATCTCTTGATGCTTTTACTGATTTTATGACATCTCTTGATTTAATTTTTTCTTTACTAAATCATATTATGGTAGGTGGACCACCAAAGACCACAAAAACCAAAACTTTTGTTGTCCAGGTAAAGGAGATCGAAAAAGTAATTTTTCTTACTTGGGCAACATATTCAATAATCAGATGAAGTAGGAACCTCTCTTGACCATTAGAGCACAGCAGACAAGCAGGGGTGTGGATGCGTTAATCCTGTTTGCTTGTAAGCAGGGACATAAACCAGTGAAAAAATTATTAACTCTTTATAGAGATAAATGAATTCCCATGGCTACACATGCGGCCGTGTTTTGGGGGTATATTAGAAGTTAGCAGCTCCAACTAGTAGAGAATACATTTATCAAGAAATTACTTATGGTACCAAAAAGCACCTCCACATCACTGTCAAGCTGAACTGGGCAAAGAATGTATAGAGGACCATATTGGCTGTGCCCCATTGTATTTATGGGCTAAGATCTGGCTCTGAGGACTTAAGAGTTCTCAAGAGATGTTATTAAGGACTGCCTTAATACGCATAATGCTGCAAAGATCCCCTGGCTCCATTTCTTGAGGGACAAGTTCCTAGAGATAGGTCTAGGATACTTTTTTGAATACCCTGAAAGAAATTCTCCAGATGCTAAGGCCATTATCAAACATGCATTCCTTACTAGGGGTAACATGCGCAGTAGTCATTACCGAGGTTATTCTGGAGTTTTTCACTTGTCTTCCGCCCCTACACAATTTTATCTAACTTTTTCCACAAACTCCCAGATCAGATTCTATCTTACCAGGTTTTGGCTATGCACTGTGCACTTTGTTAGCGTTTCCTTGTCAAGGAGCATGGACGAACAACCTCACGCTTGTCTGTGTGATAATTCTTCTAGGCAGAGCACGATGCACTTTTTATTACTTTACACTTTATACAAGTCCGCGAGAACTAGATTTCTGATTCCATTATTGAGGAACGTTTGTCCATGTTCATATAGCAATGGTTTTTAACTATTTGTACTCATTGGCCACTACTGACATCTATATCGCGGTAGCAAACTTTATAAGGGGCTCTATTGTGATCAGAAAGCGATACGAGTGTAATTTGCATAAGATTGCCCAGAAATGAAGTTTTATGAACTGTGAAAAAAAATTATACAGTGAAACCTTTATGGTTCTTTGACCCGAAATAAAGTTATTCTTGACTGAACTGCATCAACGCAGAAGCAATCAAGTCAACCTATGTGGAATACGAAAAACTGGACATGAACAATTTCTTGACATGTGCTTCCTCTCTGGCGATGATGGGTTTCCAAAAATCTATGTAGATTCTAGGGCTCTAGACCAGTGGGAAAGCGAATGGTACATCCTACATGCTCTGTATTAATCTATGTGTTTGTCAACTTAACTCAATGACTTGTACAACTCAAGCAATTAACATTTACTCTTTCACTATGCCTACTTGTATCCTGATTGTATTCGTGACGATCTGTTGATTAACCGTGTGCGCGCGCAAAGCTTAACACTGCAAACAATTTTTTTTATAAGTGATGACTAGACTTCTGGACACAGACAAAAACCTTATGGTGTTCCGTTTTTACACCGAAATACTTCAATTAAAAGTAAACAAAAACTAACAGGGCACAACATAACTCCTCTGATCAAGTTATGTTAACTAGTGAGTTCCGTACGTACGTCTTCTTAACCACCAAACTGTCCAAGGCAAATTAATTTACACGCTTTTCTGACATGGTCATCTACCATCATCAGGGTCATCATATAACACTACTAACCTCATTCCAACACATCTTCTTGGGTCCTTTCTCCAGTGACGCATAACTGCCTAAATGATTGCCTGCACGCTCCCTTTCCTGAGACACTGACAGTTTCCCCAAGTAGCAGAACTCCTTCCTAGAGTAGCGGATTCTTTGCTCCCCATTTCTCCAATACTATCGGCAGGCCAAGTCCTTATGTTTCCGCCAATTCCATGTTTCATAACGTTGTCTTACTCAAGAAGTGTCAATGTTTCAGTGTGTGGCAGCGTTGGGTAAAATTGACAGTGTTCATTTCAGTGCTGCCACCTTGAGAAGGCACTTCTTGGGGGATGCTAGTAGGTAGTTTTATGAGACTGAAATACGTAGCTATACATCGGGTGGAGGATGGCGATTGGCAGTCATGTTGCAGCACTTGAAATACTTCAACAGCGAGCGCATTTTTTTTACCTCATCTACTGTAACAACACCTAATGGTGAAACACTAACTGGCAAAATAGTTCGTGGCAGGAAAAAAAAGGCCCATCAAAATGAACAATAAAGAAAGCCTAAATACGTTGATAGTAAAATTCCAGAGTAAACCTTCTGCTCCCCTCAACCTCCTAGCTCTCAGGTCGCGTGCACACGCATCCCGAACCGCCCGTGTCTTCTGGTCCCCACTAGGGAACAATTCAATACATCACCTTCCAGTTACTGTAAAGGCGCTTCACCCTCCGATAGTAGGCCTCCTTGTCCAGAGTGACTGCCATGCTGCCCAGCGGAGGTGCTTGGAGAGCGGCGCGAGAAATCACGCGAGCCCGGTGACCTGCAAAGGCCTACGAAGTGCGCCAAAAAAGTGAATCACAGGATCCCCAATAACTAGCGTGAAACACAGTCAATAGAGAGCGCGGGAGCTTTGGGACACCCAAAGCAGGGGCGCGCACCCGCAGCTAAGCGCGCACACGTTCCCGCGAAGAGTTTAAAGTGGGAGGAGGAATGGAAGCCCGAGACAAAATGGCGAATATACTCTTGCTCTAATGTACTCACGAGACTGTAACCCAATGCAAAACGGCCTCTGCACTAGAAAGGCTGTAATGCTCTCAACTGAGCGTAACCCCTTCTAAAAATGGCCGTCACGTTTGAAAATTCGGAACGGTCTACTACCTTCAGCCTTATCCAAAATGGCTACAATCCGCAGCGTGCTACATAACGTTGTCCTTTCTCCACTCGAGGCTCTATTCTATTAACGGCATGGTCTACGAGACTACCACGTTTTCAAATTTCAGTTCTTATTCATTTTGAATTTCGCCCAATATGTTCCCTTTTTTCTAAATGTGTGTTTTTTAATTACGGTAATTCTAATTTACTTTAGTTGCACGTATCATACACCTCGCTAAACCCTAATAACTCCACTTGAAAATGGCCGCCGTGCTCAGCATGGCTGGGTCACATCAATTCGTTTCCTTCTACACCTATCCGAGTTTAGGGCTGGGCGGAATTTGCGTGAGTGCCACTGATGGAGCAGGGTTTTTACTTTAAAACCAAATACCTGTTTCATTTTCGCATGTTATAATTAAAAGTACTACTGATTAATTAATAACTATTAAAATGTGTCATGTTAAGTCTAATCAAACCTTATTAACAGGAGAATTACACGTGGGAATGCTATTGCATGGCTAAAATAATAAGTGAACTAAGTTGGTGAGCAAACTGACAGAAATAGATGTTGCTTATGTGATGTTATTGTGTTTTGTGCTTATAATTAATATGCATTAATGGCTTTTGATGTCGCAAATGGCTAGATAAGTACATATGGTGCAGATCAGGGCATACAAATTCTCCCTACTTCCACGGATAGAGTAATTTCACAGATACACGCACATGCACTCATCATACGCTTGGGCCCATTTCACTAACATACACTCGGATTACTCTATCAGTGCCAACCATGGAGAGAGAAACCTCCTAAACACCCTGCATCTACAGTAAGGTCAATGCGACCAAATTGATTTTGTCCTGAGTCATGATATAAACAACAATAATTACATTAGAGTATTCAATAAACGACAAGAAATAACCACCAACACTGTATTTAAAATAATGGTACTTTATCTAAAATTAGTTCAAATGAAAGTCAACCAATAGCAAAATCATTATTCTCATAGTTACCTATTCTAGCTAAATGTCATAAATGGGTCAGGACAGGTCTCTCAGTAGAAGTCTCCCGAGTCGCCGTCCTCACAGCATCGATCCTCACCAATGCAGGTTTGGGAAGAAGTGGCCTTAAAAATCCCGAATGCAATGACACGGACCCTCTCTAATCTAGTATATTTATAATAAAACTTACAAAATGATAGCAACAAATAAGTTCTAAATTTCCGTTGAGCCGCTGAGCAGAGCGAGCAGGAAAGGATGTAGCATCGCTACATTTGGAAAATCTCCGCTCAGAAAAATCACAAAAATAAAAAGACGGAAGAAGGAAACTCGAGTTTGCAAAATGTTACTTTTGTAAATAGTCTTCCTCGGAACCATAGCGAAACCACCACTGTAATCACAAAGTTCATTGTGGCTCTCTTTTCCTCCAAGGTTATTTGGATGTTTGCCTGGAGTCGCTGTCATCACAGAAACTTTCAAAACTCCATCAGAAGCCATAGTCAGGTGACTTTCAACAAGGCCTCTCGTCATCTCATATTCACTCAAGCACAGGCTGTAAACGGCAGCCATTTTTCTTAGGCCAAAACGAACCATCTTAATTGGAAAGAAACACAAACAACGTTACTACATCATCGCAATGATTAAACAGTGTTAACCCCACTAATACCCTTATGTGTATGTAATTATCTAGCCTTTTGCAACACAGTAAAGCATTAATACACGTTATTTCAAAAGCGTTTTGTGCTTAAAACAAACAGCACTTAGCAACATTCATTTAATTAAACCTGCACATTATTATTAAGCAACATATATGCATTCCCACGTGTAATTTCTCTTGTTAATTGTGTTGGTTAGTCAGAATTTTCACACAAAACAAATAATTAATGATTACAAATTAGTATTTTAATTCTCTACATATAGACAAAACTGGAGCTTAAATACCCGATAAATTTTCAACAGAAAACTCTGCTCCAGCAATCCCCCCTTTGGTGATATTATCACCAAATAAACAACCCAACAAAAAAAATTTAGTCCCATTTTAGGAGAAATTGAAAATGTCTTTTTTCTCTTTTCACAACACTACACACCAGACTCCCTTTCATCATCCCTCTTCGTTTCCAAGTAAACACTCTCCCTCAATTCTTCTAATTCTATTTCTTGTGGATCTCTTTTTGGCCTTTTATGTTTCTTTTCAATATTTCTTTTAATTAATTTCTTTTTCCCTCCCCTGTTTTACAACATAAACACACCAATCTTAATATCAATAAAGCAACAATTACACAAGTCAAAGGAAACAATATCTTACCTATAATAGTACTACCTATTTTTGCAATAAAACTTTTAACAGCAACTATTTTATTAGCTATTTTGGTCCAGATACTTTCAGCTTCCAGTGGTACTAATTCTTCATGCAAATCAGTAATATTTTTGATATAGACCTTCAGGTCTTTGCTTTCATCAGGAATGTAAGTGCAATAATGTTGTAGCATTCCATAGTCTCCACCCTCCTTGGCCAATAAAATATCAAGGGCAAGTCGATTTTGCATAGACATGGCACGTACGGCAATCATCTCCGTATCCACCAAAAGAAACCCTTCAGCGGTATTTGTCGATAAGCGATCCACCACTGTTGACAGTTTCCGAATTCCATATGCATTCAAAGAAATTCCCACTGCTGGAATTAAAGCCCCAAAAATATCACCTACAATTTCAGACCAAGTTTCTCTCTTAAAACGTGTTAGTAAATTAATATGTTCTACATCCTCTATTCTATCTATATGAAAGATCTTTGGAAAGACCAGGCCCACATAACATGTGCCATACCAATGGTCAGGCAACCTGTAATAAGCCTTGTTCCCACAAACATAATACACTCCTGGGAAAACTGGATCTTCTCCTCCCTTGAAACCCCATCCTGTTGCAATGAAGTATGTATCATGACACTCACTAGTCCCAACAAAATATGTATCATATTGGGATCTCTTTCTTGTAATGCATAGCTTACCCTTCTGTGGTGCATCTAGAGCTAAAGTTGGACTAGCCCCATTTCTCAATTCTTTCCCCATCTCAATGTCCCAAATTGTCTCACTCATTTTATATTTCCCTGCCTTTTCATGCATGCTCATTCTCCTTTCCTCTACCATGTTTAGGAAAGCCTCCTCCTCTTCTTTCAAACTGCAAGTTAAATTGTTCTTAAAAATGTAATCTAATGTTAATTCTTCTTTTTCAATAAAAATCTCACCAAAAATATTAGCTTCTTTAGCTGGATTCAGCCTTTTGTTCATAGGCAATTGCCCAAAAATATTATCTTTGTTAGACATAACATAATCTATTTTCCCTAACAAATAAAAAACACTACTCAACACACTACATGAAATTCCCTACGTGGCTGGTAAATGGTGATAAGTAACACCCTCTGAAACGGATGCAGGTAACTGCATACATACGTAGCAATCCCTTACTTCCATTGTCTTCACGTATTCATACAACAATTTTGAAAAAACATTACTAGAAAAATCATTAATTGACCTATCTTTATGTATGTAAGTATTACTAATTCTAGTTGGAACTACTTTCTGTGAATTTTTCTCTACATTAGTCACATTCTCTGTGTGTATCTCAAATGTACCTATTGTAACTCTAAATGTAACTAATAAAGCTAATACACCCCATAATAGCATTAATAATCCAGTACAGCAGCAGCACATTCTACACCATCTTTTCAAAAAGGCACATCTACTTTGATTATTTTCTATGTTAGCCATTTAATACTTTGACCGTGTCTTTTGACTTAGCCTCTACTACTCCACTACTGGAATTTCTAGAACTCTGGATTACTTCAAACAACTAATTTTCAGACTTTCTTCTTTTCACTTTTCTCCAAGTGATTTCTTCTGTTCACTCAATTTGGATACTCATCACTCTTCACTTCAACTTCTTCGACACAAAATTGTATCAGATCTTCAACAACATCCTGTGCATCCGACTCTTCTCCAATGTCAGTCAGGATAACTTTTAAGATTCCAACAGACTTTTCCTCTCCCTCAACCACTTTTCTCAAGATCCCCTCCGGATTGTCTTGATTCACTGCTTCTTCTTCTTCTCCTTCAAACAGTGCTACATAAGACCATTCCGGTGATCTGTACTTTTGGTTGGGTTGTCTATTTCTTTTGATTCTTCCTTGTTCCTTCAACTCTTTTCGTTTTTCACCTTTTGCTGGATTCTGACTCGACACCTCATTCACTTGTTCAGCTTTCGAGGTATTTACTCTTGTCAGTCTGTATCTCAGCCTCTTTACTCTGTTGTTAGGCCAAAGATCTCCTCTTACAACCTTTTTTGGTCTTGTTTCTTTATTATTTCTTTCTCCAATCCAAGTTCTCTTTCTCAGAACTCGACCCTCTGATTTCTCATTCTCACTCTCATCCGATTCTGTTTCAAATGCCTCTTGTTCTTCAGCAGTTTTCTTTCGCTCCACAGTCTTTTCCACCACTGTTTGAGACTTCCCTATTTCTGTCCCTCCTCGGGTCTCCAACACGCAATCTTCTTGCTGTCTACTTGTCCCTTCACCTAGCTTATCAGGAATGTTCCCTACACCTCCTCGGGGGTCTTCCGCAATCTGTCCCTCTCTATCTTCTTCTGACCCTACTTCTTCAGGTGTAATCTCAAGTGGATTTTCAACCTCCTCATCTGATTCAGGAGTAGTCTCTGTGGAACTGCTCTTTTCTCTTCTTTCTTCTCCACTGCTTGTTGAAACTTCAGGCTCTTTCACAGAATCTGATCTCCCCTCTGTGACTCTCAATGTTTCTCTTGAAGCTTCTCCTGGAAAGAAAGAATCACCTGACTCTCTTTCTCCTTCAGCTCTTTCAAAATTCCGATTCCTTCTCACTGGTTCTGTTTCTTCATCATCACTAGAATCTGACTCTTCAAAATACTCCTTACCAGTCCCGTCTTTTGGATTTGGAACACTCAGAGTATGACTTGCATGTACCCAGTTTTTCACACCAGCACACTTCACTGCAGTTGTCGTAGTCAGAATGACTTGTCTTGGCCTTCCCCACCTTGGAACCAAGCAATTTCTTCTTCTGTGCACCTTAATCCTCACCCAGTCCCCTGGACTCAGATCATGAGCTTGCTTCTTCTCAAGTGTAGTAGCGTCTCCTCCAACCTGGTGAAACACAGAATGAACTGCGTCAGCCAGGCCTTTACAGTAATCCAAAATCATGTCATCAGTTATTGTCATCAACTTATTGACAGGCACAAATGCATGACGCATTGCACGTCCCATCAAAATTCCGTGTGGACTCAAACCAGTAGTTCTATCTGGAGTAGATCTAATAGTCATTAGCACCAGAGGCAAGACATCAGGCCATTTCATTCCAGTGGCTAAACACATCTTACCAATCCTGTTCTTGATTGTGCCATTCATCTGCTCCACCACGCCAGAAGCCTCTGGTCTGTATGCACAATGTAGCTTCTGCTGTATGCTCAATGCTTCACAAATCAAACTCATGAGCTCATTATAGAAGTGTCCACCTCTATCAGACTCAATCGTTACTGGAAACCCGTACCTAGGAATCAACTCTCTTAACAGTAACTTTGCCACTGTTATTCCATCATTTCTCCTGGTCGGATAGGCCTCCACCCACCTCGAGAACAAACAGACTACCACTAGAACATACCTCAATCTGTTCACTTGTGGCATTTCAATGAAATCAATCTGCATTCTCGTAAAAGGACCACCTTCTCTGCCTATCGTTCCCAGACTCACCAGAGTCTTTTTCCCAGTGTTAAATTGCTGGCAAATCAAACATCTTTGACAGATGCTCTCTGCAATCATCCTGAACTTTGCATTGTACCAAGTCTGTTTAAAAGACCTGATTATCGCATCCCTTCCCAAATGTCCCTGGCCATGATACATCCTTGCCATTGTCGACAACATAGAGTTAGGCATGACTGGTCTACCATCTCTATAGACCCAAACATGATCTGTTTCTCTTGGGGCACAACCTGCCTTGATCCAGTCTTTCTTTTCTTCCTTTCCTGCCTCATCCTGCAACTGTTTCACTTCATCCCATGTTTCTAGGACATTAGTAAACATCACAGAACAAAAAGAGATTTCTCGTTCCCTATTAATCGAGTGATTATTTTTAGCACAATATTGTGCTATATCGTTTGCAAAACGATTTCCAAGAGTTACAAAATCATCTCCTTGTCCATGAGCAGCACATTTTACAACTGCTAATTCTTTAGGCAGCTGTATCGCCTCAAGTAATTTTCCAATCACTTCAGCATTCTTTATTGGAGTCCCACTCGACGTCAAGAAACCTCTCTGTAGCCAAAGCTGGCCAAAATCATGCACAACTCCAAATCCATACTGACTATCAGTCATCACAGTCACTCTCAGATCTTTCCCAATTTTGCAAGCTTTCGTTAATGCCACCAATTCAGCAACTTGTGCAGATTTCACTCCTTTCAATGGTGAAGCTTCCATAACTTCTGAAACCTTGCACACTGCATATGCTGCACTCAGCACACCCTCATCATTCCTCAGACATGATCCATCCACAAACAGCACATGATCACTCTCAGGCAATGGAAGATCTCTTATGTCTGGTCTCGGTTTTGTACAGTAATCAAGCACATCCAAACAATTGTGATCATCTTCTGTCTTTATACCCACACTTTCAGTATCTGGCAATAATGTTGCTGGATTCACATTCACACATCTCTCAAGAGTCACATTTGATGCTCCCAGAATGACTTTCTCATATTTAGTCAGCCGACTATGTGACATGTACTGAGTCCTGCTTCTTGTCAAAAGAATTGCCACATTATGAGGTACAAATACCCTTACAGGATATCCCATTATGATTCCCTCACTCTGTTCCAGACTTCTGCATGTTGCGGCTACAGATTTCAGACAACCTGGTAAACCTACAGCTACAGGGTCAAGTGTCGATGAGAAGTACGCAATAGGCCTTCTCAGTTATCCATGCTTCTGAATTAACACTGAAAGTGCACATCCATTTCTCTCACTGCAGTACAACTCAAACTCTTTTTCATAGTCTGGCATACCCAAAGCAGGGGCTTCACACATTCTGTTCTTCAATTCCTCAAATGCTGCCATTTGTTCTCCATCTAGTTCCAATGGGTCTTTCATCTCACTTTTTGTCAGCTTAATCAGTGGCTTTGCTATCAGGGAGAAATTATTAATCCACTGACGACAATAACCCACCATCCCCAGAAACATCCTCACTTCTCTCTGGGTCCTTGGAGCTCTCATTCCCCTGATAATTTTGATTCTGTCATCAGTCACCTTTCTCAGACCCTTTTCAATATTGTGTCCAAGATAATGCACCTCTTTCTTGCAAAATTGCAATTTGGCTGGAGATACCTTTAACCCTCCATCTGCCAGATGATTCAGTAAAGCTATGGTATCCACTTCACAAGCTTCACGTGTCTTTGATGCCACAAGTAGGTCATCAATATACTGCACTAGTACTGAGTTTTCAGGCATGATCAAACTCTCCAATTACTTTTTCAATAACTTATTGAATATTGAAGGACTCTCTGTGTACCCCTGTGGGATTCGACACCATGCTAAAATACGCTGGCCAAACCTAAATGCAAAAATCGGCTGGCTGTCATGATGCAATGGAATTGAAAAGAAAGCATGACACAAATCAATCACTGTGTACCACTCAGCATCATGTGGAATCTGATACAAAATCACTGACGGATTTGGCACAATGGGACAACATGCCACCACAATTTTGTTAACTTTTCTCAAATCTTGTACAATCCTGAACTTCCCATTAGGTTTCTTTAGCCCCATTATTGGTGAATTACACGGGCTACTCAGTAGTTCTCTCAAAACTCCCTGCTGAATCATTTTCTCAATTATAGGAGTTATTCCTTCAATTATCTCTGGTGTCATTTTGTACTGAGGAATATTAGGATAAGTAATTCCCTCTTTCACTGAAATTTTCACAGGATCTACATTATTCATCAATCCCACATCCTCTCCAGTAAAATCCCAAACTGTCTTTTTCACTGTGTCTCTCAGTTCTTGAGGCAAATCCTCCGGATTAAACACAGCATATGTACCAAGCATCTCACTTTCTCTATTATCTAGAGTCATTCGGTACAAAACATCTTCATCTTGTGTTTCAAAAGCTATTCCATCCGGAGTACAAAATATTGTACAATTCATTTTGCATAGCAGGTCCCTGCCTAACAAGTTCACTGGACTAGTGTCACAGACCACAAATCTGTGCATGTCTGAAAATTTCCCTATTCTTACCCTTACTGGTTCAGTAAGACGTGTCTTGATTTGTGTATTGGCTACACCAACTACTTGGATTGTTTCATCCGAGAGAGGAAGATTTCTAATATCTGCTGACCTGACAGTTGATCTTGTCGCACCTGTGTCTACTAAAAAAGTAACACTTTCTTCATTTATTTTCCCATCTACAAATGGTCCTGCCTGGTCTATTTCTAGAGTTGCACCAAGTATGCACTCTTCCTCCTCTCCTCGGCACCGTCAATAATCACCTTCAGACTCACTCCCTTCATTCTTTAACAAATACTGTTGTACCTGGTTAGAACGCCTTGGTTTGTTTACCTGCTCCTCATTGTAGAATCCTGAATCCTGATTGTGCTTTTGTGACCCTCTATTCTGCGGCAAGGGCGGTTTTGGCTCTTGGCTCTGCTGTCTCACAACCTTCTGTTGTTGCTGCTGTTGATTATTTCCCTCGTTCTGCACCTGTTGATTTAAGGGTTTACTCTCATTATTCGCTAATGGTGGATTGGTACATTCAGATCTCCAATGTCCCAGTTGGCCACAGTTGTGACAAGGGAACTTTTTCTTAGCTTCCTCCAGATTCCCCTTTCCTTTCCCTGCATATCTGGGCCTATTCCCTGCATTATTTGCCTGTTCCACCAACTGTGCTTCTTGTCTCTCTGCAACCTTCACTTGTGCCCACATTGCCTTTTCCTTCAGCTTTCTCTGTTTTGCTTCAATTTCATCACTAAAGTACTTTGCATGTCTCAGAATCTCATCTATTTTCTTACTCTGCCAGTCCACTGTATGCTCACGAATTCTCTCACTAATCTCAGGTCTCAGGCCATATACAAATCTGTATACAAAATGACTCAAATCCTTGTCACCCAGGTGCTCATCCCCACTGAATTATTTAAAAGCCAGTATCAGCCTCTCATAAAAAGCATGAACTGATTCGTTTGCTTCCTGATGTGTTCGATCTATCTTAACCCAGTCTGTCTCTTTTGGAGGAACTTTACTTTTCAGGTATACAATCACCTGATCATACTTCCTCATTACCTCTGGATCTGGTGCTCCTGTTCTCTGATCTCTTGGATATTCCTCAGTAGGCCAACTTACAACTATTTTACACTCAGCCCACAAGTCTGCTGGAACAATTATATCAAACAGACTATTCAGGTCAATCCACAGCACTTTTGACAATTTCACAAACCTGTCTACCTGCCTATACCACTCGACAGGCTTTTCTCTCAGTCGAGGGAAATCATTCGTAAATGATAAAATATCCTGTCTGGTCCATGGAACATGTACATATCCTCCTCCAGGTATTTCTCTCATAGGATAAGCATCCACTGTTTTCTCTTTTTCTCTCACAGGAAATGCTGAATAAGTCCTGTCCACTGATTCTTCCCTTTTCTTGTACCACCTATCCTTCCATTTTTCTACATCACCCCATTTTCGCAACAATGCAATCATTTCCTTAATCTGTCCTGTTCTACCAGCACCATTCAGATTTTCAATATCTTTGTCCGTGAAATCCATCCTGTAAGACTTCTGCAATGCTTTCACCTTATCAATGTCAACTCCTTGTTCATTCGCTATTGCTCTTAACCTGTCATGTGTATTTTTAGCTCTCCAGGTAATGTTTTTGCACATGAACAATAATTCTCCATCATGATGATTTTTTAGAATGTCTGTAGGAATTGTCCCTACAACAAGCTCCTCTAATTCTATGCGTAACCTGGCCACATCAATTGCCTGTGAATCTTTATCCCTCTTTTGAAGGACTCTCATCCAATCATTCAAATCTTCAGCTGTTATTTCAGTAGTTTTTTCCACTGGAACCACTTTTTCTGGCATCCTCTGTGGTTCTAAAATTGGCATCCCTGAACAACTAGTATCACTAGTATCCAATCTCGAATTAGACTGTACCTCTAATCCTCCACTGCATGTGTCACGTCTGGATTGTCTCAAATCACTACTTTCTGTCCTTTTTCCTGACTCTCCTGAGGGACCAGCCAAACTTGTTATCTTATTCCCAACATATGGAACCACCAAACCATTTTCACCCGTCCTCTGCTTCTCAAAAACAGGCATAACCGGACCTATGGTTACAGGCACCGTAACAGCTTCTAGATTCTTCGTCAGTTCTCTAATCTTTTCAGTCAGTTCAGATGTAGTTCTGGCTAATTCTCTCGTATTCTCATCACCACATCTTTTCTCTCTCTCTTTTTCCCTGAGAGAACTACCACTTCTTAAATCAGGTGTCACAACTTCTGTCTCAATGATACGCAATGTATCTCTTATCGGAGAAGCAACTGGTGTGCTCTCTTCTGGTTCTGGTCTATATGGAGGTGGTCTCTTGTAAATCATGTCATCCAAGACCTCATCCTCATAATCATTAACTCTATATCTTTTCACTTCTGCCTCAGGAACCCTTTCCGTACCCTTCCTTTCTTCCTTCTCGTCAACTGTTCTCATAGGATATAATCCCTCTGACATACTAGCATCTCGCCATCTCTTCATTCGATCATGATGAGTTTCACGATCATATTTCCTCCCGAACATGTACCTATAGTTGCCTCCAGACCTCTGTTTTTCTCGCTCATGTACTTCCTCTTCCCATTCCACCAAAGCCTCAAACTGTGTCGGCCTTGGTCTAGGCTCTAGACTCATCATTTTCTCCCGTAAATTTCTCAACACGGCCAGATTAAATGAACCATGTTCTGGGAATGCCAGGACACCATCTTCCTTAGTATACCTAACCCAATTCTCCAACCATATACAGGTATGATACCCATATCTCGCAACCATGAAGGATGCAGGCGTTTTCGTTGGAGGCAACAATTCACCTTCTCTTGTTTTAACATCTTTATCCTTGTCAAACCATCTTTTAATTTTTCCGAACAAGGATTTCTTCTTTTTCTCTTCTTGGTAATACATTTTAGCGTTTACCAAAACTTTCTAATCCCTTCCGTAATACAACTGTACAGTACGATATTTCATCCAATAACAGCGCGACTCACACCAGCGCACCAATCCTGGAGCGTCTACGTCACCTTGTACCCCTTCCAATCCTTGCGCGGCTCACACCAACGCACCAATCCCAGCGCGAACACTGTTCTGATCCAATTTCCAATCAGAGCTATCTGTTTGACGTCAGCAGTCGCTGCAGTCGCTCCTGCTCCTGTCTCCTGTCACTCGTCTACCCCTCCTTTACAAAATCTTCTCAGTAGACTTCGTGTCAAATTCTACAAAATCTATTAGTTACAACATATAAACATCTCCATTGTCTGTTTCGCTAACCACAGAATAGTAAAGAAAATCTATTTCACAAGAATCCCGTCTTTTCCCTGAAACAGCACTCACTTCTGCTCCACTACGGAATTAATACTTTCGTTGACACAGTAGCACATCCCTCTACTCTGCCCTTCTATCATGCATTCATTAACTGTTTCCTCTAGGACTGCTCCAAAGAGTTTTACAATCAACTAAATGCTCATACATTCACGCACATTCATTCAAGAAAATATAGTACATACACACAGAATCCTGCTTTTCCGAGAACAGCAATCAGTCTGCCCTACTACAGAATTATAACACACGTTAACCAAGCAGCGCTTACCTCTGCCCAGTCCTTCAGACAAGCTCAGAGAATACCTATTACTTCTCCCGCAATAAGCTTTAACGGTGAACCTTACGGATCCCTGGGACATAAGACCAGAGTTTCACAGATTACCTTCGCTACCATCCACACTCCTTTTATACCAGAAATATATCCCTAATAGTAACACATGACGATGTCACTGATTCCGAACCCAGACAATGTGACGTGCAACTTCAATTGTCACACGTTTCTCCTGCATACGTACAGGACCAACAATCCCGTCTTTCCCGAGAGCAGTATATACTTCCCTCTGCCCTACTACGGAACTACTACCAGCTCCCAAGTTCCAGAAGCACTACATAAAACTCAATACGACGACTCCAACATATAGTATTAGTACATATACCAACATCAATCAATAATCAATGAATCAAAAACCAATGTACAAGCAATCTAATCAGATCAAGACAATAATCAAAACCATCAAATTCTGCTACCAGGAAATTGGT
Organism: Triturus cristatus; assembly: GCF_964204655.1. Lineage (NCBI taxonomy): Eukaryota > Metazoa > Chordata > Amphibia > Caudata > Salamandridae > Triturus > Triturus cristatus. The sequence continues at coordinate 107,821,040 of NC_140579.1, read as the reverse complement.
GCAGATCAGGGCATACAAATTCTCCCTACTTCCACGGATAGAGTAATTTCACAGATACACGCACATGCACTCATCATACGCTTGGGCCCATTTCCCTAACATACACTCGGATAACTCTATCAGTGCCAACCATGGAGAGAGAAACCTCCTAAACACCCTGCATCTACAGTAAGGTCAATGCGACCAAATTGATTTTGTCCTGAGTCATGATATAAACAACAATAATTACATTAGAGTATTCAATAAACGACAAGAAATAACCACCAACACTGTATTTGAAATAATGGTACTTGATCTAAAATTAGTTCAAATGAAAGTCAACCAATAGCAAAATCATTATTCTCATAATTACCTATTCTAGCTAAATGTCATAAATGGGTCAGGACAGGTCTCTCAGTAGAAGTCTCCCGAGTCGCCGTCCTCACAGCATCGATCCTCACCAATGCAGGTTTGGGAAGAAGTGGCCTTAAAAATCCCGAATGCAATGACACGGACCCTCTCTAATCTAGTATATTTATAATAAAACTTACAAAATGATAGCAACAAATAAGTTCTAAATTTCCGTTGAGCCGCTGAGCAGAGCGAGCAGGAAAGGATGTAGCATCGCTACATTTGGAAAATCTCCGCTCAGAAAAATCACAAAAATAAAAAGACGGAAGAAGGAAACTCGAGTTTGCAAAATGTTACTTTTGTAAATAGTCTTCCTCGGAACCATAGCGAAACCACCACTGTAATCACAAAGTTCATTGTGGCTCTCTTTTCCTCCAAGGTTATTTGGATGTTTGCCTAGAGTCGCTGCCATCACAGAAACTTTCAAAACTCCAGCAGAAGCCATAGTCAGATGACTTTCAACAAGGCCTCTCGTCATCTCATATTCACTCAAGCACAGGCTGTAAACGGCAGCCATTTTTCTTAGGCCAAAACGAACCATCTTAATTGAAAGAAACACAAACAACGTTACTACATCATCGCAATGATTAAACAGTGTTAACCCCACTAATACCCTTATGTGTATGTAATTATCTAGCCTTTTGCAACACAGTAAAGCATTAATACACGTTATTTCAAAAGCGTTTTGTGCTTAAAACAAACAGCACTTAGCAACATTCATTTAATTAAACCTGCACATTATTATTAAGCAACATATATGCATTCCCACGTGTAATTTCTCTTGTTAATTGTGTTGGTTAGTCAGAATTTTCACACAAAACAAATAATTAATGATTACAAATTAGTATTTTAATTCTCTACATATAGACAAAACTTGAGCTTAAAAACCCGATAAATTTTCAACAGAAAACTCTGCTCCAGCACATACACATAAGGGTATTAGTAGGGGAATAACACTGTATAATCATTTCCGTGCAGTAATTATGTTTTGTGTTTATTTTACTTAAAGTTGACCATTGTGGCCTGCTATAAAATGGCCACCACCCGCAGCCTGCATTTGAGTTGATGGAAAATTTTACAAGAAGGCTTCGCGCTGCTTGTGACCTTGCCTGCGTGGTGAATCGAAAAGCCATGACCATGACGACAAATCTGGGACGGATGCCAGAAGAGCCCCTGAACATGAGATGTTGCCAAATCAAATACTGACTTTATGAACCCGTAATGATCCTATAAATGGGATACAATTTATCCAAAAGAGACATCCGTAGAAGTAACAAATTAGTTATGGAATCTTTATTTCTATTCATTTTTGAGACGATCAATACGTGTGAACTTTTCTTGGTGTATCAAGACGACATTATTTCCGCTGTTCATCCGTTTTTAATAACATGTTTGTAACATTTGGAATGTAACTTTTAGTATAAATATTAGTAGACTAGAGAGGTCTAGTGCCACTTCTTCCCGAACTGATGATCAGAGGTCCCGATGCTGACGGAGAGGACGGTGACTCTACATGACGGATAGAAACTCCATTTTGCTGAGGACCGGTTCTGACTTAGGATTCTGACTTTAGCCAGAATAGGTAAATATGAGAGAAATGAACTTGCATTTTAATTGGCTTTTCTTACAGTATATGCAGATCAGTTAGGTACAGGAAAGTGGTTTTTCCCCTTATACATGGCACGGATAGAGTGGTAGGATGAATGTTGGTGTAATGGGCCCCACCAGCGTGTGATGTGTGTGTGTGCGTGTGACTGCGAGATCACTCCGTCCGTGGAAGTAGAGGGGATTCGGAAGCTCTGATCTGCTCCAGTTTCTTGGTAGCAGAATGATGGTTAACTATTGTCTTGATCTGGTGAATTTGCGTGTACATAAGCTTATTGATTATTGATTGATGTTTGTACTAACACTGTATGTTGAAGTCGTATTCAGTTTTGTGTAGTGTGTACGGCTTCTGGGACGCAGGAAGTCGGTGACAGCTCCATAGTAGGGCAGAGGGAAGCGCTGCTCTCGGAAGAGGCGGGATTGTTAGCCCTGTATGCAAACAGGGGAAAACGTGTGACAATTGAAGTTGCGCGTCACATTGTCTGGGTTCAATGAGGTAGCATCGCCGTGTGTTGCCATTAGAAACGTATTTTCTGTGTGAAAGAAGTGTATATGATAGCGAAGGTTATCTGTGAAGTTCTGGTCTTAGGTATCAGGGATCCTTATGGCATTCCGTTAACGCTTAACACTGGGAAGGTAATAGGTACTCTCTGAGCTTGTTAGAAGGACAGAGCAGAGGTAAGCGCTGTTTTGTTAACGTGTGATATAATTCTGTAGTAGGACAGACTGTTCGCTGTTCTCGAGAAAGACAGAATTCTGTGTGAATGTACTACATTTTCTGGTATGAAAGTGCGTGAATGAGAAGGCATTCTGGTTAATTGTGAAACTCTTAGGAGCATTCCGGAGAAAACAGTTAATTGATGCTTGTTAGAAGGGTATAGTAGAGGGATGTGCTACTTTATCAACGGAAGTAACGATTCTGTAGTAGGGCAGAGGTAAGCGCTGCTCTCGGGAAAGACAGAATTCTGGTGGGAAAGGTCTTTTGCTGTTCTGTAGCTAGTGAAGCAGACAATGGAGATGTTTGTATGTTGTAACTAACAGACTTGTAGAGATTGAAACAAAGTCTACCGAGTAGTTTTGTAAAGGAGGGGTAGACGAGAGAGACAGGAGCAGAAGCTGCTGCAGCGACTGCTGACGTCAGGAAGACCGCGCTGTGATTGGACGGTGGGTTAGAACAGTGGAAGCACTGTGATTGGTGTGCTACTGTACGCCGCGCAAGGATTGGGAGACATACAGGGTGACGTAGACGCTCCAGGATTGGTGCGTTAGTGTGAGTCGCGCTGGGATTTGTGGACTGAGTTAGTGACGTAGACGCTCCAGGATTGGTGCGTTAGTGTGAGTCGCGCTGCAATTGGACAGGAGATCGTACAGTTGTAGAAAACACTAGAGGGTTGCGGAAAACAAGAAAATGTATTACCACGCTGAGGAAAAGAAGAAGAAATCCTTGTTTAGTAAAGTAAAAACATGGTTCGACAAGGATAAGGATATTGTAACTAGGGAAGGACAGTTACTTCCTCCAATAAGAACCCCCGCATCATTCATGGCTGCAAGGTATGGGTATCATACCTGTATTTGGTTAGATAACTGGGTAAAATATACCAGAGAGGATGGAGTTTTAGCTTTCCCAGAGCATGGCTCATTTAATCTGGCCATAATCAGGAACTTACGGGAAAGGATGATGGGCCAAGAGCCTCGGCCTAGGCCTACGCAATTTGAGGTATTGACAGAATGGGAAGATGAAGTGCATGAGCGAGAAAAGCAGAGGAGTGGAGGGAATTACCGGTACATGTTCGGGCGGAAATATGATCGCGAAACCCATCATGACCGGATGAGAAGATGGCGTGCCAGTATGACTGAGGGATTATATCCTATGAGAACAGACGAAGAGTCAGAAGGGAGAAAATGCACAGAAAAAGAACATAATATAGAACCGAGGAGATATGGGGCGAATGAGTCTGAAGATGATGTCTTAGATGACATGCTCTACAAAAGACCACCCCCGTATAGACGAGAGCCAGAAGTAGGAACAGCAGTGACCCCAATGAGAGACACCCTGCGGATTATTAAGACAGAGGGTACCACCCCTGGTTTGAAAAGCGGTTGTTCTCTGGTAGAAAGAGAAAGAGAGAGAGAAAGAGAGAGAGAAAGAGAGAGGGAAAGAGAAAAAGAGAGAGAAAGAGAAAGGGAGAATGAAGTTGAGGATGAGAGGACCGGAGAACTAGCAAGGACTACCTTTGAATTGACAGAGAAAATCAGGGAACTGACTAAAAATCTTGAGGCAGTTACGGTACCTGTGACAATAGGTCCAGTTATGCCGATTTTCGACAAGCAGAGGACGGGCAAAAGTGGTTTGACGGTTCCATATGTGGGCAATAGATTGATGGTTTCTCCAGAGCAGGCAGAAATGAGAGCAGAGGAACAACAGTGGAGAATGGGAGGAAATCAGTGGAGACATACCATATGTGGAGGAGAATTGAGTGTGCAGACTAACTCAAGTTTGAACTCAGGATGTATGGAAGGGAACAGAGGATCAATCCTAGAACCACAAAGGGTGTCTGAACCAGGGGGTGCAGAAAAATCTTTGGGGATAACTGCTGAGTATTTGAATGATTGGCTGAAGGCCTTGCAGAAGAAAGAAAAAGAATCCCAGGGAATTGATGTAGCTAGGATACGTATGGAGATGGAGGAGCTGATTGTAGGAACAATCCCTACAGAAACGCTGAAAAATTATCAGGAAGGGGAGATTTTATTCTTGTGTAAGAGCATCACTTGGAGAGCAAAGAACATACATGACAGGTTGAAAGGAATAGCCAGTGAAATGGGGATCGACATGGACAAGGTAAAAGCTTTACAAAAGCCTTACCGAGTGGATTTTACAGATAAAGACATTGAGAATCTGAACACTGCAGGCCGAACAGGGCAGATTAAGGAGATGATTGCTTTGTTGAGAAAATGGGGAGATGTGGAAAGATGGAAAGAAAGATGGTATAAAAAGCGAGAGGATGCAGCAGACAGAACTTACTCAACATTCCCTCTGAAAGAAAAAGAGAAAGCAATGACAGCCTACCCCATGAGGGAGATTCCAGGAGGTGGGTACGTACATGTCCCATGGACCAGACAAGATATTTTGTCATTTACAAATGATTTCCCTCGACTAAGGGAGAAACCCGTCGAGTGGTATAGACAGGTCGACAGATTTGTGAAGTTGTCAAAAGTGCTGTGGATCGACCTGAATTGTCTGTTTGATATAATTGTGCCAGCAGACCTGTGGGCTGAATGTAAAATAGTCATAGACTGGCCTACTAAAGAATACCCAAGAGATCCAAAGACAGGAGCTCCAGACCCAGAGGTTATGAAAAAGTACGAACAGGTTATGGTGTTCCTGAAAAATAAGATACCCCCCAAGGAAACAGACTGGGTAAAAATAGATCGAACACATCAGGAAGTGAAAGTATCAGTCCATGCTTACTATGAAAGACTAATACTGGCTTTCAAACAGTTCAGTGGAGAGGAACATCTGGGTGACAAGGATCTGAGCCATTTTCTATATAGATTTGTGTATGGCTTGCGACCTGAAATCAGTGAAATGATAAAAATCAGTGAAATGATAAGGCAGCATACTGTAGACTGGCAGAGCAAAAAGATTGATGAGATCCTGAGACATGCAAAATACTTCAGTGATGAAATTGAGGCAAAACAAAGGAAACTGAAGGAAAAGGCAATGTGGGCACAGGTGAAAGTTGCAGAAAGGCAGGAAGCTCAGTTGGTTGAACAAGCAAATAACCCAGGAAATAAACCTAGGTTTGGTACAGGAAAAGGGAGAGGCAATATCGAGGAAGCCAAGAAAAGATTCCCCTGCCACAACTGTGGAAAATTAGGGCACTAGAAATCCGAGTGTAAGAATCCACCATCTACTAATGATGACAATCCATCATTGAATTCACAGGTGCAGAGTGAGGGGTGTGGTCAGCATCAGCAACAGCAGAAGGCTGATAAGCAGCAGAATCAGGTGCCAAAACCACCCTTGCCACAGAGAAGAGGATCCCAGAAGTACAGTCAAGAGTCGGGGTTCTACGATGAAGAGCAGGTAATCAAGCCAAAACGCGCAAGCGCTGTATCTCAATATTGGATGAAGAATGAGGGAAGTGACTCTGAGGGAGAATTCTGACGGTGCCGAAGAGAGGAAGGAGAGTGCGTACTTGGCGCAACTCTAGAAATAGACCAGGCAGGACCATTTGTAGATGGGAAAATCAATGGTGAAAGTGTTACCCTTTTAGTTGACACAGGAGCTACGAGATCAACTGTCAGGTCAGCTGATATAAAGAATCTTCCTCTCTCGGATGAAGCAATCCAAGTAGTTGGTGTGTCCAACACGCAGATCAAAACTCAACTTACGGAACCAGTAAGAGTTAGAATAGGGAAATTTTCAGAAATGCACCGATTTGTGGTGTGTGATACTAGTCCTGTGAACTTGCTAGGTAGGGACCTGCGGTGCAAAATGAATTGCACTATTTTCTGTACTCCAGATGGAATAACTTTTGAAACACCAGATGAGGATGTCCTATACAGGATGACAATGGATAACAGGGAATGTGAGGCTATGGGAACATATGCTGTGTTTAATCCAGATGCATTACCCCCAGAATTGAAACAGACAGTAAAACCAGCGGTCTGGAATCGTAGTACTGGGGGGGTCACATCAGGGGGAGGATAGGTAGATGGGGGCACACTGACATGGGTTGAGGGAGGGAGAGGGTGGGGGGAGCCCAGGCGGGAAGGGTGACCTTTCTTATGCACAACTAGTTGCAATGTCATGTGTGACACTCTCCTGTGGCGGGCTGGGGCTGTTGTGGAATTGTATTGGGATGTTGGTACGAAAATAATTAAAAAAAAATGTTTCAAGAAAAAAAAAAAGCAGCGGTCTGGGATTTCACTGGAGAGGATGTGGGTCTGATGAGAAATGTAGATCCAGTAAAAATTTCCGTAAAAGAGGGAGTGATTTACCCAAACATTCCACAATACAGATTGACACCTGAAATAATTGAAGGAATAACACCCATAATTGAGAAAATGATTCAGCAGGGGGTGCTAAGGGAAATACTGAGCAGCCCATGTAATTCACCAATAATGGGACTGAAGAAACCCAATGGAAAGTTCAGAATAGTACAGGATTTGAGGAAAATTAACAAGATTGTTGTGTCATGTTGTCCCATTGTGCCAAATCCATCAGTAATTCTGTATCAGATTCCCCATGATGCAGAATGGTACACAGTAATTGATTTGTGTCATGCTTTCTTTTCAATCCCGTTGCATCACGCCAGCCAGCCGATTTTTTCATTTAGATTTGGAGAGAGGATTTTGGCATGGTGCCGAATCCCACAGGGGTATACAGAGAGCCCTTCGATATTTCATCAATTGCTGAAGAAATCTCTGGAGAGTCTAACAATGCCTGAAAATTCAGTTTTGGTCCAATACATTGATGACCTGCTTGTGGCATCAAAAACACGTGAAGCCTGTGAAGTAGACACTATTGCTTTACTGAACCATTTGGCAGATGGAGGATTAAAAGTGTCTCCAGCTAAATTGCAATTCTGCAAGAAAGAAGTCCAGTATTTGGGACATAATATTGAGAAAGGCCTGAGAAAAGTGACCATTGACAGGATTAAAATTATCAGAGGGATGAGAGCTCCAATGACACAAAGAGAAGTAAGAATGTTCCTGGGAATGGTTGGTTACTGTCGTCAGTGGATAAGTAATGTTTCCCTGATTGCCAAGCCCTTGATTAAATTGACAAAAAGTGAGGTGAAAGACCCATTAGAATTAAACCCAGAACAAATGGCAGCATTTAAAGAGCTAAAGAACAGGCTATGTGAAGCTCCTGCCCTAGGAATGCCAGATTATGAAAAGGAATTTGAGCTGTACTGTAGTGAGAGAAATAGATGTGCACTTTCAGTGTTAATCCAGAAACATGGACGTCTGAGGAGGCCAATTGCTTACTTCTCAGCAACACTTGACCCAGTAGCAGTAGGTTTACCAGGTTGCCTGAAAGCAGTAGCTGCTACCTGCAAAAGTCTGGAACAAAGTGAGGGAATCATAATGGGATACCCTGTACGGGTATTCGTACCTCATGATGTGGCAATCCTTTTAACAAGGAGCCGGACCCAGTTCATGTCTCATAGTCGGCTGACTAAATATGAGAAGGTCATTCTTGGTGCAACAAATGTGAGCCTGGAGAGATGTGTGAATGTAAATCCAGCGACACTGTTGCCTGATGCTGAATGTGTGGGAGTGAGGAATGAGGTTGATCATGACTGTCTGGATGTGCTTGATTACTGTACAAAACCAAGACCAGACATAAGAGATCTGCCACTGCCTGAGAGTGATCATGTGTTGTTTGTGGATGGATCTTGCTTGAGAACGGATGAAGGAACACTGAGTGCTGCATATGCTGTATGTACAGTTTCAAGAGTTGTCGAAGCATCACCTTTGAAGGGAGTTAAATCCGCTCAGGTGGCAGAATTGGTGGCACTAACAAAAGCCTGCAAGATTGGAAGAAATGTGAGAGTGACTGTGATGACTGACAGCCAGTATGGCTTTGGAGTTGTCCATGATTTTGGCCAGCTACAAAGAGGTTTCCTGACCTCAAGTGGAACTCCCATAAAGAATGCTGAAGTGGTTGGAAAATTGCTAGAGGCAATACAGCTGCCTAAAGAACTAGCAGTCGTGAAATGTGCTGCTCATGGTCAAGGTGATGATTTTGTCACCGGTGGTAACAAATTTGCCAATGACATTGCACAATATTGTGCAAGGAATAATCATTCTATTAATCGGAGCAAAGAAAGAGAAATGTCTTCTTGTTCCTTAATGTTTACTAATGAGGTGGGAACATGGGAGGAAGTAAAACAGCTGCAGGATGAGGCAGGAGATGAGGAAATGAAAGATTGGGTGAAAGCAGGTTGTACGCCAAGAGAAAAGGATCATGTGTGGGTCTATAGGGATGGAAGACCAGTCATGCCCCATAGCATGTTGTCAACAATAGCAAGGATGTATCATGGCCAAGGACACCTGGGGAGGGATGCTATGATAAGGGCCTTTAAGCAGACATGGTATAGTCCAAAATTCAGGCTGATAGCAGAGAGTCTCTGTCAGAGATGTCTGATATGTCAGCAATTCAATCCTGGAAAGAAAACAGTGGTGAGCCTAGGAACAATAGGCAGGAAAGGAGGACCCTCCACAACAATGCAGATAGATTTCATTGAAATGCCCCAAGTCAACAGATTCAGGTATGTCCTGGTGGTGGTCTGTTTGTTCTCCAGGTGGGTGGAGGCCTATCCAACAAGAAGAAATGATGGGATAACAGTGGCTAAGTTACTGTTAAGAGAGTTCATCCCAAGGTATGGGTTCCTAGTAACTATTGAATCAGACAGAGAAGGACATTTTTATAATGAAATCATGGGTTTGATCTGTGAAGCATTGAGTGTACAGCAGAAACTACATTGTGCTTACCGACCAGAGGCTTCTGGTGTGGTTGAACAAATGAATAGTACTATTAAAAACAGAATTGGCAAAATGTGCCTAGCCACAGGAATGAAATGGCCCGATGTCTTGCCTCTAGTCCTGATGACTATTAGGTCTTCTCCAGACAGAACAACAGGTTTGAGTCCACATGAAATTATCATGGGACGTGCTATGAGACATGCATTTGTACCAGTCAACAAGCTGATGACTATAACTGATGACATGATTTTGGATTACTGTAAGGGCCTGGCTGACGCAGTTCATTCTGTGTTTCACCAGGTTGGAGAAGACGCCACCACACTTGAAAAGAAACCAGCCCATGATCTGAGCCCAGGGGACTGGGTAAGGATAAAAGTCCACAGAAGAAGGAATTGCCTGGTTCCAAGGTGGGGAAGGCCAAGACAAGTCATTCTGACCACAACAACTGCTGTGAAGTGTGCTGGAGTGAACAACTGGATACATGCAAGTCACACATTGAGAGTTCCAAATCCAAGAGACGGCACTGGAAAAGAATACTTTGAAGAATCAGATTCTAGTGATGATGCAGATAGTGAGGCAGTAAGGAGAAAAAAGAATCCTGAAAGTGGGGAAAGTGAGTCAAGAGAAATCTTCATCCCACCAGAAGAAGTTCTAAAAAGAACATTGCAAACTCCTGAGACAAGTCCAGAATCTGAAGAAGTGCCTGAAGTTCCAACTGACAGTGACTAACACAAAAAGAAAGGAAGAAAAGAAAAGAACATCCCAACAGCGGTAACACCTGAATCAGATGAGATAAATGAACAAGATCCACCTGAGATAACTCTTGAAGAAGAAGGGACAGGAAAGGAAAGAGAGGGACAGATTGCGGAAAAACCCCGAGGAGGTGTAGGGAACATCAACAACAAGCTAGGTGAAGGGACAAGTAGACAGCAAGAAGATTGCGTGTCGGAGATCCGAGGAGGGACAGAAGTAGGGAAATCTCAATTGGTGGGAAAAGAGACTGTTGGAGAAAAGGAAGCAGTTGGAAAAGAGAAAACTGTTGATGAACAAGAAGCAACTGAGACAGAATCTGATGAAAGTGAAAATGAGATACATGAAGGACGAGTTCTGAGAAAGAGAACTTGGATTGGGGAAAGAAACAATAAAGAAGGAAGACAAAAGAGAAATGCTAAAGGAGATCTTTGGCCCAACAAGATAAAGAGACTGAGGTATAGACTGACACGAGTTAACTCTTCGAAAGCTGAACAAGTGAACGAAGTGTCAAGTCAAAATCCAACAAAGGAAGAGGAAACAAAGTTATCTGAAGGAACTAAAAGAATCAGAAAACCAAACCAGAAGTATAAGTCACCAGAATGGACATATGTGGCACTGCCTGAACAAGGAGAAGAGGCAGACAGTCAAGGGAGTCTAGAGGAGGCTTTGCTGAAAGTGGTTGCTGAAGAAGAAGCTGTGGGAATCCTGAGAGTTATCTTGTCCGACATTGGAGAAGAGACGGATGTTCAGGACCTAATACAGTTTGATGATGATGAGGAAACAGTGAAAAGTGATGAAAATCCAAATTGAATAGATTCAAAAGAAGAAAGTGAAGAAGTAAAATTAAGAACTAATAGATTGTAATAATCTGGTGGGTACTTGCTGCCCTGAAGAGTTCGGTAGTGGAGTAGAAGAGGCTAAGTCAAAAGACACGGTCAAATTAACAAGATGGCTAACACTGAGAATAATCAAAGTAGATGTACCTTCTTGAAAAGATGGTGCAAGATGTGCTGCTGCTGTACATGATTGTTAATGCTGCTTTGGAGCGTGCTTGCTCTACTGATCTCTTTTAGAGTAACAATAGACACTTTAGAAGGACATACTGAGAACAGAACTAACATAGGGAAGAGTACACAGAAGATAGTTCCAACTAGAACTAGCAATGTACATATACATAAGGATAGGTCAATTAATGATTTTTCTAGCAATGTTTTTTCTAAATTGTTGTATGAATACGTAAAGACAATGGAATTAAGGGATTGCTACGTTTGTATGCAATTACCTGCCTCTGTTTCGAAAGGAGTGACTTATCATCGTCTTCCGGCTACGTATGGAATTTCATGTAGTGTGTTGATTAGTATATTTTATCAATTAGGGAAATTAGATTATAATATGTCTAACATAGATAATATTCTTGGGCAACTGCCTATGAATAAAGAACTGAATCCTGCTAAAGAAGCTAACACTTTAGGTGAGATTTTTATAGAAACTAAAGAATTAACCTTAGAATATGTTTTTAAAAACAATTTAACATGCAGTTTGAAAGGAGAAGAGAAGAATTTTCTAGACATGGTTGAGAGAAGAAGGTTGAACATGCACAAGAAAGCAGAAGGGCATAAAATGAGTGAAACAATGTGGGACACTGAGAAAGAAAAGGAATTGAAAGATGGAGCCAGTCCAACAATGGCTATAGATGCACCACAGAAAGGCAAATTGTGCATTACCAGAAAGAGATCCCAGTATGATTATTATTTCATAGGGACTAGTGAGTGCCATGATACATACTTTATTGCAAACGGATGGGGTTTTAGAGGAGGAGAGGATCCCGTGTTTCCGGGAGTGTTTTATATTTGTGGGAACAAGGCTTATTACCGTTTGCCTGACCATTGGTTTGGCACGTGCTATGTTGGCCTGGTCTTTCCAAAGATTTTTTCACATGGATAGAGTAGACAATGCTGAACAAACTAATCCATTAACACGCTATAGAAGAGAAACATGGACAGAAATTGTAGGAGATATTTTTGGAGCTTTGATACCAGCAGTGGGAATTTCTTTGAATGCCTTTGGCATTCGGAAGCTGTCAACAATAGTGGATCGCTTGTCAGCAAGCACCGCTGGAGGCTTTCTTTTGGTAAATACTGAAATGGTTGCTTTACGCGCCATGGCAATGCAAAATCGACTTACCCTTGACATTCTTTTGGCAAAAGAGGGTGGAGTCTGTGGAATGCTGAAAGTTCAACATTGTTGCACTTACATTCCTGACGAAAGCAAAGATCTAAAAATCTATATCAAAAATATTACTGATTTGCATGAAGAATTAGTACCACTGGAAGCTGAAAGTATCTGGACTAAAATGGCTAATAAGATGATTGCTATTAAGAACTTTATAGCTAAAATAGGTAGTACTATTTTTGGTAAGGTATTATTTCCATTAACATGTGTAATTGTTGCATTATTGATTCTTAGACTAGGGTGTATGTGTTGTAGATATAGAAGAAATAAAAAGAAAATTATAAAGCAAGAAAATGTTAAAAAGAGACAAAAGAAACCAGAAAGAGATCTACAAGAAATAGAATCAGAAGAGTTAAGAGAAAGCATGTATATAGAAACTAAAAAGAAGGATGAGATGGAGACAAGGGTTTAAAAACAAACAAGAAGACATTTTGAATTTCTTTAAAAAAGGGGAAATGAAATTGATTTTTGGGGTTTTGATTTTTGTGGTGATAAGATATCACCAAAGGGGGGATTGATGGAGCAGGGTTTTTACTTTAAAACCAAATACCTGTTTCATTTTCGCATGTTATAATTAAAAGTACTACTGATTAATTAATAACTATTAAAATGTGTCATGTTAAGTCTAATCAAACCTTATTACCAGAAGAATTACACGTGGGAATGCTATTGCATGGCTAAAATAATAAGTGAACTAAGTTGGTGAGCAAACTGACAGAAATAGATGTTGCTTATATGATGTTATTGTGTTTTATGCTTATAATTAATATGCATTAATGGCTTTTGATGTCGCAAATGGCTAGATAAGTACATACACATAAGGGTATTAGTAGGGGAATAACACTGTATAATCATTTCCGTGCAGTAATTATGTTTTGTGTTTATTTTACTTAAAGTTGACCATTGTGGCCTGCTATAAAATGGCCACCACCCGCAGCCTGCATTTGAGTTGATGGAAAATTTTACAAGAAGGCTTCGCGCTGCTTGTGACCTTGCCTGCGTGGTGAACCGAAAAGCCATGACCATGACGACAAATCTGGGACGGATGTCAGAAGAGCCCCTGAACATGAGATGTTGCCAAATCAAATACTGACTTTATGAACCCGTAATGATCCTATAAATGGGATACAATTTATCCAAAAGAGACATCCGTAGAAGTAACAAATTAGTTATGGAATCTTTATTTCTATTCATTTTTGAGACGATCAATACGTGTGAACTTTTCTTGGTGTATCAAGACAACATTATTTCCGCTGTTCATCCGTTTTTAATAACATGTTTGTAACATTTGGAATGTAACTTTTAGTATAAATATTAGTAGACTAGAGAGGTCTAGTGCCACTTCTTCCCGAACTGATGATCAGAGGTCCCGATGCTGACGTAGAGGACGGTGACTCTACATGACGGATAGAAACTCCATTTTGCTGAGGACCGGTTCTGACTTAGGATTCTGACTTTAGCCAGAATAGGTAAATAGGAGAGAAATGAACTTGCATTTTAATTGGCTTTTCTTACAAATTTAGATAAACGATATTCTGTTTGAATTACTGTGTCGGGTGGTTATTTTATTGTCATGTTTTATTGAATATAGAGAATATTATAATGTTGGTTTTTCACTAGATTTAAAAGCAACTAGTTGATGCCATTGACCTCAAGGTATATGCAGATCAGTTAGGTACAGGAAAGTGTTTTTTCCCCTTATACATGGCACGGATAGAGTGGTAGGATGAACATTGGTGTAATGGGCCCCACCAGCGTGTGATGTGTGTGTGTGCGTGTGACTGCGAGATCACTCCGTCCGTGGAAGTAGAGGGGATTCGGAAGCTCTGATCTGCTCCACCACTACGCAGAATTTTGCAAAACAACTGTGGAAAACGAGCGCACAACCTAAGGTACCGTGTGCCCGGGACTGGGGTCCCTCGTGCTTGGGCAGGCTCCCCGATCTCCCCGGCCTGGCTGCGTTGAGAAGCAGGGACCGACCCGGGCCTCCTGAGTTTCGGTCAGGGCCTGGGAGCCCACGTCCTGCGGCTTGCCAAGTGTCCATCTGCCCGGGACAAGGGTCCCTGGTGCAGAGCCCCGGAGCCCTGCAAGGGCAGGCGGGAGCCCTTCCGCTAAGGCGCGGTGCGGGTAGGTGGGAGTCTTTTTGGTCCCGGCCATCTGGTCGCACCTTTCCCTCGGCCATCTGGTCGCACGCAATGCTTTGCAATGGGGCGACCAGATGGCCGGGCTGGCCTGGAAGTCCCGATGAGGGTCCATTTGCCTCCTGGATCCCAGTCAGGGCTCCAGGAGGTCGGGCGCGTCCGCGCCTAGGGTCTGGGACGGGCTCCATGGGTCCCCGGGCGTCCGGACCCCGGGAGCTCCTGTGGGCCTCCCATGCCTGAGGCCCAGCGAGGCTCTCCGAGCCCCCCCCCCGAGCCCTGCAGCCTCGGAGCCCTGGAGCCCTGCAGCCCCAGAGCCCTTCAGCCCCGGAGCCCTGCAGACCCGGAGCCCTGCAGTCCCGGAGCCCTGCAGTCCCGGAGCCGTGCAGCCCCAAGCCCTGCAGCCCCCGAACCCTGCAGCCCTGTAGCCCCCGAGCCCTGCAGTCCCCCGAGCCCTGCAGTCCCCGTGCCCTGCAGCCCCGAGCCCTGCAAGGGCAGGCGGGAGCCCTCCCGCTATGGCTCGGTGCGGGTAGATGGGAGTCCTTTCGGTCCCGGCCATCTGGTCGCACCTTTCCCTCAGCCATCTGGTTGCACGCAATGCTTTCCAATGGGGCTGGGCTGCCCTGGAAGTCCCGATGGGGGCTCAATCGCCTCCCCGATCCCAGTCAGGGCTCCAGGAGGTCGGGCGCGTCCGCGCCTAGGGTCCCCTCCGTCACTCGGAGCGCGCGGGTTACAAAAAAGGTGGGTAGCCTTCCTCCGGATTAGTAGGGGCAGGGTATGCCGGAACACCCCTCCGGGGCTGGTGGTTCTTTGCCGGGGACCAGATGGGCTATGCCCGGGCAACATCCTCCCAGGCGTCCGGGGCTCCCTCCTCCGGCCCGCGGCATGGCAAAGTGCCCGGGATGGGCTCCTCGGGTCCCGGGCAGTCCTCCCCCAGGTACCCGGGCCAGAGAGCTCCGGTGGTCCTCCAAGTGCCTGAGGCCCAGCTGGGGTCCCCGAACCCCCGGGAAGCAGAGGCCCCCGAGCCCTGCGTGGGTGGGCAGGCGGGAGCCCTACCGCTACGGCTCGGCTCGGGCAGACTGGAGTCTTTTCAGGTGCCGGCCATCTGGTCGCACCTTTCCCCTCGACCATCTGGTCGTGCGCAATGCTTTCCAATGAGGCGACCAGATGGCCGGATCGACCTGGAAGTCCCGATGAGGGTCCATTTGCCTCCCGGATCCCAGTCAGGGCTCCAGGAGGCTGGGCGCGTTTGCCCCTAGGGTCCCCGTCAATCGGAGCGCGCGGGTTACCAGAAAGGGGGTAGCCTTCCTCCGGATTACTAGGGACAGGGTACTTTTGGGACCCCTCTCGGCGTAGCGGTCCTCAGCCGCCAGCTGGACAGGCCAGGCCAGGATGCCGCCCCAGCCCTGGGTCTGTCCCGGGTCCTGCCGCGTGGCAGGCTGCCCCGAATGAGACCCGGCAGGCCTCCCCCTGCTGGGCTGGGTCCAGGGGCCCCTGGGAGGGAGGCCTCCCCACCCCAGGCTCCATACTCAGTCCTGCCGCGTGGCAGGGTGCCCGAACGAGTTCCCGCGGGCTCCGTACTGGGTCCTGCCGCGTGGCAGGGTGCCCTAGATGGGGTCCGGCGGGCCCAGGGAGGCTTCCCCTGTGCCTCCGGACCCGGGAGCCCCGACTGAGTCCAGGGGCCTGCCGGGCCCCGGGTGGGGGCCTCTGGCTATGGGCCCCATCCCCCGGCCTGCAGCACTGCCAAAGGTCCGGGACGGGGTTCCGTTGTGGAGGGGGTGCCTCCCCTTGCTTGGCTGGGTTCAGGAGCTCAAGCCGGGCCCCTGAGGGCCCCGGGGAGGGTGGCCTCCCCACCCGGGCTCCGTCCTGGGTCCTGCTGTGTGGCAGGGTGCCCGGGACGGGGTCCGGCGGGCCCGGGGAGGGCTTCCCTGCGCCTCCGGATGTGAGAAGTTGGCCTGATATATGATGTCACTAGTTCTAGTGTACACCTTGTATCAGTCCAAACAACCCTTATGGTGATTGGTTGTAAAGTCAACCTTATAGACCAGCTATCCTAGTGGTAGCATGGACAAGAGCAGTCTTAGGCTAAACTCTGTATGGCATGTGAAGCCAGCTGATATACCATTTGCAATCCCTTGAATACCAAATTAAAAGACACCACAACAGATATGTTATAAAAATAGAATGTATTTATTCTTGTCAAAATACCCTCAGCACTCTTTATGAGATTCGAGGTAAGTACAACACAGTCTTATTTAAGCATACATAAGTCACACAGGTAAGTAATACAGTTAGGCCCTAGGGGCCACGCAAACCATATACTAAGTAAGTGGTATAAGAACCACTGTCACGAACACAGGTTAGGCCTAGGCCTAGGGAATCGCTGGCGCTACACTATCCTATCAGTTGCTAGGCAGTGGGAGGCCCACGGGATTCAGGTGCAGAGTGGAAACACTCACGCGTAATGCGTTAAAGTCGATAGAAATAGTAGTATTTAGAAATTAAGAGTTTTAGGACACTTCGGAAGGAACTAGGAGTTAGAAACTTGGAAACTAGACACTAGGATAGTCAATACCCTTGTGAGCACCGGAGTACTCAAGTTACCTAGCCCACGGGCTGCGGGTGCATAGGTGTGAACTTGTGTCGGGTTTCGTCGTCGACTCCTATGGATGCCTGAAGAAAGTTGCTGACAGGCAGTCAGTGAAGAGTGTCCGGTGGATTCCAAGGATGGAATCAGGAAGGAGGATACCTGCAAGCAGAGGGGACAGAGTCTAGGTCACCAGCCAGGAGCCGGGAAGGAACCAGGAAGGAACCAGGCGATGTCGTGAAGATGCAGGTGAAGAGGTGAAGCTTGTCGCAGCAGCGACGGGTACCAGGAGGCGTCGAGGATGACCAGAACCAGGAGTTGAGCTGTCCCACGAGGGCTCTTGCAGTCGGCGGCGTTGATGTCGAGTTGGGACACAACAAGCCTTGGCAAGCGCAACCCACGCAGAATGAGGGATTCGCTTCTGTTGCAGACCAGGAAGATCTGAGGTGCTTCTCTTTTGCAGGGAAGCAAGGGCCAGTCTGGAGGAGCCAAACCAGCGGTGGAAAGTTACAGGTTTGTCGTCACAGAGGTCACTAGCCAACGGGCAAGCAACCGGACCGACGCGTCGAGCAGGAAAATGCAGAAGGGCCCCATGCAGAACTCATGGAGTGTGGAGGGCTGATCTTCGGTGCAGATGGTGCTCGGGGTTGGGGCTTCTCAATCCCCAGAGCACAACTTCAAGGATGCCTCAGAAGCTGCGCTGGAAGCAAGTCGCTAATTTTCCCAGGTAGCCGGTCCCTCGTCACCTCCACGGATCTCAGCTTTGCTGTGGATGTGGATCAGGGTCGGAGAAGTCTGGAAGTCAAGGCGCTGGTCAGGCTCTGCAGTCGGTTCCTCGTAGAACGTTGAGCAAAGCAAACGGCAGGTCGCTTGATGGTGCCTGTTTGCACAGGGTGGTCACTCCTTGGCCACAAGGGAGATTCTTCAGTCTTCTTCCGTAGTCGAATGTCGAAGGTCCAGAGTTTCTGTTCAAGATTCAGTTATCAGGATAATCCAAAGTCCTAGGGACTCAGCTCCCACTCTTATACTAATCTGGGGGGCTGGGTTACCTGCTAGGTCCCTCCTATGGGTGAGACCAGGGAGGGGGGTGGTTACACCCCCTTCCCTTTGTCCAGTTTTGCGCCAGGACTGGGGCTGGAGTGCCCCAGCACCGGTTTGAACTAGACTATGCATGGGACACCTTGTGTGCCCCAGGCAGTGTCTCGTTTCATTCATCCCTCCCTGCCCCAATACAATAAGGCCTGTCTAGGGTGGTGCTAGCACCTCCCAAGGCAGGAAACCTATTGTCCAAGCCTCCCTCGCTGGAAGGATTCCCAGGAGCAGGAGGTCAGACTCGTGTCTGTGGCAGCAGCGTCCATTTTGTGACGCTGGGGCTCTGGTTAACTTTAACCGGGTAGTAGGTCTTCAACATGTCTTCTCCTTCTAGAAGGGAGGAATACTATCCTCACCGCCAGAAATGGTGTGGGGGTAATATTCCAAAGTGTTAGACACCTTACACGACATGTTTTGATAAAGCCAAACCATAGTTACCATAACCGCGAGGATTATAAGGCACTTTAGGAGTATATGGTAGGCGATATCATAGAACAGCTATAAGGACATGGTTCCGAAAGCTGCAGACAGGCTCAGCTCATGCTAGAGCACCATCTCACATGTTACCAAGCACTCTGCCTTCAGGATTGTTAAGGTCTGCCATAGGAGTGACTGATAGGTTACCCATGTGTCTATATATAAGGTATAGGAATACTACACCTAAGCAAGGGGTGATTACATGACCTTGCCCCAGCTGAGTGATCAGCCAGTTGTGTCATAATGGAAGGCCAGCCAGGGGTGGCATAATACATGCTGCAGCCCCTGGTAGGTCTAGGGTACACCTATGCCCTGGGTACCTAAGGTACACTGTACAGGGTCCAAAAAGGTGATCCTTACCAATTGGGTTATGTACCTAAAGTACATAGTGTGAATTTAGAGAGAGAACAGCTGGGCTGTGGGTCTGATTAGCAGGCCCACAGCCACATCTAAGTCGAAAGCCAGTGAAGCAAAAGCAAAAAGTGGGGGTGAACATAGAAAGCAGACCATACTCTCCTACACAACCCCCCCCCCCCAAACTTAGGGACATTAAACTAACCTTGACCAGTTGAGTCTTCATGTTCTAAGTGGAAATATCTGGAGAGTACATCTGCATTGGCATGGTCAGTCCCAGGTCTATGTTCCACTGTGAAGTCCATCCCCTGTAGGGAAATGGACCACCTAAGAAGTTTGGGATTTTCACCCTTCATCTGATTTAGCCACAAGAGGGGCTTATGGTCTGTCTGAATCTTGAAGTGAGTGCCAAACAGGTATGGCCTCAGCTTCTTCAGGGCCCAAACCACAGCAAAGGCCTCCCTCTCAATAGCTGACCAACGTTTCTCTCTAGGGGTCAGCCTTCTACTAATAAAAGCAATGGGCTGGTCTTGACCATCTATATTCAGTTGTGAAAGAACAGCTCCCACACCCAACTCAGAAGCATCTGTCTGGACAATGAACTCTTTGGAGTAGTCTGGACTTTTCAGAATAGGTGCTGTGCACATGGCCTGCTTCAGGTCATCAAATGCTTTCTGACAGCTTACTGTCCACTGAACTTTCTTTGGCATCTTCTTAGAGGTCAAGTCATTAAGTGGTGTCACAATGGACCCATAGTTCTTAACAAACTTTCTGTAGTACCCAGCCAAGCCCAAGAAAGCTCTGACCTGAGTGGGTAATTGGAGGAGTTCAGTTCTTTATGTTCTGGATCTTGCTCTCCAGTGGTTGAACCTGCCCCCACCTACTAGGTGGCCCAGGTACACAACCTTGCTCTGCCCTATCTGGCACTTAGTGGCCTTGATAGTGAGGCCTGCCTTTTGCAGGGCCTCCAAAACATTCCTCAGGTGGACCAGGTGATCCTCCCAGGTGGAGCTAAAGACAGCAATATCATCAAGATAAGCTGCACAGTAGTCATCCAGACCTGTAAGGACTTGATTCACCAACCTTTGGAAAGTGGCAGGTGCATTCTTCAAACCAAAGGGCATTACCACAAATTGATAATGTCCTCCTGCGGTCGAGAAAGCAGTTTTGGCCTTTGCATTCTCAGCTAGTCTGATTTGCCAGTAGCCTGCTGTCAGGTCAAATGTACTCAAAAACTTGGCAGCTGCCAATCTGTCAATGAGCTCATCTGCCCTAGGTATTGGGTGGGCATCTGTCCTAGTGACAGCATTGAGATCTCTGTAATCCACGCAAAACCTCATCTCTCTCTTACCATCTAGGGTGTGAGGTTTTGGCACAAGAACTACAGGACTAGCCCAAGGGCTCTCTGAAGGTTCAATGACTCCCAGCTCCAACATCTTTTGTACCTCAATCTTTATGCAGTCCCTGACATGGTCAGGTTGCCTGTAGATCTTACTCTTCACAGGCAGACTGTCACCAGTGTCCACCTCATGGGTGCACCAGTTTGTCTGACTCGGGGTCAGAGAGAACATATGTCTGTAGGCCTGCAGAACTAGTCTGCAGTCCTGTTGCTGATGGTCAGTAAGGCTGTCAGAAAAGACCACACCATCAACTGAACCATCATCAGGGTTCTGAGTCAGCAGGTCTGGGAGAGGGTCACTCTCTTCCTCCTGTCCCTCATCTGTAGCCATGAGTAAGCCCATGCCTGCCATGTCAACATATGCCTTTAACCTGTTGACATGAAGCATCCCGTGGGGGCTTCTGGGAGTCCCAAGGTCCACCAAGTAGGTGACTTCTCCCTTCTGTTCAACAATAGTGTGGGGTCCAGACCATTTGTCCTGGAGTGCTGCTGGGGCCACTGGCTCCAACACCCACACTTTCTGTCCTGGCTGGTACACAGTCAGCACAGCCTTTTGGTCATGCCAAGCTTTTTGGAGTTCTTGGCTTGCATCAAGGTTTTTAGAAGCCTTCTTCATATACTCTGCCATCCTGGAGCGGAGGCCAAGTACATAATCCACTATGTCCAGTTTGAGTTGTCTGAGAGGTCTCTCCCATCCTTCCCTTACTAAACACAGGGGTCCCCTTTCAGCATGCCCAAACAAAAGCTCAAAAGGGCTGTAGCCAACCCCCTTTTGTGGGACCTCTCTGTAAGCAAACAGAAGCCAGGGTAAAAGGATGTCCCATCTTCGCCTAAGCTTGTCTGGTAAACCTTTTATCATCCCTTTTAGGGTCTTGTTGAATCTCTCCACAAGCCCATTGCACTGTGGGTGATAGGGTGTAGTGAATTTGTAGTTAACACCACACTCCTTCCACATTGCAGTCAAATATCCTGACATGAAGTTGGCACCTCTGTCAGAAATAACCTCCTTTGGAAAGCCCACTCTGGAGAATACTCCAAGTAGGGCCCTTGCCACAACAGGAGCTGATGTGGTCCTTAGGGGTATAGCTTCTGGATATCTGGTGGCATGGTCCACTATCACCAGTATGAATCTGTGCCCAGATGCTGTTTGGGGGTCCATTGGTCCTACAATGTCTATCCCCACTCTCTCAAAGGGGACCCCCACCACAGGTAGTGGTATGAGGGGGGCCTTTGTGGTGCCACCTGATTTGCCACTGGCTTGGCAGGTGACACAGGAGCGACAAAACTCCTTGGTATCTTCTGACATGTGAGGCCAGTGAAAGTGAGGGACAAGTCTGTCCCAGGTCTTATTCTGGTCTAAGTGTCCTGCAAGGGGAATATCATGGGCCAAGGTAAGAAGGAAGCCTCTGAAACTCAATGGTATGACCAACCTCCTGGATGCACCAGGCTTGGGGTCTCTAGCCTCTGAGTACAGTAGCCCTTCATCCCAATACACTCTATGGGTACCTTGAGCATTCCCTGCAGCCTCAGCAGCAGCCTGCTGTCTGAGGGGTTCAAGAGAAGGACAGTCTAATTGTGCCTGCCTCAGATCTGCCCTTGAAGGTCGCCCTGTCCCAAGAAACTCAACCTGGTCAGGTTCCAGTTCTTCTAGGACAGTTCCTTCAGGGCTCTCAGAATCATCCTCCTGTGAGGGCTGACTCTCTACCCGAGGCAGGGGGGAAGGCACAGCCTTAACCCTCCTGCTCTTTCTCTTGGGTTGTGTCTGGTCCATTGTCCCAGGATCCAGCACTTGTTCAGTGTTGCACTTTTTGGCCTGTGACCTGGTCACAGCAAGGACAT
Source organism: Triturus cristatus (assembly GCF_964204655.1). Lineage (NCBI taxonomy): Eukaryota > Metazoa > Chordata > Amphibia > Caudata > Salamandridae > Triturus > Triturus cristatus. Next base: position 107,798,677 of record NC_140579.1, on the reverse strand, counting down.
GTGCATCTATTCCCAGCATTTCTGCATGGGTCCTATACTCCACTTCAGCCCACACTGAAGTTTCAAGGTCATTTCCCAACAGACATTCTACAGGGAGATCTGAACTCACCACAACTTTCTTGTGGCCAGTTACCCCTCCCCAGGAGAAGTTAACAATTGCCACACTATGGGAGGTAGTGGCATTGCTAGCGTTGGTCACTAGGTAGCTCTCACCTAGCATGATCTGTCCAGGGTCCACAAAGGCAGGTGTCACCATTGTGACACTGGCACCTGTGTCCCTGTAGGCCTGAGCCATTCTTTGGTTGATCAAAGGAGTCTGTCTGTACTTGCCCAGGTTACTGGGACCCACAGTAGAGGACAAAGCTATGTCCCCATCACAGATCAGAACAGCCTGAGTGGGTATTCTGACTAGGCCAGAATCCACTTCAGTTCCCAGGGTTAACCCTATTACACCCTTTTGCTGGGAACCACCACTTACAGCTGGACTAGGGGGTACAGTTGCCTTAGGGGCAATGGTGGTTGGGGGCTTGTCCTTTTTGGTGTACTCAGTAAACTAATGTGAATTTGACTTACAATAGTTACACCAAGGTTTCTTTTGGCCATCTTTCTTTTTATCCTTTTTGGGACCACCCTCCCCCTGAGCCTTTTGGGGGCCTGGTGAAGACTTCTGGTCTTTTGATTTCTGCTCATTACCCTTCTGGTCTGCCTTTTTCTGATCATCGCCCTGGTTCTGGTTTTTCTGCTTAACTCTAGTCCTGACCCACCTATCTGCCTTCTTTCCCAATTCCTGGGGAGAAGTTAGGTCAGAGTCAATCAAGTGTTGATGCAGCAGCTGGTTTTGACAGTTGTTAAGGATTTGTTCTCTCATGATCAAATTATACAATCCTGTATAGTCCTTAACCTTACTACCCAATAACCAGCCTTCCAAAGCCTTAGTGGCACAATCTACAAAGTCAGTCCAGTCCTGAGTCTGTGTCTTCTGGGTATCCCTGAACAACAACCTGTATTGTTCAGTGGTTAGGCCAAACCCATCAATCAGAGCACTCTTCAGGACAGTGTAATTGTCAGCATCCTCATCACTAACTGTGAGGAGCTTGTCTCTACCTTTCTCAGAGAAGGAGAGCCACAAGATAGCTGCCCACTGACTTTGGGGTACCTGCTGTACTTTGCAAGCTCTCTCCAAAGCAGTTATCCATTTGTGGATGTCATCCCCACACTTGTAGGGAGGGACAATCTTGCTCGGGTTTCTATTATCACAGGCCCGGTCTCTATCCTTAGGGATATTGCTGCCACCAGTGGGTCCTAGCCCACTTAACTGTTGCTCTCTGGCCAGAGCAAGTCTCTCTTTGGCAAGGGCAAGTTCTTCCCTTTCAATCCTCAGATTGACTTCCCTCATTCTGGCCTGATGCTCTTTTCTCTGTGGAGAAGTCATTCCCCTGTGAGAAGAGGCATTGGAGCTATTAGAGACATGGGAGTGGATAGATTCCCTTGAAGGGGATCTTCCTCTCCTGCTTGTCTGGTTAAGTCCACTTGAGGGTCTGAATGGGGGGACCCCAGTCAGACTCCCATGTAGGCTTAAGTTAGCCTGGCTAAGTCTCCTAACTTGGACCTGGCTGTCTACCTCATCTTCTGAAGTCCCTTCTGACTCATCTGTAGAGGGTAGACCCTCACCTGTACCTAGGGTACTATCCTGGGAGGCTCCCTGAGCATCATACTCTTCTAAGATCTCCACTAGTTGAATGAGGGTAGAGTTTGAACCCTGTTTTAACTTTCTGGAGGTACACAATTGTCTCATCTCCTGAAAAGTTAGGGTATCATATCTAGAGGGTATCTTTTTAGGATCTACCCCTCCTGAGAGAGAATCAACTTGATCTCCTCTCAGAGACATGATCTAGTGAGGGTGTGGTGTGTGCACCTACCTACACTAGTTGTATCTACTAAAACCTCTCTAGTAGTTGTAGTCAGGGTGTGCTAGGCCCTTCAACCTACAACAACTAAGTTCAGTAGAACTTAAGTATTTATAAGCTATGTTATATGTGCCTTACAAATATCCTTGTGATCTTTCAATTTGATATCTCAAGATTGCAATGGTATTACAACAGCAAGCTCAGATCCCAACCGCTGCTCACCAATGTGAGAAGTTGGCCTGATATATGATGTCACTAGTTCTAGTGTACACCTTGTATCAGTCCAAACAACCCTTATGGTGATTGGTTGTAAAGTCAACCTTATAGACCAGCTATCCTAGTGGTAGCATGGACAAGAGCAGTCTTAGGCTAAACTCTGTATGGCATGTGAAGCCAGCTGTGATACCATTACAATCCCTTGAATACCAAATGAAAGGACACCACAACAGATATGTTATAGAAATAGAATGTATTTATTCTTGTCAAAATACCCTCAGCACTCTTTATGAGATTCGAGGTAAGTACAACACAGTCTTATTTAAGCATACATAAGTCACACAGGTAAGTAATACAGTTAGGCCCTAGGGGCCACGCAAACCATATACTAAGTAAGTGGTATAAGAACCACTGTCACGAACACAGGTTAGGCCTAGGCCTAGGGAATCGCTGGCGCTACACTATCCTATCAGTTGCTAGGCAGTGGGAGGCCCACGGGATTCAGGTGCAGAGTGGAAACACTCACGCGTAATGCGTTAAAGTCGATAGAAATAGTAGTATTTAGAAATTAAGAGTTTTAGGACTGTAACGCCCTGAACGTCTCAGGATCGTTTAACAGACACGACAATGAGGACGCAACCACTTGTGAAGGGTTAGTTCTTTTAATGAAGGCAAATAAAATACAAAGAACAAACAAAAGTTATAGTCACTGGAATCCTCCAGGCTAAGTACGTTACCAGCCCACAGCACGGATGGTCCTAACCGTCCTCTGCATATACGCCGATCCCGGCGTATGCCAACAGAGGGCAGAAATGAAATGGCCGACAATGCCAATCGGTAGGCTGTGAGGGGCACGAAGAGTGTTGGGGAGAATCGAGGAGTCAGGGAAACACCCAGCCGGGGTCTCTACCTGAAGGGAGCAGCCGCTCAACCTCTTCCTCAGACTGCACCGGGACGCGGAGTCACCTCCTGGTGATGCGTCACCGATACCCCAATCACAAGCAAGAAGACTGAACCGAGAGCAGCCGCTCGATCGATCCTGTGGAGTTCCGAGTCTGTAACGCGGCAAACACCTCCTGGTGTGCGTTACAGCTGGCAGTCCCTGTGTCTCTGGTCGGGCTGGGAGTTACGACTCCAACCAGCAAAAGCGCCACTGCGCTTGGACTCAGCCGAGTCAAAAAGCGAAGCTCAATGGTTGACCGGTAGAGCTTCCGGGTCCTTCACAGGTGACGATGGGGCAAGACACGGCCCAGGGAGTAACGACTCGACCTACCTCCGTTCTTGCCTTACTGGAGCACCACTCCGGAACACTGCTCTTCACGAAGCAGGTACGTCGGTGTAAACACAATATCCGACAGCCTTGTACCTCCCGGTTCCTCCCTTTATATGGCGTGTTTTCCTTGAGTTATGTAACAGCTCTCCTGTTTACATAAGGGCGTGTTTCCCTTGAGTTATGTAACAGCTCTCCTGTTTACATAAGGGCGTGTTTCCCTTGAGTTATGTAACAGCTCTCCTGTTTACATAAGGGCGTGTTTCCCTTGAGTTATGTAACAGCTCTCCTGTTTACATAACCTCTCAACCGCTAAGCATCCTGGGAGATGTAGTCCGTTTTCGCTGGTTACCGTTTTCCTCCCCTCGTATGACAGGAATCCTTGACAAGGACACTTCGGAAGGAACTAGGAGTTAGAGACTTGGAAACTAGACACTAGGATAGTCAATACCCTTGTGAGCACCGGAGTACTCAAGTTACCTAGCCCACGGGCTGCGGGTGCATAGGTGTGAACTTGCGTCGGGTTTCGTCGTCGACTCCTATAGATGCCTGAAGAAAGTTGCTGACAGGCAGTCAATGAAGAGTGTCCGGTGGATTCCAAGGATGGAATCAGGAAGGAGGATACCTGCAAGCAGAGGGGACAGAGTCTAGGTCACCAGCCAGGAGCTGGGAAGGAACCAGGAAGGAACCAGGCGATGTCGTGAAGATGCAGGTGAAGAGGTGAAGCTTGTCGCAGCAGCCACGGGTACCAGGAGGCGTCGAGGACAACCAGAACCAGGAGTCGAGCTGTCCCATGAGGGCTCTTGCTGTCGGCGGCGTCGATGTCGAGTTGGCACACAACAAGCCTTGGCAAGCGCAACCCACGCAGAATGAAGGATTTGCTTCGGTTGCAGTCCAGGAAGGTCTGAGGTGCTTCTCTTTTGCAGAGAAGCAAGGGCCAGCCTGGAAGAGCCAAACCAGCGGTGGAAAGTTACAGGTTCGTCGTCACAGAGGTCACTAGCCAACGGGCAAGCAACTGGACAGACGCGTCGAGCAGGAATATGCAGAAGGGCCCCACGCAGAACTCGTGGAGTGTGGAGGGCTGATCTTCGGTGCAGATAGTGCTCTGGGTTGGGGCTTCTCAATCCCCAGAGCACAACTTCAAGGATGCCCCAGAAGCTGCACTGGAAGCAAGTCGCCAATTTTCCCAGGTAGCCGGTCCCACGTCTCTTGTCGCCTCCACGGATCTCAGCTTTGCTGTGGATGTGGATCAGGGTCGGAGAAGTCTGGAAGTCAAGGCGCTGGTCGGGCTCTGCAGTCGGTTCCTCATAGAACGTTGAGCAAAGCAAACAGCAGGTCGCTTGATGGTGCCTGTTTGCACAGGGTGGTCACTCCTTGGCCACAAGGGAGATTCTTCAGTCTTCTTCCGTAGTCGAATGTCGAAGGTCCAGAGTTTCTGTTCAAGATTCAGTTATCAGGATAATCCAAAGTCCTAGGGACTCAGCTCCCACTCTTATACTAATCTGGGGGGCTGGGTTACCTGCTAGGTCCCTCCTATGGGTTGGACCAGGGAGGGGGGTGGTTACACCCCCTTCCCTTTGTCCAGTTTCGTGCCAGGACTGGGGCTGGAGTGCCCCAGCACCGGTTTGAACTAGACTATGCATGGGACACCTTGTGTGCCCCCGGCAGTGTCTCGTTTCATTCATCCCTCCCTGCCCCAATACACTAAGGCCTGTCTAGGGTGGTGCTAGCACCTCCCAAGGCAGGAAACCTATTGTCCAAGCCTCCCTCGCTGGAAGGACTCCAAGCAGCAGGAGGTCAGACTCGTGTCTGTGGCAGCAGCGTCCATTTTGTGACGCTGGGGCTCTGGTTAACTTTAACCGGGTAGTAGGTCTTCAACATGTCTTCTCCCTCTAGAAGGGAGGAATACTATCCTCACTGCCAGAAATGGTGTGGGGGTAGTATTCCAAAGTGTTAGACACATTACACGACATGTTTTGATAAAGCCAAACCATAGTTACCATAACCGCGAGGATTATAAGGCACTTTAAGAGTATATGGTAGGCGATATCATAGAACAGCTATAAGGACATGGTTCCGAAAGATGCAGACAGGCTCAGCTCATGCTAGAGCACCATCTCACATGTTACCAAGCACTCTGCCTTCAGGATTGTTAAGGTCTGCCATAGGAGTGACTGATAGGTTACCCATGTGTCTATAGATAAAGTAGGTATAGGAATACTACACCTAAGCAAGGGGTGATTACATGACCTTGCCCCAGCTGAGTGATCAGCCAGTTGTGTCATAATGGAAGGCCAGCCAGGGGTGGCATAATACATGCTGCAGCCCCTGGTAGGTCTAGGGTACACCTATGCCCTGGGTACCTAAGGTACACTGTACAGGGTCCAAAAAGGTGATCCTTACCAATTGGGTTATGTACCTAAAGTACATAGTGTGAATTTAGAGAGAGAACAGCTGGGCTGTGGGTCTGATTAGCAGGCCCACAGCCACATCTAAGTCGAAAGCCAGTGAAGCAAAAGCAACAAGCATTGGCATAGCCAATAGGTCTCGCCTTTGGGACCTTATAAGTGTTTAGCTAGAGATATTGACTTTGCCTGTGTCTTTAAGCTGTGCTGTCAGAAGTCTGCATCATGCTGAAAAGTTATAATAAAGAAGTGTCAAAAGCATTTTAGTTACCTTGATTATGACCAAGAAAGCATTATGTACAACTGAATGACCATATTAAAAAAGTATTAACAATAAATAATGTCTTGAGGTTGTTTTTTGTCCTGTCAATGCTGGCAACTTCTATCTGCCTGTCCCAGTGGTGGAATGTCTACATTTAAAAAGTTTGTGATCGGGTGATCAGGCAAAAACATGTCACACAGTGTACGGGCAACCTTTACATTTGTACGTGACACTAAGATGAGTAGACGAGCCTTCTCAGGGTAATGCCAACACCGAGTTAAAGGCAATGCAGTGGAAAAGGGTGAGTGAGACACATTTGTGGCTATTCACAAACATCCGGCCTGCTTTTCCAGCACTTACCTGCACTTCTACGGGTATACCTTTACAATCCAGGCAAGAGTAATACTATTCAATACTGCCACAAGGTGGCAGCAGGAAGGGAAAACTTCTAAATAAGAGTACTCAATGAAGAGAAAAGGGAATACAAATGTGAAATATATTTTACTAATTACGGACATAGAACGTTTACAATTAGAACACTGCATAAGCGTGCAAAGTGAATTTTAGTTTTCTCACAATAGTCACTAGTGTGTGCATCAAATCATCACAAGTGATTAAAAAGGCAGCCTCACCGGATTATTCCATGTCAGGGGCCTTTACCGAATAAGCAATGCATTCTGGGAGTGAGATGCACCTTTCTTGACTTGTTACACAAAGTGTTCTGCACCTGACAGCCAGTTAATCCAAGGAGTTAAACGCTCACTGCTGACATCGGCGTATCATGAGTTCCAGTCTTGGCAAGACACTCTCAGCCTTCCAAGGATGGCACACCCAGAGTTAGTTACGAATCAGCAACCCACAGCTGAACGGCCCGCTACCCTTGGCTGAACCCTCTTGCGTTGAATACCATGAATTCTGAAATAACCTGAGATTTGTGCACGAGGTGGAAGACTGTCTGCTGCTGTGCGATTAGCATCTTGTGAATAGTGAGAGCTAATTACACAGAATGTCAGAAAAAGAAGCCTGTAACTAGAAATCAATTTTTTTCAAGCCATAAAAAGTCGCTCTCATAATTCTGTTTTTATAACATACTTTGAAAAAGCTTGGCACTGCAGTTGGATTTGTGTTTATGCATTCTTGCAATGTTTTCAAAGCTGTCCATACCTGACCTCTGCAGTGGCCTAGCAGCCTACTTTCACTTCAAAGACTTCAAGACTACCAAAATACCATAACTGGACATGTACAAAACATGCATTCATATACAGCGGAGTTTGACGCTGAGGAGCATGGCAGCATCGTGTTATAGCTCCTTTGCAGCCAGCAGGCTACCTGTGGATAACTGGACCAGAGAATGGTTCAAACAAACTATGGGGCATATTTACAACGAGGCGATAAAAAATTATCGCCGCTTTAACGGCCGTTTTCGGCCGAAAAGCGGCGATAATTTTATCGCTATATTAGCGAGGTCACGCTAACGCGTGAAACCTTGCTTTAGCGTGGGGATTTCTAACGCCCAGCTTTGCATCTCTAATGAGATGCGAAGTGGGCGTTCCTGACCTGGCATGACAGGAGAAATGTCGCTAAGCGACATTTCTCCTATCATCAAGCCCCACGCTATGAAGCATAGCGTCAGGAAAAGTAGCGAAACACCTGTTATCACTACTTTCCTCACGCCTGCTTCAGGACTGACTTAGCCATGATATCCTATGGAAGGAGGATGTCATGGCTACGTTTGTGAGTCTCTATCAACAAGCTAACGAGAGATTATCGCTGGGTTTCCAGCGATAATCTCACGTTAGCCAGTTAGCGTGAGGATTTTTATCGCTATTGAGATAAGCGTTGCTAATAGCACGCTATCTCAGCGATAAAAATCCAGGCTAGCCGGCGATAATTATCCTAGCGCTAAGTGCGCTTTGCGATAATTATCGCCGCTTGTTGTTGATATGCCCCAGTAGAAGTAAAAACAGGAGTCAGAAACAGGCGCAGAGATCCTCACACGCCAAGGCATTGTTATGAAGAAGACTGTGCGTAATGATCTCCCGCCACCCACTGCGTCTGTGTATGTTTGGAAGCATTTGGTAGCATTGCTTAAGTAATATTACACTAGCAAAACACAACGCTCTGCTTAATGCTCAACACACACATGCTTTTCGCGATGAGTACAAACTCGTACATCAGTAATTGTCAGTTCTTGCAGCTGACTCAGCAGCACTAAGCACAGTATATATTCATTTTAACATGCAACCAGGGCCGGCTTTAGTGCTGGTGGCGCCCTGTGCGACAATGTTTGTTGGCGCCCCCCCAATGACCACCTCCACCACGGATTCTCTCACTACCACCCTTTAACAGTGACCAAGTCTCCTTAACCACACTCTCTCAGATGCCTTGAAGTCGTTATATAGCGCCACTCATACCAGTGTAGGGTGTCCGAGCACTTTGCATCACACGCACATTACACAGAGACAATCAATCATATGTGTATAAATCAGTGTATAGGAAATGTTACATAAGCCAAAGGACTAAAAGTGTAGGAGTCACATGTCATCCATACTGGTAGGCAGTATAGTTTAAGAGTGCTTGGTGTGGAGAAGCACAAACTCAGAGTCGAAAATGAAACTGCATAGTTGGGAGTTTTATTTAATAATAAGAATCGATTTCTAGCCAAATTAACCCTTCTTGCAACATTAATCAATGTTCAATGTATAAGGCGTTCCGGCCCAGGCAGAAGACCAATTAATAGTGAGTTACATGCTAATGGAACCTGAGTCCTTGCGAGGTAGGTAAAAAGTGGGTCATAAATATACCCAGTATTTACAGTGCCTAGAAAGCGTAGTAGTGTCCTATTAAGCGGTAAACAAAACCCCGCTATTATAAGTAGCAGCGAATGAGTAATTATGTGGTCTCAAACGGCTAAGGTAAGGACGTGCGCTCCCCTCGGCGGT